>NC_060068.1:131241461-131877423 GCF_922984935.1 Meles meles
AAAATGTATTATAGACAAAAGGAGAATGGGATGATTTCTGAGAATATAATTAAGTGGGTTAAGAAAAAAATGTAAGTTCAAAACCCAGGAAGCAAAGGATTGGAGTATGTCTTATTCTTGTCAAATATGGTATTTATACTAGAACAATTAATCTAGAATGAAAAGAAAACATCTGACTTTCTAGAAGTACAATTCTGGTCTCTGTTACCATTGTTAAAAGATAAGCTGAGGCACATTAAATTTTTCAAGACCTTATTTGATCCTGCGCTGATTTGAATTAAGCAGCACCAAAAATAAGGGTGGCTAGACATGCTTGCTCCGCTGACAGGAGTTAGGAGTAAGGTTTTTGTAGAGGAGACACTGCAGCAAGGCAAATAAATTAGTTGATTGGTTAAGCTTGAACAGTGCCTGATTTGGTAAGGCCTATATGCTGTTTGTGATTATTTGTTCTTGAGTTTTATTTTCTCAGATCTAAGTGCATTGATTCTGGCTTAGGGTTTGGTTTGTTTACATAGGTTAGTTACCAAGGCATTAGAATCATCCCAGTCTAATAGTCTCCTTGTTTAAATACTTTAACAACATTATCAACAGCTAATTTATGTGAAGCTCATTCCATGACTTAAAAAAATAGCTTTAGGTAGTCAGAAATAAATAGTTTGTTAATAGCTATAGAGTGGATGGCATATAGCTGGACTAAAGAAAATATTTTTATTCGACTACAGTTTTCTTGATGGCTAGGCATATTCTTAATCCCAGCTTTATCTCAAGATTCAATGAGGTGTCAGTATGGTATAGCCACTCCTTAACTTTTGTTACATAAACTTCAGTGTAATTTCCTTTGGTATGCTTCACTTCTTCTATATATTAAACATCTGAGGGATACCCCATAATATGGAAAAAATGATTTTGAGAAACATGATGAGTTATCACATATTTGCCCCTATTTGTGTGTGGGTTTAAAAAAATAATAATGTATTTTATTCAAGGAGATAGATTAGTAAATGGGAAAACCGAGATGGAAAAATAGATCTTCTGATTATATACTGAATTTTCTTTCCAAAGTTATATGTAAAGAAGAATGAATACTAATTCAAAAATTTCAGATTTTTCTCAAAAGGAAAGTATTCATTGAAATCTTAATTAATTTCCCACAATATCTCATAAGGTTATATTAATTCTTAAAATGAAAAAGAAATACAAAAATAGAAACTGATTAGAAAATTATATTATTTAGGATGCTCACAAAAAAAATTAAGCACAGTATGTGGCATTTTAGAATAGCCAAATTAAACATTATTGAACTCTAGGTTCATTGCTTTAATAAATACATATTTATTATTTCTGTTATACGTATTCCATAATTAGTATAACTGCTATATTTCACAAAGAGAAGGCAAATGTTCTTCAAAATGGTTTTTGCTAACGCATTACTCTTCTCAGAAGCATTCAGTGACACACTGTCTTCAAAAACCTGGTTGCTTGGGGCGCTTGGGTGCCTCAGTGGGTTAAAGCCTCTGCCTTCGGCTTAGGTCATGATCCTAGGGTCCTAGGATCCAGCCCCGCATTGGGCTCTCTGCTCAGCAGGGAGCCTGCTTCCTCCTCTCTCCACCTGCTTCTCTGCCTACTTGTGATCTCTGTCTGTCAAATAAATAAATAAAATCTTTAATAAAAAAAACAAAAACAATCAAAAAAACCTCGTTGCTTAACATATCAGATCATCCCATATTGTATGCCCAGCATTAAAGATTCAGAGTACTTCTTCAAATACCCTCTATTTCTCAACTTATTCTCACGTCTTTCAACATCCTTTATTCCCACAAAGCTTATTTACACCTAACTTCACATTTTGTTCATACAGTCTTCTTCCTCTACCTGATTACATGCTCACTATTTATTTTGACACCTGGCTAAAAACTTGACCAATTTGAGATGAATTTTTTTTTTTTTTTTTTTTTTTTAAAGATTTTATTTATTTATTTGACAGAGAGAGAGATCACAAGTAGGCAGAGAGGCAGGCAGAGAGAGAGGAGGAAGCAGGCTCCCTGCGGAGCAGAGAGCCCGATGTGGGGCTCGATCCCAGGACCCTGAGATCATGACCCGAGCTGAAGGCAGCGGCTTAATCCACTGAGCCACCCAGGCGCCCCTGAGATGAATTTTTTGACTAACGTTTGCAGCAGACTCATTTCAATAGCTTAGAATTCTCTGCCTTTCTTGGAAAATCCATATTCTGGTTGCCAGTGTGGAGCTGAACAATTCACTGTTCTCAATCCATATATTTCTGGTAACAAATGTGGTGATCCAGAAAGAAACCCTAGAAGAAGTAATATTTAGTTTGAGACCTGAATGATAAGAACAGTAAGTTCTCTGGAGATTTAAGGAGGGCATTCCATGCAGTCAAAAAGGCAAGGACGAAGGCTCTGAGGCAGGAATGGAATTTGCAGTTTTGAGCAACCGAAGACTTAATAGGTAAATTATGTAATGAATAGTAGGGGGCTGGTGGTGATGAGGTTAAAGAAGTTTGCAGGATGTGACCCCAACAGGATGCACAGTGTTTTTTGTGTTTTTGTTGTTGTTGGTATTATGAGTTTTTTGATGTTACAAGTACTGAAAACTACAGGAAGACTGCAACTAGATAACCTATAAACCTATAAGATCAGTGTAGTTACCATCTGTCACCATACAGTTATTACAATATTATTGATAATATTCCCTCTGCTGTACTTTCCATTGCAATGACTCATTATTTATTGATTTATTTATTTCTGTTCTGTATTTTAATCTTTTTTTAAATTGTTTTATAAACATGTAATGTATTATTCGCCTCAGGGGTACAGGTGAACATCAAGTAATGTATATAACTATTGAACCACTATGTTGCACACCTAAGACTAATATAATATCGTATGTCAACTACACATCAAAAAAAAAAACTTAGAATAAGAGAATTTTCATGATTAAATGACATGTAGTATCTTCAAATGATAGCTATAACCCTCGGCTTGTTTGAACAAATTCAAAATGGATCAAAATGTCCATTTAACTAACCGTGCACATGAACTAGATGAACTAAGCATCATGATTTAAATTCTTGTTTTGGATAAACTTTCTTTTTCAAACTAAAAAAAAAAAAAGAAAAAGAAAAACCTGTAAGATCAGGTATGTATTTTAAAAGGTCATTTTGGCAACTGAGGGGAGGACATGTTGTAAGCCTGCTCTGTGACCATGAGTGAGCCCTTTAATTGGCATCTTCAGCTATCAAATGGTGATAACAGCTTCACTGAATAAGGAACAAATTGAGTCTTTTATGAGAAATAGTTTAAGTAAGAGTATGATTAAAAAAATAGATATATTAGGAAAAAAACTAATTGGGACTATAGGGGGAGGAGCCTAAAGTTATGAAAGGAACATAGTCTATTCAACAAATCAAGCAAGTAGATAACAACAGGAATAAGTTATTCAGAATAATAGAGAAACAAAGGAGAATAGTATTTTCCACTGAGCCACCTACCTATCTCATTGGTTTCCGTTGTCCTTGTTTTTCATTCTCTGACTTCAAGAGTTAGTTTTGGCTATTTCTTGCTCCCAGTGTCACCTTCCTCATTTATTAAATTATTCATTAGATATGTTTGGAGACAAATAGAGTGGAAGTGGGGAATTGGGGGGAAAGAAAGAAAGAAAGAAAGAAAGAAAGAAAGAAAGAAAGAAAGAAAGAAAGAAAACTGGGTGCCTGGGTGGCTCAGTGGGTTAAACTTCTGCCTTTGGCTCAGGTCATGATCCCAGGGTCCTGGGATCGAGTCCTGCATCAGGCTCTCAGCAGAGAGCCTGCTTCCTTCCCCTCTCTGCCTGCCTCTCTGCCTACTTGTGATCTCTCTTTAAGAAAAGAAAAAAAAAAAAAGACTAAAAACTAGAACAGAGAAGAAGAAAAATAATTATAGTAGAGTTTTCAAAATTGCTTGAGATATTCATCTAGCAATTGTATTAAATCTCTCCACTTCTCCCTTTGCTGCTCTCATTCGTGAATCATCAATGGAATGTGCATGGCAAGGAGGACAATGATGCAGCCGAGTTGATCTGCTTACGAAAGCGAAAGCTAATATTTTGTGAATTAGAAGTGAGATATTAGAGGGGTGCCTGGGTGTTTCAGTAGGTAAACCTCTGCCTTTGGCTCAGGTTATGAAAGTCCTGGGATTGAGCCCCACATCTGGCTCCCTTTTCAGTGGGGAGTCTGCTTCTCCTTCTTCCTCTGCTCCTCCCCACCAGTGTGCTCTCTCTCATACTCTCTCTCTCTCTCTCGCTCGCTTTCAAATAAATAATTAAATAATCTTTGCGGAAAAAGTGAGATATTACTATAGACTTTCTTTGACACAAGTGATATACAAAATATCACTAGAGTATTTTTTTAAAAATAATACTAATTTTGCATATTTCCCCTAGTGTTGAAGTCATTATGTGTGAGAGAATTAAAATATCCAATCAGAAAAGATAATAAATTTGTATCTCTGTGTCTGAGGAAGCAGAGGGTATATTTGTCTAAATAATGGAGACTTCTTGTCTCTTAATGACCATTAATACAGGGAATTTTTCAGATTTTCTGTTCCCCCTTTTGGCACATGATTTTCAACTGTTTTAACACAGTGAACCTGCAGTGTTATAGAAGCAGTTTAGATCCAAATGTAGAACCATTCATTTGACTTCAGATAGTTTAGTGATCCTCCAAATATTCTTCCATTCTGTGTTAATATTTTGTTTCACAGGTAAGAGATAAATAGATTCTCCTTATAAGAATTTTAATTTGTTTCCCGGGCTACATTTTACTTCCCCCATTATTTACGATATTAAGCACCTCTCTTCATCTTGAGGTAACTACTTGTCAGTCATTTGGTGAAAAACTTCTAGCCATTTTTTTGTTTATATTTATAGTCATACATTATATTCACTTATATAAATAAACCTAGTAAATATATATAGTACCAGTCCATACATATTGTCCTGAATTTTTTTTTTTAATTTAACACAGTCTCTTGGAAATTACTCTATATTCATACAGGTTCTTTTTAGCTATTTACAACAGTATATTATTATATGAAATTTTTTTTAGTGGGAAGAATTTAAATGCTTATAACTAGGGTAATGAATAAATATTTTCTATTACTTTCCAGACCAAGATGGACTCATCTCTCTAAATGGGATTTCTGGGGAAAAAAAAATCATTTGACAAGGGAAAATATCATACTTAACGTTTACTTCCCAGTGATATATTCCTAATGATAATGGATTAATTCAGGGTCCTAATTTAGCTTTAAACCATTTTTTTCTTCTATACTGGTGTCATAAGAGTAATCAAAAGAATTTGGCAAAACTTCAATTTCCTCATCTGTAGAATGGCTGTGCTATTGGATCTGCTGCCTACATGGCATTATTGAGAATTATTGGAATAGTAGATATGAAACTGTGTTTGGGAAGTTATTACAGATTACACCAAAATGCCTAGGAGAAACACGGGTTTTTGGTTTTGTTTTTGTTTTTACGCTTTACTATGTGATTAGTTAAGCTATTGCTGATTTCCAACCATCTCCAAACTCAGTGGTTCAAAATATATTTATTATCTCTCGTGCATCTGTATCTTGTCTGTGTTTAGGGAGATCTAGACTGTTTCAGCTGAGGTGGTTTTCTTCTATGTGACTCATCCTCTTAGACCATCACACTAACTAATACATGTTTTTTCTCAGGTTGATGGTAAGCAATGGAGTGAGTGAAAACACGCAAGTTCTCATGAGCCTTAGTTTCAGTATATGTACCCTGCCCTTATGTCTTTTTTTGTTGGACAAAGAAATCCCATAAGAAAAATGTCAAGAGTTAGACAAGTGGGAAGAATTGCAAAATCACAAGTAAGAGTATGAGTACAGGGAAAGGGGAATAGTGGCGGCCAAATGTGCAATCTGCCACACCAGGTTGTTTTGTCTTTGTATCTCGGTGTCTTCAGACACCAATCACATCTTAACACACTTATGGAATTTTTTTTTTTATCTGCATAGGTTGATAAATTGTTTTATACTTAGTATTTTAACCTGTTTTGAAAAGAATTTCAACACCATAAAGATGACCATGAAATAAACATATATCAATATTTATCATATGATTCCATATTAACACTATTATTTTGGGTAGCATCTGTTGTATACTACTTGAGAAACTCTTCATCTATTAGAAAATCAGAGAGTGGTAAATACTGATGTAAGTGTTCTATTTGCTGGATTATTCATAACTAATTCTTGGCCACAATTCAGCACAATCCTGGGCTACAGCTTAGAAAATCATGAAGAAGAATTAGTTAATAAAGTCATTATACTACCTCAGGCAGGAGCTATCTCAAATGCTAGATTGTCATTAGTTCATTGTTGAATTCTGTGAAGACACCAGATATTCTCTTCAAATAAATTACATTTCTAGAGGGAAAAATATGCCTGTCAGCAAAGTTTCTTTGTGAAAATACAGACAAAATAAAGAACATGATGATAAGTTGGTTCATAATTTATCTTCTTGAATAACAGTAGGACAGGGAACTTTTTCCAGATGGCAAAATGTTGGAGCAGATACCTTTTTAAAACTCTTCTCAGAACACATTGTAATTAAAATAGCTGAAACTAATTTATTTCTGATAAGAATAATGAGAACATAAGACAACATTTTCCAATATATTACTCTTCTGCCTTTCTATGTTTGTAATACACATTAATATCTAACATGCTAAGTGATTGGGATACTTTGAGAAATCACCTATGGAATATACTGTTTTGATTAGAAACTGGAGATGAAACATTCTATTACCAGATCATACTTGCCTTTCATCTCACTAGACACACTCTGGACATGCAGCTATGAGCCCTTACAAAGAAAAACTGAGTCAGGGGTGGTTTCATGATGGGTTTCCTAGAACCTGGACCAACTTACTTAGTGTTAGGAAGAAGAGAACTATTTTATGCTGGTGCTCTCATGACCTTGTACAATATAAGCTACATAGGCAAGACTCAGCCACAACTGACATAAGCCTTATCAGAATGCCCTGTGAGCTTCCAACATCAGTAAAGATAAACAGTTTTGTGAGGAGCTACTGCAAGGCAATTTGTCACTTAATTCCTTATCTTGAGAGATGTTTTCGTGGGGCAGTTTCTCATCTCTCTAATACTGATAGGATAGGGAGCTTTCTGCCTTGTCCCCTCTTAGGTTATAGCTGCAGATTATGAAATTGCTTAATTGAAGTATGTAATTGGCTCCTCAGAAATAAGGTGTCTCATAACTCATTTGCATGTCATCTGGTCCCTTTTGCTTCAGTGTCATCCTGAGACATGGGGAGCTCACATCATTGCTGATCTTGTTTTTGCTTAGTTTTACTTATTTACAAGTAATAAATTGTGAATCTTTACTAGTTCAATTTGTCAACATTCTTGAAAAATTTGTTCCCGACCTTGGCTAGTAAAGTCACAGTGCTCTTTTGGAAGAATGACAACTGGAGTCCATTACGTTCATTGGTCAGGTATGGTACTGTGTTGGGTAGAAGTGGATTTGGCTGCTAAAGTGTTCAGTAACAATGGAGACAACCTGTTCTGAATGTTCATCCCTGAGATGACTGATGAGTTGTCTTGGTGTTTAGAATTAGAAATAAAATAGGTAGAAGACTCTGATGCTGATAACAGTGTATGGTGGTTGTTGCTCACTCTTCTGCACCACTGGCAAATCAGAGGCACTTTCCTCCAAATAGTGGTTGTCTAAAGATGAGATACTTTTTGGAGTATGTTAAAGCAATTAAGTTTTTCAGAGTTAGTTACTCTCTGTGCTTTTAGTACTAAAGGAGAGAAACTAGAGATCAATCTGGGCAAAAGCCTCACGAAACTACAGAAATGTGACTCTTCTGGTTAGCAGATGTGGGAGCTCTACACTACGTTTGCTGGATAAAAAGAAATAGAATTCTCTTAGTTAATGATCAGCCCTATGTTCCAAGCCACCCTGGACACAACTGCCTTACTCAGTGACATGGACACAGATGAGGAACCTGCAAAGACAAATCAGGACTTATTAGAATGAGTTTTCACATATATATGAAACAGTGGCCTCCCAGGATGTGTTTTCATTCTGTGATAAGTACCCATGGAAACTTGTAAGAGATGATATAACCTCCCTTAGAACCACTATAGCTTCAGCCTGGACTAAAAATAGAGACCATGAACCTCTAGATAATGAACTTGTCACCTAATAGCTTATATTATCCCTCAATTTCAAGTCATGAGAAGACCACACAACTTGAAGATCTGGAAAGTAGCAAAAGAAAATCTGACCTAACTTTGCCTTTTCCTCTGGGCAAACAGGAGGTGAGCCAGGCAGATCTTGAACCCCTTTGACTGAGATACGTGCTATTCAGACCAGCATTGACTTGATGCTTTTGATGTCAACTCTCTACCTAGATTTTATCCTTTTCAAAAGCAAACAGGACTAGGATAGAGACTAAGGTTACCAAAAGAGGACTAGAGTCCTTGCTCACTGCTTAAGATGTGTTGGGGATTTGATGGCAACAAAGGTTGCCAAACCCTTAGTCCTGTGGTGCTGGAAAGCACCTATGGTGTGATTAAAAATAATAATAATACAGGGGCGCCTGGGTGGCTCAGTGGGTTAAGCTGCTGCCTTCGGCTCGGGTCATGATCTCAGGGTCCTGGGATCAAGTCCCACATCGGGCTCTCTGCTCTCTGCTCTCTGCTCGGCAGGGAGCCTGCTTCCCTCTCTCTTTCTCTCTGCCTGCCTCTCTGCTTACTTGTGATCTCGCTCTCTCACTGTCAAATAAATAAATAAAATCTTTAAAAAAAAAAAATAATAATAATACTTATTTTGAGAAAACTCTGATTGGACAGTAAGCTCATTAACTTTGTGGGTGGATCCCTTTGTGGCAATACACAATTCGTAACTGATAATGTTGAATATATTGTGGTATCTAGACATATTAAGGATGTGCAGTCTGTTCTTGATTATAAGAAGTGTTCTCAATGGGGAAATAACAAAATGAGAGCAGGGGTAGTAGAAGATTTCATAACTGGGGGCCCGTAAGTCTTCCCCTGTCTAGTCATTTGGTTGCTGTGAAACAGTATAGGATAACCAGAGGGGCATGAGTGGGAGGAAATCATGGCATTGATCAAGGTGCTAGTTGAGGAAGAGCTGCTTAAAGAAACATTGTCAACTTATAATAGCCTTGCATGACCAGTGAAGACTAGTACTTGCTTCTCTTTGAGTTACTGTAGTAAGCTCAGTATGGCCGTAATCCCTCTTGCTGTTGAAGTTCCAGATAGAACAATCTGAGTCCTTTGTACAGACTGAAGGTATTTGTACACAGTTGTGGGCATTCCTAATGCCTTCTTAAGCACCCAGTGCATCCAGGTGATCAAAATCAATTTGCCTTTTCATGGCTTCTCTTACAACATAATTTTACCGTGCTCCCTCACAGCCATCTATTCCCCCATGACTTGTCTCACAAGTCTACACTTGTTAGGCACAAGTGTAGGAAAGATTAAGATCCTACCAGAAGTCTCTAGGTACCATCATGCTGACGACATTGTTGGAAGGGTTAAAGACAGATTCCAGGCTGCCTTAGCTAAAATGTTTCAAATTGGAGTAACTAGGTCTGGAAGATTAATACTGACAAGTTAGAGGAACCAGTCACTTAAGTGAAGTTCTTGGAACCATATGGGCTAGTGCTCAGAGGAAAATTCCCAAACCAGTTAAAGTTTGTGATTAAGCTTAAGTATTGCAACAAACTGGGGCGCCTGGGTGGCTCAGTCAGTTGAGCAGCTGCCTTCAGCTTGGATCATGATCCCAACGTCCTGGGGTCGAGCCCCGCATTGGGCTCCCTGCTCGGCAGGGAGCCTGCTTCTTCTTCTCCCTCTGCCTGCTGCTCTGCCTACTTGTGCTCTATCTCTCTGTCAAATAAAATCTTTTAAAAAAAGAATTGCAACAAACTGAAAGAAGCATCCGCACATTTAATAGGCCTATTTGATATTAGAATTAGTTGGTACTTCATATGGGGATATTAGTCAGTTGCATAAGAACATTGAATAGAAAGTCACATTTGAGAGGAGGTATGGGCCACCGCAGGACTTAGGATCTATCTACCAAGCTGTACACACTCTAAGGAGCCTTTGAGATAAAAGCATCAGTGACCAACAATTATGTAGATTGGAACCTATGGCAAAAAGTTGTTGCCGCTAAGGCCAAGGTGCTCTCAGTTTTTAGACATGACGTTTACCCAACTCTGTTGCCTGGCGTACCTCATTTGAGTTGCAATCACTGGTTCATTAACTGGGTGTTGGCAGCACTGAGTTAGTAAGCAGCAGCAAATTTATGCCCTGACATCCCTGTCCTGAGATGGCTCACAATGAAAGTAGTAATAAAAAGGGTTCTGCCCAATAATATTATTAAATGAATACAGTATGTCTAGGAAAGAAGTAAAGCAAAAATTAAATAGTTTGTTATTTATAGTAAATAATTATATATATATTATAGTAAAACAAAAATTAAATAGCTTCACAGCTACACAAAAATGGGTCAGTTACTCTTAAATGTGACCATCTCAACTTCGGGATCTGTACCAATACCTTTATTCTCTGTGCCTTTCTCTTCCATTTGTATGACTCTCCTCTGCCCTATCCCTCCCAGATGAGAAATTTGCAGGTATACTCCTTGAACCCATCTGCCTTTCCTGATGGCCGGGGCCTGTCTCTGATACTCCTACCACCCCCACTGAGGTGAATCTCTGTCCTATTATCTCAGGGTACAATTCTTTGCTCCCTGGTGAGTTGACTTAATTCATGGCAATTTTCTTGGTAATGAATGTTAACAATTCCAATGTATCACCCCATCTGTCAAATTTGTGCCTCATTAGGGCCCTAAGGACTAAACTAAAGTACTAATGTGGTACATTTTAGGTCTAGTTACAAACCTGTAAGAAATTTTTTTTCTCCCATCCATAGAGAGAGGAGTACCTTCCTCTATTCCATGCCTGTTTTCTATTACATAGCTATACATAGTAAGAAAGAGGAAAAAACAGGAAATTTTATAGAGAAAAGTCCTAGGTAGAATTATATTCAGAGGGAAGGGGAGGAATATAGTTTTCATAGGCAGAGTCAATACTATATTATTGCTTTGACTTGCTTTTTAGAAATAGTATTAGCGGGGCGCCTGGGTGGCTCAGTGGGTTAAGCCACTGCCTTCGGCTCAGGTCATGATCTCGGGGTCCTGGGATCAAGTCCCGCATCGGGCTCTCTGCTCAGCAGGGAGCCTGCTTCCCTCTCTCTCTCTCTGCCTGCCTATCTACTTGTGATCTCTCTCTGTCAAATAAATAAATAAAAATCTTAAAAAAAAAAAAAAAGAAATAGTATTAGCACATATTCAGTAAAAATAAAAGAAAGCATGACATTTTAATGATTCTAAAGAAGCCAGGGCATGTGTTTAAAAAAAATTCTAAAAATGAAATAAAACAGACTGAGAAAGGCTCACTCAGAAATGGCTAAAGAAAGAATTGAAGAAGGAAGGATTAGAATGCCTTGTGGACAGAACAATTTAGAACAATGTATAGACATTAAACAGGTGGAAAGTGAAGTCTCTGGTTAAATATTAGGTCTTCGGATATTGGTTACAACACTGCTATTGTAGAGAGTCCTTCTTTGATTACAACTCTAGGACAGACCCCCATCTCCTCCCCTCTTACGGAAGCCTTCATTTTCTTTCCTAAGGTTCTGCCTAGTTTGTAATTATATCTTGATTTGTCTGATTATAACATCAGTGTCCATCCTTCCCATTAGACTGGCTGCTCCTTGAAGTTAGGAACCATGTTTTGCAGACATTGTGTGGTGCCAGGAAATACACTGGGTATTAATTTGATACATAGTTATTAATGATTAAATGGGAGCTAGATCACCAGATTTCTGGTCTTACTCTACTGCTTGGGATAGAAAGAAATTATTTGGATTATTGGTGGTGTGTTTGCATCATTGGAAATGCTCATTTTTCCCTTTACCATCCCAATCAATGATTCCTGATTTGGAGTAAATTTACCCCTACCTCCATGGAACATTTTGCAATATCTGGAGACATTTTTGCTGTTATAACTGGAGGTGCTTAAAGTTGTTCAACATATGACCTAGTGTTCATATGTATGTGCACACATACACAAACCTGCACACATACATACAATGTAGTCCACGCTGAATATATATGTCATTCTAAAATGCAGAATGTGAAAACTAGTAATAGTCACTTCCAGGAGTAACAGTGAGTATTAATTAAATACAGGTTAAAGAACTGCCCAACTGTTAACCACTGTATCAGTCTTGTGGTGTCACTGGTGGGCACAGCCTCCTAGTGAGGGCATGCTCTACTTATACTTTAATATGAAGCATTTATCACTACTTATAAAGTATAAGGTTAGTATATAAACTCTACAAATAATGTTTTTTTAGCTATAGAATTTAGAGTAGTAATTTCAGTAGTTGTAGATGGAATGGTAGTATAATATCTAATAATGCCTAAGGGAGCCACTGGCATGGACAGTTAATGGGGAAAGTAGTAGCTGTGGTTGTTGTACCACTACTAGTAGTAATACTAATAACTCATACTCACTGAATGCTTATTATGTACACTACAGTTTGAGTTCTAGAAAGCAACTCTGAGATGGAGTTTAGGAGGCCAAACATCAATTTGGATTAGTACGTATGGAAAGGAAGAAGGCAGATTGGGGGTAGAGAAAAAAATTGAGATATGATGCAGTTTCAGCATATGCCTCCACCAAAGTAGGAGGCCTATTTAGCCCTGAGATGGCCTTTGGGAGTTGCCCCTATACCCTTGTTGATCCATCACTGATGCAGACTACCGTAGGGAAGCATGACCTTGGATGAGCAGCCTGCTTCAACTGAGGCATTCTCCTAAGGCCTAGAAGCTTTGCCAGCTGTCTTCAGCCAGCAGCTCAGGGACTAAATCCATTCTTTTGTCTTGAAAAGCTCAGGGAAACTACCACAATGTACAAGAAACTAGTGTGCATTTTCTTAAGTTTGCACAGCATACCAAGAGGTTGGTGTTATTATCCCAACCATACATATGGAAGATAGGGCCTAAAGAGATTTCATAACTTTCTCAGGAAACACAGCATGATTCATTTTTATAAATAAATTTTAGGGTGTGGATAAGTGTTCCTATATACCCAGATAATCTCAACATATTTATTACTTGTGTCTCCTTCGCTTTCAAGAGTGTCCAGTTGAGATGATAAAATAAAAGTTCACCCTAAGTAGGGCTCGCACTGAAGATACCAGAGGGCAACTCACCGAAGCTCAATGGCAAGGTAGTGTCAGAGGCCTAGGCCAGAAGAGGACTCAAGGAGGGTGAGAGTAGAAATTAATAGAACAGACTGGGAAATTCTTAAAGCCAAATCCCTTCAATCAGAAACATCAGCATATCCTGGGAACTTATTAGAAATGCAAATTATTGGCCTCCACCCCATAGCTGTTCAGTCAAACAAGCCAGTACAGGGCACCTCTCCACCACATATAGTTTCAAGGAACCCTTCATGTAATTCTGATGCTTTTAAGAGTTTAAGAATCACTGGGATAAATTCATAGACTGGTCTTTCTTTTTATTTTGCAATGCTTTTGACTGTAGTCAAGTAGGATTAGTTTCCCAGCAAATAGAGGAGAAATTCCAGGAAGAAATGCTGGTTTTAAAGCTAAAAACTTTCCACACTGATGTGACTTCTAGCCTAATATTCTTCACAGGGTTTTCCTCTTTCTTCTTATTTCACATAGGAGCTTTGTATTAACTTTGAGACTCAGCTGTGTAGCCTCAGAAGCCTGGTTTCTGGTGTAGTCTGTCTGTCTGTTTCTCTCATTATGTAATGGATATGTATACTAGAAGGATTAATATATACATACATACATATGTATATTATATATATATATAGAGAGAGAGAAAAGGTTAATACCTGTTTTATCTCTCCCACAGATCTTTCATGAAGCTGAAATAAAATCATACATGCAAAGTTATCTATAAACTATGAAGTGCTATGCAGTCATAAAATGGGAATAGTAATAGTATGATACTTAGCTAGACTTTCACCTCCCAGAAAGCACAGTGTTTACCTGATCAATCCATGTGCAATTTTTGTAAGATCTTATTAAAACAAGAGTTTTTACTGCAAATGTTTTCACATACTGAGATAGAGAGAAATAAATATAATTTAAAAAGGCATTCTTTTTTTTTTTTTTTAAGGCATTCTTATGTAATAAGTCTAGTTTTCCTTCTGCCTTTGAGACCAGGAGCTACAGTGTTATCTCTGGTTTCTGTTTCTTCCTGGGCACCTCGGTTTCCTCTGGGGGATTCAAAAAATGCCACTTGGGAAAGGCAAGGATGAACAAATAAAGGACTGAAAAACAATCTCATCATATTTTTGGATTGTATAAGTGTTAGTGAAACCATCCAAGAAAATGAAAACTGGTCTCTTTGGACTCTTGAATCCATGTCAGTACTCACCAGGCCCTTCCCAAAAGGCAGACTTATCTGCTGGGTGCTGGGACATATATTTCAGCAACGTTAATTGAATTAGAATATAACTGATCCTGGCCGTAGCAAGAGAATGGGTAAGTTAGTTACTGCCAAAGCCAAACTTAGGATCCTGACTCCTCCCCCAGGATTAAGTCCATCTGTAATGGTTTTAAAAATATGTCCATTAATTATTTGATACTTGTCCTTGAATTGGTCTTGACTTAGTATTTTGCTTCTCAAGAGTAGAATAGTGGGGCGCCTGGGTGGCTCAGCGGGTTAAAGCCTCTGCCTTCGGCTCAAGTCATGATCCCAGGGTCCTGGGATCGAGCCCCGCATTGGGCTCTCTGCTTGGCTGGGAGCCTGCTTCCTCCTCTCTCTCTCTCTGCCTGCCTTTCTGCCTACTTGCCTCCTTGTAATCTCTATCTGTCAAATAAATAAATCTTTAAAAAAAAAAAAGAGTAGAATAGTTACTGGGGTGTGACTGAGGTTACCCACAAAGGCTTTAGGACTTCTTTCTTGGGTCACTTTCTCTGGGGAAGCAAGCTGTCATGCTGTAACCAGCCTTGTAGAAGAGCCCACATGACATGGAGCCAAAGTCTGGCAAACAGCCAATGAGGAACTGAAGCCTGCCAATAGCCTGTTGAGCTGTGAGATTTTAAAAGTGTGTTGTTTTAAGCTGCCAAGATCTGGGGAAATTTGTTACACAGCCACAGATAGCTAATATAATTTATCTGTCACAACCAAAGGATTATTTGTCTTTTGCTTTCAGTGGATCCCCAGATGACTGGAGAGATATTTCATAAACAAAATAGAGATGGAAACTTGTTCTTATCCAGTTCAGGGGATTTTTCTATAAAGTGTTTGTATTGATTTGATTGTAAAGATTTGAACCTTCAAAATTAGCTTAGGACTATTTTTAGATGAATTTTAAGTTCATAGCAAAACTGAGAGATCTCACATATACCCTCTACCTTCAAACATGCATAGTTGCCCGCATTATCAACACCCCCTACCAGAAAGCTGAATTTATTACAGTTGGTGAACCTGCTTTGATGTGGCATAATTGCACAAAGTCCATACTTTCTATTAGAGTTCACCGTTGTACATTCTGTGAATTTATACAAATATATAATGACATGTATCTGTCATTATATAATCATACCACGTAGTTTCACTGCCCTAAAAGGTCTTTGTGATCTGCCTTTTCATCCCTCCCTTCCTACCCTCTCAACCCTTATAACTACTGATCTTTTTATGGTCTCTGTAGTTTTGTCTTTTCCAGAATGTCATATAATTGGAATCATTCATTGTGTAGCCTTGTGAAAGAAGATTGGCTTCTTTCACTTGATAATATGCATTTAAATCCCTTCAATGTCTTTTTGTGACTTGAAGCTCATTTTTTTTTTTTAGCATTGAATAGTATTTCATTGTCTGGGTGTACTAGGGTTTATTTACCCATTCATCTACTGAAGAATATCTTAGTTACTTCCAAGTTTTGGCAATTATAGATAAAGCTGCTATAAACATCTATGTGCAGGTTTTGTATGGACATAAGCTTTCATCTGTTTGGTGTAAATCCCAAGGAGTGTGATCACTAAATTGTATGATAAGAATACATTTAGTTTTTAAGAAACCATTGTACTGTTTTCCAAAGTAACTATACTATTTTGCATTCCTATCAATGATGAATGAATTTGGTGTTGTCAGTGTTTTGGATTTTGGACATTCTAATAGGCATGTAGTAGTATATCTCATTGTTAATTCACATTTCCATGATGACCTAAGATGTGAAGCATTTTTCATATGCTTGTCATCTGTAAATTTTTGATGATGTATCCGTTAAGGCCTTTGGCCGATTTTTAAATTGGGTTGTTTCTTATTGATGAAGGTTGAGCATTCTTTGTATATTTTGGATACAGTCCTCTCAGATTTATCTTTTGCAACTATTTTCTCCCAGTCTGTGGCTTCCAATTTTCTTGATAACTAAGACTTCTAAAAACATTCTGCTGAGTAGTCAAAGCCAAAATGTGGGTCTGAGAGTTCATAGTTACATTGCTGCAGCAAAGATTTTTCTGAGCACATATTATATGGTGGGCATGCATGTAGACTTAAGGATCAGAAGGAATAAGACAGCCTCTACCATTCATTCACATCAGCCATCAGGTCTGAATTGCCCTTACCTGCTCACTGAATTCCTAGAAATTCCAAAACAATTTTGAAATAAAATCTCTGCCACATCCTTCCTCCATTTCTTTTACCCTTGCTTTATAGGAAAATAGTCTTAAGAGAGGAAAGGGGTAATATTTCTATTAACTAGGGAATATGAGCATCAGATAATAAGAGATATTGTAAAAGAATGACTTTTTTCTGGATGCAAATGAAATGATTACATGCTTATTTTATTACAAAAGCAATGTACGTTGCTCCTGAAAAACACGATAAGTATAAAATCAATTTTCATATATAATCATACCAAAAATGAGAATAATTATAAGGCGATTTCTAAGTGGTATCTCTGTGTCTCCTCATTCTTAATGTGTGTGTCTGTGTTACATATATGTATGTATGTATGCAGATAAAATATTCCAGTGAATCCTTATATTGACATAATCTTTGACATTTAAAATTTTTGCTTAAATAGGCTCCAGTTGCTCAGTAAGTAGATGGACGGTGAAGTTGGTAGGGACAGAGAGGATATCTTGAATATTTTCCATGTCTATCATGGTGCCTAAAATGGAGCATGGATCTAATAATTGTTGACATTATTCTATTTTGTATGGTGCAAAATGACTCAAAGAGACAGCAAAAGGCTTACCCAAGTTACATGGTTGGTTCTCAGTAGATTTGGGATAAAGAGCCACTATAATGGCAGTGTAACTTTCTCTTCTGTAAGAAGATACATGGCCATCTTGGGAAGGCAAAACTGCCCTCTTGGGAAATGGATGGGTGGAGAGAATGACAGATACTGAAGACAAGACTGCAGTTTTCCTTCAAGCCTTGCCTTGCCTTGTAGTTGTGAAAACCACAGTTTCATTTTATCTAGAGCTGATGAAGGACCAGGTCTGTTGGAAATGAAAGAAGATGACAGGTGGACCACACCATTGGAATTTGCAAAAAGTGTGGCTTCTGGAAAAGTATGCTTTTCATTTCCAAATTGTTGTCTTCAGACAGTATAGAGAAACTTTGACTTTTTAATATTTTCCTGATGAAAAGACTATTTCAGAAACCAACTCAATGCTGCTCACTCAGTCACTCATCCACACTAGACAGAAATTCTGTCAGAACTTGTCACATTTATTTAAGCAAGGTCCTGACATAGAGCAACTTTATTCTAATCATACTCACATTCAATTTGACAGTTTCAGATATCTTGTATATCCATTGTACATGCTCAGATAGATGATTTATCACCAAACATTTCTCTTTTGGCAACTCTGATAGATTCTCACCTTCTTTTATCCCAATTTCTGGGGAGCAAAAAAGCCTATATTAAAAACACAACAGTTTTCCAGTTCTCTACAGACAGTGTAAGAAGTCGTATTATAGAAACAAACACAGTTTATTTGTTAGGAGAACAACACAAAGCCAGTGGAAAGTAGTATTAAAATAGAATATTCACAGGGAATTGAATCCTAAACTTTTTAATTTTTTTCCTTTTTTAATTTTTTTTCCTTCTCTCAAAGGAAAAGAAGACCATCATGCAGCTAGTTTTGTGGGATTGCAAAACACCTTAAAATGAATTTTTAATTTTAATTATTAATATTAATAATGACATGAAAACTGAACCTTCTAGCCACATCTAACATATTAACCTTAAAAAGATTAAAGGTCAAAAAAAGATTAAATGTCAGAGAAGGATATTACTGAATAATCCGCTTAATTGGTCCTACATGAAAAACTGTCACAGTAATACTATTAGCATTTCTTATTTCTTGAATGTGTATTATGGCCTAAGCATTCTTTTTGTTGTGTGTGCATTATTTCATACAACCTTATATCAGCCCTCTAAGGCATTATATCTTTTTGCAGAACAGGAGTCTCGTGGTAGGCAAGCATCTCATTCAAAGTCATCGTAAAGAGATCAGTTCAGGGAAAAGGCCATCTATGAATTTTTTGTAAGACAGTTAGGTAACTCCATATTATTTTTAGGATATGTGAGAGCACAAACTTGTGCCTCAGAGTGAGCTAGAGAACTGATGAGAGGGAAAATGATATAAATGGACTTCGACTATCAGCCTTTTCAAAAAGTCACGTCTGTTGAGACTCTCAGTAGATAAGGAGAGTGAAAATAAGTGATTTCACAGGTGTGGCAACACTGAGTTTGCACAGGTTGTTAGAATCAGAGTCCTCTGGCTAAAGGCATGCCTGTAATCTTTGGAGAGGTGAATTTTATTTGGGCACATAACTGTCTAAAGAAAATGATAGGCAGAAGTTATTTGTTCTCACAAAATATTCATGTCCTCTCCTCATGACCTAGTCCTCCTTGCATTTGGTTAGAGTTGTATAATGAGTTCTGGGTCTGAGAAGCGACCTGTGTCAGTTCCAGACCAAAGCAGTTTCAGAAAAGGACATTATTGAACACATCAATGGAATTCTGGTAAGACCTGTAGTTAGTAATATTGTACCAAAGTAATTTTTATTTTAAGTTTAAAACAATGTATGCCTAATAATGTTAGAGTTAGTAATGGTAGTTATTAGTATTGGGAGTATTGGCAGCAGCAAAAGAGTATCTCCTAAGTTCCAGACACTGCAAAGTACAACATGGAAATTATATTTTTTAAATTCTAACGTACATCAACTCTATGAGGTAAGATAACTTTTAATATGTGAGAAATTAATAATTAATTCTTCATGTTACTGAAATACTCTCAGTGGATATACCCAGACTTCTGGGGGAAAAAATCATTAGATTTGGCTAACACTGACATTCTCCAAGTTTATATAAACAGTGGACTTGCAATATTTCTCACTTTTCTGCTTTCTGTAATTTGACAAATTTCTCCAATTGTCAAATAAGGTAGTTAGATGAGATAAATATGTGAATTTCTCTTCACAACTGAGTTCTCTACGATTATTGTTATAATGACCCATAAATTATATTTTTTTCCTCTTGTGTGCCTGAGTGTGTTTGAGAGTTGAGCTGATGGCCACAATCCCTTCTGTGTAAGAAAAGTGTGACTATAAATGAAGACATGGACAGTAGTCAGGGTTCTATATGAGGGTTGGCAACAATAATGATAGTAACATAACACATACTCTTCCATATAAAAATGTGCCCATGGAAGCTGAAGTTCCATTAAGACCTTGCCAGTTGTCTGCATCATTATGGCAAAATGAAAACAAAAAGCTATTAAAAATTAGCTTCTTTTTTTTTCAGTATTTAAATTTATTTATTTTTTTCAGCGTAACAGTATTCATTGTTTTTGCACAACACCCAGTGCTCCATGCAATACGTGCCCTCCCTATTACCCACCACCTGTTCCCCCAACCTCCCACCCCCGACCCTCTAAAACCCTCAGGTTGTTTTTCAGACTAAACCTGGCGATTCACAGACCTGTACCCCTGGGGATAAAAATACATTATATGTTTATAAAAAAAAAAAATGGAAGGGGAGCTGAAAAAATTAGCTTCTTGACTTAGAATTATGTCCTACTACATAGGCTTCACATTTATTTGGAATATGGGTGTTCTGGAAATAATGTCTCAGGAAGAGATGGGAAGGGGATCAGGAATATTCATAGCATAGCCTGCGACAGCATATGTTCAAATACTATTTTTCTCTGGCATTTTAAACTATTACTTTTAGACCTTTCAACCTGAGAATTAATGCCCACTCATCCATTCAGTGTAATATCATGGCACTCCTTATGTACATTGTTTTCTGCCAAACAGGGAATATTTTGTTTAAGAAAGAGTCTAACTCCATTTTTGATGAATGACTGCTGAGGGCTTTTAAGCCAGTTCTCTTTCTGTACCATATCTGGGAAATGTGGGGATAAAGCTTGGGTACTCCCTCCTTGGGGGCCAGAGAGAATTAGAATCATACAATACTTGGCCTCTGCATCTTAACCCACATCCCCCAGCCTCACTCACTAGCCAGCATTAAGCCAGTCTTTCCCTACACTCATTTTTGGACCAGTTGGAAATCTAATCCTGGTCTCCTCAGAAAGACCCATTATGTGTAGTAAAGCTTTTCATGCCATCATGGTGCATGTGTAACATTATCAGTCTCAAGATCCAAACCAAAGTCTGGGGCTGAGGTGGGGGGGTCCATCCTATCTCTGTGAGATAATCAGAACATCTTGTAGGTTTTATTTCTAAAATGGGACAATAATATTTTTTAGAGTTATTAAGAAGAGGAGTAGAAATTCAGAAGAGATTAACACATTGTCTAAAAAGTCCCATTTCTTACTGCAAAGTGGCATGGACACATGCAAGATCTTTGGGCTTTCAGATAATAGTCTCCTAAAAGTAAATTACAAAGAAATAATAAAGGAAATCGAAAATCTATAAAAACGTTAACTGAAAAGATTAACAGTAGAACAGTTGTAGACTATTGCTAGTTCTACTTTAATGCCACAGAATAGAAGCAAGGTAAAAATAATGAGCAAATTTCCAAATTACATCTCCATATCTATCATTTATGAAGCCTTAAACTCTAGTGGTTGATTTTGGCCTTTCATTAAATAGAAATTATGTGTGTATTCTATTGTTTTTTCCATGATTTAATTAAGAATCTTCATGAAAAACTCTCTTGTTAAGAAAAGTACTAGAATGGTATGAAGGAAACATAGCAACCAGATCTTACATAGTTAAAAAATTAAATCCTCATACCTCCTTTTTATTGCATTGTTTTACTTATTTTATTTTATATTTTATTTTTGTTTTCAGTATAGTTAACCTACAGTATTATATTACTTACAAGTGTGTGTGTGTGTATATATATATATATGTATAGGGATTCAGCACTTCCATACAACACTTAGAGCTCATCACAAGTGTTCTCCCTTTATCCCTATCACCCGTTTCACCCACCCTCCCATCCACCTCCATTCTGGTACTATCAGTTTGTTCTCATTGAAGAGTCTGTTTCTTGGCCTCTCTCTCTCCCTCTCTTTTCTTCCTTTGTACGATTGTTTTATTTCTTAAATTCCACATAAGAGTGAAATCATATCATATCTGCCTTTTTCTGACTGACTTATTTCTCTTAGCATAATACTCTCTAGCTCCATCCATGTTATTGTAAATGGCAAGATACCATTCTTTTTATGGCTGAATAATATTCCATTGCATATATAAATATATCACATCTTCTTTATCTATTCATCAATTGAGGGACCCTTGGGCTGCTTCCATGTCTTAGGTATTATAAAGAATATTGTTGTAAGCATAGGGGTGCATGTATCCCTTCAAATTAGCGTTTTTGTATTTTTTTGGTAAATACATGGTAGTACAAATACTGGATCCTAGTGTAGTTCTACTTTTAACTTTTTGAGGAACCTCCATATGGTTTTCACAGTGGTTGCATCAGTTTGTGCTCCGACAAGCAGTGTAAGAGGATTCCTTTTTCTCCACATCCTCGTCAACACTTGTTTCTGGGGGGGGAGGGGGTGGTGCCTTGGTGGCTCAGTCATTAAACATCTGCCTTTGTCTCAGGTTGTGATGCCAGGGTCCTAGGATCGAGCTCTACGTCTGGCTCACTGATTGGTGGGAAGCCTGCTTCTCCTTCTCCCACTCCCTCTGCTTGTGTTCTTTCTCTTGCTGTGTCTCACTCTGTCAAATAAATAAAATATTAAAAAAACAAAAAACAAAAAACAAAACTCACTTGTTTCCTATGTTTTTTGATTTTAGCCATTTTGACAGATGTGAAGTGATATCTCATTGCAGTTTTGATTTGCATTTTCCTGATGATGAGTGATGTTGAACATCTTTTCATGTGTTTGTTGGCCATCTGGATGTCTTCTTTGGAGAAATGTTGTTCATGTCTTCTGTCCATTTTTTAACTGGATTATTTGGGTTTGGGGTGTTGATTTATAGAAGTTCTTTATATACTTTGGATGCTAATCCTTTATTGGATTACAAATATCTTCTCCCATTCAAGAGGTTGTCTTTTGGTTTTGTTGATTGTTTCCTTTGCTTGTACAGAAGATTTTATTTTGTTGTAATATCCGTAGTTTATTTTTTCTTTTATTTCCCTTGCCCCAGGAGACATATGTAGAAAAATGTTGCTATGGCTGATGTCAGAGATGATTGCCTGTGTTCTCTTCCAGGATTTTGATGGTGTTCTGTCTCACATCTAGGCCTTTGACCCATTTTGAATTTATTTTTATGTACGGTGTAAGAAAGTGCCAAGTTTCATTCTTTTGCATTAGATGACTAGTTTTACCAATACTGTTTGTTGAAGAGACTGTCTTTTTCCTATTGGACATTCTTTTCCTGCTTTGGAAATTAATTGATACATATATTTGTGGGCTCTTTCTGGGTTTTCTATTCTATTCCATTGATCTGTGTGTCTATTTTTGTGTCAGTACCACACTGTTCTGATTACTACAACTTTGTAATATAACTTGAAGTCTAGAATTGTGATACCTCCAGCTTTGTTTTCTCTTTCAATATTACTTTGGCAATTCAGGATCTTTAGTGGTTCTGTATTAATTTTACAATTTTTGTTCTAGTTCTGTGAAAAATGCTGCTAGTATTTTCAATAGGGATTTCATTAAATGTGTAGATGGCTTTGGGTAGTATAGGCATTTTAACAATATTTGTTCTATAATCCATGAGCATGGAATGTCTTTCCATTTCTTCACACCATTTCAATTTCTTTCACCAGTGTTGTATAGTTTTCAGGGTACAGGTTTTTTCCACTTTGGTTAAGTTTTTCCTAGGTATCTTATTAGTTTTGGTGCAATTGTAAATGGGATTATTGTCTTCATTTCTCTTTCTGATGCTTTATTAGTAGTGTAAGGAAATGCAACAGATTTCTACACACTGATTGTGTATCTTGTGACTTTACTGAATTCATTTATCAGTTCTCATGGTTCTTTGATGGAGTTTTTAGGGTTTTTTATATAAAGTGTCATGTCATCTGCAAATGTTGAAAGTTTTATTTCTTCATTACCAATTTGGATAACTTTTATTTATTTTTTTTGTCTAATTGTTTTGGCTAGGATTTCTGGTGCTATGTTGAAATAAAGTGGTGAGAGTGGACATCTTTGTCTTATTCTAAACCTTAGGGGAAAGCTATTCTTCACCAGTTCTTCACCATTGAGTATGATGTTCACTGAGTTTTTCATAGATAGCCTTTATTGTTGATGTATGTTCCCTCCAAACCTACTTTGTTGAGGGTTTTTATCATAAATGGATTTTGAACTTTGTCAAGTGCTTTTCTTGTCTACTGAAATGATCATATGGTTTTTATCTTTTCTTTTATTGATATGATGTATCACATTGATTGGTGAATATTGAACAATGTTTGTATCCCAGGAATAAATCCCACTTGATTGTGGTAAATGATGTTTTTTTAATGTATTGCTGGATTATGTTTGCTAGAATTTTGTTGAGTATTCCCACATCTGTTTTCATCAAAGATAGTGACTTGTAGTTCTCTCCCTCTTTTTTTGTGGTGCCTTTATCTGGTTTTGTTACCAGGGTAATGCATACCACCTTCCTAACACCCTTGGGAAAAGTATCATAAACTGTTAAATTATACAATGTCTTTTAACAGTTATCTCTTTAGAATTTATGTACTAATAGTGTAAGACATGTACTAGTGAGGCAACATAGTTGAAGTAAGTGAAGAAACTTAACAATTTTAAAAAGTGAGCTTGTGATTTTACAAGAAGCAATTTGGTAATCCTTACAAATTTTACCCAGTTGCTCACCAGTAACTGTATAGTTCATAATGCCAGGCAATATAGTTCACCCTGAGCAACAGAGAGGTTAGGGACACGGACTCAACTGCCCCCACCCCAACACACCATGCAATGAAAAAGCCATGTATGAGGGATCCTGGGTGGCTCAGTCTGTTGACTATCTGACTCTCGATTTCACCTCAGGTTGATCCCAGGGTTGTGGGATCAATCTCCATGTCGGGCTCCACACTGAGTGTGAAACATGCTTGGGATTTTCCCTCTTCCTCTGCCTCTCCCCCCACCACCCCAGTTGCACTTTCTCTCTCAAAAAAGAAAAAAAAATCCATGTATAACTTTTTAATACCCCAAAACTTAACTGCTAATAGCCTGCTATTGCTCAAAAATCTTACTAATAAACAGTTAACACATATTTTATATATTATATAATTATATATTATACTCTTATTGTAAAGTAAGCTAGAGAAAAGAAAATATTATTAAGAAAATCATAAGAAAAATACATTTACTATACTCTATTTATAAAAATAAATCCACATACATTGGACATACACAGTTCAAACCCATGTTTAAGGGTCAACTGTTTATTTCATGCTTTAGAGTTTTAAAAGGCCAGGAAAACAACCTGATAATCAGGAAAAATATTATAAGAATAACAGTATTTTTATATTTATTTCTCCAATTTAGTTAATATACTTTGTTTTAATTGTAACAGAGATATACAAAATTATTGGATATATGGTTAAATTAAAAAACAAGAACATTGCAATCTGGCAAATGAAAATATGCCTTGCTTTCTTGAACTCTTCATCTTTGAAATTGCTTTTCTCAATGAAATTATATCTAATCCATCAATTTGATTAAGCCATCTGGTGTCACATTACTTGGACTGAAATGAAAACCGTTTTCTTCAAGGAAGTTAACTCTTAGTGCTCTACTTTTAAACAGGTGTAGTCTTCTGAAGTAGGTGGTTTCTTGCAGGTGGCATGCAAAATCCCAAAGTAATCTTGCCATATCTTCCTGGAAGTTCCAATTCCATTCAGTTTTGGAAAAATAAACAAAAGAATCACAAGGAGATACAATCACTAGAATGGCTAATATTAAATGACAACAAATGTTTTACAGATACAGAACAACTGGAATCCTCATACATTTTTTTATGGGACTGTTAAGTCTTATAACATATTTGGAAAAGTTCTGATTTTTTTTAATAAAATTAAACATATATCTACCCTATGACCTAGCGATTCCACTACTAGAAATATACCCAAGATGTATAAAAGCATATGCCCACAAGTGATTTGAAAGACAGTGTTCACATATACTTTATTTGTAGAAGACTTAAACTAGAAAAAAATTAACTTTTCATCAAAAAGTAGATTAACAAACTTAGGTATATTTTTATAAGAAGGTACTATTCAGAAATATAAAGGAACAACTGATGTATACAATAACATGGATTAATCTTAGAAACATTATCCAAGTGACAGAAGCCTTACACAAAATAATATACATTGTATATTTCTTTTTACATAATATTCTAGTAGTGGTGGAACTCAACTATGGTGAAAAAAGTCACCAAAGTGATTGTCTCTGGGGAGATGATGGATAGAATTCCCTGGGCAGGGACATGAGGGAACTCTCTAGGGGTGATAATGTTGTATCTCTTGAAATTGGTTTGCATTACACAAGTGTATGCATTTGTGATATAATGGCACACTCATGATTTGTGCATTTCCCTGTTTAGAAATTTTACCCCTGAAAATGTGTATGGATTAAGATAGTGATGGATATATGAATTATAGGTTGAAAAGTAAATACAAAAATATATAAATCATATTGATGTACATTAATTGAAGGGGAAAGGGAAAGAAGGGGTAAGACTTTAAAATAGTTTTCAACATGAAATTACATAGAAACGTTACTAAAAGTTCTGTCTATTGTGATCTTAATATCAAATTAAAATTAAAGTACAGTAACTTAAAATTATGTTTCAACCAGAAACATGGGCCAAGAGTTTGATACAAAAAAACTGGGGACTATTAGTTTAAAACCAGCAAAAAATGAATAGTTAAATAAGCTAGGAGAAAATTCAGATATTCTCAAGAATTTTGGTGAGATTCTCTATTATAAAGATAAGTTGAGAAGAAAGGATATCATCACATCAAAATAACTGGTCTTTGTAGCACTAGTTTAAAACAAAAAAACAAACAGAAAGCCTGTGTTGTCCTTGCATGCTTACTTATAATTTGATTTTAACATTGTAACATTGCAAATGAACCTAGATTTTTATGTCCCTTGTATATAAGAACATACTATTTAAGTTGTACAAACCAACTGACTTCTAATTCTGACACGATCATAGCTACAAACATCTTGAAATTCTGAATAACATTAATTATTTTGGAGGCAAAGTTGGAATTAAAAAAAAGAAAAAATCTATAGGTGACATAAATAAAGAGTAAAGAGTAGTTACACAGCAAGAGGTGAATGGGGACCAGAGATATCTATCATTTTAATCTAGAACTTTAGAATTAACACATGATCCAGGAATAAGAAAGAAGTCATTGGTCTAAATAGGAACTAAGACCCCTGCTTAAAGTCACATCACAGGATGGACTATTTTTCCTAGCTGCTTGGGATACTCTGTGGAAAATGTGTAAGTCCCTGAATGATCTTAGACATGCTAATTTTCCCCTTCTGAGGCTCCCAATTTCCTTATTCACAAAATGGATGTTGTAGTTACCAATTGTTAGGCAGTTGTTAATCAGCAGTGGAATCTCTTATGTTGGAGGATAGAAATGTACTAGATTTGGTAGGTAGTCTTAGAATAATCAGCAGTAAACTCAAGAAAGCTTAGGGAGAGAAAAGAAGGATGGACAGAATATTGAAATCCTTATAACCACAAAAATGAGGTAAAGGAGAGTACAAGCAAATGTACTTTTATAGGATACCAATCAAAGTTGGTGGTTCCATACCACCTGCCTCTATGAGTTACTTGTTCTCATATTTTAGTCTCCTATTTTATGCCTCTTGAATTTCCTACCAATGTCTTAAATATTTTTATTATCTTTTTCTCCCATCCCATCATACTTGTCTGAACGTGTCAACAAAAGATTAAGGTCCAAAATCCTAGTGGGTTCAAGTCTCTTCCTCATATACCTAATGGTTCCCTCCCTGCTTTGCCTACTGTCCTCAGCCATACTGCTCCTGGAGTAGCCAAAGTCATAGACCTTGCTCTTTCTGCTCCCTCTGCCCTTAATACTCTTTCCATGGATTTACTGCAAGACTCTCACACCCACTCAATAAAGGTTTTTACTCAGATGTCACCTCATCAAAGAGGACATTCTGATCACACCAGCTAAAATAACATCTCTCTTGCCTTTCAGTACAGTTCTCCAAAACTAATGCAGTCAGTGCATCAGCATATGTTCTATTAATGTGAGAGAAGAAGAACTCATCTTTTTTAGTTTTTACTTGATAATAGTTACAGCCATGTGTGTGATTATGGAAATTGAGATATACCCATCTGATTATATAGATGGTTCCTGTCTTCCTTATGGTACAAATAAATCATGCTTGTTGTATACTACTAAAGGCAAATGTACTAGTAGAAAGAACAAAGTGAGCATTCCTCTTCTCACTGAACCTCCTCCCTCACACCCATCTATCAGCCCTCCTGTCCTTCCTCCCTCTTTCCTTTTTTCCTCTCATTTACTCTCCTCTCTTTCTTCCTCATACCTCAAAGATGGCATGTAGTGCTGAGATCAGCATTCTCAAGAATTTGTGTAAACCCTTCCATATTTTAAAATTTACATTTATTATGTATCTGTATGTATACGGCTCTTATATGTATGTTTTTGGTTTTTTTTTTAGATTTTATTTATTTGAGAGAGAGAGCATGAGAGGGGAGAAAGTCAGAGGGAGAAGCAGACTCTCCAAGGAGCAGGGAGCCCTATGTGGGACTCGATCCCAGGACTCTGGGATCATGACCTGAGCTGAAGGCAGTCGCTTAACCAACTGAGCCACCCAGGCGCCCATATGTATGCTTTTTTTTTTTTTTTTTTTTTTATTTGACAGAGAGAAATCACAACTAGGCAGAGAGGCAGGCAGAGAGAGAGGAGGAAGCAGGCGCCCTGCGGAGCAGAGAGCCCGCTGTGGGGCTCGATCCCAGGACCCTGGGATCATGACCTGAGCTGAAGGCAGAGGCTTTAACCCACTGAGCCACCCAGGCGCCTCTGTATGCTTTTTTAACATAAGGAATATACACACCAAATGCAATTTGGTGACTAAATCTGTAAGTCTATATAATTTTGCAATGTGCTTTCCTCACTTAGCAATATTTTATGGATTTTTAAAAATTTTTGTATATCAATGTGCTCAGATCTGTTTCATTATTTCAGCTGCTCTATGATAATCTATTACATGGATATACCATGCTTATAATAATCAGTGTATTTAAGGTTGCTTTCAATTAAATTAGGTTATCTCATATATATATATACACATATATATATCTCCAATCTTATATATATATATCATATATATGATACATATATCCAATCTTATATTAAAAATGCAGCAGTACATATATTATATATTATATATAATTTTATAGGTCCTTTACAAATTGTGTGGACATTATATTATGTGGCAGTACTACAATAAATGGATCAGAATAGAGATTTCTGGAAAGATCAGAAGGTAGGTAGATGGGTAGATGATAGACTAACTTATGGCAGAAGTAGGAGGCACTTTAATGTGACAAATAACTGATTAGGAAATCATTTTGTTGGATTAATATTAAGCATATGAAATAACTTAGGTCCTACTTAAAATCATAGGAAGGTAAATTCCAACTAGAATAATCACTTTAAAGTAAAAAGAAAAGTATAAAAGTATTATAATAAGATATAGAAATGTGGTTTTTAACTACTGCTTAAGGAAGACTTTTTGAAGGAAAATACATAAACAAATATGAATTAAAAACTTCTGTGTGTTTTAGAAATCATGAAGTTTAAAAACCAGTGGGTAAACGGAAAGAAGGTAAATACAACATCTGTGCATCGACAACAGAGGCTAAATATGATCACTGCAAAATAAACACAAGTGAGTAAGACTGAAAAAGAAACCAGAAAGAATGAAAGAGGTAAAGGGTGAAAAATATACAGAGGATATGAATAGTCAATTTACAAAAGAAATTTGAATGATTGCATAGGTAAGGAGAGATACTGAACCTCACAAACATAAAGAAAAATGCAGTTTAAAGCATAGCAGCACAGTTTCACACCTAGAAGATTAGAAAAAGTATTAAAAGTCTTAAAGTGATATGTATCAGCAGGAATAAGAAAAACAGTTTTCTCTCATATTTTTCTGGTGGGAGCCTAAACTGATGTAGCCACTTTGGAGACAAATGTTAGTAGATAGGAAAACTAAGAATAGGAATAGGATGAACACAACTACCCAACGTTTCTTTCTGATTATATACACTGCAAGCAGGTTCTTCTTTGATTTATCTGAGTTGGAAAAAAAATACACATCTGTTCAGAGGATTTACAGAATCCCTGAAATCTCTTCATTATTATTCTAGGTTGCCCATTAACATCTGCACCAATGACCTCTGGTGTAGAGTTCCCTTGTTTGCAAACTAACATCATGTAATTACTATCCAGTGACTAATAGAGCCCTCATAAGAGACAGAACAACTTAGACATCTCAGAGCTACTTGTAGAGCAAGAAATGGGGCTTTCTCTGTTAAAATTTCACCTTGGTGGAATTCTAGCTGAGAGGTCGATGACTGACTGCTGTCCCTGGTGTCTGTGCCCCTACAAAGTTCATATGTTGAAACCTAATCCCAAATGTGATGGTAATTATAAATGGGACATTTGGGAGGTGGCTAGATCATGAGGATGGAGCCCTTATGAATGGGATTAATGCTTTTATAAAGGCATTAGGTTTGTGTGTGTGTGTAACACCTATTCTTTAATGCCAACTAGGTCATTTCTTCTCAAATGCTTGGATCTTCTTCTTTTTCATACTAATTACTTAGAAGATTATAACCTTGGGCCTGATATTCAGAGATCTGATTCTACAGATCTGGACTGATATCTGGTAATCTGTATAATTTAGATGTATTCTGTGACCTTTCACTATAACCATCTCCATCAGGATTTACCTCTCCCTAGAACTTTTGGTCCATCAGGAACATTATAGTCTTCATAATGGACCACCTTCACATCTCACCACATCTGCACCAACCTTTTGGTCTTTTAGTCATGATATTAAAGATGTTTTTCCTTCACCTATGGATCCCATTGCAGTTAGTCTTATTAAGAGTCTGGATCATGGGGTGCCTGGATGGCTCAGTGGGTTAAGCCTCTGCCTTCAGCTCGGGTCAGGATCTCTGGGTCCTGGGATCAAGCCCCGCATCCGGCTCTCTGCTCAGCAGGGAGTCTGCTTCCCTCTTTCTCTCTGCCTGCCTCTCTGCCTACTTGTGATCTCTCTCTCTCTCTCTCTGTCAAATAAATAAATAAACAAACAAAAAAGTCTGGATCATTAATGATACAATTTATTTTCTTTGTCTTCAACTTTTTCTTTATGACTCCTTTCCAACGGTATTTAAACATGTAATAATCTCTCCCATCTTTAAAAGATAAAAACTTCCCTTTCGCTCTTTTAGACCCCCTGGAGCTATTTTCTTATCTCTCTCCCTCCATTCACAACCAAGTGTCTTAAAGGAGTTGTCTGCAATTGCGGTCTCCATTCTTTCACCTTCTATTTGTGCTTTAGACAACTACAATCTGACTTCTGCCACCTCTACTCAGCTGAGACTGTTGTAGATAAAATCACCATTGACTTCTTTACTACTAAATTCAATGGAAACTTCCCAGTCCCAGGTTTCGGTAAACTTTGTGTGGAACTTAATCTGTTCATTACTCTGTCCTTGCATTGCACTATATTTCAGAGGAGGTGGGTGCTGTGACACCACACTCTTCTTGCTGAGTCCTTCTGAGCCTTTTTTATTGGATTTTCCTTTTGTTTTCTTATTTAATATCCACTTCTTTTCTTTTTTTATTCTGAATGTCATCCCTCAGTAATCCTATCCAGTCCCTGATCTTCATGTACTTTTTTGTAATAATGTAGACAATAATTTCCAGTCTATATCTCTCTGTTTGACTCCAATCTAAATATCTGAGTGTCTATTGCATATCACAACCTGGATGGTAATACTGCTACTAAATATAAGAATCATAGTAATTGAGAAATAACTGCAAATCAGGGTCTCCATTAAACCCATTTCATGAATTATCACAACCTTATAAAGTAAGTTCAAAATAATGTCCCCATTTAAAGATGAGCAAACTGAGGCTTAGAGTTATTTAGTAAATTATTCAACATGTATGACTAGAATCCTAGAATCCAGATGTGTTTAATTCCTAATCCCACACTGCTAATCATTTTTTATACCATAAGGTTAAATATGCAAGAGATTCTCCACCAAAACTCAAATCTAGCAGGTCCTAACCTGAAATCTTCCATTTGGCTTACTATCACAATGATTTTCCACTTCTCCATCAATTCATACAAGCAAGAAACTGGACTTTTTGGCTTATAGAGCATCTCTAATAAATCTCTAATAAATCTAATAAATCTAACAAATTTGATAACTTCTGCTTTCTTAATATCTTAAAAATGCAGGAATTTCTATCTCTCTCTCCTCACTGTTTAAAACACAATTACCGCTCTCCTGAATCAGGGGAGTAGCTTCCTAACTGGTGTCCCTGCTTCAGGTCATGACCCCTCCAATCTGTTTTTCACAAGGCAGTCTGAATGATTTTCTGAAGTCAAATCCAATCATGTCACTTCCTTGCCTACTTGAAGCCTGTCACTGCCATTCCACTGCCCTCAGGATAAACTCCTTACCAGGGCAATGCAAGGTCATTCGAGAACTAACATCTCCTTACGTCTACGGCTTCTTCCATCCAAACTACTCACTTTATTCTCAACACCAATTCAAGCAGGCTGTGCTTCATTTCAATTCTAAAATTTTAGCAGATTTTTTTCTCCCACCTAAAAACTATATCCTTCTTCCCCCATTCAGTGGGCCCTTCACAATTCAACTTTGATGGAGCTTCCTCTTGTAAGCCTTCTCTCTCCTACCAAGATCCTACTACATTCTCCCAGAGTGCATGGTTGTTTCCTTACAGAATCCATCACACTGCCTTATCATTACTCATTTTCTTACCTGACTCTGTCACTGAACTTTACATCCCTTCAGTGGTGGCATCAGAACAGTAGTTTAGTTTAGTTTTCCCCAGAAGCAGAGTCTGAGGGAAGGAATCAAGTACAAATTTTGGAGATGATCTCTGGACAAATTGGAGGCTGGGTAAAAAGTGAGAGAGGGAAGGGAAGGTAGCCAATGAAAAGTTCAAGTGCATTACTGCTGTAGGTTAGTGGAGCTTAATATGCTGAGGTCCTCTGGGAACCATTGTAAAATCTGCATCTCAGAGTTATCCCAACCTAGGAAAGAGTTTGTATATTTACATACTTTCACAGTGAATGTGAAGTGGTAACACTGACTAATCCCTCAATCCTAGACAACCCAGAGTGGTTAATCACCCTGACCACCAGCTCCTACCAGATATTTGCTGAAGGCATCTAAGGGAATGGCAGGTGAGTGGAGGAGCGGATATTAACTCCCTGACACTTCTAGCTTGTTGTGTAGACAACAAAATTAATTCCACTGGTCCAAAAGTCCTCAATCAAAGAAATTTAGGAGCTGGCAATTGAAGGTAGAACCATTACACTCTGGATATGGGTGATGAATATGAGTCTCCATAGCAATTGCTTCAGCCTTGTTTACTGTTCTAGACTTAATGCCTCCCAGTGTCTGGCACATAGTAGGCACTCAAAAATATTTATTAAATAGGTTTATATATAAATAAGTTACATATATATGTGCGTGTTGTATATATATGCATATAAATATAAATTTAACAAGGAAGCAAATTTCTGTGATTTGTTTATTGTTCTGTCCTCAGTGTAGAGCCTTAATTCTAGTACTTAGCAAATGATTAATGTTTTGAATGAATGAGTAATTAAACAAAGGTCTTACTGAGTGAAGCAGATGATCCTTAAGGTCCTCATAAGCTGTGAGATTCTATAATATTTAAAAAATCAATATGTACCTTCCACAGTATCTTCTTCAAACACATCACATTATCTGTGTGGGTACTGTGGAGAGCAAAGCACACTATTTAATCATCCTTAACCAGTTCACATTAGGGAAGTGGAATGTTGCAATGTTCTTTCATCAGCCTCATAGCAGAGTGACTGTGACTAACTGAACAGGGGCCGCCATGACTCAATTTTGGGGCCCTGCCACTTCAGAAATATTTAAAACACACTGTGGGATGGTGAAACATAGATCGACTATTGCCACCTGAGCTCCACTAATGACAGAAGTATAAAGAGAATTCCAGTCTCCAGAGCTAATATTCTGGTGCTTCCTGTGAGCATTTTCTGTATTTAAAAAAAAAAAAAATGGAATTGAAAGGGAGGGGTGGGTGTGGAAGAAGCTGAGTCTTCAAATAGCTTTCTGAAATGCCATCTGAACAGGAAGGGCTTTCAGGAAAGGACTGTGGGAATGAGTTTAAACAACAGTGGAAAGTGGGTGCACTCTATTTCTGTTCTTTAGAACATTTAGCATTTTAAAAATACTTTTTGTTTATTTGTTTGTTTGTTCTGGCTTATTTTCTATGTACTACTGTCCTGTGCATTACCGGTAGGGATTTTTTAGGTAGAATTTCTTGTTCTCTAAGAAAGCTCTTTCTTACCCTGACCACATATAATATATGCTAAAAGTCCTGATTTTTATCATAGCAATTTTCTAGTTTAATAACATATCCCTTTCCTGATTATTAACTCATGTGCACAGCTAAGGATTTTAGAAAACTCAGAGGGTGATTTTATTAGCATTTTTTTCTTATATCTGTCATCTACCTATCCATCCATCTTTTCATAATTATATATTCTATCTACCAAATTTGGAAGTTATCTTCAGGATTTTCTGACTTAGAATACACTACGGTACATATTAAAGATTTATTTTGGGGGCCAAGAGTAAGGATCCCAGAGAAATTGTTGGTTGTGATTTCCTTTAAATGTAGTGACTTCATATCTCCTTCTTAGATGGGTGGCAAAGCACTTGATTCTTATTGGATAACACTTTGGGAGCTGGCTTTCAAAGCATCTGAGATCTAGGCACAGCTCGAAGGTCAAGTGACTCTGGTCAGAGGACATGGACCCATAGCTACTAGAACAGTGAATAGAGAAAACAATTTCAGGTCACATGTCACAAAGGCAGTTAATTATTATGTACCTAATTCTCTGTCAGCAAATGTATATGGCACACATGAGGGAAAATAACATTTAGAATTTCCTCATTTGGTGGTGCTTGGCTGGATCATTTGGGATGACTCCTGATCTCAGGGTCATGAGTTCAAACCCCACATTTGGGGTAAATATTACTTAGAGTAATAAAGTAGTTAAAGTGGCAAAGGTTATGTGTACTGACCCCAATTTTTAAAAAATAATAAAAAAAAAGAATTTCATTTGGTGAGGGTTCATGATTCTCTCCTTCTTTTTTTTTAGATAGAATGCACATGCCTCATGCATATACACATGAGCTGGGAGGGAGTGATAAAGGGAGAAGGAAGCAGACTCCATGCCCAGTGTGAATCCCAATAGAGCCTTGAGGCAAGACTCAATCTCAGGACCCTGAGATCATGCCCAGAGCGAAAATCAAGAGTCAGGTGCTTAACCAAGCCACACAGACATACCCAATTCTCTTAAATTAAGAAATGAAGGCTACTGTATGAGTACAAATATATATATTTTCCACAACAATTGGATTATTCTGTTCATACGTCTTATGGAATATTTTCCAACTATTAAAATGTAAGTTTTTCTACTTGCAATTACATAGCTAAAACTTCTCATGCACTTAAAAAATGCATTTGGTAAAGTAACCAATATAAACCTAAAAAACATAACAATGGGTCTACTGATACTCCAGAAAGTTTATCCATTCCCTTCATTTTTACTTATTTATTTATTTATTTATTTTTATTTTTTAAATTTTTTAAAAATATTTTATTTATTTGACAGAGAGAAATCACAACTAGGCAGAGAGGCAGGCAGAGAGAGAGGCGGAAGCAGGCTCCCTGCCGAGCAGAGAGCCCGATGCGGGGCTCGATCCCAGGACTCTGGGATCATGACCTGAGCCGAAGGCAGAGGCTTTAACCCACTGAGCCACCAAGGCGCCATTTCTTTTTTTTAAAGGCAGTGTTTGTACTTGGGATGTTATGTGAAATTTTACTCACATCTTATATAAGTTATAGAAAGTAAACCTGGAATCAATGTGGTCCAAATTTCTCCTGAGAACATTCTGAGTCTTTTCTCTTTTCCTTGAGGTCACAATTCTGGTTAGTTGCAAAAACAGAGTTACAATAAAACTAATTTGATTTTCTTTGAAGTCTTTATATTGTGCCTCTGACTTAAAATCCAACAGTTACATTTTATTTTGATGCTATATTAATATCTATAGATATAAATGAATATAGAAAATGTATATATGTAATTATATCCCTTTAAGTATTTTTGAGTCTTTTCTAAAATAACTACATAAACTGAAAAGGACACTGATCAAGTAATTTTCACAAAATGGCCTATCCATGTACCCAGAATACAGGAGCAGAAAATGGTATTGTCATTTCCCAGAAGCCTCTCTTGTGCTCAGGAATCCTCTCCTTTCCCATCCCCATAAGAATTTTCCTTCATTACCATAGATTAGTTTGAATTCTTTTTGAATTTTATGTAAGTGAAACTCAAAATATTCTCTTTTGAGTTTGGCATTTTGCTCTATATTATACATGATTATACATGTGGATTCATTCATGTTGTTATTTGTAATCGATCTGGTTGTCATATATTATGTAGTGTAGAATATGCTGTTGTGTATATTCTACAGCTTTTTTTACTCATTCTGTAGTTGATAGGCATTTGAGTGGTTTCAAGACGTAAGCTATTAAAAAACAGTGCTCTGAGGGGTGCTTGGATGGCTCAGTCAGTTAAGCCTCTGCTTTTGGCTTGGGTCATGAACTCAGGGTCCTGGGTTTGAGTCCCATACAGGACTCCTGCTCAGCAGGAAGTCTGCTTCTCCCTCTCCCACTTCCCATGCTTGTGTGTGTGCATGCTCTCTCTCTCCAATAAATAAACAAATCTTTAAAAAAAAAAGAATAGTGCTCTGACTAATCTCTTTCAAAAATAAAAATATACACGTATATACATATATGGGTATTTTAAATGAAAATTTCACAAATCATAGTGAGTTGCCTTCATTTTACAGGTTTTATTTTGAAAATTCTCCTTTATCTCTACCTGTTATGGGTGAGGACTTCTTTACACTTTAATAAAAATTTGGAGGTAAAAACTGTAGCCCCCACTTTTAAGATGTTTATAGCTTTACAAGGAAGGCCATATCATGTATACATTTTGTAAATTTGAGAAGGGTAAGGATTTTGCTACCAGATCTTTACTTCTGAATTAATGGTTTTCACTTGCATAGTAAATTTCCAATTTAATACCTTTTTCCATTATTTTATATGTGGACCATATGTATTGTTTTGTAATGTAAAATAATTTTTTAGCATAACTCATTGCAAGCCTGAAAGCCATAACTTTCATGGCAGTAGCAGGAATTTTTTTGCTTTAATAAATAGTGCCAATTCTCTACTGCCAAACTAGGGAGGTGAATAATATATTTTTGTGTTTATTCATTTTTTTTCTAGTTTTCATTTAAATTCTAGTTAGCTCACATACAGTGTAATATTAGTTTCAGGTGTACAATTTAGTGAGACAACACTTACATATAATACCTGGTGTTCATCACAACAAATTCTCTCCTTACTACCCATCATCCAATTAATCCATGCCCTGCTCACTTCCTCTCCAGTAACCACTGTAAGGGCCTATTTAGCCAGAGTGGCTCCATCTCGGTTGAACAGCCATTTTGTTGTTTATGCAGTAAAACTTAAACTGACCCTTTCCCCCCACCAAGGGACTTACTTAAAAGCAAGTCTGGGAAACCTGTAAATATGGTGGACCTGTCCCTGGTAACAGAGCCCAAATACAAGGGCGGGTCAGGTCAGGTGGAGATAACAGAGCCCGAATGCAGGGATGAGTCCAGCCAGGTGGAGACATTCAATCAGTGGAGTGCACATACTGTCTCCCTAGCTACCAAGGAGTGTGGGCCCCACCTTTTGGGCACATTTTGGGCGCCAATTCTGACCAAGGTGATAGGCTAGTTCAAATATCTACTATAGAGTAAATTGTAATTCAATTGGCCACCCCTGTGTGACTTAGCATGACTGTGCAACTTTCTCTGTGTTACAGTCTCAGTGGCCAACTGTGTGTGGCCAGGCTCAACCACATGGCTTTTGCCCTATAAAAGTTAGTCTGTAAGGCTCTGTAAGAGGCGGCCCCGACTAGTCGGTTCGATTCTCAATGCTTGGCATGGAATAAAGCTTTGCTTGACCTTTGCTTTGTATCAGTCTCACTCCTTTGATCATGGACCCTAACAACCATCAGTTTGTTCTCTGTGGTTAACATTCTGCTTCTTGGTTTGCCTCTCTCTTTCTTCCTCCAGTGATTATCTATTTGGTTTCTTAAATTCTGCCTATGAGAGAAATCATAAAAATATGGAATGTTTAACAAATTTGTGTGTAATCCTTGCATAGGGGCCATGCTAATCTTCTCTGTATCGTTCCAATTTTAGTATATGTGCTGCCAAAATGAGCACCGGAAGTCAATAATTTAATATAAAACATCTTTCAGAGCACTTTAAGATTCTCTGTTTAGTTGCTAGGTAATGTCACTGTGCTTAAAAACCAACACATGTTCAAAAGAAATGCATATTGGCTATGTAACTTCATATAAATGACAGAAATGACAATTTTGAAAGAAAAACTGATTTACTACTCTATTAAGTACTAATAAAGATTCTCTCCTTAACCAAACTTTAGTACAGCTCTCTGAGCCCTTTATCTCAAATAGGCTCAAGTTTTGGACTTGTGTATTCATCTTTGCAGTGCCCAGTTTCAAAAGAATCCTGTTGAGTCAGTCTAGCAAAAAATTCCTCTAAGCCTTGATGTGTCCTTTTTGTAATTTTCATCCCTACTGTACTCCATGGCCATAAATTCCCACTTATCCTTGTATTTATGGTTGAACCCAATCTTTTCCCCCACTGCACAGCCCCCACTGCAATAGTCTCTCTTGAATAGACTTTCATAATGTAGTTAACAAGTGTTCTGAATAACTATATTCAGAGCATATATATATATATATATATATATATAAGATAATTATATTCTAGTGGGGATTTTTAAATGAAAAATGTATTATCCTGGGGAAACCCAATGATCCACCACCTTCTATTCTTATTTTCTGTCTATGTGTTATAAATACAAATGAATATAGACAGAAAAGATATAAATACAGTTGAAATTTGAGTAATACAAGTTGGTCCTGTTCACATCCACTTATACACAGATTTTTTTTATATAGTTCTACTGTACATTAAAATTACTGAAAGAAACTAGCTTAAGTCCTCCTCCCCATATATATATGGGGATTTTTTTATTAGCTCTTTCCTTTTACATTAATAATTCTCAACACTTATTGAATTTAAAATATAAAGCAGTTTTGTTTGTTTGTTTGTTTGGCAACACAGTGTACTCTGTAAGGACAAAGCCTTGCCAATAGTTTTCACCACTTATCTCCAAAGCACAGTGCAGTGCTTGGTGAATGGCAAGTACTCAACATAGGTATTGAATTGAATCATATCTGCATTACTTTACAAAGGCATCAAGTGTTTTGGGGGAAAAAAGTAAAAGACTAAAAGAGTAGAGACAGAGTCAATAAAGGCTTAAAAGAGAAAAGGAAATAAATTTAATACAAAGTTTAATGGCACTACTATACAGCACGGCTCAAATCTGGCCTTCATGAGGGCTCCGTTCCTTCTCATTTTCAAGAGAGCCAGAACACTGTTCACTAACGAAGTCATACTCTTCTACCTGTTGGACACTGGATTCAGAGAGTCTATAAATTGATCCATTTTCCATGTGGTTTTATTCGTAGTCACTTTAAGTTAAATTGTATCCAATAAAGTCTCACTTGTCCCTATAGTCATTTTATTTACAGAAATGGGACTCTGGGTTTGCTAATTTTAGCTTCAATCCAATATAGAATTGTACACTTGGGGTACCTCTAACTCAGAAGCCATGTCTCTTTTTAAAGTGAGCAATAGCAGATGAGAAATATTGCCTCAGAAGGTCCACATTTTGTTAAACTAGCTCCAGGCTGCTTTACCCTATAAATCACTTACTCACTTGGACATTTGCCATCGGGCTCACCAGAGGGGCATAGCTATTAGCCCACATTAACTCCCCAAAAGCAGTTTCCTGAAAGCCATTTCCTTAACTGTTATAAAGCCAACTGGAAAGTTGTTCATGGTTAACAGAATACACAGTATAAAACACATCAGTTTTTAGTACTCCAACGTGATTCCCTTTAGAGTGTACTTTTTTTTCATGGATTAGGTATTGATTGAAAAGACCTAAATTTAACCTTTATAATCAGAATTTTGATGACTGTGATGCAAACAAAGAGGCTTTGTCATGCACTACATGCATTAATTTTTGAAGATTTGCTGGATAACTTCTTTTTCTCTAGACCCGTTCTCTAGCCTTCCTTATCTTGAGGCATATCCCATGAGGCTAATCTCTCTAAGCCACACTGTCTGGGTTTCCTTGCCCTCTTGTTTCCATTTAGTTTGACCAGTGGGATACTTTAGGTAGGAGAGGAGAGAACTCTGGTTGTTTGTTCCCATCCTCCGTCTCTGCCTGGTCACTGTTTGGCAGTGGCTGTATCATCTAAAATCACAGCTCCTGTTGGGCGTCTTCTATTCTGTGGCATTTTCTAGGTTCCAATACTCCTTCCTCTTGCACTTTCAGAACTAGAGTGGCAGAATAATGACACCCCAAAGATGTTTATGTTCTAATCCCTGGAACTTGTGAATATGATGCCTTACTTCAAAGGACTTTGAAGTACATCAAAGGACTTTGACGATGTGATTAGGCTTAGAGTCTGGAGATGAGAGGATATCCTGGATTATATAGGTGGGCCCAGTGTAATCCTTATAAGTGTGGGCAGGAGGTCAGAACTAGAGGTATGATGCAGGAAGCAGAGGTTGGAGTGATTTAATCGCTGACTTTGAAGGTGGGAAAGGCCACTGGCCAAGGAATGAAGGAAGCTTGAAAAAGCAGAGAACAGATTCTCCCTTGAAGTTTCCAAAAGAAACTTAGCCCAGAGGAAATCTTTAGTTTCACCAGTGAGACTACTGACTTTGAGGTATGGTCATGAATTTGTGTTGTTCTAAATAATTAAATTTGTGGTAATTTGGTACAGTGGCAATAGGAAACTAAAGCAGATAAAAATGGTTTTTCCATGGTACTACACACTCCTTTCATTAACGAACCTTAATATTGCCTACATCTTTGTGAATAACCCCTTCATTAATTTTTCTTCATTTATTCCCTTTGAGTGTACCATCTACTTGTGCCAAGACTCTATTAAATGCATTTATTTTATGTAGTAAACCACTTCCAGAGAGTTATTCTATTTAAATAGTGGGAGATATACACCGTGCCTGAGGTAAATAGAGATATTCATTGTATCATTATTTGTAACAATAAAAATAAGAGATAATGTAAATTTTTAGAATAGGAGCTGGCTAAATAAATTATGGTACAGCTGTATGATATAATAGAATGCCAGAAAATGTTTGTTACATATGTACCTACATAAATGTATGACGGTGTGAAAATATCAGACTATATATAAAACAGATCTATATCTATTACCTATATCAATATCATGTTTATACCTCTATTATCTATCTCACTATATAAAGAAAAAGATAAATGATGCTTTTACTGGTTAACTCTTGTTAGTAGATAAAGGGTATTTTTTTTTGCAGTTTTTCATATTTTTCAGAATTTCTAAAAAATGTTCATTAGTGTTCAGAAAGTTTTAAAGCAGTAATGGGTCCTCCTCACATATGGTGGAATGCTTTGTATTACAGAGAAAATCTTTTCTAGTTTTCACTCAATTAGAATAACAATTTCTTCAACCTGTAACTATTTAGTGCAGCTCAATTATAGTTACTTGTATTCTTATCTGATTCCCCTATCATATTATGGGCATTTTGAAGCAGAGAATGCCTTAACATTTATTTCTTCCTATACTTACAGTCCCCTTTGCGAGGCTCTTGATATGTGTTTACTGAAAGCTTTATATTAAATTGATTTTATAGATGTTTAATCAAAACTTCTTTGATGAGGGACTCATAAAAAATACAAGTAACAGAAAAAACTAAAAGGCAAATTTATATGGCAGGGAGATAGAAGATAAACAACCTGAATTGAGGTGCTGAATTATTTGTATCAGATTCTTGTCACAGAATTTTTCATATAAAATTTGTTTACTAAGAGGATTGAATAAATGTAAGTAGTTAGCTGAGCTGAACATTAGGATTAGGCTACTCAACAATCCTGTTAAGTACTACAAGAAATAAAATAGCCTATCATACTTTAGTCAGATTGGAAAGGCTTCATGGACTAGGCAGAATTTTTAATCAGCAACTGTTCATTGTGTGAACAGAGAAAGGCATTCTAGTATTATGGCACTGTTTTGAAAAAGACTCAAGGAGGAAACAGACAAATGAATCAAGATGACCGTGTGGATAAATGACACAGTTTAAGAGAGTCTGAATGTTAGATGGTATCAATAATATTAGCAGAATTAAGATGGGTTAGGAGGGAACAAAATTGGAATAGTCAGGAAAACCCCCAGATATGGGAGACCTGGGTGGCACAGTAGACTCTTGGTTTTGGCTTAGGTAGTGATTCCAGGCTTGTGAGATTGAGTCCTGCTTAGGACTCTGCTCTCAGTGCAGAGTCTACTTAAGATTCTTTTTTTTTTTTTTTTTTTTTTGATTTTTTATTTATTTATTTGACAGAGAGATCGCAAGTAGGCAGAGAGGCAGACAGAGAGAGAGAGAGAGAGAGGAGGAAGCAGGCTCCCTGCCGAGCAGAGAGCCCCATGCGGGACTCGATCCCAGGACCCTGAGATCATGACCTGAGCCGAAGGCAGCGGCTTAACCCACTGAGCCACCCAGGTGCCCCTCTACTTAAGATTCTTTCTCCCTCTCCCACTGTCCCTTCCCCTCAAGTTCTCTCCCTCTCTCTCTCTCTCTGTCTCAAATAAATAAATAAATCTTAAAAAAAAAAAAATCCCCAGATGTGACTTGAATTTTCTATCCCTGGCCCAGTGACATTTTTTTTCTTTTTTATGGCAAGGGCCCTCAATTATGAATGGGAGTCCTCCTGTTCATTTCATTAAGGATCTTATAAATTTAGCTACAAAATAATTTATTGCCTTAGTTATGTTGGGAAAACATACTATATTAAAATGATAGTGTCACTTAGTTTATTTAGCAGTCCAATTAAGCATTTCCATTTTTTTTGCATTTTCATATTTTTAAATGAAAATTTTTTTAGTTTTTAAAAGGTATCTACATGTATATCTTTATATGCATCGTCTGTGGCCATTTAAATGATACTGTTCCAATTGGAAATACTCACCAATACTTGCCTCTGTAATTTTCTTTATGTACATGAAACAAGCATGGTATATCAGTAAAGATATTTATTGTTCAGGGACGCCTGGGTGGCAGTCACTTAAGCATCTGCCTTGGGCTCAGGTCATGATCCCAGGGTCCTGGGTTGGAGCCGGATGTTGGGCTCTGCTCAGCAGAAAGTCTGCTTCTCCCTCCCCCTCTGCCTTCCCCTCCCCTGTTTGTGCTCTCTCTCTCTTTCTCTCTGTCAAATAAATAAATAGATGAAATCTTTAAAAATATATTTATTGTTTATTATTTATGTTTATTATTCCCAGAAAGCGGGAATATATAATAATTCACTTCATAAATGATAATTATTCTTTTTTAAAAACATTATTTATCAGACAGAGAGAGCACAAATAGGGGTAGCAGTAGGCAGAGGAAGAAGTAGGCTCCCCTGCTGAGCAGGGAGGCTGATGCAGGACTCAATGTCAGGACCCTGGGGTTATGACCTGAGTCTAAGGCAGATGCTTTAGTGACTGCCACCCAGGCATCCCTGAACAATAAATATCTTTACTGATATACCATGCTTGTTTCATGTTTCATGACCTGAGCCAAAGGCAGATGCTTAAGTGACTGAGCCACCCAGGTGTCCTGATAATCATTATTCTTAAGCAAGGTAAATTATGACCCTGTGATTTTTCTTTTCTGACTTTTCATATATGTGCTAAGGAAAATTATTAATATCCACTCCTTCTTTGGTATTAACACAGTTACTCCTTATAATAAAACCGTGAGTTATAAACCATTATTATTCCCATTCTCAGGTATAATAGGTCTTGACAGGGCCTGGTTTTGAACCTAGGTAAACTAGAACAAGAACCTCTTCTTTGTCATTTTGTTATACAAATAATAAGGGAAAACCTTTATTTATACCCTAAATAATGGCAGAAGAAAGTTACAAGTGAATTTACAATTGGTCTATGATTTAGTCAGAACAAGTAATAATAAATCCTACCACTTTCTTGGTATAGTAGAAATAATGAACGTGTAGAGACTAGTCACGGGAAACCCTTTTGTTGTCTATTATCTCAAACCCCAAGGGGCAAAGGCCAACTCTGGGTCTGGAATTTTCCAACTGGAGATCTCTTTTTTCAAACAGAATTCTAAAAGCAGTAGGTAACACTGACTATGGGTTGATCATTACTTTAGGTAGAGAATAAAAGAAATGCAAAATTTATAATCTCTTTTGCTGGGTATTCTAAAATTTCTGTCTCCTTGTGATAAAGTGAGGACAAGATCAAAGAAAGAAAGCATCTTCAAATTTGGCAGATCCTAAAACATTCACAGAAAAAGTTCCAGAATTTTACTTCCAAACCCTGGAACACTGTAAGACCCAACAGAAAAAGCAACAGTCAGATGCCTCTACCAGGTGTGCCATCAACTTGCTTTGTGACCTTTGGGCAATTTAACCAGCATGAAAAAATACAGCAGAGCTTTTGGTCTAGGTCATTCTCCCTTTCTCCTACACATTTGACAAAAATTCATAGTGACAAAGCATAGAGATAGCAATTTTTGACATAATCCCCAAAGACTGCATCATTTGGTTAATTTAATTTGACCTTCATCACAGACAAAAGTTGTTGCTATTACTCAGAATATTGAGACTTAGAAAGGGGGACCGAGGCCATACAATGAATATGCACTCAGCTAAAGATAAGGGCATTGGGTTAGACAGAAGTCAAAACCTAAGTGAAAGCTATTTTTTTTTAAATATGTCTAGAAGGTGAGAAAGAGATGTTTAAATTGGATGCAGGCAGCCATGAAGAGCCAAGAGAATGACAGGCAGAGGAAGGTTAGGGCAGCTGTGCTTGTAAAGGATTATGGTACTTTCTTTTGAGAATTGTAAAGGACTTCAATAAAATAGGACACCGTCTCTGGAGCATGTGTCCCTATGTTTTTAAATTCAGGTGCTACAAAGAAAGGTTCTTTTGGCCTTAAAAGTAACTAATATGTAAGATTTCCTCAACAAGAGAGTCTCAGATCTTCAACCTATAGTTTAATGGAATATTTGCAATACAAATACTCCTTAAAATGAAACCTCATGTTGTGGAATCACATTAAGACATATATGAGTATTGCTGGATTTTTTAAAGGAAAGCTGATCTGTTGGAGGTGGGAGGATCATGGCAGCAGAATATTAGAGGCCCTAGAAGTGAAGGAAGACACTTCTGACAACTTACTGAGTGCCTCTACATGGGGTGGCATAAATATACCTTTTAGCTGGTAAAATGGAGGCTTACAAAGGATGAATTGACAATAGTCAAACAACAGGTAAATGGTAGAGTTGGAATCCCCATTATGTCTGACACTAGTGTCCATGTTCTTACCACACCACAAGTTTTGGGGTTTGAGCTTTACTTACTTGGTGACATTTCTTCCTTCCATTTCCATTCCATACCCCAAATATATCTCTTAATTTCTTCGAAGTGAGGAATATCACTGCATAATACAATCACACTGCTCACAAATAAAGCTCACATAAAGGGAAGGCAGCATTGAGGAATGCTACAAGAAAGAGGAGTCACAATCTTTACAACAAACAAGTCCAGCCAGACCACTGACATGCCACCATTAAATAGAATGCAGCATTTTTATTGTAAAAGTCCACATATTAGGTAATTCCCTTTGTGAAAAGGTTTTTCAAATACATAGATGGGGAGCAGCTAATAATTAAGAATTAGATTACATATAATATATATTCATATTGCCAGTACTATGCACACATTGGAAAGCTAGTTTTTGAGTGTCCCCATTACAGAATACATTTCAAGTTGACAATAATGTGTTTCTTACCATTGAAAATTTGCCAACAACTCTCCCAGAGTCAACATTAAATATGTTAACAATTCAAAACATGAAAAAATTAATCCTATTTACATGTGTTTGAGGTTATACACTAGAGCACTGATATATTAAAGGTTTGTAAAATTGGCAGCTAAATGTGTTTCAAGATTCATCCAGATGACTCAATGAGGACCTTACATAGTTTTATAACAAAGCCACTCTTTCTTTTCTACTCTTTTTAGATTATCTATCTAGTTAATACTGGCTATGATTGAGTTCTAACTTAGAGAATGATTGCCATAAGAAAGAACCGACAACGGGTGCTGTTTTAGAAAAAATAAGGATTCAGGATGAGTACACGGAGGTGGAGCTCAACTCATCGTGTTTGAAGTCTGGGACAACCACATCATGTGATTATCACATAGATGAATGAGGCCACAGTCATAGGATCAACCTCCATGTAAGTCGTTTATTCTTTCAATTTTTAAAAAATTAATCTTCAGTACTTTTTTCTTTTAACAGAGTGTAGAATACATTCTGAACACCAGTCAGGTATGAATCCTGCTTTTGCCTATCATGTCTTCAAGTGGAATTGTGGATGGGCCAAAGCTAACTTGTCTCCAAACCTGGAAAAAATATATATATAAACCCTAAATAATGCCTTAGTAGGCCCATTTCTGTGCCTAAACATAGGACTTCAGTATTGTTTTAAAAGAAGTATGGACTTTGACTATTTTTGTTAATTTTCATGAATTTATTTTAGGCTGAGATCTTTGGATCCTTCTGTTAATTTTCACAAGACCAGATAACATTTGACAATGCCTATGTGAAAAGATGAATCACTGGTTCTCGCTGGCTCAAAGAGATTCACAGAAGCATATGAAGCCAGTTCACTTCAAACCATATCTGTTGAGCACCAACTATGTGCCAGGCACTATATAAGGTGCTGAGGATCCAAAGAGGAAATGACAAAGATTCTGCCCACAAGGCACTCACAATCACTAGAAGCAGATCTTGAGATGGAGAATAAATTCCATTATAATCTATCAGTCATCCTAAAAGGAAGAAAAAATAGCTGCAAGCACATACAATTACTTTATACTCTATGAAATTGGGCATATTTAGAGGTGGCAAATGTCAATTATTCAGTCTATATTTTACTTAAAGTGTTTTAATATGTCCTACATGGAAAAAAAATAAGCTCTTCAAATCTTCATGCGTGAGGGAGAAGATAGAAAAAATTCCTCCCTCCAATTCCAAACCCAAACCCTTATAATTACATTCAGGATTCTTTTATAGCCCAAAGACACAGAATAAAAGACAATGCTTTATGATGTTAACTTCATTCCATTTATTTTGGCTCTAAAGAGATGCATGCATTAAACTTGAAGCAGTCTACGTTATTGAAATATTTACATCATTGTACATGTGAGGTGGAGGAAATTTTCTTCCTATCTTGAGATAGAGGTGTAATAGATTTCTAGTCTAGACTCTTATATTTAAAGTGACTTGTGATTTTTCTCAAGTGAGGGAGATATACTACTGGGACCAAATTTACTACAACCTGCCCCCAAATGAACATAGGGTACGGTTTTGGACCTTTTGCATCTAATTGTATCTTGAATTGATTAAGGACACCACCACTATAAGTAGTCATGGCTTCCACAATTTCAATCATTGTAGCTGAAAAATATCTTGTTGGGCTTCAGTGTTCTTGCTCTAATTTCACTTTGCCTTGTAGGTTTGAAACACAGCAAACATTAAAGTTCAAAGTACACTTACCACAGGAGAGTTGGGCGCAAACAATATGACATCAATACAGTTTAGCAGGTTAGAACATAGAAACAAATTCAAATTATCATAAACCACACAGGGGATTCTTTAAGTGGACTCAGAAAGGACATCTTCTCTCCATGAGATTTAGTGAATAAGACCCACATCAATAAAACCCATACCTCTTTCACAGGTAAAGGTAGGAAACCCAATAAACCAGATTGAATAAGCAGAAGGCAGTGGGGAAGAAGATCCGTGCATATGAGTCCATTTTGGCGATACGAATATGTATCCTCCCATGTCTCCAAGCTCCTGTTCGGCAGTCTTCAAAACAGCAGAAGAAACTGGCACAGTCCTTGCCATCCAGACACTCATACCCATATTCCTCATCTCTCTCTTGAAGGTGCGTGGCATTGTTCATTTGAATGGTTGCTGATCTTGGGCGGATATCAATGGTAGGTGCCTGAGACAAGGGTCGGGAATAAGAGTTAGTTATTCTTGATAAATCCTAGATTAGGTCTCCACAATGTCACCAAGGTGAATGATGAATCTGAAAATGAGTACTCAGGAATTGCTATGAAATCGTGATCTACAATGGTAAAATTGAACTTAGAAGGATAGCACATTTGCAGATTTCAAATTTTGAGCTTAAGCGGTGCAGCTGAAAATAATACCATAAGCTAATAGCTATAGCAAGAAGATTGAACACCAAAAGAACTCAAAGTTTAAAGATTTAAATCAAACAACTACATGGAATCTTAGTCTAGTAAATATTAGATGTGAGGTTGGTTACATGAAGGCATTTAATGGTGTTGCATGTGAGTATAACAGAGAAATAAAATGCATCAATTTTGAACTCAAATTTTGTGTCATGCTTACCTATAGGCAAATAGTAAACCCCATTACACTGAGCAAATGCACTAAATGCTATTAAAAGAAAATGTTAAAATATATATAAATATAGGAGTTTTCTGAGTTTATACCACAAGTAATATGGCTTATATTTTAAAAAAATATAGTGTTTTGTCTATTATTCAGCAGCCAGAAGCTTCAGAATGTCAGCAATGTTTATTCAGAAAAAAATGCTACCACCTTTTTACTATGTGAGAAGAAACAAATACCAAGTAATTGAATGATAATTTAATCTTTGCTGCCACATTAATTATGAAAGTACTATAAATCTCAATGATTAATTTAATTTGGAAGAGCTAATTTTAGGATATTATAAATATGAACCCTAGTTCTCTGAGTAAGTTATCCCAATTCAACTGGGAAAAGAAATATCAATGCATTATTGCATGATAGAGCCAAAAGGCCCCTGGATTACCCTAGGAGGGAGGGATGGGTATTTTAACTTAAAGCATTTCAAAGAGAATATTACTTTTATAGAATTGATAGGTTCAGAATTCAGAACAATGGAGATTATTGAAGTTACTTATCAAAAAACAATCCTGTTTTTGCATTAGGATTTACCAAATTACATTTTAAGAGCATTTATGGTATATATGGTAGGTAAGTCAGTGAATTTTATCTGAGAAGGAAGGATAAGTTTTGACTTTGATGTTTAAAGAACACTTTTTTCCTAATGACATGTTCTAGAGCTTATAGCTTTATAAGATCAAACCTCTGAGAATTAGTGTAGGGTTGATGACTCAACTCTAGAAATCTATAGAACTTTCTTCATCTTACCTCTCACAGAATGCTTAAATATCTACTCACTAAAAAACAACAACAAAAAAAATTGAAACACCATGTAAGCGTTAATAATTAAATTCAGCAGTTGCATGCAGTGAATTTTCATTCCAAAAACATTATACCTTGAAGGAAAACATCCGAAGAAGCTTTGGGTTTGTAGACAGAAAAGAGAATTGCATTTTTTTTTAATTAAAAGAAGAAAAAAAGAAAAGAAAAAGACAAAATAAGATAAATTAAAAACACAGTTTAAAAACATAGTAAAATGAACTGAAATTATAAACACAGAAGGACAGTTCTGGGCTTGGAACAAAGTACATGCCTAAAGTTGGAAAATGAAATTTGGAGATTTCAATAAATTAACCCACAATTCTCTAAATGCAAAAGCCAGTGTTGTCCATTTGTGAGGAAGCTTTCTTTCCACTGCTTGACTTCCCTGTATGAAAATACTTTGATTTTATTTTCTAATTAACATCAAGGAAGCCTTACTAGGTAAGTCTTAACACAATGAACTAAATGGCATATTTAATGGAAAAATGAAATTTCAGCTTCTCATTCATAGCTTAGGGTCTTTCTAGTTGTGATAAATTATCTAATTGGCTTACAAGAGGAAAATCCAAAAAATTTTCAGGTAATTTGATTTTTTTGGTTTCTTTAATCCCCTCTGCAATGATATAGCTATTAGGGCATAAGGGCTTTTTCCAAAGGACTCTTGTTTAAAAGCTCACCCTCACATTCTTGTTAATACTGGCATGTAATAATGCTGAGTGTCACAGAACCCTCTTTTTGGGAAAAATGTGATGGAAAGTGAAGGGTGGGGAGAAATAATAATTTTTAAAAAACATAATAAGGAAAATAAAATAAGGATAGAAAAAATGCAAAGATAGAGAAGCAAACAGACAGGGAAGGAAAGGACTGCATAAAGCATAATGAATATTTGGGAAATTAAGGATAAGCATTTCTTTTTGTATTACTCATCAAAATTAATGCTTTTTTTCTTTACCTGTTACAGATTCTTACATTCAGATAAATATATGCCATTTGTAGAATTTCACCAGGGTTCTTAGAGATCCATCAGGATACAACCTAGAATCATCTGTATTTCCTCGTTAAAATATAGTCCCCGCCAAAATTGGTGGATCAGAAAGCTAGCCACTATCAAGGACCTCACAGCCTTTATAACAGACCAGGAAGGTCTATAAATTCAGGAAGCTAGGGTGACTTCCTTTGCCCCTCTCTTAGAAAGGAATGGACCTTAACTTCCATGGAGCTTCCTAGAAGCCAGACAGCCACTACACTCATGTGTGTAAATGGGTAGCTGCTTGTTCTCTTCAACATCCATTTTAAAGGATAATTGCATGAGGCTTGTATATTTGTGCCTTATCATCTCTACTTGAAGCTTGGTGGCAAAATGAAGTCATCTTATCTTTTCCCAAATCACTGAAATCAATCCAAGCTGGTAACTATAAAAATCATCAACATCAACCATCATCATCAACTATTAATGGTAGGGACTTTCATTTGTAAGGTGCCAGGTAATGCTTTTTACCTTCATTACCACAGCGGCCCTTTAAGATATGCATTTTTTATAATACTAGTCTTATATATGAGAACATAAAGACATAAGGAGGCTAAGTAACTTGCCCAAACAATAGATGATCCATTTCATTTAAAAACAAAATAATACATTTTGAGTATGAAACCAATCTTAGTCCTCTGGTGGTAAAGACACACACACACACACACACACACACACACAATTACTTGCAAAAGTGTGGTGATCTTTTAAAACTTCAAGAACATTGTGGCTTCCTAATGGAAAGCCTTGAATGAAAATGTTAATTTAAAACATCAGTCATTTAAGAATGTTACAGTAAGGAGCAGAAAGAGGACAATCAATGAAACCTAAAATAACAGCAACTAGAAAATAAATGCATGTCTCAACAGTGTTTGTAACACCTATGAAATGAAGAGAGTAAGTGTCTGCCTTAGTGAATCAGGCCTCTTCCAAGTAAAAAATGACCAAAATTAATTCTTATGGCCTGACCAAACTCATACATTGTTTTCATTTTTCATTTTAGAGCCCAAAGTGTTGAGCCTTAGCCTGCAGACAGGCTAAGACCAAACAAAAACAAAACCAGGAGCCCTTTTACATAAATATTTCAGTGGTCCCAATGGGAAATGATACATACAGGGTTTTTCTTCTTTTTGTCTTTATCCTTGCTTGGTTTCCGGTTGCTGACAAAATAATGCAGGGTGCCGTATTCCACCAAAGCAGAGAAGACAAAGATGAAGCAAACAGATACAAAGAGATCCATTGCTGTAACATAGGAGACCTTGGGGAGTGACTTCCGGGCAATAGTGCTGAGGGTGGTCATTGTCAGGACAGTGGTGATACCTGAAGAAAGGTACAGTAAAACAGATCATGTGACCTCATCAGCAAGTTGGGTAACAGAGTCATTACTGAGACCAACTTTATTTTGTCACTTCTGATAAGCAACCTCAGTAATGAAGAAGGAGACATAACTGTAATCCATTCACTCTGTCCACAAATAATTATTGCCTGCTTACCAACTATCAGTTACTATGACAAACACTGAATGTATGGTGAAAACATAGACATGAAACATAGACATGAAAACATAGAAAGATAGACATATTCCCTGACCTTAAATACCTTATATTTTAGTGACAGAGAATACTATAAATCAAGTGAGCAAAGAAAAGTATAATCACAAATTATGATTTATGTGATGGAGAACAGCAGGGACAGTGAAACCTAATTAGAAGGAGGTAATATTTAAGGAGAAGTTTAAAAGTTAGAAGACACCAAACTTCTGACTAATTCCAGAGTATATAAAGGAAGACACTGAGGAAGGGACACATTATCTTCTTTAAAAATATTGGAATACTTAGCATCTGGTTATAGACCAGGGTATCAAGGTGATGCTGAGATAACAGAAGTTATATTATGCAGAGCATGCAAAGGAGTTTACACTTTAAAGTAAAAGGAGAATCCGTTAAGGATATTAAATAGAGGAGATAAGCTAAGTGACATGTTCTGATTAATGAACATTTTGAAGACTGTTACAGAAAGAGAGAAGATGGTGTTGTAGAAAGATCCTGAGCTCACCACCCCCACAGCTATACTGAGGTGTAACAATTACATATATTGCAACTCACTCTGAAAATGACCTGAAGATTGGGAGAACATATCTTCTGTAACAGGTAACGTCATAAAAAGAAAGCGACATCAAGAAGGGTAGGAGGGAAGAGGCATGGTTAGGAACCAAAGTACTGCTATGACTACCCAGAAGTGGGAGGGATAGGACAAGCATGGAGGCACAAGGGGGTGGAAAGGAGTGAGCACACCCATCCCTGGGTGCGTGCACTGAGATGAGCTCCCATAATGTCTGGCTTTAAAAATCAGCAGGACCTAACTCCAGGAGAGCCAGAAGGTCATAGGAAACCAAGTCTCCACTTTTAATTGAAGAGCCAGAATGCTATATTACAGTACACTGTGTATGCCAGCACAGAAGAACCAGTTTGGTAAGTGCCTGGGTTATACAAGAAGGAGATTTGTTGACTGATTTTTGAACATGTGTCAGAGGGGCAAGAATCTGTAAAAGCTTTCTCTAGGAACAGAAGTGCTGAAGGGCACTCTTTTTCTTACCTTATTTCAGCCTGGATGGCTATATGCTTGCAAAAGCCAGTTCTGAAACTCTCCACTTGCTAGCAGTACTTGTCTTCCCTCATCATTCCTCAACAGATCCATCTTACATTCTCTGGCCTACCCAGCCCCTCCAAAGGACTCTTGTCTTGCCATAACTGGCCAGATTACCTCAGTTGGGAACAGCAACCCCTCGAAGAGACTACTGCCCCCACAATACCTGGCAGATGGCCTTTGCTGGAATCAATGTCCCTCCAAAACAAACCCTGCCACAGGGACTGGGGAACTAACCCCACACATCAGCTTGCCCAGAGGTGCTGTAACCAGGCCTCTGAGCTAACCGCACTAGGGGCAGACCCTACCCACCACTGTGCCCACAGCAGTCACAGCCACAACAGGAGGGTGCACACAGCCTACACAGGGGACATCCCTAGAGCACCCGGTTCTTGTGACCAGGAGTGGATTGTGCTACGGGCACCACAGGATGCCTTCAACTTAAACCCAAATACTTTCAGGATCAGGAGATGTAGCTGATCCACTTGATAAATAAAAACACAGAGACAAAATGAGGAGACATAAGAGTATGTTCCCACAAACAAATAAGACAAAACCACAGAAAAGAGCTAACAAAATGGAGATAAGCAAACTCTCTAACAAAGAATTGAAAGTGCTGGTCAGAAAGATACTCACAGAATGTGAGAGGTAAGTGAATGAACTCAGAACAAAGAAACAGAAAATATAATAAAGAACCAGTCAGAACCAAAATACAAAAACTGAAATTAAAACTACACTAGAGGAAATCAACAGAAGATTAGAGAGGATGCAGAATGGATAACTGAACTGGAAGACAGGGTAACAGCACGTATGCTGAACAGCAAAAAGAAAAAGAAATTTAAAAAATGAGAATAAGTTAAGGGATCTCTGAGACCACACCAAGCATACTGACATTCATATTTTCTTCTCCAGAAGGAGAGGAGAGAAAGAAGAGGGCAGAAACTTACTTGAAGAAATGACAGTTTAAAATGTCCCTAATCTGAGAAAGGAAACAGACATGCAGGTCAGGAAGCCCCTAACAATTTAAACCCAAGGAGGTCCACACTAAGATACATAATTTAAATAAATAAACAATCTTAAAAGCGGCAGGAGTAGGACCAACAATTACATAACAGGGAAAACCCTCTAAGGCTATCAGCTGATTTTTTTTTTTTTCTTTTGTAGCAGAGAGTTTGCAGGCCAGAAGGGATTGGCTGCTGAAAGGAAAAAACCTACAAGCAAAAATACTTCACCTGGCAAGGCTGTCATTCAGAATTGAAAGAGAAAAACTTTCCCAGACAAACAAAAGTTACAGGAGTTCATCATCATTAAACTGGCCTTACAAGAAATGTGAAAGGGACTTCTTCAAGTGGAAAATAAAAGGTCAGAACTAGAAATGAGAAAATTATGGCAGGAAAAAAATAATGGTAAAAGCAAACATACATTAATGTTAACAAATTAATCACTTATTTAGTTAGTATGAAGGGCAAAATGCAAAAATAGTATAGTTGATTACATCCACAGAAATTAGTCACAGAATACATAAAATAAAAAAGATTAAAATATGACATCATATACATAAACATGGAAAGGAGAGTAAAAATGTAGTGCTTTTAGACTGTGTTTAAACTTAAGCAACTACCAACTTAATCTAGACTGCTATATACTTAGAATGTTCTATATGAACAACATGGTAACCGCAAACCAAAAACTTCCAATACATTACCCACCCCCCCAAAATCAAGTGAGAGTAATTGAAGCATGACACTAAAGAGAGTTCTCAAACTATAAGCAAAGAGAGCGAAAGAATGTAGGAAGAAAGAAGTATAAAACCAGAGAACAATTTAAAAAAATGGCAATAAGTACGCATCTACTGATTATTACTTTATAAATGGAATAAATTCTTCAATTAAAAGACAAAGTGAATTGAATAAAAAAATAAGACCCATCTATATGCTATCCTACAAGAGAATACTTGAGACCTAAAGATACATACAGACTTAAAGTAAAGGGATGGAAAAATATATTCCATGCAAATGAAAGTAAGAAAAAAAGCTGTGGTAGCAATACTTTTATCAGACAAAATAGACTTTAAATGTTTTTTTTTTTTAATATTTTATTTATTTGACAGAGAGAAATCACAACCAGGCAGAGAGGCAGGCAGAGAGAGAGGAGGAAGCAGGCTCCCTGCGGAGCAGAGAGCCCGATGCGGGGCTCAATCCCAGGACCCTGAGATCATGACCCGAGCCGAAGGCAGAGGCTTTAACCCACTGAGCCACCCAGGCACCCCAGACAAAATAGACTTTAAAACAAAGACTGTAATGAGACAAAGAAGAGCATTATATAATGATAAAAAGACCACTGCAACAAGAAGACATAACATTTATAAATATCTCTACACCCAACATAGGAGCACCTAAACATATAAAACAAATATTAATACACAAAAAGGGAGAAATTGTCAGTAATACAATAATAGTAGGGGATTTTATCAGCCCATTTACATCAATGAATAGAATATCCAGACAGAAAATCAGTAGAGAAACAGTGGCTTTAAATGACGTATTAGACCAGATGGACTTAAAAGATATATACAGAAAATTCCATTTAAAACTAGAAGAATACACATCCTTTTTCAAGTGCATATGGAACATTCTCTAGGATAGAGCACATGTTAGGCCACAAAACAAATCTCAATAAATTTAACAAGACTGAAATCATCATTTCCAACCACAACAGTATGAAACTAGGAATCAATTACAAGAAAAAAAAAAAAACTGGAAGAAACAGATATGGAGTCTAAAAGGTATACTACTAAAGAACAAATGGGTCAAGGAAGAAATCAAAGAGCAAATTAAAAAATATATGGTGGGGTGCCTGGATGGCTCTGTCATTTAAGTGTCTGCCTTCGGCTTAAGTCATGATCTCAGGATCCTGGGACAGAGCCTTGTATTGGGCTCTCTGCTCAGAGGGGAGTCTGCTTCTTCCTCCTCCCACCTCATTTTTTCTCTCTCTCTCTCTTTAATAAATAAAATCTTTTTAAAAAATGTGGAGACAAAAGAAAACAGAAATACTATGGTTCAGAATCTTTGGAATACAGGAAGTTTATAACAATATAGGTCCACCTCAAGAAACAAACAAACAGAAATCTCAAACCTAATAATCTCAAATCTAACCATACACCTCAAGGAACTAGAAAAAGAACAATGCCTAAGGTTAATAGAAGGAAGGAATAATAAAGATCAGATTGGAAATCAATGAAATAGACTAAAAAAGAAAAGATTAAACTAAAAGCTTATACTTTTAAAATAAAATTGAGAAATCTTTGGTAAGACTAATCAAGAAAAAAATAAAGTGGGGGGGGGTGGTGCCTGGGTGGCTCAGTTGGTTAAGCGGCTGCCTTTGTTTGGCTCAGGTCATGATCCCAGGGACCTGCATTGGGATCCCTGCTCAGCAAAGAGAGAGCCTGCTTTTCCCTCTCCCTCTGCCTTCTGCTCTGCCTACTTGTGCATGCACTTTCTCTCTCTCTCAAGTAAATAAATAAAATATGGAAAAATTAAAAAAAGGACTCAAAATCAGAAATGAAAAGTTATATGACAAGACAAATATAAAAAATAATATAACAATATAAAAAATTATATGCCAACAAATTGGACAACTAGAAGAAATGGATAAATTCCTAGAAATATACATCATCAAAAACTGAATCAGGAAGAAATTAAAAACTGAGCAGACCAATTACTAGTATTAAAATTGAAGTTGTATTCAAAAATCTACCAACAAACAAAAGTCCAAGACCAGATGGCTTTCATAGATGAATTCTACCAAACACTGAAAGAAGAGTTAATACCTATCCTTCTCAAACTATTCAGAAAATGGAAGAGAAAGGAATGCTTCCAAATTCATTTTATGAGGTCAGCATTACCCTCATACCAATATGTCTTTCCAGACAAGAAAAACATAAGCAAAAATAAATAATTGGTACTATATCAAAGTAAAGAGCTTTTTGTATAGCAAAGGAGACCACTACCAACAACAAAAAAGACAACCTACTGAATAGGATATTTGCAAATGACTTATCTGATAGGGGTTACTATCCAAAATAGATAAAGAACTCCTACAACTCAACACCAAAATAAATAACCCAACTAAAAATAGGCAGAACACCTGAATAGACATTTTTCCAAAGAAGACTCACAAAAATAGCCAAGAGACTCATGAAAAGATGCTCAGCTTCACTCATAATTAGGGAAATGCAAATCAAAACAACAGTAAGATATTACCTCACACCTATCAGAATGGCTAGTATCAAAAAGATGAGAAATTACAGTTGTGGCAAGGATGTGCAGAAAAGGGAGCTCTGGTACACATTGTTAAAAATGTAAATGGGTGTAGGCACTCTGGAAAACAGTATGGAGGTTCTTCAAAAAACAAAAAATACAGGGGAGCCTGGGTGGCTCAGTAGGTTAAGCCTCTGCTTTCGGGTCAGGTCATGATCTCGGGGTCCTGGGATTGAGCCCTGCATCGAGCACCGCATGAGGCTCTCTGCTTAGCAGGGAGCCTGTTTCCCCCTCTCTCTTTCTGCCTGCCTCTCTGCCTACTTGTGATCTCTGTCTGTCAAATAAATCAATAAAAAAATCTTAAAAAAATACAAATACTATATGATCATTTCACTTCTGAGTATTTACCTGAAGAAAATGAGAACACTAATTCAAAAGTGATATGCACCCCTACGGTTACTGAAGTAACATTTAGAATAGCCAAGTTATGGAAGGAACCCACATGTCCACTGATAGATGAATGGATAAATATGGTGTACAAACACACACACACACACACACACACACACACACACACACACACACACACACAGTGGACTATTTCTTAGCCATAAGAAAAAAAATAAAAATCTTGCCTTTTGTGACAACATGGATGGCACTAGAAGGCATTCTGCTAAGTAAAACAGATCAAAGACAAATGAATCTAAAAAATAAAATGTGCAAATGAGCAAACAATAAAAATAGAAACGGACTTATGAGAACTAACTGGTGTTTGCCTGAGGAGAGACAGTTAAGGGTAGAGGCAAAACAGGTGAAGGGTATAAAGAGGTACAGACTTCCAGTTACAGAATAAATAAGCTCCAAGAACCCTTTGGCTTTTTGGGTCATTGTATCTTAGTTTGTTATCAAGTTTCCTCAGTGTTTTTCCTGTTATGAAACTCCCAAGAGAGGAAAGATTGGTGTTGGTTGAAATAACTTCATAGAAAAAAGTAGCCTTTCATTGAGGAGAGGGATGATCAAGGAAACTGCAGCTGTAAATTATAATCATAGCCTCCTTCCTATATTATTATTAGGGAAGAGCTCATCTCTCTTTCTAATCTGTAAACTGTGACAACAGGAACGACCTCTATGTTAGTATCCTTTGTGACTTCATAGATAAGTATAGTGTTGGGACTCCACAAATACCCTTTCAAATGCAGAAATGAAGCAATCAATGAATAGTGTATATATGATAAGTCAAAGAGACTCATCCTGCATCTGAAAATAGGAACCCATATTGGTGACTTCTGGGAGAGAGTTTTAACTGTATGTAACAATAGCTAACATTTATGGATCTCTTTCTTTGACCAGGTACTGCCTCAAGTACTTTTTATATTATCCGCAAAGTCCTCACAATGAGGGTTATCACTGTAGTCCTTTTTTTGCAGGTGAAGAAAACTTGAACAGAGAAAGAGTAAGGAATTTGTCCAAGATAGAAAGTGAAAAAGATGAGATACAAGCCTATAAAGTCTGACTTAAAATGCTACGTTCTGACCCACACTGTTATATTCCCTCTCTATGAATATGTACCCAATATGCAGCATGAAGCACCAGCCACTTGGAAGCTAGTGTATTTTCCTGATTCGGGATAATATGGACTGTGGGTCTTCCATATTATCATTGTAGAACCTTAGCATTGGTCAAGTTTCTCTTCTATAAACTGGGAGTAGTGTGGGGAGAGGCATACCTCAGCATGTTCTTCTGAAGATTAAATTATGTAATGTTCATTAAGTGTCATTTCCTAGTAAAATATCAATAAATGTAAGATATTTAGAGAAGAACAGTCTGTTTCTCAAACTAAAAAAACTTCATTCAAGTTGTCCATGCAATAATTCATGGAGAAGTTGTTAACTATTTGTAATTATACTTGATAATATTTTGGGGGGAGAATTTAAAAACTAAACTGGCCCCTTGGCTTTCACTTCCCATTTAGGCCTCAAGCCACACTTGACCTATGGAGGAGTGAAAATGTCATCATTTACAGTAGATACCATAGACAAGTTCACTTAAGAAAATCTGATGTGTCTAACATGTAACTTAAACATTTATCTAGCACGTTGGGATGACGGAAGTTCATCACAGCCATGTAAAAGAAGACTCATGAAAAACCGCTTCATGGTATTTTCAGGTTTCTGGCTGGAGCCGCAGGGAATGAAGAGTGGGTGGCAGACGAGTGATAGTTATAACTGATCCACCCACCACCAACATGATAACTGGGGGTGGTTTTTAAGTCCAGTTTTGCTAAGGAAAGAATTAGACTTACCTGGTGCAAATGAAAAATATGCATAACTTTTATCAATTCCTCCCGTCTCAGCATCAAGTAAGCTTTCAGGCATGCTAGCTTTTACTCAGATTACCCAGGTGAAAAATACCAGCTGGTGTTTTTATTGTTTCATCCATCAACACTGAACCATGATTAAGGCTTACCAGCTACCACCTGTGTGCCAAACTACATTCAAGCGTTAGAAGCCCCACGGTGACTGCTTCCCATGCTCTTGTCGTCTGAGCTCAGAAAGCAGAGTCTGAGCCATATAGGTATATTTATCTCACTCATCCAACAACTTGGCTTTATTCTGTGACAAGAAACTTTAGGTCGACAGGTGTTTAGGGTCATCTGGTTTAACTCTTGATTGTAAACACTGGAAAAGGTAATGTGATCACACATTAGAATCATCTGGGGATTTTTTTTTCCTTTTTTTTTAAACCCGACATGCAAGCCAAGCTCTCAAAATTTAAATAAACATCTGGGATTGGACTGAGACAGCTATATAAATGTGCAGTTGAATTTAAGACGCACTGATCTAGAGGAGGGAGACAGCAAAGTTAACACAGAGAAGCAATCTCAGCTGCCTAACTTTCCCCACAACTGGCCTTCAACAAGGCCTCACACACACAGCAAATCTAGGCCCCATTAACCAAGGTGCAGATGGACTACCCGTTGGGTGTGTGACCTTGGGAATGTCATTTAACCTTGTAGCACCTCTGCTTCCTTAGCCCTACAAAAAGAATGTGGTAATATTTTTTATTATCACTACAACTTCTATATGTAGTTGTGAAGAGTAGAAAAGGCATGGGGACTATATTAAACATGTGTGACATATAGTAAAAGATCAACCAACAGGAGCACCTACCTGTTACTTGTTCAGCGGCCTCTCCCTCATTCCTCATTTTCTAGCTCACTCACCTTGATCCTCTCTCCTACAGCGGTCTCTTGCAGTGCCCTCACTTAATGACTGGTTGAAATGAATTACCAAAGTAGCCTTAAGAGGGGTTTTGACCACCAGAATTCTGGACTTCAAGAGAAGAGACTGATTTGAAATCTTTTCCTAAAATAGTTTTGGTATGGGTAGATTGGAATGTATTAATGCATTTGTTCCACCCATTCATAAGAGCATACATTACTTGAATAATCAATGAGGTACCAGCTATGTGCCAGGCACTATACTGGGAATGAAAAAAATCTACATTATGATGTGAGAGACAGACATAGAAGCTTATAATGCAATACATTCTACTCACAGTGACAATTGTCCTAAAGTAATAGGCTCAACATACTTTGAGTTTGTTTCAGCTGGTAGCATTAAACTAGATACTCTAATTGTTGAATAGGACTTGTAACAATGTACCGCAAATAACAGAAAAATCCAAACAAAATTATTTTGAAACAGATGGGAGACTAAATTAGGTTTGGAAGAGGACAAACATGCAAATGATGCCTTCTTCCCAGCAATCTCTTTTGCCCTCAGTTTTAATAACCTGGTTCAAAGCATTTTGTCAGAAAATGATATATAGTTGACCCTTGAACTACATGGGTTTGAATTACATGAGTCCACTTATATGCAAATGTTTTCAATAAATAAAGCACAGTACAATAAATGTCTTTTCTCTTCCTTAGGAGTTTTTTTAATAACATTTGCTTTTCTCTACCTTAATTTAAGAATACAGTATATAATACATGTGATATACAATATATATGTTACTAGTAAGGCTTCTGGTCAACAGTGACTACTAGTTTGGGGGAGTTCAAAGTTATATGTGGCTTTTTGACTGCTCAGGTGGAGTTAGAGCCCCTAAGCCCCACATATTTCAAGGGTCAACTGCAGTTGCTAACATTTCTAATGCTTTACTAGGTGTCGTGCATGTTGCATGGAATACCTTTTTTCTTTTTTTTTTTTTTTTCTTTTTTTTACAGATTGAGAGAGAGAGAGAGATTACAAGTAGGTAGAGCAGCAGCCAGAGAGGGGAGGAAGCAGGCTCCCTGCCAAGCAGAGAGCCTGATACGGGGCTCGATCCCAGAGACCCTGAGATCATGACCTGAGCTGAAGGCAGAGGCTTAACCCACTGAGCCACCCAGGCGCCCCTGGAATACCTTTTTTCTTAAGTATTTTCTATACTTAACTCATAAAGCATTTTACAGAAAATGGTATGTTTCACATTTGAGGAAAATATGATTTACATAAATTAAAGAGCATTTCCAAGGCCATACTATACATGGAGGATGAAATCCAGATTTATTGGATTTCAAAACCTGAGCTCTTCACTACTGCAATTATATTTATTCAATAGCCAAAGAGCGAGCAAGAGATATGGTTCTAGTTTTCACATAGTTGATAAAAGAGGACTGTGATTATATAATTCATCTTTCAACAGCTTTGTTTTTAAGTATTTAACATTCATGGACCTAGATTCCCATTTCCCTCTGAGTCTATAACTTTTAATACTTTCTGGGGATCTTCTTCCTCACATGAGGAAAAAGATATGAAAATCTAAGATAAGTGTCTCTATATACATCAAGAAAGATGCAAATAATCTTAAAAGTATATATGTTTGTGGTGGAGAGGGCTGGTGTTTCCAGAGCATCACAGTTATTTTTCCAAAAATATTTTCAATGGTTAGAGCCAACTGTTGTGTATGTATGTCTTCAAATGTCATAATGATAATTATGGATGTTGGAATTAATCAACAGCTACTCATGTGCTGGTAAATGTGAAACAGTTGACTCTAGGGAAAGAAAAGACAGTCTTGGTTTTTAGTGTTTGCCTATTTCCATGATGTTAATACTTTCACCTTGGCGGACTTCAATCTATCGATGTGACATCTCTCAATACATTTGGAAAGTATAAACAACAATAGTTCTCATGAGTTTGTGTGAGCTGCTCTGCATATATCTACCCAGAGACCAAAACACAAATCTACTGAAATTAGAAGTTTGGTTTTTTTCTCCTTAGTCAAACTTAAATTTATTAAGAGAATTTACTAAAGAAAGCAAATTGAGGTAATTAAGGAAAACTAGAACTGGAAAACTTTTAAACACTTTTTTTTAATATGCTAGTTTTCTTTAAAATGAAATAAAGGCATTTCTACATAATTGCTAACTGAATTAAAAGAAAATCAACTTAGAAAGGGGAATGAAGATTCCTGAGACTGGATACTTACCTTGGAATACTTAAACAAAAAGAAATATGTCTTACCTAAAGAAGTTCTGGCTGGAACAGCATCCTTATTGATCCAGAAAGATACCCAGGATAGGACAACAATGAGTGTGCAGGGGATGTAGGTCTGGATCGTGAAGTATCCCATCCTTCTGCTCAGGTCAAAGTAGACAGACATGACCACATAATCTCCTGGAACAGAACAAAGATAGCACCATACATACCCTTATCAAACCTGGAAAGCATTTAGAATAGGGAGCCCAGATATAAACCCATGCTTATATGGTCAATCAATGACAAAGGAGGCAAGAATATACAATGAGGAAGAGACAGTCTCCAATAAATGGTGCTGGAAAAGTTCGACAACCATATGCAAAAGAATGAAACTGGACAACTACTTTAAACTATATACAAAAATGTATTAAACACTTGAATGAAAGACCTGAAACCAGGAAACTCCTAGAAAAAATATAGGCAGTAAGCTCTTCAACATCAGCCTTAGTAATATATTTTTGGACCAGTGTCAGGCAAGGAGAAGCTAAAACAAACAAATGGCATTTATATCAAACTGAAAACCTTTTGCATAGTGACAGAAACCATCAACAAAATGAAAAGGCAACCTATTGAAATAGGAGAAGATATTTCCAAATGATGTCTTTGATAAAGGGTTAATATCCAAAATATACATAAATAATTTGCATAACTTAATATTTAAAAACCCATTAAAAATGAACAGAGGGGAGGTGCCAGGGTGGCTTGGTAGGTTAAGCGTCTATGTTCAGCTCAAGTCACAATCCCAGGGTCCTCGGATCTAGACCTGCATTGGGCTCACTTCTCAGTGGGCAGTCTGCTTCTCTCTCTGCCTGCCTCTCCCCATGCTTGTGCTGTCCCTCTCTCTGAATAAATAAATAAATTCTTAAAAAAAAAAAATGAACAGAGGAACTGAAGAGACATTTTCCAAAGAAGACATACATATGGCCAACAGGCCCAAGAAAAGATGGTCAACATCATTAATCATCAGGGAAATGCAAATTAAAACCACAGTAATATATCACCTTATACTTGTCACATTTTCTGTTATCAAAAACACAAAAAATAACAAGTGTTGACAAGGATATGGAAAAAAAGATAACCATCCACAAGCACTGTTGCTGAGAAAGTAAATTGGCATAACCACTATGGGAAACACTATGCAGATTCCTCAAAAAAATTATTAATAGAAATACCATACAATCCAGCAATTCTACTTGTAGATGTTTACCTGAAGAAAACAAAAAAAACCAGTTTGAAGAGATATATGCACCCTGTGTTCATTACAGGATTATTTACAATTGCTAAGATATGGAAGCAACCTAGGTGTCCACCCATAGATAAAGATGTAATATATATACAATGAAATATTACTCTGGGGCACCTGGGTAGCTCAGTGGGTTAAAGCCTCTGCCTTCGGCCCAGGTCATGATCCTGGGGTCCTGGGATCGAGCCCCTCATAGGGCTCTCTGCTCAGCGGGGAGCCTGCTTCCCACTCTCTCTCTCTGCCTGCCTATATGCCTACTTGTGATCGCTGTCAAATAAATAAATAAAATCTTTTTTTAAAAAAAGAAATATTACTCTGCTATAAGACAAAGAATGAAATCTTGCCACTTGTGACAGCATGGATGAACACAGAGGGTATAACACTAAGTAAAACAGAGAAAGACAAATACTGTCTTCACTTATATGTGCAAACTAAAAAGCAAAACGGAAACAGACTCATAGATACAGGAAACAAACCACTGATTACCAGAGGGGGGAAGGGCTGGGGGTAGGTGAAATAGGTAAAGGTGATTAAGAGGTACAGACTTCTAGTTATAAATAAGCCATAGGGATGTAGTCAATAATATCATGATAATTTTGTATGGTAACAGATGGTAACTAGACATTGTGGGGATCGTTTTAAATGTATAAAAATATCAAATCATCTGATATGTACCTAAAACCAATAGGTTTATGCTTCAATATGTCAATTATACTTCAATAAAAAACTGCAAAGCATTTGAAAATAAGCATATATTCAATTCTCACATTCACACATTTAAATTGAGAGTTCATACAAGGGATATGCTGAAAACTATCTTCTACCCTTTTGGGTTAAAAAACAAACAAAAACCCAAACTAAACTGAATTCGGGTCCTTTTATAAGTAATGTGACTACCAGATGGGAAACATTTTGAGTATATTGATAATATTTTCTTTTTTCAAATGTTTCTGGAGGGTGCCTTCTTTGCCTGCTTAATAGACACAATATAAAACTTTTTGTCTGGTGGGAACAGAGGGAGACAGTGTTTCTACACTGTGCCTCTCTTACGCAATGACCCTAAAGTTCGTTAACAATTTCCTCCTATTCTCAGGACCTTTCTCCATACAAGCCACAGAGGAATATACTGGTACCTAACACTAGTAAATGCCTCTTTTACCCCATTTATAACCAAATTCTATGCTGAGACATTTTTCTAATTTTTCATTGAATCATACGGTTTTCCTTCATGGCACTTAACTACAATTCTTAATTTCTCATTTGTGTGGCTATTTCATAATCTCTCTCCCATTAGGATTTATCTACATGAGTTCACAAACAATGCCTATTTTAGCATACCATTCCACAACCAGTACTTAACATCCTCTTTGACTCCCAATAGGTATTCAGTAACATTTGTTAAATAAATGATCAGAAGAAAGAATGCTTTTATAAATTTAAACATGGGGGAAAAAAACAAAAATCGAGAAGATGTGTTCTAGAACACTGGATTAAAAAAGGAGTTTATGTAAATAATCCCTGATAGGAGAGTGATAAAGGAATCAAAGAATAACCATATGGCTATGCATGAGAACAATTTAATGTGACAGTAAGTACCCATTATTGAGCAACAACCCCTGAAAATTTAAAGGTGGGAATTGCTTGCTGGGATTAAGTAGGTTTTGATTAGTTCTCTGATATTATGTTTCTCTGTGTTGATTTAGTTGGACTTAAGCTACTTAAAATCATGGCAGTTCATAAATTAGTTTGGTCTCTGCTTTTCTTCTAGTTTAGAATAGGCACAGGATATAATTATAGAATAAAGACATTTAATTTGAGATGATCCCTATTAATGTCTGTCTGTTTCTTTCCTGTTTCTTTGATCAGAATACTACAGACAAATTCAAGTTCTCAAATTCTAGATAGGAAAAAAACGAGAGTTTTTCTTTTTAAATAATAATATTCAGTGTGCTTTTTCTCCCTATTTTCAGAGTCCTTGAGAGTTTTCTGCATATTTTTAACATGTGTTTGAGACTTTACAAATTAAAATATTTTCGATCTAGATAATTTTAGTAACTTCTTTTTACTTCTTATCACATAAGTGAATGAGAATCTACACTTTGGCATTAATGATCTGGCTCTTTTAAAGGTGAACTTGAATTTTCTCTCAAGTTAACAAGTTAACAAGATAATTATCTCAATTCAATGCTCCACTTCCTTTCAGGTCAGATTCAGATTCAGGTCAACTTCCATAGCCTATTTACCCATCAATTTCTATTTTAACGTAATAGCTTCCAAGCATCTTTCATCTTTGCCAGCAAATCCAAAGCTTTTCTACCACTAGATTACGAATTCAAACTTGGGAAGGCCATTTAAAAGCAAAGCACCTTCACTGTGACAGCCCAATGCCTGTCTTATCTCTAAGGCCACATCCCTTTTTGTATTTTTAAAAACTCAGGGCCAAGGAGCCTATAAAATCAAATCCCCTGAAAGTACCACATCAGTGATTCCTACGCCCAAAAGGTTTAAATGCCAACCAAGTCAAAAGTGGTTATTTCAGCCACTTCAAATATATTCCTTCTATTGATTTAGTCTAACACATGATATTTAAAGTCATAGCATTTAATAAATTAGTTGGGTCTCTTTTTGTGTTTTAATTTAGAATGTCATAGACACAGGCTATGACTGAAAAGAGAAGATATATAATTTGAATAACACCCACTAATGTCCATTTTTCTTTATCTTTTATAAGCTTCTCATGTGTGGTTTTAGGAAGAAATGAACTGTCAATATTAATGACCAATGAATTCCAATTTTTTTAAACTGTGGTGTGTTTATTTCCTAAAAACTTAAAGATTCCAATGGTAGAAAAGTCTTCTACCCTGTGAACACCTGACATAATGACAAGAAGAATTTTCTGGTTACCCAGAATGAGAACTACTATATACAGAGACTAGGGTTGAATGGATGTATGCATATATTATCCCTTATCAACAATACCTGTCAGGTTGGTGGGAAAAAAAAGAAAAGAAAACAGATTTCACTTTGGTCCTCATTCATGATTCTTATTCTACTTAACTATGGACTAGAGTACGTACTATTCTACTAGGTTGACTTGAAGGCAAAGTATTGTTTATGCTCTCCTCATGCTCATAATAGTGTAGTGTTATGCCCTTCCTTACATTTCTTTGTCTAGTCTCTTTATTTAAGTCAACAAATATTCTGAATCACTGCTCTGCGTACAGCCCTCTAGTTTAGGGAATATGGAGATTAAAACCTATGGAATCTCACAATTGATTCTAGATTAAATAGATTAAGAGGGAATAAGATAAATTTTTGACTACAATTCAGACAGGGACAAGTGTTGAGACAATCCATTAGATCTAACTCTGTCAAGGAACTGTGATCTATGATCTGTGAACTTGAATCTGTGGTGTACTTCTATGAGGTTGCTTTGGACCACAGGAAAGCAGAAGAGTTGATTGACTACATCTTCATTTGGGGAAACATGAAAAGCATAAAGGAAAAATATTTACACATTTAGCATGTAAAACTTAGAACTCCTATATGCTTTAGGAGTGCCTATCTGGTTTAGTTGGTAGAGCATGCAACTCTTGATATTGGGGATGTGAATTCGAGCCCCATATTGGGAAAAGAGTTTAGTAAATAAATAAATAAATAAACATACAGCTTTTTAAAATGTTAAAAGAAAGAGACTGCTTTAGATAATCTTAAAAGGAAAATTGTCTTCATTTGCCATGTTATCTCCAATTTCAGGAATATCCTCTGTTCCTATGTTTGTGTCACACACATATACACTGCTCCAAACCCTTCAATAAGTGTCCATTGATATAGGGATACACTAAAACCCTTTAACTTTTCCTTTAAGACTTTGTAGTCTCTCTTAATTACATCTCTAGCCTCATGTTAAATAGTATTTCCTCACACTCCAACTGGTATTCTTCTGGTTCTTTAAATGTCCCTGCTGCTTCTTGCATTAGGATCCTTTCACATGCTGACTCCCTTGGCTGAAAATCTAATATCCCCATCTTTACTTTTAACTCCATTCTTTTTTCAGATGTCAATTTATTCCATCATCGAAGAAGTCCTTGAGTAGATCTAATGTCTTCAGTAAAACCTCATAGTATGGTATGACAATTAGAGAGCTGATCACAGTTTAAAGAATATGACTGGTGTGGATATTAGATTACAGTCTACAATTAGTTCATGAGTTCCATGAGGGAAGTAGCTATACTTAGTTAGCTATTTTACTCTCAGCATCTAGAACAGTGCCTGGTATGCAGAAGGAGTCCAGCAATTATTTGTTAAATGAATAAATGTTTTAGAAATGTTTAGAAATGTTTTAGAAAGCAATGAAGAAAACCCTGGGAGAACCCTATACTAAAAACATTTAAGACCAAGGCAGAGATCAACATGAGCTTATGAAATATTAAAACTTCACTTTAGAAATTTTTGCTTCTGGAAATATTTTTATTGGATACCTTGCTGAACTTAATCCCCAGAAATGTGAATATAAGGTCACAGTGAGCTGTTAGCAATCTTAACTGCTTGCCAAGGGGAAAAAAAAAAGGGAAGGGAAATCAGCTATATCAGAGTGATCACATTATGCTTATTAAAGAATCGATTGGTAATTTGAGTTTCTCAGCCAGATCCAATTAATGAGAGGATAGAACAAAGGGGCTTGGCTGCTGAAAGAGATCAATCAATCTTTCATCTTATGTCTAATAGGTAGGTGTGATTTTGTCTCAAAACTTCACCATTTTTATTTCATCTGTTACTTCTTTAAGCTCATAAGTTGAAAAAAATAGCAACCGGAAAAATTACAATGGAAAGTTAAAAGTGTAATTTATAATTTTTTCTAGGCTAAATCTACCTTTTAAAGATTTCCTCTGACTTCTCCACTGAGCAAAGAAAGCATAGAATTGTGGTGAAGACCAGGAGCTGCAGTTAGTTAGGTTTCCTAGAAGTAGAGGTGGAGTTAAGAATTCCTACAAGGGTGAGTGACTTATTGGGGTTTAACTGATAGAAGAAAGGGAGTGAAGGAAGGAAGCAAGAACTAGCAGTGGAAAAAAAGCTAAGCAAAAGTAGGGGAAATTCTAGGAGGTTCTGGAACAAACTGTACCACAGAGTAAGTGCCACCTTGAAGCAAGAGCAGCCATCAGTTACGCTCTGTAGGCTGTGGTGAGATCTTAATCTCTTAGTTGAGATGGTTCTATTTTCATCAAAAAAAGGCAATTCTGTAGAGAAGGGGACAGTGGCGGGCTGTCAGCAGCCACCTCTTATAGCACCTGGAAGATGGGTACTCCAGCTTAGAGAAGACGGGAAGGTGGGGTCATCAAAAATGTCCGCTACAGGAACGCCTGGGTGGTTAAGCATCTGCTTTGGGCTCAGGTCATGATCCCAAGGTCCTGGGATGGGGTCCCCCAGGCTTTTTGCTCTACAGGGAGCCTGCTTCTTCCTCTGACTGCTCTGCCAGTCACTCCCCTTGCTTGTGTGTGCTCTCTCTGACAAATAAAAAAATAAAATCTTAAAAGAAAAATGTCCACTATAAGGACTGTGATGTCAGACTGGCTAGGTTCAAAAGTCTTACTTCTATCACTAATTGGTTGTGTGATTTGGGGAAAGTGTTTAATTCTCTGAGTCTTAACTTCCCTATCCATAAATAGGGATAATAAAAAACCCCACCTCACAGGGTTATTGTGAAACTAAACTAAAAAGAATGAATATATGTGAAGTGTGGTATAATGTGGTATAATTCCTGGCCCATAATAAAAGGCCCATTAATGTCATATATTATTAAAAAGTAGCATAATCTTTGTAATATTATTAACACCATTCTGGCAATATGTAACCATGGAAGAAATAGTACTCCACATCCAAAGGAGAATCCATTAGAAGGGTCCTAGAATTTATCCATACCAACCAATTTTATCCTCTTAAAGACCATCAAAGATGATTGGCATTTTATCGAAGGACACAGAGCTATCTAGTGGCAGACCCCTGATTCTTGCCTCCCAAAGCAGTACTCCTTTTGTAGTAAATAGCCTGTTCATTTTATGCCAGTGGTTAGGATCATGGAAATAAAGGCGGGGGGCGGAAGGGGGTTAAGGAAAGCAGAAAATTGAGTGATTACTGAATATAGTTAGTATAGAAAGCTGGGTTGGATAACTGGGGGCCCCAACCATAAAGAGAAAAATTCTTTTCATTTGCTCTTGAACCTTATGTGATAAGCATATTACTTTTAGGAAGATGGAAACTCAACTCTACTCGAGTTGTCCTCCTGGAGAATAGCTTTAGATAGAAGGAAGCTTAATATTTGTAAAGCCTCCAGAGATTAGTGGTTTCCTCTAGGTTTACACAGTGAACCTAACTGTTTGCTAATATTTTAGTTTTCTGCATTTCTGTACTAGAAAATTCTCTTTACTAGATTTACTAGTGTAAATCACTTCTCTTTTTCCTTGCTTTAGAAACAACAAGTTTCATAGCGTATTGTGACCTTTTGTAATACAATTCATTATTTTGGGTCCATTACCAAATTCCAATAGTGTAGCAAATAAATTCACCTTGAGATTTATATAAGCAAAACAACTCTGTCTCAGAAATCTAAAGTTGAAGATACAAATGAATGCATTTGCCACTTTGATCCATCCAAAAGGAATGCAATTTCTCAGCATAATTAAATCTAACTCCTACAAACATCTGACTAGATACCAAACATGTTTTATATCAGTGCAGAATAGGTTGTAGTAGCAGAAAATACACAGAATGCAGTTCAAGAATTCAAGTACTAGTAATGACACAAATAAGGTCCAGCAAGTAGGGTAAGTTGTTTAAGTTCTTCCAGGAAAATAGGGATAAACACACCTATTACTAAGGTTGCTGTGAAAACCACATTTGCTAATGGTAGAAAAAGTGTTTTTAATTTTTCAGAGAGAATGTATACGTGTAATATATTATTACAAAATAGCATGGTTCTTTGTAATATTATTAACTCTATTCTGACCCATATAAGCATGGAAGAAATAGTACTCCACATCCAAAAGAGAATTGGATAGAAAGGTCCTAGAATTTATCCCTATCAACCAATTTTATCCTCTTAAAGACCCATCAAAGAAGATTGGTACTGGTAGTCTATGGTATTGGTATGTAAGCTTCCTCTCCAGTGAAATGTTTTTATCCTTTGTTAAAAGGCTACCTGCAACCACCAGGAACAATAGTCAAGCATTCATGAACATCATGAACTTATATGAACATTAGTATATCCATGAACATCATTAACACTATCATTTTAGCATAGTTCACAGATGTGTGTCACAAAAATCATCTCTTCTGTTCAACATGACCCTGAAGCATGGGCTGTTACATATCAACATGGCTTGGTAGTCAAAGGTGACAAAATATCCCTTTATGTATAGTTACTCCTCATGTAGAATATTACTACAACACCACCAGATCTTCCAATTTATCTCTTTGAGAAGTCCCATTTCAGGGGAAATTTTAAAATGTGAATTCATATTCCACTCTTTGCTCTCTTGGCTCTAAGTTGCTGAAGTATTTTCAACAGCTCAGGAGAGGGAGACCAATAAGAAGCACTTACCATAGTATAGTTAAATCTGTCACCTTTGATAAGAAAACTAAACTGGCTTAATAGAGGTATGGCTGTATATTTGAGAAATCCCAAGAAAAATAGTAGTTTTTTACTTCCAGTCAACCATAGATAAGTGCTAGGTAAGGAAGTATTTATTTATTTACTTATTTTTGCTCTTTGTAATTACAGATTATAACTGATTTGTCACAGTTGTAATCCCAGAGCCACAGAAAATAGGTCAATATGTTGTATTTTGCCATTCTGACATACACATGATGAGATTGCCTTTCCCAGAGGAAAAGAATAGAAATCCTATTTGAGACTTGTAGAAAAAAACAAGACTTCCCAGCATGAAAAGGCATGGCCATAGTTGTGTCCATGATAAATGGAGTCTTTGGCCATGGGCAGCCATGGTTCCCTCTACTTTCCCTCACCTATTATACAGGAATTTCCACCCTTTTATAAAGTACCTGAAAAAAGAGATTGCACTCTGACTTTCTTCCACTTCATTCTGTTATTTGATAGGCAAAATTGAGATGCTTGCCCACTTATGTGTTTACTTACTGGATAGATCTAATAATTTCTTTTTTTTTTTTTTAAAGATTTTATTTATTTATTTGACAGATAGATCACAAGTAGGGAGAGAGGCAGGCATAGAGAGAGAGGAGGAAGCAGGCTCCCCGCCAAGCAGAGAGCCCGATGTGGGGCTCGATCCCAGGACCCCGGGACCATGACCTGAGCCAAAGGCAGAGGTTTTAACCCACTGAGCCACCCAGGCGCCCCTAGATCTAATAATTTCTTACATTTGTTCTCCACTTGGTAACATCTCCCACATCAAGCCATGGACTGATTTTTTGAGTTAATCTAGAAGTTTGTCTCATCCAGTCCCTACTTTAGGTACTTGATTGTTGCCAGTCTGCTATTCCAAGCAACTAGATGGTCTTGTACACCAACTTCTCCTCTGAGTTGGGTAATACCAAAAATTAGATTTTGATGAGAAATAGTACCAATCTTCCAAATCACTGCTACTAGCAATAAAGATGGTATTTGAATTCTAGCTGTTGGATTTATGAAATGTATCTTACAGATGGTTTCAAAATCAGGAGGCAAAGAGAAAGATGTTATTAGTGATTTTAATTCAAACCCAGAAAACTTTCCTAGAGAAATAACCATGTCAGTAGAAACACTGTAATTTCTTATTTTATTCATTTGATGGGCCTGGCATAATTTTGTGTTTGAAGCCAGACCTGATTAATCTAACCCGGGCACTGACATTTTCTTAAAGAAAAGACTCCACAGAAGTTGAGAAACCTAATGTTATCCGAACACCAAGCTTTCTAGAACAGCTTTGAAAGCAGCTGGAAAAAGAACATCCAAATTCAGGCAACTGCAGGCAATGGTTGTAAAAGGTCAAATCACAAAATGTTCCCCATGACATCAAATCATTCCTGGGGATACTCTGCAAAATTATAAACTTAAAATCTTGACCTCACTTGCTCTTTGCTATGCCAAACCACTCAATTTTAAAGCTTTCTTCCCCTGCTGGAATTCCCTCACCCAGGAAGTTTTGCACTTTGTGATATTCAAGATAATTTTTAACGTGTCTGTTAAAAATTGTTACTAATATATTTTTTAAACTCCACAAATTGTATCAAACTACATAGAGTTGGTTCTAAAAAGCTCAACTTCTCAAAAGGAAGCTATATCTTTTGGTAGGGAAAGCACTGGACTCAAAGTCAGCAGACCTGTGCTCTAATTCCTGCCTGTTTATGATCTTCTTGTGTAATCTTGGGTAAATCCTATTTCTTTTTTATAAAATAAAACTACTTCACTTAGATGGTGGATTTTGTGGGTACCCTACATAAATGTTAAATATGATTTTAATGTTAAATTTATTATTAGTGATATTATTTAAATCTGCATATTTGAAACATATCCAAATTTTGCCAAAAGCTCTAAAATTCATGAAAAATGAAGAAATGAGATATATGACAAAAAAAACCACAAAAGGAGATTTCTTAATTTGATATTAATTTGCTCTATGACCTTAAGCAACTTGCTTAACTTGTCTAGTCTCAGTTTTAGCACATAGAAAAATAGGGATAATAGTCATCCCTCCTTACTAGAATTCTGGTGAAGTGGGAGGATTCCTGTTGAGTGTTTAGAACAGGGACTGAGACATAGTAGGTGCTTAATAAATGTCACTGAAAATTATTACCATTATTTTTTTCCTTTTCCTAATGTTTCCACATAACTCAGAGGCTCTTGTGACCTTGAGAATCTAGTTTATATCAGAGCTTGTTCATTTTGATTTGTATCTACAATAAACATCCATTTTCTCCACCTGTCAAGAAGTCAGAGCTTAGTACCATTCCTTTCCCCTTTGGTTTTAAGACTAAGAATTCTATAGCTGTACACCTGACAGAACCTCTTTTATTATACTGGAATGGCCTTGCAGTCAAAGACAAGAGAGCACAACAATTTATCCTTTTCCTTCCCCTGACAAGACTCCATTACAGACATAAAAAAATGAGAAGACCACAGCATCGGGGGGATGTAAGAATGCCCCCTTCCGGGTGCCTGGGTGGCTCAGTTGGTTGGGCGACTGCCTTCGGCTCAGGTCAAGATCCCGGAGTCCTGGGATCAAGTCCCCCATCAGGCTCCCTGCTGCATGAGGAGTCTGCTTCTCTCTCTGACCTTCTCCCTTTTCATGTTCTCTCTCACTGTCTCTCACAAATAAATAAATAAAATCTTAAAAAACAAACAAACAAACAAAACATGTAAAGAATGCCCCCTCCTGGGGGTCAGCAGGCCTTATACTCAATACATGATACTGCCCATTCAAGAACACCTCCGGGCTTGTGAGGTGACATGTGTCCTGCCTCTACTCAACTATTAGATACAAACACCTCTTTTTAACCCACCAAAAGCCCTTGCTGTGACTTGAGTAGTAAAGGAAAATAATATAAAGATTTGAGAAAAGCATGCAACCACATCCATTTGCTCATTATGTTTGGGATTCACACCTCAAGGCTTTTCGATTTCTATATCAGAGAATGAGTTCTAGCATCAATCTGTCTGCCCCATGGAGTCTTGTGTCTCTTTCATTTTATAAAGGACAGTCTAGATCGGAGGCTGATGCTCAGCATTCTCTGCCCACAGGGAAGATAAGGACTTATGCTTTTAAGCTAAACAGACTTCTTGGAATAAACGTTCTGGGAGAAGGATCAATGAACCAAGGTATGTAGGTATCTGCCTCATATCTGGCTGTGCTATTGCATGATTGATATAGGAGATTATTAAAGGCCCTCCAAATCCTTTTCTTTCTTTTTTTTTTTTTTAATTGGCACTTGCTTTATTTTCACAGATGGTATTCCATGTCTAATCAGCATCAAGAACAATGGTTTAATGCTCTGCTCACCAAAACTGAAAGTGTCTTTGGCCTCATTATGTAGGGAATTTTCAGTACTTTCACTGCTGAATTTGGATTTGATCCTAGGGTGTCATAGCTGAAAGAGAATTTAGAGATCAGGCCAGTTTCTTCATTTTTCTGATGAGAGAGTAAAGCTCTGGGAATACTGGAGCTTGCCAAAGGTCACACCACAGAACCTTCACCAGAAGCTAGGTCTCTCAATTTACCCCTGAGAGCTTTTTTGTTTTCATTAATACTGTCATTTGAATAACTAAACTGTGAGTTATAAAATTGAAGTATGGTTTTATGCATTAAAGATTTAATTAGATGTTCTATCTCCTTTCCCATGCTTGAGTTCCTAAATAAACTTGAGTTAACCAATTCTTTCTGCAGAATAACTGCATTTATGATTTGCAAATAAGAAGGGAAAAATTACACTAAGTGTAGAGAGCTGTTATTTGCTAAGCACTATTGTTCTCTCAGCATTGAGGCAACAGCCTCTTAGCAGCGGATCACAAGAGAGCTCTCAAGGAGAATTTGATGTTAACATCATTAAAATGAAAGCCATTTGGAATCTGGTGTTTAAATAATGGTAAATTGAAGTGCCTTGCTTCCCCTCTACAGCCTTCTTGGCAGGGAGAAAAGAAAAAAAAAACAAAAACAAAAACTCAGTTTTTCCCCCCCAAGCCATTTCTAAAAGACATGCACTTTGTAGAAGTTGTTAACATAAATCTATAGCCCCAGCCCCTTTGGCCCAACCAGTTCTTTGATAACATATTGGATTTGGTGGCATGAAAGAGTAATTGGAAAAATTTATATATAAAAACCAGGAAAAACCTGGTTTTCAAGCTTATAAATTTTCAATGATATTAAAGAACTGAAAATAGCTGCTTTAAGCTAACTATTTAGTATATCTAATCTTTACAATGCTAGGGAAGAAACTCCATCATGTTTTAAGACTTCTGTCTTTGGTGAACCATCTGCAATCTACCCCGATGTCAAATTCACCAACCCTACATGTAGCTCATCTTTTTTTTTTTTTTTTTTTAAGTTAAAGGATTTAAAATTTACCAATGATTAAGGGTATACTAATATATATATATCTCAAATAAATTCAATTATTTAAGACATACTCCTATTGTAGTCATACAGTTAATAGGAAACAGGAACTAGCCTGCTGGACTAACACATCTGTACTACACATCAACATCAATGGCAATTATTTCCCCAATTCTTCTTAAGAGAAAAATGCCAGACAAGTTAGAAGCAAAAAAATAAAAAATAAAAATAAATGAAATTAAAAAAAAAAAATGTCAGACAAGTTAGAAGTATTTTTGTTTTTTGTTTGTTTTTTGTTTTTTTAAAACCCTGTATGTATAAGATAAGTTTAGGCCCTCAAAAACCAGATTAAAAATTGGCAAAATGAAACAAATGAGAAAAACTGGTTAAACTTCTCAAACATACTAAATTATATCAAATATATTATACCAAGGCATTTTAACAAAATAAAGCATTAAACTGTACTTAGTAGACATAGACATTTCTCTTCATAGCTACTTCATTACAGATTGATTGACTTTAATCTACTTGAATAAAGAATGATCTGAAAACTATCCTGACTGAATGTAAGGTGAAAAAAGCAAACATCCCCAGCCACTTTTTTTTTTTTTTTTGCATGAACATGGACTCTACCATTTAATGCAGCCAAAAATTTTTATGGGTATGTTTTACTTCCAGTATAGATTCTCTTCATATAATATCATAAAAATGCAAGACAATGTGATAAGCCCCATTTAGGAATTACATGAGGCAGCCCCTCTTAACACAGACAGCTCCAATGAGGGGACGAGAAAAGCTAAATTTGGTGTCACTGGGGCTCATTATGGGAGTAGAATAATCAAGCACAAGGAACTAGAGTAGACTGAAAATAGGAAGCATCATGCCCTAACAGTCACTCAATCAAGGTTGATTTGATTGTTTTGAAGACCAAAATAACCCATGTGAGAAATCCACTATGAGTGTGAAGAGTTCAATGCCCTACAAGCACACACAGTGCTCAAAGATTAGCCATATGACCCATCTCCGCAAAAGCTGAAGAAAACATTGCTTGAAATGAAAGATAGAGGAAGATCTGTTTTCAAAGAACATGGATACTTGTAAAGGAAATGTTGACATTTAACTTTCAAAACTGAAATTAAAAATGAAGTAGAGCCTGGTATGGGATATGTCTGAAGGGTCTAAGAGCCTTGATTTCCCCGTGGCATATATGAGCCAGTACTTGAACTTAAAAGCTGTTCAAGATTTTATGAGCACCCTAAAATTCTGGTACAGAATAGCAATCCTAAAATGACTTTGGCCAAAATGAGCTACCAAAGACTTGCACTGAAAGAGACTCGAGTTGCCTGGACCTGGATATGTAGACGGGAAGAGCTCAATGACTGCCTGAAAATCCTGATTGCACATTGACTTCACTATTCAATGAACCTAGAACATTTCTAATAGGAAAGACATACCAAAGGATTTTAATTATTGGGCAATACAGAGACAAAATGAAAATTTGTCTATGACTACACTTTAAAGGTCTTTTAGGCATTTAGGGCTATTCCTTTACTTATTTTTAGCTGTTAACACGAAGTTACCAAATTAATACTTCTGAAAGAAAATAACAGATTACTACAGTTCCAAAGGTGTCTTCTATAGCTCATCTTTTGTAGAAAGACCTTAACCATGGTGACATAAACTTTCCCACATTCCCTCATCATTCCTCTATGTAGTTGGACCATTATTCTTATTAAGAAAAGACAGTGATAAAGAATAGACTATAACAGATTCCTTTTGCTCCTGGTTCTAAACTAATTCCTTTAAACAACTATCACGTTAAAGTAAGTGAAAGGTGTATTAATAGAAAAAGAGAATGCATATAGTTTAGATTTAGAAGAAATCTCAAGGGTCATCTAATCCAGCTGTAACTGAAGTTCAGAGTTAAAATGATACATCCAGGGTCACACAATTAGTTAGCATGGATCTAAAATAGAGAATTCCAGTAGTTTGATTCTCAATTTGAAATTCTCTCATGGTGAATTTTCACTAAAAGTTTTATACCTATTTTTTGCTACATGCACTGACATAGTAACTCAATAACCAAAACCACAGAAATTTTCAATTCTAAATATCAGCTTGTCCAATACCTGCATCTTAGAAATGAAGAAAATGAAGCCCTTGCTCCTCAGTCTTCCTCCCAGAGAACTGGAAGCTATCAGCACACATTACCATGTGTAATATGGTCTAAGAGGGAGAGGAGAGGAGAGAAAGTAACTGTGCATTGGAGAAAATTGATTATCTGCCAGCTGGGAGCTAAGCTTGGAGCAACAGCATTTTGCAAGTACTGATGTTTCCTCCCTACATGTCACAAGAAGGGAAACCAGGGCAGTGTCTAGCATTGTTCCTTAAAGAGTTGTGGCATGCTGTTATGTAAAACAAACGCAGACAAGGGAAGGGATGCCAACAAACAGTCTCTCTGCACTTAGTCAACTGTCCTCCAGGGAGAGACTGACAGTGTCTCTCTGCCTCCAGGAGTAAAATAATTCCACTTCCCGAATGTAGGTTGAATGACCGAGATGAAAATCTGAGGCGAAATCAAACACCGCCTCACTGTATCTCTGCCAGGGAAGAAAACTTGGGATAACTAAGAAGGAGAGATAGTTGGCTTGGCATGTAGCCATGTTCTCTAATCCCCAGGAAAGGAAGAGCTTTCAGAAAGCTGGACCAGCAGTACTAGGAAAATACAATTCCCTCTCCCTTTTTCTCATTAATTCTGAGGATCTAAGCAAAAACGTGGTAAAGGCTGAAATTACACCTCATGTTTTCCATTTCTCTGGTTTTTTCCTCCTGATGCTCTCTGTCCTATGTGACAAAGATCTCCTATCTGCCCCCTGCCCAACTTCACATGGAGCCCCTGCCTTACCTGCTTGCCCTGAGCAACACTCTTTGCTCTAAACAAGTTCATGCAATGAACATGATGTGAGCTTTGAGATTCAATCTGGACTGCACCTTAACTTTAGTTCTTACTAGGTAGTCAATTTAAGGCAAGCTACTTAACTCCTTGGAACATATTTCTACATCTACCCTCCATTGTCTTCTGTCACATTTCCTCCCTTCTGACTGATCTGGTAGAAAGGAAGACAACATGATAGACCAGATATCTAATGATTATCTTTCCTAACAGCATTGCATTATATAGGGAAATCCTGTAGTTACTGCTTTAATTCAGTGGACAAGATTCTCAATATTGTGATTTCTGGTGTTGTGGCATTGATGAGTCTAGCATCATAAACTAAAACTACACTGAGAAGATACATGGTCTAATCCACCATTAAGGCCAAACTTCAGTATTGCTTATGTTTGGTGATGTGAGCTTCCAATGGATTAGAACTGGATTACATGATAAATAAGGGTACTCCCAATCCTATACTCTTACAAAAATTTTAGATTAAGTTGTAAACCCTACAGCAGGTCATACAGATGATAAGATAGAGAAGATAGACTAAAGCATCCTAATATCAACCTAGAATAATCTTAATTTTTTTAGCATAGTTTTAATTTTGGAGGAAAATCCGTTTACCCCCAAATATCTAAAGTGCAGGCAATAGTGAAGATTTTCATGCCAAAAGAAACGATTTCTATTTAAAGTACACACTTTGTCACTGTTGGAGATTTGATAACTGTTAAAAATAATCCTTAACACCAATCAAGAAGCTCCAGGCAATCATGGTCTCTATTATTTATGTGTCTGTACTTAACTTTTTTTTTCTCTCTCTTATCATCCCTTACTAGTGCAACTGCTGAATTCTAATGACAGCAGGTTTGCAGAGGTAATGATATCTGGGAATTTCCTCTGAAATTTTAGAATTGTAAGTTTTAAAAAAGTTAAGGAAGATTGATTACTATAAAAAACTAAATAGATTTATAGTAACCAATGTTTATTATTCATCTGCTATAAGCCAATCCCAGTGGAACTAAAGATACAGGGTAAACGAGAAATTCTCAGCTCATGAAGTGCCACTCATGTACAAAGAGAGGTAAATAGGCCAATTCATAGCACTCTTACAAGTGCCATGGAAGAGAATAAAGGAAGAGAGATGCAAACATTCTCAAAGTTTGCTTCATCCCAACTGAATCATGAAGGACAGAAAGAGTTATCAGGTGAAGAATGAAAGTAAATGATATGTAGAAGAAACAGCAGGTACAAATTCCCTGAGGCATGTAAGAGCCTGAAATATTTGGGAAATTACAAACAGTTCTGTGGGTATAACGTAGAGTGTCAGGACTAAATGAAGGAAAAGATAGAGAAGGAACACTTGAAGAAGTAGACATTGACGTTCATGCATATAATGCTAAGGAATTTGGGATGCAACCTGGGAGCAATGCAAAGCATTTCCTAGGTATTCTACCATGATTATCAGGGTGGATAAGGAAACCTCATGATAACATTTGCCTTCCTCCAAAGTTTCAACTCTATTTAAAGGTGTCAGGTAAATTCTCACACTTGGTATAATCTCATCTACCCATACCAGAGGTCAACAGTGAATCCACATACTAGTCTAAGACAATAATTTCCCTAGGCTTTTCCAGTCATCAGGGAGCAACTGGGAAGGGGCCTGGATCACAGACTGGGTAAACATCTGATTCTGCAGAAGGTTTTTCTCATCTGTGAGGGTGAAGATGGAGCCACAGATACCCTCAACATACCCTCCTCCCCAGGCATACTCTCAACCATCCCAGCAGTAGCTGCCTAGAATGTTGCATGTTGAATCCATGTGCTCAGATCATTTTCCGCTAATTAAAAATGTTAACTCTTGGTTCACTGTCACACCCTCTGACATCCCTTATATAAATCCTCAGAATTTTCAAGAATCATTGTATGATCTTCACAAAACTCGGTTCTATGGGTTCCTTGAATTCCTCTAGTCTGCTGACATTGCTGACATTGACTTCATCATTACTTTATTCACCCACTTGTGTGGTATATGCAACATTACTTCTTTAAAATTAACTTCAACCCTTTCATAATTTCTATTGTACGAATCTTACTATATGACTAACATCTCTTATTTCTAGCTAACTTCCTCTGGTACTCTGGTCTCCAAAATCTTTTGACTCGACAGGGACCTTCAATTCATTGTTCCTATAAGCATTTTATTTTCCCCCGCTCCCTCATATCCTCTCTCTCCCTTTCTCTCTATAAATGCTTTGGCCACTCATACTCTCTCAGCTTTGTTGCCATTCATCATATTCAGCTGTCAAAACCACCACATTGGTGAAACTCAAATTCCTGTTCTTTATGCCTATTTCCAGTTTAACTGATCTTGATGTTTGAGACAGTCCAAGCATCTTCTTGCCTTAGTAAGTTTGTAGTTATTAAGTAGTAGTATCTAGAAACCTGAGAATCCTAACTCCAGAATGGTGTATAGGACCCCAACAAACCTTATATATCAGGTCTTAAAGTGTAGTTGCTATGTACATTTGCATTTCAATGCCTATATCACCCACAATCTTGGTGTGAAATGGTGATTACTAGAACCCAGATGCCTATTATTTTACCTTAATAATAAAATTTACATTTGTTCATAAAATCAGAAGTTAACGACAGAAAGGATACATGAGAAGACAATGAGATAATACTGGATATCCAGATGATTAAAAAGCATTCTAGCACCAGAGTTGGGCAAAGATTCAAATGGAAACAAAAAAATATACAAATTCTAGGAATTAAAAAAAATACATATAATCAATAGATTCCTCTAGTTGTTTCTCTACCAGAAAGTATAAGTCTTAGGATATAGCATATTTATCCCAAGGCCTTATTTTTTTCAGATTTAATTATTTCAGCTATTGAACACATATGAGGTACAGTTAAAAAGATACCATGATCCAATTTGAGAGACCTTGTCTTCCATTCAGTTTTTCATATGCTTAGGAGAAAACATGTCCCTCCATTCCAAAAAGAAGGTGTCCCTCCATTCCAAAAGGAACTGAGAACAGTGTACCTTATTTATTTCAAGACTGTTCTTACATTTTAAACATGCCTTTTCTGCGTGACTTATGATATCCCTTGACGTACTTTGTACAGGAGTATTTCAGTTCTATTTCATTGCTATTGGAAATATTTACAGGAAACTAGGAATGAAGGTCTGGAATTCTAGCATTGTGTGCCAGGTAGAAAATTTTAAAAAGGAGTCAATTCTTATGATATTTAGATATAGATTTTCAAGTTTGGCCAAGTTGGTGGTATGCTTCATATCCACTCCCAGTGTTTCCTAACCTGTGAAGGAACTTAATTAGAATAACTCTATTGGCTACTCTACTTCCTTTCAGTACACCCCAGGGAAGATAAACTTGCTTAGATAAGTGATGAGCTTTAAGAGAAACTGGACATTCACTGCCCAGTTCCTTCCTGTTCTTCTTGGGAGCAAGTGCTTAAAGGACATACATATTTCACACTGTTATTCCACACATGGTAATCTTAATTCTTCTGAATGGGCAATTCTAGTTCTGGGATTTAGTACTGTAAAGCTTACTCTCACAAAGGTATAACCGAGATTTTCAAGAACAGCTTTGCTAGTAATGAAGAGGATGCTTTGGTCAGTTTTAATTTACTCTTTTAATTTTTTAATTATTTTAGAACAGGTGAGACAAAAATGTGATGTTACTAATTGGAATCCTTAAATACTCAACATTCACAATCATTTGAATATACTCAGTGCTTCCTACATCTGAGCCTTTATTTATGCTATCAGCCTTGTTTAAATGCCTCTCCTCTCTCTTCAGCCTATCAAAATCTCACATCAACACCCAGCTCAAGCGCTGTATCTTCCCGGGATCCTACTCTATTTATCATGCATCTCTCTGTGCCTATACCAGCCCTGCATTAATTCTAGTTAACGGTCCTAATCTTAACTTGTTGCTTACTGCCAAGTTTTGCTCCTGTGAACGGAAGAGATTGACTTTTCTCCCAGGTTTTGTGATGACTTATAGTTTAAAGATGTAACCCCTATAGTGGGAATTATTTTAAATGTCTCATACATAAATGGAAGTATTAACACAATGATTATGAGTATATTCTTTGGAGCCTGACACACCTGTTTTCAAGTCTTGGCTTTGCCACATACTAAGCGACCCAGGCAAGTTTCTTAACTTCTCCAAGTCTCACTTATTTATTATTAATAACAATAAATTAATTATTACAAATTAATTTATAGCTAATATGAATTATATTTTATATATAAAATTAGTAATAACATAAATTAGTTAATTATTATTTCTCAGATGACAATCTGCAGAGTAATAAAAACTCAGTTACCCTTAGCTGCTCTAATGATCAAATGAGTAATGCCATAACAATGATTACTCAGTCCTTGCAGAATATCCAAATATGAAACCTGTCATCTTTGGACTAAAAGGACTAAGCACTTCATTTTAAAATATATAATGATTATCAAGTTTAATATGTTCTAAAGTGCTTTAATATTGATACTTTCTTAATATACCAGAATTTACTTGTCTTACAGGTATTGAAAAATAACATTGATTTTAGAAGAGGTCTTGATTTTAGAGAAATTAAGATATAAAATGAATCAATCAAATAAGTTCATTTTTTTCAGGAAGACTTATTGAAAACATACTCAGGTTCTATGCGAGGTTATAAAACACAGACCAAGAAAGAAAATGTTCCTACCTTAATGAATGTCAACAAAAATTATAAGGGAAATGTATGAAAAATACTAAAGGTAGGGCTTAAAAGCACCAAAGATTGAGGACAAATTATTATTCAAAGCTAATTTTGACTTGACTTAACTGCAATTGAAAAAAAGAAAACTCAAAAATAAACATTTAAGGTATGTTAGTAATGGGAAGAGTAAGAAAAAAATAATCAGATGTCCATTTCAAACTGTAAGGAAGAACTTATATCACCCTAAACCTTCTGTTGAGACAAAAGTATAAAATCGTTTTTTAAAAAGGAAATGGATAAAATTTTTTGAGAGGAAATGAAAGCACATTGCTTGAAAACATTAGGTAACAAAGGAGGCATCTAGGACCCCTCTCAAAATTCAAGAGAAAAGAAAACTACAATCATTTACATTTGTTGCAATTCAGCACTTTCATATTGGTAGGACAGTAAAAAATGGACTTCTGGACAGATCAGAAAGAAGGGATCTGGAAAACAACCTCAGCTTCCATTTAAGCTTGTAATTATTATTTCTAATATTGAGAACTAAAAATGGTTTTCTATTGGCATTTAAATTTAAATTAGCATTTAAATTTTGATTTCAGGGGGGAATCTTTCACTATTTGACCACTACATGTTTGTTGTAGGTTTTTTATTTCAAATACTCTTTATTGTATAGGGGAAATTCCTTTTTATTCTTAGTTTACTAATAGTTTTTATTATTAATGATAAGTTTTCCCAATGAATATTTTGCATCCACAGAGATATGATCATGTCTTTCCCTTTATATTTTAGGACTATGGTCAGTTTAGCATGGATTGATTGATTTTATACTTTTAAGCCAACCTTGCTTTCTTACAACAAAACGTGACTTGGTCATGAACTAGCATTCTTCTTATGTAACACTGAAGTAGATATGTCAACATTTCCAAGATTGAAACTGCACCACTTTTTTATACCCTATACAAAAACAAACTCAAAATGGATTAGAAAACTTAAATGTAAGACCTAACACCATGAAACTCCTAAGAGAAAAGATAGACAGTAATCTCTTGGACATTTACCTTAACAATGTTTTTCTGGATCTATCTCCCTAGACGAGGGAAATAAAAGCTAAACTAAACTATTGGAATTAAATCAAACTAAAGAGCTTTTACACAGCAAAGGAAGCCAACAACAAAATGAAAAGGAAACCTACTGAATGGGAGAAGCTATTTCCAGGTGATATATCCCATAAGGAGTTAATATTCAAAATATATATATTTTTAAAAATCATAGAACGCAACACACACACACACACAAACATACAAATAATCCTATTAAAAATGGGCAGGCAGCATAGGCATTTTTCCAGAGAAGACATACAGATAGACAAGAAACACATGAACAGATATTCAACGTTACTTATATATGTAATCTAAAAAACAAATGAACAACAACAATAACAACAAAAACAGAAATAGACTCATAAATACCGAGAACAAACTGGTAGTTGTAGGAGGCTGGGTAAAATAGGTGAAGGGAATTAAGAGGTACAAACTTCTTGTTATAGAATAAATAAGCCAACGGGATGAAAAGTACAGCATAGGGTATATAGTAATATTATAATAATTTTGCATGGTGACAGATGGTAACTACATTCTCTTGGTGAGCACTTTGTAATGTATATAATTGTCAAATCACTGTGTTGGACACCTAAAACCAATATTTTATGTCAACTATATCTCAATAAAAAATGTTCATAAAAAAGCAAAATATTGTTGCCCCTGGAAAAGCTACAGTAAGCAAAGTTTTAGCCTGTAGATATTGTCTAGGAAGATCTTTCTGACTGTTACTTGGCTTATCTAATTTATATCCTAAGAGATCATAAAATGGCATGTCATTTTATGGAATTTCACAGACCCCAAAATTAACTTTCAGTATTTTTCTCAGTTTCATTTCTCAGTTTCAGGTGCCTTTAACACCACTAACGGAAACAAAACTTAAAATATATAATCATGTGTTGTAGATGGGGAAGCAAAGACTAAACTCATAAAATATTTTAGAAGTCTGTACATTTATGATGCAAGTTTCATCAAGTGATAGGGTCCCTGTAGTGAATAGAACACCACATACAACAATAAAGTCATGTTGTTTTAATTCTACCTCTGCCACTATTACCCCAGTGTTCATTAGGCCTCAACTTCCCCATGGCTACTGAACAGACTGGGCTTCAAGTCTAAGAATTCAAAATATGTATGTAACACAGTTATGAAAAAATGTCAGGACAAATGAGCCACTTTTGAAATTGGACTCTTCAGAATTTCTTTTTAAAGAATTCTGTCTAACACTTCTTAGCTTAGACATTTGTATTTTATCATTCATGTTGCAGATTTCAACAGTTTACGAATAACTGGTTGGATAAACAGTTTCCTTCTTTAGCCCACATTTATCTCCACTCCACATTTCATGCTGTCTCTGACACCCACAGAGGTTACTCATAAATTGTTCAAGAATTTCACTCTTGGGGTAGAAATTTCCCCTTGAGCTGTGTATGACAATGCTCACGAGTGTATCCTGATTTCCTATCCACAGCTATTTTCCTAAGAAAACAATCCAATTCTAGAATGGGTTGAAGAGAGTTTTCTATTAAATGAAATACAAAATGCCAAACACTAAAGTTTGCCCTATTACTCATTTTGCCCAAATAAACTTTGAGGTAAATATTTTTTTTTCCATTTTATAGATGAAGAAATGGCCATTTAAAATAGCCAACATGAGTGATTTACTAAACCACCAACTGTGGATTTTAGGCTTAAACCTCCATTTATCCAACTATTGAGCCCATATTTTCCCCATGCTTGTCTGAAGAAGCAAGGCCAGTTTGAATTTATAATTCTAAGTTAAATTAATGTCTCCCTAGATATTGGTCTTTCAAATCTTGAAGCTTTATACTGTTATTTGATCATTGGGATTCCCACATCATCACACAGCTCTTAATAACTTCAGTCAGATGTTGTAGTGAGAAAGAAGCCATACCTTTTGTTACATTCCTGCCATTTCTAAAAAAGGAACAAGAGTTTCCCCAGCATCCTTTCTCTCCTTAGATTAATTTTCTGAAGAAGGTCAATGTACTCTCCTTTTCCAGGAGCTGTTCCAAGACCTCTACTTAGAAAGCCCCGGTGGCAACCATAGGCAATAATAAAGGTACAGCTAAGTATGCCAGGGAACTAAAAAGCCCATCAAAATAATAGAAGGAACTTCAAATGATAGCAAATGGGAGGTAGGAATACAGAATGCATTACACAATCAATGTAATATAGGAAGAAATGTTTTGGGGTTGGACTGAATCACTCATGCAATAGGAAAGAAAAAGGGCAACTCACCCTTCACATCTGAGGCAGCACTTCTCAAACTTTATTATGCCCAAGAATCACCTTGGGATTCTGTTTACAATGCTGAGTCTAGGTCCACACCTCTGGAGATTCTAGTTCCACAAATGTGGGGAGGGAATCTGGAAGTTTGTATTTTGAGTGAGTACTTGTATTTGTATTTGTATTTGTATTTCTATTTTGAGTGAGGAGCAATGCTGGGATACCGATAATGTAGTGTGAGAAATCATGCTCTAAAAAGATCAGAGGGGTGAAGGACAAGTTAACTAGACAATTCTGCTTTGTTTTATATCAGAGCCCTTACATTGCTGTGAAAGGGGAAAGAGTCAGTTGTCTTTGTAAGTCATCTTAATGACTGACATATGAGAAACACAATCATCTGAATCAACTGGAGAGATTTAAGTAAAGACATAAAATCCTCCCCAGCTCTTGGGGATAAATGCATTTCTGAAGCCATTTTCTGAAAAGATTTTACAAAAGGAACACATGCAGATGACGTGGGTTGTGCAACAATTCAGAAGGGACTGGGGCAGTAGCCAGGATCAAACATGTTTATGTTTCTGCAGGAAAATGTACCAATATTCATGCTAAATGGGACATGGTCTATACCAAGTTCCATGTCTTTTCACGTCAGTTCTTTCAAGCCAAATGAGTTGAGATCAAGTTGTATTACTTTTGTGATAATGAAATGAAAACTTCAACTGTCAAATTAATACTGGAACTTGAGATCAAATACTGTGAATAAGACCCTGTGAACTTTAAAAGTTAGACTTCATTGAATACTTAATATTTGCCTGACATTGTATCTAGTGTATTACATATGATTTTGTTGTTGTTTTCACTGTTTTCCTATGAAAAACATCTTAGTGGTCTTATGGTAAAGGTGAGGAAACTGAGACCCAGAGGGTTAATGTGATCAGCTCAAAGACAGGCTAGTGAGCAGCAGAGCCAGGAGAGGAATATGGCTGACACTCTAATGATCGTATTCTTTATGCCATCCTATATTGCTTTTCTCAAAAATTCTCTCATTCACAACTAAATTAAAAAAGACAAATGTGCTTCAGTGGCTATATAAATACAACTTCGATATCCTTTTTCATTAATTCCTAAAATGATTTACTAAGTGTCTGTTATGTGTTTGCATGGTTTTTATGTAGTTTACAAATATTCCCATTTTCCTTTCCTTCCGAACCAGGGTAGAAAACCACTCATTTACCTGCTTTGAAGCTAGACATGGCCATATGATTTTTACTGTAGTATAACCTAACCTCTCTGGATTGATACAGCACTCAGAACCTGCTCTTACCCAGCTTTATTGCTTTGTATCTATATTATTGGCTTCAGTTGTCATTCCTTCTTTAGACAAGGACCAAAGTAAACATTGATAATGCTATGTAATAATTTTGCTACTGACAATACCACTCTTTCCCACCTTGCACCATTTCACCAACAATGCATTTTTGAAGGAATACAAGCAAATACATTCTATTTAAGATCTGATACCAAAGACTGTTCTTAACCTCTAGGTTTAACATTAAATGAGAATTAATAAATTTGGTGTTAACACATTTTTAAACTGATTTTTCTTTTCACCCATTTTTCTTATGAGTGGGATTTTATTTTAATATTCTCTAGGTTTAAGAAAAAGAACATCATTGTAATGGATGTTTACTAATCTTTTACTAACTTTCTCTTTCCTCCCTTCTTCTTTGACCAAAGTACCTTACTTTCCCTTTGGCAATTTGCTCTTTTTCAGCCTCTGAATTTGGGTGGTATTCATCCCATTCTGGATCCTTAGGTGGGGATAAGTATGATGAGCCTATCCTCATGGCCAGAGCAATTGGTTCAGCAATGTTAGCTTGACCAAATTTAAAGTCAATAGAAGAAAAATATCGGGAATTCCAAGGAGATTCTGTCTTTGACAACGGAAAGATATGAAGTCTGGTCTCAATGCAGCCATTTACTACTACAAAGTGAAGAGTCAGATCTCCATCGTGGCACTAGTTAAGTCTGAGGATAAAGCCAATGCCATGGATAGAAGCTAGAACACATGAAAATAACCCAGATCTTTGGCAATTTTTTTTTTTGAGTAACTGTATTTGATACTCATGACTTAAATAATTCTGCATGACATGTATTTTGACTATAAAAGTAAATTTTACTTAGATTATATTGAGACAAAGGAAACAGGGGTATCATTACATAACTTGGAAATATGGATTGCTCTTTCTTGAATAGAACCAGTATCCAACCAGGCTTTAGACATTCCCCAAATATCCCCTGAAAATTGTGCCACAAGGGGAGGTCATTTAATACATCTGTGCTTTCCATGGATTTACAATCCTTTTGGAGAGCCAGGAAATGCGTGTAATAATTAAACACAAAGTGCTTGGCTGCACGGTGGTTAAGTACGATAAAATTATTGAATATAGTATGTACAGCAATAATCAGGGAAAACATCATGCACAAAGTATCACCAGATGTTGGCTTTGAAGGTTGTAGTGGTTTGGCCATAGAGAAAGGGGCTCAGTATTTCGAGAAAGGGACTAGGATTGTTGTGGAAGGAGAGTGGAAAAAAATGGATACTCCTTATCATTTGCCCGGTCAGTTATGGGGCAAGGCCCATTTCCTGTAGTATAGCCCTTTGCATCTTATGAAAATCATGCAATGTAGACAATATTAGCTCCATTTTATAGAAGAGTTGTCCAGTTAGTTGAGTTTGGGTTTGGTTTGTCTTGATTCTTAGAGGCATAACATTGTAGCAGAGATCTAACTTGTAGTTACTAGGATAGAAGGTCTATGAATTACACTTAAATGTTCAACTTCCCCCTTAATTTTAACCAATTCAACTTTCTCTTAACTCTGAATAATTCAAAATTACTTGAAAATATATAAGTACATACTTTGTCAGATTTTAAAATAAGCATACGCATCAGTGTGATTGTGTCTTTATGTTCCTTATAAAGTCAGAATACTTCAAGCTCTAATCTAGTGGAATAAGTAGAAGATGTATATTAAACTCAACCCATTCAACTCCACAAATTCTATTACGCTTCTTCACATAACTTTAAAACTTTTTAAAATCCAACTTTTGCCTTCAGTAACACTAAGATACTCTAAAGTTAGTGAGAACATTAATTTATCCATGCAAGCATGCATGTTTCTACATGACCCTTTGATTTCTAGCTCTTCCACATTTTCAAATACAGACATTCAAATGCCAAACCAAGATCTTTCAGCAAAAATAGGAATTAATTTTCCTGATGTCATACTCTCAGTCTCTGTTGAAGACCAATAATTCTGAATACAAGCCTAGAATTCTGAATCATTTTCTTAAATGTGCCTATAAATCTTAAATTACATTAAACTACAATCCTTTACTCTCAAGAAGATACATTTGTAGTCTTTCTGTTCTGTCCACATCTTTGTCAAACCTAATTTTTTCCTGTTTTCAAATTTCAGTTCAAATGCTCTATCTCCATGATTCATTCTTCTAGCTGTCTTCCATCAATTGTACAACATTTATGAAGAATCTAGTCTATGTCAGGCCCAGTGCTAGTTGTTAAGAAGATGACAATGAAGTCAGACTTTCATGACATTTTATCTGTATTCATTCTTTTTTTTTTTTTTTTTAAGATTTATTTATTTGAGAGAGTGCAGAGTGAAAGAAAGACAGAGAGCATGAACGGGGGAGGGGCAGATCCCTGGACTTCAGGATCATGACCTAAGCTGAAGGCAGATGCTTAACCAACTGAGCCATCCAGGCACCCCTGTATTCACACTTATAAAGAAGAAGCCCTCTCATCAAATATAAAAAGCTTACGGTAGGCTGTCTTAAAATGCATTTTAACCTAAAAATCTCCAAAAAGTACACTTTACCCACCACTTAAAAAAACATAGACCCGGGGCTCCTGGGTGGCTCAGTGGGTTAAAGCCTCTGCCTTCGGCTCAGGTCATGATCCCAGAGTCCTGGGATCGAGCCCCGCATCGGGCTCTCTGCTCTGCAGGGAGCCTGCTTCCTCCTCTCTCTCTGCCTGCCTCTCTGCCTAGTTGTGATTTCTCTCTGTCAAATAAATAAAAAATATTAAAAAAAAAAAAAAAAAAAAACATAGACCCAAGCCTCTTTTTTCTTTCAACAAGATTCTGCCAATTGTTTATCAATGTGTCATTTTTCACACATAAATAAACTCTAAATTTATAGGTCATAAATCTAAATTCCTCTACTTTAAAAGTTTGAAGTGTAAAATTTGTTTTAGTATCTCTTATTTTTATAATCTTTCACAATTAGCCCACCCCTAAATATATGACTTCATATAATGTCTAATATATCATGAAAATAGTAGTTTGACATTCATAAACATATTGCAGCAGAACAAAACTCTGAGTAAATATTAAATTGAGAAGAATTACACGGACATGTCATAGAGCAATCCATGAGCCTCAAGCACTCAAGTTGCCAAGGACAAGAGGGAATAGAAAAAGTAGCTCTGACTCGGTGTGGTGCATAAACAATGAATTTTGGAACACTGAAAAAATAAAATAAAATTTAAAAAAAAAAGAAAAAGTAGCTCTGAAGATTAGTTTGAAGTGACTTCAATGAGAGTAAAAAGTTCCTCTATAGTTTTAGAATTATTAGAATAACTAAAATAACTAGATTTTAGCTTCTTGACAGTGAGATCAATGCCTCATGTAATTTTGAACCTAGTATCCCTCAGTAAAATGCTTTGGTTACATATGTGCTCAGGAAATACCAAATGAATAATGAACAAAGTAACTAAGTGAATTTGTATCATACTGTACAAATGACCCTATACAAGTATATAGTGCTTGAATTATAAAGTCATTTTTATATACTTTAATCTCATTTAATTACTAGAGAGATTTGCATGCTTGACTAGCATATCTTAATCCTTCTTTACAGGCATGGAAGCTATGGCTCAGATAGGCTAGGGACTTGCCCAAGTCCATGCAGCCTGCAGAGACAGTGTCAGAGCTCAGGTTATCTGACTTCTCTTCCAGAATTCACCCAACTGAATGCACTAGTAATGCACTAGAAAGATGCATTATTCACGTGAAAGCTACAATCTAAAGTGCTGACTGCAATTTCCTAATATATATCACGACCTACAGAGAATTCTAGTAGAGATGATATCATGTTTAGACATGAAATTGCAATGTTAGGGCTATGGGTCTCAAAGAGAGCTTGATACAGTCTTGCTAAGATCTATTATATTCTCTTCAGCCACAAAAAGGAATCCTGAAGGACCGAATGTGGATTGAAAGGTTAGATACAACATTAAATGACTATCATATCTGGAGCTGCAGACAGATCAGATTTTTCTAGTTGTGAAGTTCATGACTGGTACTCACGTGGGCCAAAAACAACATAAAAGACAAGGAAAAGCAAATAAAACCAAACGGCATTTCACTCAGCATTAAGCCAGCATAGCTATCGAAATACCAGACTGGCTGATGTGTTAACAATGGCTCCCCAAGAAAACTCCAGTTCTCAATAGCGCAAGGCTGACAGCTAGCTTCTGCAGACACCTCTCTCCCACCAGCCTCTGTCTGGGAGGCAATAAGCATCGTAGGCATGGGGGCAAGCATCCCCACCGCCAGAAAGAGCAGTGGGTGGAGATAAGCAACTCGCTAAATTAAGCCCCTGGAGCAGTCACAATTAAGAACTACAATAGCTCTTAAACGAGATAATGACTACTGGTACTTTCAAATTATATTCCAAACACATACTAAGGTATTTTAAGAATTTGAAATATTTTTAGGATAATGGTTTCTTTATTGAGGGGGGAAAAAAAAACAACTAAGGATGACATGCTATTGAAGCATGTAAACATTAATGTGCTCTGATGTATTAAAAAGTATGGATTGTTGTATGTGATATTTCATTAGTCTTGTCACATAGAATTTCATGTAAAAATACTTAAAATTCAGTTAGATCCTGCTCATTGTCAGTCCGTTGGACTGCGGGCTCCCCAAGGGCAAGGACCATGCCTAATTTAACATCTTGAACCCTATTAATGGTGCTAGGAACATAGAAGGTCCTGAATAAATAACCAATACGCAGAACTTAGCTGACCTCAAAGAGAGGCACTAACCAGACAGAGCTAACAAGGAGCGCCTCTTGGTAGGTTATCAGCATCACACAGATGTACATGGGCAGGCTGCACGGTCTCAACTGAGTCTGAACGCCAGCTCTTCCATTTACTACCTGGGTGACCTTTTTAAGTTACTTATCCTTTCTGAGCCTCAATTTTTCCATTCATAAAATGGCTTTATTAATGTATCCACTGCATTTGGTAATTGAGAGTTAAATAACACTAGTACTAGGAATCAATTATTTCAATAGCAAAAAAAAAAAAAAAAAGTCTTTTTAGACTTTTTAAAAAATTTCCCCCCAAAAATGAGGTACAGTTTCTATACAGATTCAAACACTCTGGGCCAATTCAAAACAAAACAAAACAAAACTGTAAAGAAACCACCTTTCTAGGCAATATGTCTTGAGTGGGTTTCCCCACTAATTTCCATGAATCCCTCATCTATACTGAGTTTCTGACTATTCCTAGTGTTGGTGAAACTCACTAGTAAAGAGCATTTAAGAAAAAAGGAAGCTAATATATTGGTGGGGGGGGGGTCCTGTCTTGTGACCTTTAACCTTTTTTCTTTTCATCCATTATCACAGGATGAGCTATGCTACTGAGAAACTAAAGCAGCACTGTTGAGCTTGCCTTTGGCAAATTCTACTAGCATTTTTTTGGCAAGTGCCCCAGAGGCATGCTGATCACAATTTACACTGATTTCTAAAGTAAATTTTAACTACAGAATTAGTTTTCCTTTTTCCATCCCCTACCACTCTCAGAAAGTAACTTTCTAAGGAATTCTACAGAACAGAATGTTTAAGAACCTGGGATATGTGGCCTTTTCAATCTGATTTCAAATCCCCTATTTCTCTTACTGGCTGAGGGCTTGGACTAGTTACTTAACTTCCTTGAGTTACAGGTTTCCTTTCTCTGAAAGCATGGTAGTAATCACAGCTACTTGGAGGTTTTTACGGAGATTAAAAGAGAAATCTCACAAAAATTGCCACGGGCAATTTGTTGTACATAGTATGTTTTCAATAAATAAATCATGTTATTAATTATCACACTGGATAACTGTGATGTCTTAAAATAAACAGCAATTATCCCGAGAGAAGTGTTCAGTGAGGATACTAGCTGTTAAGAAGAAATAGTTTCTGTTTTTCTGAGTCCCAAACAGAATGGAGACGAGCATTACTGCTGACTTCCGTCATTTTCCTTGCATCCGCACTTAAGAGTCAAGAGACTGCATGGAATGTTTTGAAAGGGAAAGGTAATTTTTTAAAATATGTTTCTAAATTTCTACATGAATTTAATTTCAAAATGCTTCCCATCCTACATTCCCTATCTAAAAGTTTAACTTTCCATCCCCAGAAAAGTGAAAACACTGAACTTAATCTGCTCAGCCCTCTTGCAAACCCCCAGCAACTCCCAAGATTGTCAAATGCTGCAGGTCTCTTACTGACTTCAGGTGAAAATACATTAATCCTAGGCAACAGCCAAATTCCATTTTCCAGTGAGTATAACTTTCATTATCCTTTCATTTCTACATTTAGCCTTGATCTTTTAATAGCATGTTCCCCCCAAAAGTAGCCAAAAAGAAAAAAGAAAAAAAAAGTCAGAATTTTGCCTTTTGTGTTGTTTCAACAATACCCTTATTTTTTGATCAGCTTATCATCCTCATTAAGTCCTGATGACAAAATCTGATCACAGGGGCCCAGGAGTGAGGGAGAACTTGAGTCACACTCCCAGCCTTGCTCCATCTGGAGCTGAGATCAATGATTCATTTTTTTTTTTTTAATGTTTCAGTTTCTTTACTGGCACTGAGATTTTATATACCTTTAAGCCTTGCCTTCAAGCCATGACTTTGGAACTTCAGATCTAAAGGGAGCCTTAGGGGTAATTATTAAAATAATGACAATGATGCTTTGGATCTGCGCTGCACTCCCACAAGTTACAAAGCATTTCCACATCCATTATCTCATTTGATTCTCCCCACACCTCTCTGAGGAAGGACTCCTGATAAAGCCATGCACTCCTTACTGACAGAAACTAGAGCACAAAGGGATAAAAGGATTTGATCACAGGCCTGCAGCAAGTTAGAGGCAAGTCTGCAAGTGGAACCTGGGTTTTAAGGTTCTTATTCTCATTTTTTCTGTCCCCACTCCATGATATTCCAGCTAATAATGTACAGATATAACCACTCTCAGCAATGCTAAGCCACATGTGACTTGCTCCTCAGCACTGACTGCAACATCTTCCAGCCAACATAGAAGTAGAAATCACTCATCTGGTCAACTCAGTATTCTCTCCCTCTTCATTTTTATTTTTCTTCATTTCATTTTACTTTAGGATCTGATAAAAAGGAAAGGACCTGTCTAAACTTTGAGTTATAGAACTTTACAGAGAGGCTTGAGAGGTCTGTTGCAATGCAATCTGGAAACTCATTATTAGATGCCTCATTTCCTGCAAAACTAGTGAGGAGAGCTTACACTAGTCATTGCACTCCCTTGGGCTTTATTATTATTTTTTAATCTGGGAAATAAAGGCCCTTGACTAGGCAAGTCTGAAGTCTCTTTGACTTGCAAGTTTTTGTCTTTATTACATAACTGTTGCATTAAGTATTGTTAGTAGCATAGAATACAAAAGTAATTAATTGCTCTGACACATCGAGCAAGTGTGTGTGTGTGTGTGTGTGTGTGTGTGTGTGTGTTAGAGACCCCGAGCTGGTCATGGTCAATCAACAAGTCAACTTAATATCCTTTTCTAAGATTCTTCCAAAGTCACTTTATGGGACAGCTATTAAAAGAGTGTTCCCACGCACACATCTGCCCTTTTTGAACAAATTTCAGGTTTCTTCTCTCTTTTTAGTCTAAATGTAAGGTTACAAAGCAAGCAGAATCAGTTACTATCTTCTATGAACTTTCAATCAATTATAAATCACTTTTCTTTTCTGGGAGTCATTAAATATGCCCAAAATCTACTGTGTCTGTGTGTGTACGTGTGTATATGTGTTTTAATTTCAAGAGTTAGGGAAAGGAATGAAAAAGAAAGGAAAATACAATTACTTTATGATCACATTGCTATCTATTTCCATAGTTATTCACAATTTCCTAAGTATTTTCAGATATTCATAGTAACCCCGGTAGGGTAATTATAAAATTCTTCCATTTTACAGGTAGAGTGAGGTCTGAGAGGTTAAATGACTTGCCCAGATGTATACACGTTTTTGTCAGATCCACTAAGACTTAAGGCCAGCTTGTCTCACCCCTAGCCAAGTATTCTTTCTTTCAAATTTTACCAGAAGTCATGTCTTACTAATATACTACACATGTAATTTTATCCAAAATTTTGAGTCATAGATAATTCTTCCAGTAATAGAAAGCATTTTAGTTAGCCTTGTTCAAGATGCTTCTGTTATTTACTCACTCTTATTGTTTAAAAGAAAACTGACTCTACTTGATATATCCAGTTATAAACACTCTAAATTGTGCCATTGACTTGAACGACACATGTATTAGATTGTTATGGTCTTCTAGTGGCATGAAGTCTCTTGAAAACGTGCGCTTTATTGTGTACTACACACACACACACACACACACACACACACACATCTGTTCATGTGAATAGTCTTTTACCTTAATGAAAAGAAAATCACCGTTGCCTACAAATAAGACCCAACAAAAATACTATGGCTTAGTCTCGGAGCACACGTTCAAATCCTGGATCTGCCCCTTACCAGCTATATGATCATGGAAATAAAAATACTATCTACCTTTTAAAGTTGTTGCAAGTTTATAGAAATAAACCTTGTAAAATACTTAACATTGTGGTTGGCATACATAAAATGTCCAGGAAAATCTGACTTCAGCATCTCATCATCATCCGCATCCTCACCACCACCACCATCACCATCAGCTCATCGTTATCAACACCACTTATCTGTGTACAGATTAATACGAGCAGATTTTTAGGACCAAAATATCTTCTACTCCTAACGTATTCAGCTTCAGCCAATAGAATGAAAATTCCTTTTTATATTAGCTTAGTCTTATATAGGCAAGTGGCCAGGAGGGAACAGTAGATTGGGAACACAGATGTCTGTTGATTAGTTCTAATTCTATTAACAACTAGCCATGCAAAAATATTTGAAATTATTGCTAACCACATACTTCATGTACTTCACCTGTGAAACAGAGAGATGGAAATAATTTTAAGAATGTTTCATAGAGGAAAGAGTTAAAATTATAGCTTATTGTTAAGCTTAAAAGAAAGGGTTTAAACTTTACTGGAAACTATACTCTTTTCTTACACAAGACTATTAGAGACCTTTTTTTTTTTTCTCATGAATAAGTAAAGCAATCAAGATAGCCTGACCTTTTCATTATTTTGTGGCCTTGCTTTATTAAATCATGTTCAATTACTTCCTCCTAGTGACAAGAGGATGATGCTGGTTTATTGTTTCTAGGAAGTTACACTGCCTAATATCTGTAAAATTCAATTTAGTATGGGACCAATATTTACAGACTTGTTTTTCAATGTAATTAATAAAGCTGTCCCAGAAGTATATCCAGGGAAAATCTTGCCCACGTTTATAAAATGTGACAGTTCCTATCACCCTACAATCATTTTCATGTTAATATTGTGTCTTTTCATCTGCTCCTTCTGAAGCCACTTTTACATAAATAGGAAATCATGGCTATAGGTCACTGATAAAGCAAGCAAGTTTGACCCAAAACAATCACTTTTAAAGAGAGTAATTCTCAAAGTCAGAGACATTTTAATGACTGGTTTCTGTTTTCTTTAAGAGTAAGTCGTTCCTTTCTCTTGCTAGTGGTGGTTTTTCCTGACCTGTTATCTCAAGCTCTACTTACTTATTTGGCCAAGTAGATGGGCCATGTACACCATACAGGATTATACGAAAGGCAAATTTTGATTATGATGTTGAAGTTCCAAATACTTTCCCTTCCTACCAAGTCTGTCCCTACAAAGGCCTTCCCCAGTAACCCTTTGTGTAAGAGAAGCATGCATCCCACCCCATGGGCAACAAGCTTTTCTATGTGACTTGCTTTGGCAAATGGAATGTGAGCCAAATGAGTTATGCCTATCAAAGCAGAAACTTTAAGAATCATTTAATTCTTCTACTATTTCTCTTTCAGCCATGAGAACAGCATGCCATGGAATGCAATATAATTTTTATTGAGTTTTAAGTTACTGATATTTAAGAGCTCTTTACCAACATAGCACAATCTAGTTTAAACTGACCAATATAGTCTGATTCTGCCATACCAGTACGCAACTATCTTTAGGTAGACAGAGGATAGCTGGATAGATAGCTAGACAGCAAGGTGGACAGATGCCATCACACTAAAGAGAAAACAAATTACATATGAGATAAAGAAATACTGCCAGGAGCAAGTCTTTCTGCAAACACAAATTCAGAAACAGCTCTGGTATTTGAGTCACCACTGCACTAGAAAATGAGCGTGTCAGGATACATGAGTGTCTGTTAAGTGACTTACTCCATGATCTTGGACAAGGCCTTTACCCTCTCTAGATACTTTTCTACAAGACTGGTTGTACATGATCATCTTACCTGGAAAATGATTATTGCATTCTAGAAATAGTGTAAAAAGTAAATGAGACGATTCAGATATAAAGAGTTTTCAAATGCTGGTATGTCATATTATTATTATAGAGGTGCTAGATCAGTACTGTTTTAATGGACTGCCAATTCTCAGCACTATCCATCAGCTAAATTTATATAATTAATCTATTAAAAATAAAATAATAAATTGAGGTCATACTAGGCACTCTTGATTACAAATGTTCTTTCTATTTGAAGATATAGAGTGTGTGTTTTCTCCTCTCTGAAAGCCATGTCAAAGCCACTGTCCTATCTTTGCCCTCTCCTAATTTCTCATTTAGTATTAACGGGGTTAGCATCCACCCTCGTTCCTCACACCCACCACGGGCCTATTTTTCCCATGCCAGATTCATTTTCTCAGACCTTAACTAACTAACCAACCATCTCTATGGCAACACCCTGGGCCTCTTGCCCCCACAGTTGCCACCAAAGTTCTCTATACATGACAGATAAAATAGATCTGTTAATTTCTAAATTTTACAGAATAAGGTAACATGAAGAAGTTTCCGTTAGGGACTTGTGGGGACATAGGAAACCTAAATGCCCACCAGAAGTTTGCTTCATAACCAATTTGCCAGGTATCAGGAAACATAGCACAGCATTTTAGAGGTGAAAGGTGCTTCAAATTCAATGTAGTCTGATTTTTTTTTTCTTTTTTGAGACAAAGAAATCAAGGGTCAAGTCAAAATAAGACTTGTCCAAGGCCATTCAACTGTATGGTAGCATCACCACAAATGGAACTCTTATTGCTCTAGAACCAGCTGTCTTGCCTCATCAAAGAAAATAAAGAGCGGAGCTTTCTTACAGAGCAAGAGCTGTATCAGTCTTCAGAGAAGTACACCAGGGAAAGTGTCTTCTGGCTGAGTAAGACTGCCAATAAGCAAAGTGCAGGAAAATTGCAACCAAGCTTTTGCCTGCTTAGATGTGAGCTGGAAAAGACAAATACAAACAAGGCTAGCTGCACAGATGTCTGCAGATATAACTTCATAATTTTAAGTTTGTTGAAAATCCATCTTCCAAGAAAGTGGATCATAGAGATAAACTGAATAAACTTAAAATCAATTGGCCTTGCGTATGCTAGATATTTATGACAAATAAACCCAGTTGTAGAACATAAAAATGCAAGTGAAGCATAGGTTAGCCTCATTCTGGCACTTCCCTGCAGCTCATTATCTGTTTTGAAACAAAACCTCGATTGTTTGTTTTTCAAACAAACCTTGGTTGAGTAATGTTCACATTCATTGCTTTTTGCCTATAAAAAGGTAAAAAAATAAATATATTCATTTCCACACATGCATATGTGCTCTCATTCGAAGATTATCTTTTATTTTCCCCAATCTTCTGCAAAGATAGAGGTGTATTTAGCTTTTCAAAATAAGGAAACAGTAATTCACAAAGAAAGACATATAGTCCCCTGCCAAAAAACAGGAAGTGGTAGGGACTTCAGTAAACTGGAGATTATGTGCCTCACCTATTCAGAAATATCGTAATTCAGATTTTTTTTATTATAAAAGATTTTATGTATTTATTTGGCAGAGAGAGATCACAGAGAGGCAGGCAGAGAACCTGATGCGGGGCTTAATCCCAGGAGTCTGAGATCATGACCTGAGCCAAAGGCAGAGGCTTAACTCACTGAGCCACCCAGGCGCCCCCCCTGTAATTCAGATTTACCCAATCATTTTCAAATACGAATGAAGACCCAGATGTTCACGATGTAAAGATATTTAAGATTTTCATATGGAAATTTTCAATTGTTCAGTACTGACTAAAATAAACAGAATTAAACTCATCCATGTCTAATGACCCATGCTCTACTGGCTACCAAGTTACAACCACTGACTTCACCTCTTCAGAGTAATTTCCCAATTTCAAGTAATTGGGCTTGATCTTCAAGATTTAGCCCTACAATTTTATTTTTCTCTCAATCTATTTTCACTCTCAGGCACTGATACTGGTAACAAGAAATTACCAGCTGAGAAAATGTAAATGTAATCCTTAGGTGTTTATAATTCATATCCATGATTGCATTGTCTCTTTAACAAGGAGCTATTACACAGCTCATGAATTACACACTGGCTCTTATATTACATAGCTTTTCACCACTTAGTGCTCCAAATCAAGGTGCATGGTGCTGTAAGTCGTGTGAGTGTAAGCATATCAGAAGTCATGTTTGGGAACTATTCCAATAAACTCAGCTGTCTCAGCTGAAGCGTCATCTTCTCAGCAAAGTCACTTACTGTACTTCAGTGTTCTTATAGAGCTGAGAAAGAAGCATTTATGAGCAATACAATTAGGTTTGTGATGGGGATGGGAGAACAAGTGTAATTTAATTTTAAAAAATACTATTTTTTTAGTATTTCTTTTTGTCATTCTGAGATATAACACATAGCAAGGAAAAGTTAATTTAGGGGTAGACAAATTGGAAGACAAATATGAAAAATTAAACATTTATGATGTGACTTATATGCTAATGAGAAGCACTGTCAATTTCCTAAACAGCAGAGATATCCATATAGAAAAGTAAACAAAAACTGATTAAATCATATTTAACCTATTTGTCAATTCTCTTTTCCTTGGGCTTTTCTGCCCTTCTGGAATGCACTAACTGTTCTTGACTTTTTTCTAAATAAGTTAGATTATATGAGATACAGATGAGAATGGTAAACAAATTCTGGTCAGCCCCAGCTCGTATGCCCAGCAAATGCTTTTCTGGGCTGTAATGCACTGCAATGTGCTGTGATCTTCAGAATAACTTCATTTGGAGGGGGAAAAAAAAAAAAAAAAAGGGAAAGTTAAATAATTAAAAGAAATCATTTTCCTCATTGCTGTTTGTTTCCCTTTTCAGTCTCTGACAAACTTAAATTTGCATATCTGCCACACTGAATGGCATTATTTTCTGAAAATACAAAACAAGGTGAAGAAATTATTCAATTGCATCAGAATGAAAGGAACTGTTGTCAATGAGTTTGTGTTTAGAGCATGATGTCTGTTGACTCAGTCTCTATTATCTCACTTTTTTTATTTTTAAAAATTATTTGATGTTTTACATTTATTTGAGGCAGCAGCTCTACTGGAGGGCTCCATTAGTCATATCAGTCACACTGATGAACGTGTCTTTTAAATACAGCAAAATGGGATTTTCAATTGAATAGGAAACACCAAAGACTTGGATAAAAATTAACATCTTGACCTGGTTGGTTTTGATAGACTGTCAAAATAAGGTATTAATCTCCAAAATTACTGTAAATAGTAGTCGCGCTAACCTTTTATTTGGTTTTCTTTCTGATGAGAGTTTTGTGTGAGGAACCCATTTATGCAAATGCACTGGATCTGACAGTTTCTTAATTAAGGCCATATTTGGAGGGTGACCGATTGGTCCACTTAGCAAGTGAATAGTATTATCTCATAGGCAGTAAGTATGTTTTTGAAAAAGGAAAGTGATATCATTGTTAAATTGTTTTTCACTTGTTATTGCTACATATAATTGCTATTCCTACATGTTAACATTTTGTTGATGCATGTATAGGGTTATATTAAGTGATATTACTTCATTGCATTGTGTAATATTACTTATTATGAAACTTAAGAATTAACTTTTACTTTTAATTAATTCATTTCTTTACCTAATATGTTTATGGGAAGCAATAGGGTATAAATCTGGTATTTGGATAAACAACTCTACTTTATTGACTATCCTTGAACAAATTACTTAGCCCCTCTAAACTTAAGTTGCTTCATCTGTCAAATAGCAAAAGAATGTATTTCTCATAGGCTTGTTGTGAGAAATAAAATGAGATCATGCATGTAGCACAGACCCTAGAAAGCCATAAAACCCACTGTCCCTTCCTAGCACACAACTGAGCTACATTTCCCAGTTTCATTTTATCTCCATGGGAACATACAACATTTTTGCCAATGGAATATAAGCAGAAATAAAGCATGTCACCTTAAAGCCAAACAATTTTCCTTACATTTCATATGACTTCTCTATGCGATTGCTCTGTGTCTCTAGCCCTATCTCCACACTAGGTAATGTCAGAGCAACTTCAGAATTTAAAATTCTGATGTGGGATTTTTTAAATGTAACATATAAATATTCTAGTACAGCAACTGAAAGAAAATAACACATAAAATCTTGGGTTAACATTACATATAACATCTGTGTATCACTAAAAACAAATATATGGGTGGGACTATCATTCCCCTTAAAATTAAAAATCTAAAGCAGTTTGTTTTTGCATTTGACTTGCTTTGGAAACATATTGAAAACTTGATGAAGGAAAACATTACCAAGAATGCCACTCCTACATTAGGACATCCGTAGTGTAACTGTGGTTACATCAGAGGTTCCGGACAGGTCTAAGAACAAGGACTTCAAAGAAGCATCTGGTCAAGTGCATTCATTTTATAAACAAGGAACTTTCATTCCAGAGAAGGCAAAGGACTTCCCCATGACCACTCCTGGCCAAGCACTCTTAAGTTGTTCCCACATTTTCTTCTCTTGAAACCAAACTTAATTTTTTTTTTCTGAATTGAATTTTTAAAATAAAATAAGAATCAATTATTGTAAAGTCATCCACTGATTTATTTAAAGACACTGCATTGCTTCAAGTAGTTTGGAAATGTATTGATGAAAATGAGCTCACAACTTACTTATTTACTGTGACTCCAAAGTCACAGGAGACCGTGGGATGAGTGCCCAGTTGCTTATTTCTCTCCTCACACCTAGTTTTCTTAATATTTTTTGTTTCACCCTCTTCAGTGAAAAAAAAATTATTGTTAGCCTGTATCTTTTAAAAAAATTATTATTTTCCCTTTCCTTGCCCTTAAAAGAGTTTACCTCCATGATGAGGAAAGTTTTAAAGTGTCTCCCTGGTTTGCCAAAGACATCTAAATTAAAACAAAGCCTGGAAGGTAGGAGCTATTTCTTTTTTCTATTTGGAGAGTTATTTGACCAGTACACATACACAAATATACATAGAGAAAATTGGAGTTGAGCTTGGTATCAAATAAGGTATAGGATACAAACCATGAATTGGTATAATGTACCCAGAAAACCTCAAGGGGTAAGGAGTATGGTGAGAGAACCATGAACAAGGTTTAAAGATACAAGGTAGATTATAAATACTTTAGAAATGAAGCAAAGAGCATGGACTTGATCCCACAGAGCTAGTATTTCTAAAACAGCAGTCTGCCCAGTGCTATTGGAAATTAAGGCAAATTCAGTGGTATGTGGACTTTTTATTTTAATATTTGTGTATTTCTTATAATAAAAATCAGACAAATATAACTAGCATATGGAATCCTAGCCTAAAAGATAAAGACCAAAAAAAGTAAATAATATTTAATGTTCACAGGTTTACCAAAAACTTATGGGGATATTTCATGAAACACTGATATGTACACTCCAAAAGAAAATATGGAAGCTTTACAAGTATCCTGACAGAAGAAGAACGTGATATATTCTTTTCAATGCAGGATGACGGCACTGGACCACAGGCCCCCCTACAAAATTTACTTGCCACTTTTCTAGCCCACATTTCAGGATGAGAACATGAAGCAACAAAATCTTGTAGATAATTTGGTGAACTGGCAATGGCAACATGATCAGAAAGAACAATCTTCTACTTGAGGGTAAACAATGAGTAATAGGAATATATGTAATAGAATTCTGCACTGCTTATTAAATTGAGAGAAATTTTACAGTTCTAGCAATATAATTATCACAAGCAATCAATTCTATAATTGCTACTAATCAACAACTTCAAGCAAGCCACCATCCTAATGTCATGGATACAAATATGATTAAAACAAGGCTTCTGTTATGAAATTTGTGATGTATTGGAACGAGGGGGCAGAAATAAAAAAAAATGCGTAAGCAACACAAGGCAGAAATTATGTTTTTATAAGGTGGGTGAAAATGCTCTGAGGGAGAATTAATAAAATGGTGATGATGATAATTATTATTATTATTAATAATGCTTTCCAATTGCAGAGTCCTTTCTATGTGACAGGCAAAATCTTAAGTATTTTTAATGGAGTATTTTACTTAGTCCTCAGAACAACCCTGCAATACTGGTGGTATTGAACTTAGATACATCAAATAAATACAAGCCAAAATTCAAACTTGAGCAGCCTGACTCCAAGAGTACACATAATTGAAAAATTGCTCCAAATTATTTCAGTGGTAAGGTAAGTAATGGCCTTGTTGAAGAAGTGCTGTGCATTTAAGCCTGAAAGTCATAAAGAAGGTAGGGATGAGTTGAGAAGCCATTCAAAAGAGAAAGACTAGGACTGGCTTGTTATATTCAGGAAAACATAGATGGATTAGTTCTGTCACCAGGTGGGAAATTATGGAGAACAAAGCTGGAGAGTTCCTGAGGTCGGGTGCTTGCATTTTAGGAACAATAGCTTGTGGTAACTGATCTAATAAATTATTGAAACATGGTGAAACCTGTGTGCTCAGAAGACCCACTAGGCCACAGTGGGAACAAAATGGTGTAATAATTAAGAGCACAAGTCTAGGAACAAGGCATGTGAACCTACAGCCCAGCTTTGGTAACTGATCCTTGCAGTAAATGAGCCTCCAGAAGTCTGTTTCCTCATCCACAATGACACATTGGGTATGATGTATAGTAAACAGGACCAGGACTGCGAGAATTCAAGTAGGTTGTTTAGATAAAATGTTTGCTACAGTGTGTGTAGTTAGTGATCAGTAAGCGCTAGCCTTTATGATTAATGTGTAAAATCAGACTGTGGAAGAGAGGGACTGACAGCAGGCATATAACCTTAATAAGCTACCAGCACAGTCCAGATGAGAACAGACAAAATCCTCAACTAGGACAGAGGCCATGGCAAGTGAAAAGAGGACAGTTACGCAAGATGCTTCAGAGGCATGAGCGCCTTTGTGATTCATTAGAGGTGGGAGGTAGAGACATGACTCTGAGTGTTCATGCCTGGCTCACCGGGACAATGATGGTGCTATTCCCAGATACTGACCAATTATAAAGACACGATGGTTTGGAGGAGAAATCATGGATCCAGAATTTGTTTGGATAGTGACTATGAACTAAAGGTACCCTCAAGGCAATATTTTCTCAAATATGATACAGATATGACCAGTGGTAAAGATGGTTCCGGGGGTGAAGGCAAAGATTGTCAAACAGCACTGATTTACATGGTGAAAGATTCTTCCCTGTGAAATTATCATTCTACTCTTCTGTTTACATCAGTGAACTGTTTTGCTTTGGTGGCAGCTGCACTTTCCCATTTCTCTTAATACCTTTCTTTCGCTCTTTTTCAATATATTCCACCTACAGAGCACAAATATACGCACTTAAAATTTAAGAACATTTGTTTGCTTTTCATTATATTTTTGTATCAACTTCTATTGTGTCAGATGCTTCTGCTTTTCTAATTATGGTCCTAAGATAAGGAATGGCAGTAGAGTCACCACTTAGATATAACAAAGTCCTAAGAGGTAGGCTTAAATGAATGAAGGTTAGATATCCCTGCAGTTAGAAATCCAGGTCAGATTTTAGGCAATATTCTCACTCAGTTTTGACCAAGGCTTTTTAAAAGGTTACACATTTACTGTAAGTCTAGGAGAAAAATCCCATTGTAATAAGGCTAAGATTTAAAAGGAGTATAAATTTGATCTCCTGATAATTTCCCAAGAAAGTTGTTTTAGTAACTTCCTAGTAGGTAATAACTAGTTATGGAGCTCCGCTTTGAAGGTAAGAATGCCATCAGAAACTAAACAAAAGGTCATGGAGAAACTCCTCCCAGTCATTACAAAATCAACTATCACAAGAATCAGGCTGCCTCTTACTTAGTATTGGTGTTAAGTTTCCATTCAGTCCTTTCTTTTCACAGATACAATTAAAATGGTACTGCATACTCACAAAAATTAAAACAAAAACAGGGGCGCCTGGGTGGCTCAGTGGATTAAGCCGCTGCCTTCGGCTCGGGTCATGATCTCAGGGTCCTGGGATCGAGCCCCGCATCGGGCTCTCTGCTCTGCAGGGAGCCTGCTTCCTCCTCTATCTCTGCCTGCCTCTCTGCCTACTTGTGATCTCTCTCTCTGTCAAATAAATGAATAAAATCTTTAAAAAAAAAATTAAAACAAAAACAAACAAAAAAAACCCAGCAAGAGCAAGGAGTGCCCAAGAAGACCAACAGGGAGGCTAACCACCATATTAAAATTCACAAAGAATTGATGCAATCAATTAAAAGATGCTACTCAATATCAAATCTGATATCAGTGAAGTTTTGCTTTGATTTCCTCGGAAGATTAATAGCTTCACGACACCTTGACAATTTTTCTTGCCATGCTTTAAGTAAGTAAATCATTTTCTTCTGGAAATATCTCTTAATAGACAGTAAATATTCTAGATCATTCTCAGCCTGAGTTATTGGGGAGGGAATGACATTAAGTCCTGTAATATAAAGCCAACCCATCCCTCACTGCCATTTGATTTTATTGCCCCTCAGGGCTCAAATGACTAAAAAGACCAGCTAGTCATCAATTTTTGGGTTCTGTTTTAGGGTGCTGGAATAATTACAAAAATATGAATATACCACACAATTTAATGCCCAATTTCTCTTTCTGGAAGCATACAGACTTAGAGATTATTTTTACACTTGTTCTTCCTTTCACAGATGGAAAACCAGTTCTAAGGCAATCCTGCATCTTTTTTGGGGACCAAATAAAAGACTGTTCTAGTACTTGATGTTCAGGATTTGCAGCGAAGAAGGGAACAGAAGGCCACTTTTCAAAAATATACTCAAGCATTTCTTTGACCTTCTTTTACATTCTTTTTGCAAATTAAGATAGCTGAGAAACCCTCAGTGTTAGGATCAGATAGGTCCGATTTGAAGGATGATGGTGGTTATGAAAAGATAATCTTTAATTTCTATTTTTGTGTAGATCCTTAATTTGCTTCTCTATGTACAGTAGACCAAGGCCTTATTCTAAATCAGTCAACATAAAAATATGTCCTATGAATTTCAGGGGAAAAAAAAATCAGGTATGTGCAAATAAGTCAACAGAAAACAGCTCAATTCACAGAAATACATCATCAAAATACATGTCTTGATAGTGAGCTGAGAGCACAATGTTTATGTTTGAAATGGATGGAATTAGATTCACGTAATTTAAAAGGGGTGGCTGGAATAATCTGTATGGAGGGTTTTGCAGAGGGTTTATACTGGCCACCCATGACACAGATCAGGTTTGAAAATATGTTTAAATCACACCACATGGTTGGGTTTTTTTTTTAATCAATTCAATTAATGCTATTAAAATCATGATATTTGACATTAAAAAAAGGTTTTTCGCTTCTTGGGTGCCTGGGTAGCTCAGTTGGTTAAGCCACTGCCTTCAGCTTAGGTCATCATACTGGAGTCCTAGGGTGGAGTACCACATCAGGTTCCCTGCTCAGCAGGAAGTCTGCTTCTCCCTCTGACCCTACCCCCCACCAATAAATAAAATCTAAAAAAAAATTTTTTTAGCTTCTTTTAAGAAATCTGAAGTCCTTACCACATTAGGTCCCATGAACATCTAAGAATTATAATTAATACTAATAAAAGCTACTATTTATTGAATGTTCACTAAGTACCAGGTATCATTCTAAGCATTTTTTTTTCTTCATACACATAGTATGCCTGTGATACAGGTCTTTTTGTACACATTAGATATCTGGGAGTGTTGATCCCTGAGAAATACAGTAATTTTCTCAATATCTGTAGGTGGTAACTGATAGAGTTGGTATTTGAAACAAGGTCTGTCCCATATCCATGATGTAGGCAATTCAAAATATTAAATTACTGAATGGTGAATCAGTCCATATCCATTATGATCACATTTCTGCATTTGTAGAAACTTAATTTTCCCTGTGTGATTACCTTAAATGCTGCTATTTCAATATACTATGAAACCTATTTCCTAAAAGAAACATTGCACCTACATCTCATAAATATTTTGTTTTTAAAAAATTGCTACTTATTTTTGCTTAAGGAAATTACACAAATAATGTCCTAATCCAATTTTAATCCATTTTGCCTCAAATTGGTAGAATCCATTTATATTTATCTATTATGCTAAAATATCAATTATAATTTTCTCTGGTAAATTAAAACACTTCATTTAATTTTCTGCATATCATTTGTAGACACGTATTCAAAAGCTTTCTGAATTATATATATCCCAGAATTTTAACTCTGGAAGGGGTCACTTAAAATTCAAGCTCATCTTACCAGAAGTTGTCTTCACTACTTCAGTGGTATTTCTCAGTCCAACAAATGAAAATTGATAAAGCCTCCAAGATCTTGTGTCACCCACTTCAACAGAACTACGCTTCCATTGGTAGACAATTTCTTCACGTGGATAGCCATCTGCCATGAGACGGGAAAGCACACATTTAATATTATTTATAAATGAACATATGTAGTAACCACCTTCCATGAACAAGACACTGAGGTGGGTGTGAGAGAGACTAAGTTATTAGAAGAAGATCCTGAACTAAAGAGCATCACAATAGAAGAAATAAATACAATGACATTTTCTCCCAACAGAAGTTTAAAAACAATGAGGTCAAAATTACCCTTGAAAGTCACTTAATTTGCATAGAAGGTATACTAGACATGGTTTTATGTATGCTATATGCATACTCTGCATTGTCTAGGGTAAGACATAAAAAGTAGCCAGTCTAAAAGCAACAGTACATATGCAAGGTATTACTTCATGATGAAGGGGAGTTAACAGGGCAAGGTACTGAGAGTCAGGCAGAAATAGAAAATAATTAGAGAGGAGCAGACTCAAATGACTCTCTAGGGGCATGCATTTGGAGTGGAAGGTGCCTAGGAAAAATAACCTCAACTACTTATGTTATTCTCCCTTTCTCAATTTGTTAGGACTTCATTTTAATATATGCAGAAATTTTACTTACTACAATTAAGACTAGTATAGTAAGTAGAAATGCCCAGGGGAAGATACCCATGAGCACTATGTAGAGTCTGAACAAGTCAATCATGTTCAGCCAGGAGAACAGAAAGCCTTCATGAAAGAGGTATTAAACTGACAATGTAGTGATTATCAGTACCATTTGTTGGCTAAAACCCTAGAAAAGTGTCTTCATTTTTTTCCCTAAATTTGTTTCCTTATGAGGATCATGGTAGTACTTATTTCATGAACTGATGGTCAATGTATATTTGTGAATGGATAAATGTTGTTAAGTTAATTGTAGAATAAACTCAAATATGGGTGCCAGGCTGGCTCAGTCAGTAGAGAATGTGACTCTTGATCTTGGGATTGTAAATTCAAGCCCCACATTGTGGGTAGAGATTATTTAAAAATAAAATCTTTAAAAAAAATAAGCTCAAGTAAAAAGAGGTCAATGATAGATAGATAGACAGAGAGACAAAACTAAACACAATCTCAACCATGTATCTACTAATAATGTTATATAAACCTAAGTCTTAATCATGGAGGCTGATTGACTACTTGGAATAAAATCTCTAAGTGTCTTCCTTTTCTTTTCTTTTGGTCCAAGTAGTTATGTTACATGTTTATTAACAAAGGTGAAAGAAAAAAAGAAAGCATAATCTCCAGATTGGCATGGAGCAGGAGTGAGCGGCAGAATGCGCTGAAAACTGAGAAAAAGAATGATGTCAGGGAATTTCCTATGGAGAACATGTTTGGTGATTTAACTTTTTTGAGAGCAATAAGTAACATTAAGTTGTGTTTGGGTTCAGAAGACGTTTGTCCATCAGTGACCTAACAACACAGAAATCACCAGTTCTTAAATTTTAGCAGGCTCAGAAATGGAGTAGTCCTAGCTGGAAATTAAAAGGAAGTCTAATCTCCTAAAGCTTAGGAAAGATTTTACTTAAAAATATTCTATTCTTGGATAAAGTAAAACATATGAAATAAGATTTATAATGGACTTTTGTAAATAGAAATGATATACATTGATATTTTTCCTCTAGTTCATTCTGGAATTGATGTAATGATGAACAGATGATTGTTTCTCTCATCATTGTTTTTCTAAAGTATAGTTATTATGACTTACTTGGCTCTTAAGCGTCTCTGTCATGCCTTGCCTGATAAATTCTATTTATAGAAATATAAACTTAAAACTCATAATCAGTTCTTCATTCTGCCTAGTAGGCATAGCTGGCAACCTAAAATAAGGAAGAGGTGAGCAACCTAACATGAGTGCTGAGCAAACAGTGAGGCACACATCTGGGGGAAACTAAAACTTGGCTTTGGTTCAGGAAGGAGATATCTACAAAAGTTACTAAAGCTTAATTTGTTTCAAAATCCTCATGCATTATCCTGGTATATAGTTTATTATCTGGTAATAATAATAATTAATAAAAATAATGGAGCTTTTTACTAAATCTTATTGTGTGTAAGGTAGCATACCACGCATTTTGCATATATTATATCAACAAAGCAATATTGTGGTGAGGCAGGTCTTGTCATCTCTATCGGGCACCTGAGAATGTGGACTCACTGCAAGATTTAGTAATTTGTTCAAGTCCACATTGATGGAATGGGGATTTGAACTAGACCCATAAGACACCAAAAATTGGTCTTTTACTCACTGGTAAATAATTTGTTCTAGATACTGCTTGAAATCCAGATGGAGAAGGTAAGTTTCAATTTTGCTATCTTTAACAGGTATACTGAAATTGAAATAAGCAAATGACACTGTTGATTCTATGTAACTCCTGATGTGTAAGGGAGAAAATAAGTAGCAAATATTTTGCTACTCTCTTTTCCTATGCCAATGGGGGTACTGGGGGTGAGGGGTGGGTAGGGGCAGGGAATAAGGATGTAAAATCCACTTTATACCTTTCCACTGTGGCCAGGCCTGGCTTTACAACCCTTCTTGAAAAATGTCTTCAGGCAGCCACTGTGAATTTATTAAACATTTATACACCAGTGAAACCTACTTGTAATTTCTGATAAAATAAAGATCCTTTTTGCAGGAATCACTCTAATAGGGATAAACTGGCATTATGATGAAAGTAACTGTCAAAATCTTCAAAGTCAACAAAGTTGCTTGATTCTGCATTCTCTGAGTCTCCCAATTAGTTGACACTGCAATTAGAAAACTGTTGGTGAGAGAGGATACAGAATACAGAATGAGATTACTTACAGCTGGAGAACTCCAAGGGGCAGGAATGTTCATCCATCGGAAAATTGTGTAACTGGAGTTGGCACTCTGCATCAATTGTCAACCTAAATAGAAAGATATGAAACCAAAATAGAAATCCTTTAGACATAGTTTTAAGAATATACATTAGTAAAATTTTTTAATGACTATTCTTCATCTTTGTTCCTGGAGAAAACATCTCATATGCTTATTGATAACACAAGCTGTTTCTCTCTGAAGAAACCCACCAAGTCCAGGAGGAAATTACTTAAGGCTTAATGTAGACCATTTTTACAGACCAGGCAATAGGATCTCATGGATGGCAATTGCATTTTTTCCAAAATTTATGATCACATAATTTTTTTGGCAAATTAATTGCACACATGAGATTGTTTGGTGAGTATATTTAACTTAATAGAACAGTTTTAAGAACTTAAGTTCATTTACTGTTTGCATGTAAATGAATGCTGATAAATTCTCAGACCTTGTCTGCTAACTAAAGCAGAACCTTCTGTTTTTAAGTATTTGTTAGCTGTTAAATTTAAATTACTATATGTGACTTAAAATACTTACATTTCCACAACGGAGTATTATGCATTCTTATAATGGAACACTATGAAGCCATAAATAGGATGTTATGTAGTAAAAGAATATTTAATGGCAAACAGGAAATGTAAAATACACATACATAGACATATTAGAAAAATGTTTGCCAGTAAATCTCAATTAGTGTGCATCTGGGTGCTTATTAAAGATACAGATTTTTGGATCTCAGTATGGGCTGGGACTCTAGGAAGGAGAAATATAATGGAGTTCCAGATGTTTTGACCATCTTTGGAGAAGTATAAATATATTCTAAAATTATAATGGTGATGGGCCAATGATTTTTAAAGATTTATTTGTTAGCTATATACCTTATAGGTATTAATCTTGAAATAAAAAACTATCTTATAAACATTTATTTATTTTAAAAGATTTTACAATTCAGCATAATTTTTAATGGGAGAGATGTCATTTTTCTATGGTATAATAGGACAATTACTGATCTTAAATATAAGTAATAATATTGAGCCTTTAATCATCTATGTGGTACTGGGTCTGGTAAATTGTTATCTAATTTAATCAAGCGTTATTATGACTTTATTGTACTTGAACTTGTCCAAAGTCACAAAGGTAACAGCACAGTTGAGTTTGAACCCAAGATTACTTGTCTCCAAAGCCAAAGGTTTTAGTCAGTGTCACTCAATAATTATACGTTCTTCCAATGAAAAGGTTAGTTCTATTCATAAGTGAAATTATTATTAGATATTTTATTTGTTCAAATTAAACTGGAACTATTAAATTGAAAATAATTTAGAGAGATTGTGGATACAAAGACAGATACACATATGTATTATCTCTGTACACATAATTATTAATAACTTTTTATAGATTAGCAACAAGAATAAAATCTTCACTCTGTATAGGTTTGCAACTCATTTAAACTTTGAGTCTCATGAGTGGCATTTTTCAGGTGTTTCTCTAATTAAATATTATATAGAGATTCTACAAATTAATGGAAGTGAAAAAATGAGTGTGGTTATGAGAACAATCAAGGAACTTGGGATAGCGCGAGTGACTTAATATTTCAAAAGCAAGACTGGCTCTGATTTATCAAACTTTGATTTCCACTAGATTCTAATTTCAGTCATTACCTTATCTCTCACAGTTAATGAAACCCATGATGAATACAAACTATAGGCCATGAATTTCTTTTATAATTATGGCCATTTTTCCTAGTTACTGGCATAACTCTGATAAAGGTTTTGGAGCCATTTTAAAGTATTTTATTTTGCATGCCAAATGTTATATAAGGAATAAAGCATATGCCACAAGAGTTTTTAAAAGGAATCATTTTGAAGCTAGAAGTTCCAGGATACTAAGATCTAGAAGAATCATATTATCCATAATTTTTACTGAAAGTATACATAAATAATTTTAATATCTGTTGCACTTACTATATGCTGTTGTTCACTTACAGCACTTACAGGCTGCATGTGAAGCACTTTATATACCAGCCCATTTGGTCCTTATAATAATATTGTAAGAATCACTATCTCTATTTGATTTTATTTTTTATAGAAATTAAGGAAATGAAAAGAGTTTGCTCAGACTCTCTTGGGTGGGGGCATGAACCATGGGCTTGGTGGGTGCCTCCTTTCCAATAATCTCCATCAATGACTACCTAATTTCTTTAAATAAAGATGTAACAAAGTAAAAACATCAAACTTACTAATAAAACTCTGAGATACATCTAGCACCAAGATCCCTGCAACCAGATAGCTGCCCCTCAGTCCTCTACATACAAATTCTTGAAAGTTGCCCTAATTCATGTAGATAGTAAGATACAGGTCTAAGAACCAAAGCCAGATTTGTTTGGTTCTTAAGACTTTGTACTTATCTACTATGTTGTTTAATAATATACTCTCACCCACAAGAAACCACAACTTCAAAATATTTTAAATGCATGTAAGTACTATTAAGTGCTAAGATAATGGCATACAGTAAATAGAAAATCTCCCAACTGTTACCTATCATTTAAGCTCATAAAATAAAAGATAACTTCCTTCAAATTATCCCTAAAGAAGTCTATTCCCAAAATAGCCAGTAAATTAAGTCAAATGGCTTATCAATGTAGTGCAGAGTGGGTGCTAGGAGATAGAAATCATTGTACTTGCTATTGTGCAGCTAAAAGAAAAGGAGGCACAGGAGACCTCCACACCAAAATTTCTCCTTTAGCAATGGGTTTCCTTGGAAACAGACATTTCCAAGCATAACAACCAGTGGTCCCAAGGACAATTGACTGTTTTCATTTCCTTATTTTAAAGTAGCAGGAGACGGGGCGCCTGGGTGGCTCAGTGGTTTAAGCCTCTGCCTTCAGCTCAGGTCATGATCTCAGGGTCCTGGGATCGAGCCCCGCATCGGGCTCTCTGCTCAGTGAGGAGCCTGTTTCTCCCTCTCTCTCTGCCTGCCTCTCTGCCTACTTGTGACCTCTCTCTCTGATAAATAAAAAAAAATAAAAAATAAAAAAAAAAAAAAGATTTAAAGTAGCAGGAGACACACAAAGGCAGGTGCAAAAATCAGGTAACCTTATTATAAAGGCAAGTGAAATATCATGTCCCTATGAGAAAACAGTTCTCACATCAGTCACAGAAAATAAAGTTCTACCTATGACTTTGAAAAAGCTCATTGTTAAGAGAAAGAAAAACTAATTTTGTATGATCACATACTATTTTGATCACACATGCCCACCCTGATATAGGTTTGAAATTGCTTTCATTCCTCTTGTTTTAAGAGCATGTAGTTGATCTTTGCTTTATTCCCAGAGAACAAAACTTGCCTTTTTCAAAAGCATACCTTAAGGTGTACAGCACTCGACCATCGTTCCAAATTCTCAGCATCCTATTAGGGGTGGTTATCCAGTGTGCATCAGCCTTTTTGGAGTTTCTGAAGAAAGTGTCTGGAATCCAGATTTTCCCTACCATGTTGCTATTCAATCTGAGGACTTTAATGGTGCTGTTAAATTTCAGACGTCTGTCATACCATGTTTGAGCAAAAAATATATCAATTGTGTATTCCTGTTTTTGTTTTAAAAAAAGGGGGAAATAGAACATTTTAAACACAATTGTATTATTGTATTACAGAGCATTTGTTTCTATTTATCATTTGTATTCTCACTGCCAACACAAAGCAAAGCTACTTTAGTTTTGAACAATCCAAAAGGAAGTGAAAACTTTGCTGAGACACACCCACCTTTTCTAGACAAATTGATATTTTTATGAAAAAATAGACCCATTTAGATGAATTTAGCAAAAGACCATAGTTGTGATAGCATCATTTGCATTTAGTGTCTCTAGAGCAGTTTCTCCTGTTACTTTGGGCCAGCTCATTCTCTGTTGTGGAGGCTGTGTTGTGTATTTTAGAACGCTTAGTAGCATTCTTAGCTTCTACCCACTAGATGCCAGTAGCACCAACACCACCAACACCAGTCCCAAGCCCCTGCACATTGTGACAGCTAAAAGTGTCTCCAGACATTGCCACATATATCTCTAGGGAAACAATCACCCAGGTTCAGAATTCACTGCTGAAGTGTGAAGAAAGTCTTGAAGTGGAGCTCTGGAGGCTCAGTTGCGTCATAATAAAATTGCGATCTTGAAGAATCTGTCTTGTTGGGATGCCTGGGTGGCTCAGTAAGTTAAGGGTCTATCTTTGGCTCAGGTCATGATCCCAGGGTCCTGCGATCAAGCTCCTCATTGGGCTCCTTGCTCAGCAGGGAGCCTGCTTCTCCTTCTGCCTGCTGCTCCCCCTGCTTGAGTTCTCTCTCTCTGACAATAGAATTAAAAAAAAAAAAAAAAAAAAAAAAGGACCTGTCTTGTTAGGTAGTATGAAGATGGATAAGAAGGAGAATGCACATCAAATAGTGTGTGCTGTGTCTGGCAGATAGCAAACACCAAGTGTAAGGTAAGTTTTCAAAATTTGTGGCTATTATAGTTTTCCTTTTCTCCAAATAAGAGGAAATGAACCCATTAAAAAATAATCTTTAATACTGTACTAACTGCATCACAAAGCACATTCACAAAGTGCTGTGATGAGAAATGACTTTGAGAAATGGGAAATGATTACCCTCAAATATATATCACTACAATGGCGAGTGACTGACTTTAATTAAAGAGAAGTAAGTGTGATGTGAATTCAGACCATTAGATATGGAGTCAGAATAGCCAAGTTCTGATTTGTCATATTTAGGTATTATTTAACATTATTTTGTAACTTGATTTTAATGATGTCTATAAATGAGAAAATTGAAGAAAAAACTCTGTGTACTTAGAATATAAGATCTGGGCAATGGGAATCATCCATATTACACATATTACACATCCAGAATACACAGCCTGTCACAGGATCAGACCAGAATCTTCTTCCTCTTCCTCGTTTGCATTGTTTTGTGTTATTTCCTGGTACCTCCTGCTGTGTCATCTTATTGTAACTAACGACATTTCCACTAGGGTAAGCCTCACCACTTTGTTCACCAGTTCGTTCTGTATTTATAGTCTTCAAACAGTAAGAAGGGAAGCTATTTTATGAAATTCTTTGTCAGTTAGTTAGTGATGTGCCAGTCGATAAAGTAATTAAGTAACTTCTGATTCTGATCTACATTGCGCAAGAAGAAAAAGTTTCTCATCTCCCAGATGCAACAGAGCGTCCTTACTGCTAACTTCATAAACACTATTTCAAAATTATACTATGACTATGTTATGTTTGTTAATGTGGTTATGTTATAGTATGTTCTACTCTCTTCTAGACTCCAATCTAGTTTCTTATTTCAGATTTAGACAGAAAGAGCCATACAAGAACAAAGCTACATTTGTTACATCTAATCCACTATTTCCCCTGATAAATAATTCTAGTTTGAAGCAAACTATGCCCTCGTCACACCATCAAATTCTAAAAACTAATGGAGTACTGTATTTTATTTTCTAAGCTATACTTAGAAAGCTATACTTACCAACTAAGCAATGATTGTTGAATTTTAAAAGTATAGCATTTTTACAAAAAGTAGTATACATATGATCACATTTAATTCTCATAACAAATTATAATAATTATCTTCATATTACAATAGAGAAAAAAGAAACTGAAAGATTATTTCTCCCTTATGAATTTTCTTATTGGCATATTCTTTGCCATTTTTATTAACATCTTCTAATATGTTAATAAAATAGACTATTAGAAACTTACCATATTGATAGCATTCACTGGACCGATGCTGTTCACGTACATGTCTGTATGAATTAATGTTGGTTTCACTGTAAAGAGAATGACAGATACGTGCATGTGGAGAAGCACGACATTTTAATGTTTTAGTCTGTGTTATTCGAGAAATAAATTTATTTTGCTACATTAGAAGTGATTTATTCACAACTAACTTGGTGTCAGTAACTAATTCACTACCTTTAAATAACTATTTGTTTTAAAAAAAAATCTTTTAAGCATGTAAATGCAGTAACTAAGCATATTAGAGTTTGAAACTGATTATTCTTTACAATTACATTAAAATGAACAAATAAGAAAACACTGCTCAGATTTTCTTCCACCTTCTCTCAGATATCTCAGATCTTTAAGCCCTAGAATCTATTTGGGCATGGTAACCTGAATTGACCCATGTAGAAAAAAAACTATTTAGTGATCTAGAAAAAATATTCATTACAAACATGAAGAGCAACAAACATTATGAATTGTTTTTGAAACATTGCCCTCTGTTGATTCCTGTCATGACCACTTTATCTGCATACACCTCAGCCCGCACAAAATCAATCTTCCTCAATGGCTTACTCAATTGTGTGACTCATCAAATAATATGAGGAAACCATATGGAAACCCAATACACACCTATTTGTCAAAGAGGACTGACACTAAAAATCATGTAGTATGCCATCCATGACCAAATGGACGTTCTCCATTTTCATTTAAGATTTAATGAACAAGAATTCCTAACACCATTCTGTGCTTCAATTCAACAAGTATGTTTTTCTCATCTTTATTCGCTCTCCCTTAAAGTGCCATACCGTAATTTTTTGTGTTGGATTCAATTCTTCACTAGTCCGGGCATCTATGCCTCTGCCTTCACCCCAGTGAGGCTGCTTCACTGCCTCTGAACTTCAGGCTTGACCATCTGACTTGTGTTGGCTAACATGCACCAGTGGTGCATGTTGGCTAACATGAACCAGTGAGTTCTAATCCCAAGCAGTAAATCTTATGTATGAGCCTCCACTTTCTGTCTTGCTCTTTGTTATTTTCATGAGAAGGATACTCCTAGCTAGTCTGCTGGTCCCAGGAGTAGAATGAGAATACAGATTTCTTAAATGAGCAACCCAAACCTGGCTTAATTTAGATGAACTGCCCCGGGCAAAGTGTTAAATAAATGCATATTATTATATGCCACTGAGATTTGTGATGTTTTGTGACACCCAAGTAGGTGACTAATATATCCTTTCTTTACCATTATTTACTTGTTCGTTTTTGATGTTACTTCATAAAGAAGTTGTCACATTCCTTCCACAGCCTTTGTCTAAGATATCTGGAGAATTTGAATTTCCAGCTCTCACACCTCACTTGAAGATTATGGATCCTCTTTCCTCATTTTGCATTTACCAAGGCCCCTCCCACCCCCATGCCTGAATGCTATTTACACATTCTTTATTTTTCCAGCATATAATGATCATTTTAAGTATTTCTGGTTATTGAAAACTTACTAATGTTTTCTTCTAGTGTGGTAGGCATGTTTGTTTCTATCTCTACTATATCACAAATTACTTGAACATACCTCCTATATCAGGCCGAAGTTTATTGTCATATCCTTCCAGGAGATTATTTAAAATGACAGTGACATCACCTTCGGGAACTTTTGGAGTCAAGACCCATGTTTTGTTAGAAGCATAATCTTCATAGTCATCATCAGATTTTTGGCTAGTGAGGCTAAGAAAATAAAATGTTGGTCAGGAAGCAAATCAACTACATCCAAAAGGATTTTTTACTCACAGACCACCGGGTAGAAAGGGGAAATGAAATAGGATTACAGGAATGTATTACAACGGATGACAGTGAAATAGTTCACTGAGGCTCCATCTAGCTAATTAAACCGCACAGATGTAGATTTAAATTTATTAAAGTGTACTCTACAGTTTTCCAGAATGCTCTGTGTTCCCATCTGTCAGTATACTATGTTTTACAAGTGATTTTTGCCTTTTCCATTGTTGATGTTCTTCCTGTCCACCTAGCCAATCTCATGAAGGACTTATTAAGAAAAAAAACATTTTTGTGAAAGTGATGCTTAAATGATCATAATGTAGTCTCAGAATTCAGACATAGTGTCTACTTCTTCCTCCCTTAAGAACTTAACTTGCTTCAACCTATTAATGAAAGTAAGAGACTGATAATTAGATTCACTCCCACAAACCGCCAGACAAGCCTCTCCCCTCTCAACTGAACTACTAAGGAGAACTTAGTCTTGCTGCTTTTTCTTCCCCCAGGGTGTGTGTATGTGTATTTTTTTCCCCTCACTTGCACTGAAAGCAAGGGCGGTTCATTTATCTTTGATTGTTAAGAACCTGGTACTATGAAGAAAAACGTAGTTGTAGACTTTAAGCCACTCTTTATTATAGCAAAAGTTCCTAACCCAGAAACTCATGCTAATAGTTAATATACTATCATCGTGTAATTGAAATTGCCTACTTTGAGTGATTGAAAAACTGCATAATATCCTGTGACTCAGTTTTCCATGCCCAAACCTGTCTGAAAACTCCCACAACTAGGGCCAGAAGTTAAGGCTGACTTTGGAAAGATAATGGAATTCCTGTATCTTGCCTCTCCCCCTTGCTCCAAATTCCAACTCCCTCCTTCCCACCCCACCGCCACTCAAGAGGATTATAGGATTATATTTTCCAGATCTAGGGGCAATGCAAACCTTGCAACAGCTGCCATTTTTATCAGCATTCAGTGAATATTGGTTACTTCTGTGGCTTATGGTAAAATTAAAAAAATAAAACAAACTTAAAATATGAAGTTTCCCATCCGCATTTCAGTTTATTTACATAAATACATGCTATAGAATGGATCTTATCAGAAATCAAACCACTGCCATATTACCCTAAATACATATACACACATATATAAATATACATATATATATATATATACACACACACATGCACATTTATCATCTTTCTTCAATCATACTCATTCATTTTATATAGATAAAGTATATGTACATATATGTGTGCATGTATAGATAAGTAGATGACTCCATATGGTAGAAGAAAGCCGACTGTATGGTTAATCTGGCTTGGGAATGAGCACAGGAGATGAAGTTTTAAGAGTAATCACTGGCATGGATCAATTTAGTAAGCAAGTAATCTCCTCTTTTATTCCTTTAAAGCTTTATACAGAAGAACCATTATAAAAACTGAGCCACACATCTGCATCAAACCTCACAGAGCCAGTCTAACGTCTGTTGGCACTTCAATTAGCAGAATGACTTTAAACAGCATTTAAATTTCATAAACCACCCACACGGGGTATGATGTGCCGGACAAAACTTCAAGAAGCTCTCCAAGAGAAAGGCACTGGTGTCGGCAGAGGCCAGTTCTCTTCTAGGAAAATCCTTCTCGGGCCTCAATTCATCGTTTCTTTAGAGCGTTGCTGAACACTGCCTAATAGAATTTTCATTCTATGACCCAAATCTCACTAGTTTAAGAAGAAGGAAAAAAAAAAAAAAAACACCAGCTCTCTGACCAAGAGATTTTCAAATCCCTCCAATAACTCTGAGAAAAGAATGTGGTTGGTCCACTGGATACCATCATTACAGAATTTTACCACCATTTAATTTGTTCATGCAGAAGTGTCTTTTAAAAAAAATCTTTCCTTCTTCCTTTCCCTCCCTCCCTCTCTCTCTCTCTGTATCTGTCTTTCTCTCTCTCCCTCAGACAAATGCAGCCTATTAACATTTCTTCAAGGGAAGGGAATAGATATTAAATCATTTGGTTCACTCACTTATAACAACTCCTCATACTACCAAGTAAATCATCCCAGCATGATGGTTCTGTTTTACTGTTGTTACCATCATCTGGCAGACTAGGAGGGAAAATACATTAAGTGAAAATAGAAGAGATACTTGCATAGAAGTAATACTACTTTCCAGAAATGCATCAATAAATCTTTAAGAATCATCATCTATTAGAGGCCAAAACAATAAACAAATGGATTATTTGATATAAAACATCCATAGTAGATTTTGTCATAATTGGGGTTGCCTACTTAGCCTGAGAGAGATTAAAAAAAAAAAAGAATTGAGAAATTAAGAGTATATACTTCGGAGTTAAAAAATACTAGGTTTGCTTTCTGGATTCATCATGTCTTACCTCTATCATTTACTATTTTATGACCTGGGGCAAGTTATTTAACCCTGCCAAACTTCACAAAGTTTTCATCTTGAAAATAATGTTAATGCTAGTTTTTTGTGTCTGTATGTATGGTTATATTTTTGTGTGTGTATGTATGGTTATTTTTTTTTAATCTTACTTTTGTGTATGGTTAAGCTAATTGTTACTAAGTGCTTCACCCAATGTCTGACACATAGTCCTGAAAATAGGTCCTTTATAATTATTGTTATTAAGTGACCACTGCTAGATTTATAACAGCTCTAACCATGCAACTAAAACCTGAATCTACAGATTCTGCTTTCAGGCTTTTATCTAATACGTGCTGAGAAAAACTAAAAACAGATGTTTTCCAGAAAGAAAAATAATGAACGCCTACATTATAAATAAATGAAGTTTTTATTCTCTGGAGTTTTCCCAGCTGAGTTCTAAATTAATGGGGCTGATGCATAATCTGGGATTGTTTCCAGATTTGTCTTAAAAAGAAAAAAAAAAAAGCCTCTCTCATTTAACGTTGGCTGTTTTCTCTAGAATTCCTTGGAGTCAAGATCTCCTCATTTGTAGGTAGACTGTTTAGGAATAATGAAGTCTGATTATTAGACAAAGCATTCTGTGGCATTGTCAACCCCACAAGAAGGCCTGGGCAGAAACAGATTGATAATGATGCAAGAAAACGGACAGTTGAGTGCACCAAGTGCAAACATAAAGTTGAATTTCTAGCGATAGCCACCTACCTGAATTTAACAGCTTTTACAAGTAGTTATTTCTTGTGCCCTTTCGTTTAACAAAGTCATCTTATAAAAAGAGAACTAAAATTGAAATTGGTCTTAAATTACCTTACCATAATGAAAAACATGTTTTCATATCTGAGTGAAAATTTGTCAAAGACAGTGCCAGAAAAGATTGTAAAGTTTTCATCTTTGAAAGCTTTTTTAGAAATGCTAGAAAGACATCCGCCTGGGATCCTTGGACCTGCAGCATGAGCACTGCTAGGATATTGCTAGAAAAGCAGGACCTTGGGCCCCCTGAGACATCTGAATCAAAATCTTTAACAAATCTTCAAGTGATTCATATGCATATTAACATTTGAGAATCTCAGTCACAAAGTGTTTAAATCAGTGTTGTCTGTGGCAGAGCGGGTGGAGGTGAGTGCGGGGGTGGGGAGGAGGGAGTAGGTTTTTGAAAATACATATTCCCAGGTTCCCGCTTTAAATCCTGATTCTCCATGTTGTAAATTAGATTTTTATTTTCATGTTTCCACTTTGAAGCATGATTTGGATTTATGCATGATTACAACATGTAATAAGCTCATGTTCAAAATCAGAGACAAAAGCTGATTTTATTTAGGAAAAAAATGGCTCAGAAAAAAAAAATTTGATAGTTGCTCAGTGGGATGTTGTTCTCAATTACATAGAAGAGTCTAAATATTTGAATTTTGGTACATATCTTGTATGTTTGACCCTGAAGACTAATCATGCAGTTTATAGAATTTTAAGTTTCAATCCATGTATCTCAGATTCCCACAAGTTCGATAAAGATCAAAGTTTTGTGGGGGGAAAAAATCTAGCCACTTACCGTCTCAGAATAGTATAACAGCAAATATTTGGGTGAGATATAAAAACATTTGTCTTTTCGTTTGGGTATTTTAAAATCCATTAGTACTTGGCATCATAAAGACAGAATATATATATATATTTTTTTCCTTTCTCTGACATAGGTAAGTAGAATTAAAAAAAGAAAAAATCTTTTATCTTTAAACTTTTTAAATAATTGGTGTTTCATTCTTTCATAGTTTTAGTAATATTTTGTTGGTACAAGTTTTAGTTTTATTTTATAGGTGCAATGAGTTAAATGCAGGGTATTTTATATGTCAAAATAAATCAAGATATATAGGTCAGTAAAATGAAACCTTTTGGATCTTTTCTATTAAAAATTCCTATGCATTAGATTTTCTGCTTTGTTAGTATTACCTCTACTTTGAATCTCCACTGCTTATATAACCTATATCTCTATTCCTTCCTTACAGAGCTACCCTTCTACCCCACATTTTCATCAGATTATAGATTCCAGTGAGAATCCTCACACTTCAAAAGCATCAGTAAGAGAAGAATGTGTTGTTCCTAATGTTGTCATGTTACCAAAGTTTGCTAAGTTCCAGAAACTTAGCCAAACTCCAGTGTAATTGCATGGCTTGTCCTTCCTGACTACAATCTTTTCTTCTCTTCACCTTCCACACCAATATTTGGCATGGCTTATTCCTTCTTACGTTTCAACACAACTATCACCTTCACATAGAGGTCACCCCTTTCTGTTTTCTCTAACTTTGTCACCCACCCCACCTTCCATATTGCTCTAGCCAGTCCCTTGATTGCTTCATAGCATTTGCTACCATGTCCATGTATTGATTTGTTTATTGTGTGTCTCCATTACTAGACTATAAATTCCACGAGTGCATGCTTAATTAAGATGTGGAAAGAATACTTATTCTTGCTAACCAGTTTTCCTAAGGTAAATAATATAACAATGATAGCTACTTTCAATATTCACTATGTCCTAGGAATAGCTTTAAGGACTTCACATACATTCTCCCACTCAATCCTTAAAACACTGATATTTCTGTAATTATCTGCATTTTGCCAATGGAGAAAAACAATGATACTAACCAACAGTCACTTCGGTTTGCCAAAACCAAAATGTTTAACAATTATGCTGCAAGGTTTGAAAAAGAAATTGGATCCAAAGAATCTGCTACTGTACATTCATCAAAAAATAATATCATCCAAAATAAATCTTGCTCAAGCTCATTTTCCTTTAGGACAATAAATTAGTTTACGCCCGAGCTCAATAAAAGTATGGCACCTTCAGCACAAAGGTAGTAACATTCAAATATCGTAAGCTTTCTGTTACAGATACCAATAATTTGATCTCCCCATACTGAGGAATAAAAGCAGAGCTCACAGTTTAACTTCACGCCCGTGATAAACTGTCTCACAGTCTTTCTCACCTTGGAGAGACAATATACACTGCAGGGGCAAGACATATCAACCAGTTAACTTTAAAGGACGTCCTCTAGCCACTACAAAAAGTAGATTTTGGTAGAAAGTGTTAAAACAGGTATGAAAAGTGAGTATATGTCTCAGAAGACACAGAGAACTCATAATCCAACCATGGGAGGAGGGGACTGCACTCTATATCATCCAGGAGGACTGGGCGCTCTTGGAGGATACTGTGGTATTCTGCGAACAAGAACACTGGAGCACCAATTACTCTTTCACACAGGGTCCTTAGTGGCCTCTGGGATTCTCTACCTCCCAGTAAGGACATGTAAGCAACCGATGCAGAACCTGTTGGGAAGGGTGCTCTCTGCTTGTGTATGTACACATGAGTATGAATATTCAAAAAGAGGAGAGATACAGCAAGGAAATAAATCCCCAAGCATCAATTCTGATTATGAATTGTCCTACTAATGATGACTTCCTTAGCTCTTACCAGGTCAATTTTTTAATATTAGGTTCACGGTTATTGGTAAATATGTTTATTTGACCAAGTCAGTTATGAGACATATATATCCAATGTGTAAATGCAAACTGTTTCTTTTATTAGCAGCCACCAATGACCCATATCGAATAACTGTTTGTGGGGTTTTATTACCTAAGTTTCATTGCAAGTATCAGAACATTAAAACCAAATTGGGAGGCACTGACATATATAATCACAAAGCTTAATGTAGGATCAGCTTCACAGAGCTCTAGATGGCTTCACAGCTATGTATTTGAAAACTCAGATTCTTTCCAGCTCACCCTTCTATCCTTCACAGTGTCAACTTCAACCCAAACATGGCTTGACTATGCAGTCAAGAGATGCTAACAACTCCTTATACATCTATGCCTCCTTATTTACATCTATGAACATAGAGATAAACTCTTCCAGAAGTTCCCTCATAAAGAAAAGTCCTCAGAGGGTCTAATTTTGTTCATCACTAGCCAAATACATATTAATTCATACAAAGGAAACTGAATTCTATGGCTAGAGGATGAGATTATGTTAACTATTTTCGTCTGATTATCTGTCCTACCATTAGTATCCAAGATGGAACAGCTTCACCAAAAGCACCTGGACTTCACAGACACCCAATGAAAACTGGGATAATTAATAAAGCAAGGAGGGGAAATGTGGAAAAGGCAACTACAATATTCACTGGGGTCAAGTGGTTTACACGGAAAAAAATCCATCAGTGTGAGGTCTAGGATTATCCCTGAAGTCCATTTTCCTTGGATTATCCACCTCAACATACTTGTGTCGTTTGTTTTAATCTTTCTTAAATAAAAGTGGGAGAATGAGGAGCGTCTAGGACTCATTCACTGCTGGAAGGAAGACATTTTGGTATTATCTGGTAATGATAATCACCCTCTATTTCATATCCCAAAAAGTCCGTCTTTAGATTTGAAAAAGAAACACATGTGCATTTCTACTCTAAGACGTGTATAAGAATGTTTAGTTCCTTTATTAGTATTATTAGTAATAGATATGAACATAAAACAAAACATAACCCAAACAGATGTGAACATAACGCAGTACAATAGATTAATAAAAGATGGTATATTCACATAATAAAATATCACAGAATACAAACTGGTGAGCTACTGCTAAATTCAGCAACATGAATCTGAAAAAGAAATTGAGCAAAAGATGCTACGCATACACCCACACGCACACATACATGCTATGTTTCTGCTTACATAAAATTTAATAAAAGGTAACATTAAACTATAGAGCTGAAAGTCAGGACAACGGTTTCTTTGGGGGAAGAGAAAAAAGAAAATGAGGAAGGAAGGGAGGAGGTTTACTAGTGTGCTAGCCATGTTTTATTTCCAGTTGTAGTTGGGGGTTGTATGGATTTTGTGATGATTCATTGAGCCATATTTAGGTCTTTTGTACTTTTCTATGTTTTACTTCACAACAACAACAACAACAAAGCACTTTAAAAAGTTGGGTTTAGGTGTGAGTGTTAACAGTAGAACATTAGGTTCCTAAGAACAAGAAATATTTCTGTCTCCAACAGTATCGTTTTCTGAAAATTTGCCAAGTGCCTGGCACATACCAAGACACACAGTGAATACTTTCCGAAATACTGGGTGAATCAATGAGAGTATGGGTTATTTTTAAAAATTTAGTGTCTGTGGAAATTTACATGGAAAGATTCACTCTTTAAAGGTGTACATGTGTAACAATTATAGCTAATATTAAACTGAGCTGCCTAGAGAACATGCCATCACAGACTGCCGTTGCCTATGCTATGATTCCTTGTGTGTACAAACTCAGGTTACATGCATTGAAGGTATTTTTGAGCGTTAAAAATAAAACAAGGCCAAGGTTAGCCCCAGAAAGCAACTGTCTATAACTGTTGGGTAGAACAGAAATAAAAGTGTTGATGCTAAATTGTGGTAAGAATGTCAATGGATACAAGAATTCTTGTAAATAATGATATTTATAATGATAATTATGATCATTAAGCTGACAAGTTCTTAAGGTATTGCTTTATACATAAAGTTCTTTTATGTGATTTTTTTTACTAAGTGATAAAAGTAACATTTGGTTTCTTGTTTGTATACACTTTACCACAGGGTAGACGCTATGGCTTCAAAACCTCAGCGATCTTGGGAAACTGAGACAACTCATCTTACACACGATATATTGATGTGGAATTTTTAAAAGGAAGTGGAGCCATAACTGTTGGTCCCATGCAACATTTTTTTTTCTATGAGGTAGCAAAACTTAGCCACTGCACTTGTGTTATTATTGGATTGTGACAACACAGTGATGATATACTAAACCAATACAATTTGGAGGGTTGCTCTCCCCCATTCTAGAAACATACATGGAGTTCACACAGAGTTGCTAAGTTATGACTATGGGAATCCAAGACTAACTTTAACCACAGAAATTTATAAGCTATAAGCTAATGTCAGAGAACTTTGTAATTTTATACTGTCAAGAAATACTCTAAGAAGGAAATATTTTGTATTTCTTCCTTTATCTAATAACTAATCATTTACTAGGAATGCACAATGTCAAGCATATACTGAATGCTCAATGCATTGTATAGACCAGTCGTCCTTACCCTGACTGCATGTTATAATTACCTAGAGAGCTTTAAAAAAAAAAAAAAAAAAAATATATATATATATATATATATATATATATATATATATATATATATACACACACCAATGCTGAAGGCCTGCCTCTTAAGATACTGAAGTAATTGATCTAGGATGGGACCAAGACATTGGTATTCAAGGAATTTTAAGATGCAGCCAGAATTAAGAGCTAGTGCAAGTGAGTGCGATAGAGCTCTCAGACTTCTTCCTAAAATAAGTATCGCTTTGGTGATTACTCTCAAGAAAGTCAAATGTCACTTAGTAGTGTTTCATTGTGCACTGGACGTTCAAAATAGCATCACCCTCAAAATTTATGCCCTATTAAAATTATCCCATGGGGCACCTGGGTGGCTCAGTGGGTTAAAGCCTCTGCCTTCGGCTCTGGTCATGATCCCAGGGTCCTGGAATGGAGCCCCTCTTTGAGCTCTCTGCTCAGCAGGGAGCCTGCTTCCCTTCCTCTTACTCTGGCTGCCTCTGCCTACTTGTGATCTCTGTCTGTCAAATAAATAAATAAAATCTTAAAAAAAAAATTATCCCATATCAGTGGTCCTTGGAACTTAGGACACCTGTCCCTGGTAACCAAGACAGATTTAAGTGTCACGTAAGAAAAGCAGTAAGACAGGGGCACCTGGGTGGTTCAGTGGGTTAAAGCCTCTGCCTTTGGCTCAGGTCATGATCCCAGGGTCCCGGGATCAAGCCCACATTGGGCTGTCTGTTCAGCAGGGAGCCTGCTTCCTCCTCTCTCTCTCTGCCTGCTTCTCTGCCTACTTGTGAACTCTGTCAAATAAATAAAATTTAAAAAAAAAAAGAGCAGTAAGACATTGAAGCACATAATTTGAAAATGTTTCCCTTTTTAATTTTAACACATTCGATTATATTAAGGACAACATCTCGGTTTATTTATAATTTGTTTTTAATCACATTCTCCAACTTGCTAATCTACTTTCTAAGGAGACCATCAAGCTTTGTACTTCCAGCAGAAAATTTGATATTAAGATATGATAACATTGTACTGGTTTCATTGTATTTACTTTGCCGTTGTCTTGTATTATGAAAAGTAAACCTGATTTTCCAGATTTTATTACTTTAATTATTAAAGGTAGTAAAGTAAATAATTACTTTAAGAAGATACCGGTTTTTATGAAAAATTTAAGTAAAATAAATGATCAGGTATCACTTTGATGTAGCAAAAACCATGAAGGTGGCCAGATTTGGGAAATAATGCCTTATAGGTTTAGATTTCTTGGTCCTTCAATTAATTACTTGAGATTCTTTTGTGCAAAACGCAGTCCCAGTTGGAAGGAAGTAGGAAGTTCAATGCTGATATCAAAACACCTTTCATCTACTTTAGGAAACAAACACCTGAGCAGCTAGAAGCCAGAAACACTAAACTGACAATGTAAGACAATAATAAGAACATTGCCACATGGTAGACCATGACTAATCTCTGTCTGCAGTAACTCCAACTTGATGTTAAGTTTATTTCCATTGACGTGCCTCTACATCTACTATGAAATCTCAGTGTCCATAGTGAGAAGGATAGTTTTCTCTAGAACATACAACATTTTGAAGAACTGACACAACTTTTCATCCCTCTTCTAGCACAATAAAAGGTAACACACATAAACATGCAAAATTGTTCTCATATTTGCAAGGAGGCCACACATGTGAATAAGAAAAACTTTGTGTACTTACTCCCAAAGGTTAAACTCCCAGGTTTAGGATCATTTTCAGTTCAGTACACTGAAAAGCAGTGTACAAAAAAGAAGGCTGATTCTATTGCATGTAATATCTGTATATATTCAGATGTTTATTCAAATATATTCAAAATATATTAAAAATTCAAATCTTTGGAGTCTGTTCTGTGAGAGCAAAAAATGAAATATTTCAGTTTTCTTTTAAGATTCAAATGTTTAGAAACATAGAGCTAATTTATTCAGGTGGCTGACTGGATTTTGACTTTTTTTTTTTTAATTTTTGACAGTCAGAAATCACAAGTAGGCAGAGAGGCAGGCAGAGATAGAGGGGGAAGCAGGCTCCCTGCTGAGCAGGGGATGCAGGGCTTTGGCCTCGATCCCAGGACCCCGGGATCATGACCTGAGCTGAAGGCAGAGGCTTTAACCCACTGAGCCACCCAGGCGCCCCTGAAGTTTGACTTTTATGTGGAATTTTACCCTCATGTATACCTGAGTATACATGATTGACCATGATTCTAGGAGGTTTTTTTCCTCTTCTTTGTTTATTTTCTAAAATTGCACTATAATCTTTAAGTTCAAGTCAACACAAATTTCAAATCTGCCCTGTGGTCGTAGCTAGTTCTAGACTACTCTTAACATTTTCATTACTTGGCTCTTCCCGCCTAAAACATGTTCTCAAAATCACTATTAATCACTTTAAAAAGTTAATCAAGTCCTGTTGGTGGGAATGCAAGCTAGTGCAACCACTCTGGAAAACAGCATGGAGGTTCCTCAAAAAGTTGAAAACAGGGGTGCCTGGGTGGCTCAGTGGGTTAAGTCTCTGCATTCAGCTCAGGTCACGATCTCAGGGTCCTGGGATCGAGCCCCACATCGGGCTCTCTGCTCGGCAGGGAGCCTGCTCTCCCTTCTCTCTCTGCTTGCCTATCTGCCTGCTTGTGATCTCTCTCTCTTTCTTTCTCTCTCTCTCTGTCAAATAAATAAATAAAATCTTAAAAAAAAAAAAAAGTTGAAAATAGAGCTACCCTATGACCTAGCAATTGCACTACTGGGTATTTAGCCTAAAGATATAAATGTAGTGATCCAAAGGGGCACGTGCACCCGAATGTTTATAGCAGCAATGTCCACAATAGCCAAACTATGGAAAGAACCTAGATGTCCATCAACAGATGAATGGATAAAGAAGATGTGATATATATATATACACACACACACACACATATATATGTGTGTGTTTGTGTGTGTGTGTGTGTGTATATATATATATACATATATATATATACATATATATATATGTATATATATATATACACACACATACATACACAATGGAATACTATGCAGCCATCAAAAGAAATGAAATTTTGCCATTTGTGATGATGTGGATGGAACTAGAGGGTACTATGCTTAGTGAAATAAGTCAATCAGAGAAAGACAATAATCATATGATCTCCCTGATATAAGGAAGTTGAGATGCAACGTGGGGGGTTTGGTGGGTAGGAAAAGAATAAATGAAACAAGATAGGATCAGGAGGGAGACAAACCATAAGAGACTGTTAAGCTCACAAAACAAACTTAGGGTTGCCAGGGGGAGGAGGGTAGGGAGAGGGTGGTGGGGTTATGGACATTGGGGAAGGTATGTGCTATGGTGAGTACTGTGAAGTGCATAAATCTGGTGATTCACAGACTTGTACCCCTGGGGCTAATAATACATTATACGTTAATAAAAAAATTAAAAATTTTTTAAAAAGTTAATCAAGTCCTATCTCATCTTTCAGATTTCTTCCTCCTCAGTTTCCCTGTTTTATGAATAGTCCATTTTTATCTCAATACAATATAAATGTTTATAACTAAGAATTATAAATACTTCACAGAAATTCGTGTTTATTCATTTCTATTCACAGGCATCTTCTATGAATTAAACACTATCCTCAGTACATTTTGCTTATGAAAATATGGTAGATGTTAACAAAAAAAATTCTGTATTGAAAATGAGCATGGGGCACCTGGGTGGCTCAGTGGGTTAAAGCCTCTGCCTTCGGCTCAGGTCATGATCCCAGGGTCCTGGGATTGAGCCCTGCATCAGGCTCTCTGCTCAGCAGGGAGCCTGCTTCCCTTCCTCTCTCTGGCTGCCTCTCTGCCTACCTGTGATCTCTGTCTGTCAAATAAATAAATAAAATCTTAAAAAAAAAAAGAAAATGAGCATAAATAAGTGCTCTATGGATATGTTTGAGTGAGTCCAAATTAGTTTTGTGCTTAGAATACTGGAACAATGTTAAAAAGGTGGAGGGCACCTGCGTTAAGCATTTGCCTTCAGCTCAGGTCATGATCCCAGGGTCCTGGGATGGAGCCCTGCATCTGTCTCCTTGCTCAACAGGGAGCCTGCTTCTCCCTCTCCCTGCCACCCCTTCTGCTTATACTCATGCTGTCAGATTAATAAATAAAATTGTAAAAAAAACAAACAAAATCTAGTGGACTTTGAAGTCATCCTAACATCACCCCAGTTTAAGTGCATTTTAAATCATGTTGATTTTTAGGCAAATCAAAAATTTTAATAGAAAAAGGCCACTCTGTATCATTTATATATTTATAAATGTAGATCCTGTACAATGCAGTTAAGTTTAAAAGCTTTAAAGGACAAGGAATTCATACCATGTAGAGAGTGCCTTAATGGAATAACAAGGTCCCTTACTGCCTTTTCTTGGTAATATATCATTACTTTTTTCAAAGGACTGCAAATCTAATGCACAGATTGCTCCCACAGAATCTATGGTTCTTCCTACAAGTTCCCTGTCAGTATTCTTTCCACCCTTTCCAGTATCCTCAGGTACCTAATTACTGGTGTCAAAACAGATCACATTACTGATTACCATTTCAATTGTATCACTAATAATGAAATGGTCCTAATGCAACCAGGAGTACAATCTCAAGTCAAAATAGAAGAAACTTCCATTTGTCTGGAAAAACTTAATATGATCATTTTGTGTAAGCATTCCAGAAAAAAAAAAACCCTAGATAATCAGTTTTTAAAAGTTATTATTCCAGAAAATATTTAATTCTCCAGTGCAAACACAAGTGAGATTGCCAAGTAGCATGTAAGCAGGAGAGTATGTTTAACTTTATACAAAATTGCCAAGTTTCTCCCCATTTTTATTCCTGTTAACAATGGAGAAGTCTAGTTGCTCCACATCCTTACTAACACTTAATCTTGCTGCTATTTTTTATTTTACCCATTCTGATAAATGTATACTGGTATCATAATGCACATTTACATTTAGGGTTAATAACTTTGAACCTTGCTTTGTGTGCTTACTAACACCTCAATAACTTGGATGAACCTCAAAGGCACTATACTGAGTAAACTAGATGAGTAAACTAGATGATTCTACTTAAATATTCTTGAAAAGAAAAATAGCAACACTGATGAATAACAGAGCAGTTGTTGCCTGCTGGGGAAAAGGTATGACTACAGAGGGCAGTAGGAGGGAGGTTTTTGAGGGGACAGGGGGAAGGGTGGCACAAGGTATGATAGAACAATTCGGTATCCTGATTAGGAATACTGAATGACAAGAATTTATGTGTGTGTTAAAATTCATACAACTGCCTACCAATGAATGTCAATTTTGTTCTACATAAAGAATAAAGAGTTACTATGCTATAAAATTAAATCACTGAACTTTTGGAAATATTCTTTGATATAAGATTTTTGTAAAATTTCCTGATACTAAAGTATGAGGTAACTGAGCCTAAACATTTAAAAATCTCCTGAGGGGGACACCTGGGCGGCTAGCATCTGCCTTCAGCTCAGGTCATGATCTCCAGGTCCAGGGATCAAGCACTGTGTCTGGCTCTCTGCTGGTCAGAGTCTGCTTCACCCTCTCCCTCTGGCCCTCCCTCCTGCTTGTGCACTCGTCCTCTATCAGATGAATGAAATCTTATAAATAAATAAATAAATAAATAAATTCCTTTCTCCCCAGGAGATACTTATCACTGAAATGGTACTGTGGTTTCCTTTTAAATTGCTACAAAGATGTTTGGATCTCTTTCAGCCTTTTAGATGGAATATTACCTTTCATGGCTTTGTTGTTCAGAGATTAAGTTCAACAACATATTTTATGGATAGGAAATAAGTATACTTTTGTTAATGCTCTCTGAGAATCCCTTAAAATCTAAAACTCAGTCATCCAAATAACTGCTCCTAAATCACATTAATCTGTAAATAAGAGACTATCTTTGCCAGTTCTTAGATATAAAGTACTCATCCCTATAAAAACATATCTGTTTAAACATATTAGTTAAATGTAGTGCAATAATTTCATAACAATGCCATAAAATAATTACTACGCTTCAAATAATTGACGTAATAGCAGACTGATTCTTGATCCCACTAAGATTTTATAGCAAAATGTAGAACAATACTATATATAACTCTAAGGAAGCGTAAAGGCAAAAATTTAGTTAATTGTAAGCAATTGAGAGTTGGTAGGTAAATTGCAACCCTCACCATTCCCCAAATCATAGAGGCACATGTCTTCCTTAAGAAAAAAATTGACAGTATTAGTAAAAGAGGCATTTCTCCTGACACAAACACCTTATCTGGAATAATATTCAAATTCTTCACTAAGGCTGCAAGGTGATGTAACAGAAAGCAGCTTTCTGCCTCCCAAATCTTACAGCCTGATTTTTTTTTTAAATTTTATTTATTTAGGGGTGCCTGGGTGGCTCACTTGTTAAGCGTCTGCCTTTGGCTCCAGTAGTGATCTCGGGGTCCTGGGATTGAGTCCCGCATCAGGCTCCTTGCTCTGCAGAAGGCTGCTTTTCCCTCGCCCACTCCCCATGCTTGTGTTCCCTCTCTCTCTCTGTCTTTCTTTGTCAAATACATAAATAAAGTTTTAAAAAAGATTTTATTTATTTGACAGAGAGACAGAGAGCCAGAGAACACAAGTGGAGAATAGCGAAGGGAGAGGAAGCGGCAGGCCCCCCACTTAGCAGGGAGCCTGATCATGGGATTATGACCTCCTAGGATCATGATCCGAGCTGAAGACAGACGCTTAGCCATTGGAGCCATCCAAGCGCCCTGCTATGCTCTGACTTTTGATCCTTGTCCACTCTCCTGCCTCTGGGCCTTTTTTTCGTTCCTAAATCACACCAAGTTCTTACTCCATTTAGGGCCCTTGCACCTGCTGCTACCTATGATGAGAATGATCTTCCCTTGTATCTTTTCATGGCTGATTTTTAAAAAAATATTCACATAACCTCAACTTTTTATCCATTAGTCAGAAAGGCCTTTCCTGACCATTTTCTCTAAAATAATTCTTTTCTTCTCTCCATCACATCACACTTTCATTTTTTTCTTCAACTTTTACCTTTATTTAAAGTCTGTTTACTGTCTGTCCCTAGACTGCAAGGTGTAAGAGGATTAAGAAGATGTAAATTTCTCTCACTGTTTTATCGCCAACCCCCATGGTGCCCAACAAGTATCACGAGTGCAACAAATATTTAATTACAGCAGGAAGGCAGGAGACAAGGAGGCAGAAAGTTGTCCACTGTGCATCTATTTTCATTCCACACTCAACATAGCACTTTAAAGCTCAACAAGAGTCGAATGACATCCCACGTTAGCCTATTTCAAGGAGAAAACAAAGAATCACATGGGTCCATGAGCTTAAAAAATGATTGAGTGTGAAACATACATCTGGTTACACAATTTCTTTAAATCAGAGGCAATAAGTAAAACAAATCAATATAAAGTAGAACACTGTCTATAAATAAATTTATAAAAGAATGATTATATGTAATGCAGTGTTTTGCTTTTAAAAGCACATCTTTATTCTAGAAAATAGCTTCTATAAGAGCAATGACTAGGATTGCCTCATTTATTGCTTTTCAGCATCCAGCATAGTGCCAGGAAGAGAGTAGCTACGAACTAAACAGGATTCCCAAAATAAATAGGAATTAAGAAGGGCACTATTCAGATCACCTAAATCAGAGTATATAACCACTATGTCCAAACTCGTGCTTTATGTGCATTTTTCTGATGAACTTCATTGATACTTGAGCACCTACTAAGCATCTGTTTATGGATTACTTGAATTCTGAAGTCCAAGAGAATAAAATTACTGAGAAATTCTCTCCCTCCTTATGTGATTCCCTAAGAAGTTCACTCTGATACTCATTCAACAGAGAAATTGACCTGTATATGGAAATGATAGCAGATCTACAAAAAGGAGCTCCCATCATGGACCTTGGAAACTGCTAATGGCCTGTTGACCACAAGGGTACTTGAAAAAAAATCACATGTTTCAAGGAGTATCTGATGGTTTTAGGGCACTGAGTTGATTTTATTTGCTGCTTATTTTATTATATAAAAGATTTTGGTGATTTGACATCGTTTTGACTGGGAAGTTTTGATTTGCTTTTCCCTGTCAGTAGGATTTTATTACTGAATATTTTCTTATGCTTTCACATATAATGATTAGCCTACTTAAATATTATCCATATACTCCTTTTTTAGTCATGAAATGATTTATAATAAAAATATCTCTCAATCCTAAAACATCTCTCTGAAAATTCTGTATTAAAGGATTTCAAAAGAATTTGAAAATTTTCAAAAGAAAATGGAGGAGAGGTAAAAACTCTGAAAGTAGTACCTCTAAAGGAGGTAGGACAAGGAAGCCACCATAAGGAATCTAATAAAATACAGTGTGACAGTTTAGTTAGATCTAATGAAGAATCAGGAGCTGACATTGGAGAAGTTGTCAGGGATCAATCAGATCATGAAAGGCCATACTGGGTACTCACATGCCCAGTTTGCCTGGGAAGTTCCAACTGGCACCTATGATACTGACAAAATTATCAATAATTTTACCCTCTTTCACTATAAAAAAGTCTCCATTTTGCATAACAAATATATGGCATATTACCTACAACCTAGCTCAAACAACTGGATCTTATGGCAAAAGGGGAATTATTGCACATTTTAATATGGCAAATAACAACCATATTTGTATTGTAAGAAGTCATCCTGAAGTAAAACTACCTTTATTTGCAGATATCAAGATTGTATATGAAAAATCATAAGGGATCTACCAGAATAAGTTCTAGAACAAATACCACAGATATAAAATTAATATACAAAATAAATTGTTTTTCTATATAATAGTAATAAACATTTGGAAAATAATTTAAAAGTATATAATTTGAAATAGGACACAAAATACTTAAAAAAACTTAAGAAAAATGTACAAAATGCTTACACTGAAATATACAATAAATTAGTAAGAAAAAGTTAAGAAAATCTAAACATATGGAAAGATAAACCATTTCCATGGATCAGAAGACTTAACATTGTCAAAATGTCAATAATTTCCAATTTGATCTATACTCAATACTATTTCAATAGAGACACAGCAGGACATTTTTGTTTTGTTTGTGTTTGTGGAAGTTGACAAATTTACTAAAAATATGTAAGGATATAAAAGATGTAAAATAGACAAATCAGGTCTTGCACCTATGGTTTGTGTTTCATATTTGTTGCCTTGTTTCAGGATTTACTGTAAGGCTACAATGATCAAAGTCACATAATCCTGACAAACAAACAATCTAGCAGATCAATGGAATGGAATACAGATTTCAGAAATAGACCTAGACATATATGTTAATATTCTTACAAAATTCAAAGGAATGTCAATAGGAAAAAGAAAATCTCAAAAAAATGGAAATGAAGCAAATGGATAAATGTAGGAAGGAATGAATCTCATTCTCTAACATATTAAATGAAAATAAGAAAACACTGAGACAGATATTAGATCTAAAAGAGAAAGCTGTAAATAGAAAGCCTCTAGAAAAAATATGAAAATGTTTTTGCAAATTTGGAGGAGGCAAATCTCCTAGGACAGAAAAAACACTAACCATAGAAACAATGACAAATTGTACTTTAAAATTAAACATCTTGCTCACCTAAATAAATTAGTAAATAGTAGGGGCACCTGGGTGGTTCAGTCTGTTGAGTGTCTGACTCTTGATTTCAGCTCAGGTCATGATGTCAAGCCCGACATCAGGCTCTGTGCTTGGTGGGGAGTCTACTTAAGATTCTCTCCCTCTCCTTCTGCCCCTCCCTGCTCAAGTAAATAAATAATTTTTTAAAATAGTAAATAATAAATCCAAAAACTGAAAAAAAATATTTTTATTACATCTGACAAAGGGTTTTTATATAAAATTCATAATGTACTCCTACAAATCTAATAATAAAATCAATCAAAACAAAAAAACCTGAGAGGGACCTGGGTGGTTCAGTTGTTAAGCATCCTACTCCTGATTTCCGCTCAGGTCATGATCTCAGGGTTGTGAAATTGAGCCCCACGTCGGCGCTAGGCATGAAGGCTGCTTAAGATTCTCTCTCCCTCTCACTCTGCCCCTCCCCCGCAGCCATCCACACGCAAGAGCTCTCTCTCTTTCAAAAAAAAAACACAACCAAACAAAAACACCAAAAAACCAAAGAGGCACAATTTTACTTCCACTGTAATGATTTAAATCCAAAAGACTTCCGTTACCAGTCTCTGCAGTGTCCCCAGTGATCTTTATCTTTCTGGTATTCACCTAAACCTTTCCTATTATGTATCAGGATTGTTCTGTGTTACTAATACCACATGGCAGTAGCAATGGTACATAATTATAAGATTTTATTACAGAAGTCTACGGCTTCTATATTGAGTCCTCTCTCTCTCCCTCTCACTTTAAATCTTTCTTTTCACTCCACCTCTCCATCACCATGGAGAAATCACCAGTGAAGAAAATGAAGATTCCTGCCAATATATTTGTGAGCTTGAGAATGGCTAGTCCAACACCTTCAGAGAACTGGAACCCTGTTCAACAACTTGACCACAACCTCATGAGAGGTCCCGAACCAGAATCATCCAACGAAGTCACTCCTGGATTCCTGATTCTCAAGAGCTTTGTGAGGTAAGACATAGCTTGCTTTGGGGGGAATTTTTTTGTTAGTTGGTTTTGGGGTTTTTGTTTTTGTCTTTTAATGTTTTGGATAACTGCTTACATAGAAATAGATGACTAATGCCACAGCAGATAACACCTAAAGGTGTAAGGATTTGCAGCAACTTGAACTGTCACACATTAGAAAACTGTACTGATAATTTATCATAATATAAAAAATAAACTAATTCTACATTCTAGCAATTTCACCAAGAAAAATAAGAAAAGTGCTCAAAGAAACACTTATACAGTAATGCTCATACCAGCTTTATCCAAACCATCTCAAACTGTATATATCAAGACGAGAATGGGTAAACATGTTGTAATTCATACTATGGGATTCCTAAAAATAAAAAGGAACTCATGATATGTGCACCATCATTGTGTGCAAAAACATGTTTAGCAAAAAAAGCTAGATATAAACTGTTAATTTCATCAACATAAAGTTCCAGAACAGAAAAAAAAAAATGGTCTGTTGTGAGAAAAATCACAAGCAAGACCATCAGGAGAAGGGAGGAAAGGGAGAGTAGGGAGGTAGTTAACTGGAAAGGAATATTAGAAAACCTGCAAGTGTAGTGGAAACTAATATATATTGAAAACTAGTGAGGGTTTGTATGTATATAGGAGTGGTGGTTATACTAGTGCATACATTTGAAAAAATTTCATCTAACTGTACACCTAAATTCTCAACAGTTTATTGCATCTCAATTATGTCTTTATTTAAGAAAATATTTGAGGGATGCCTGGGTGACTCAGTTGGTTAAGCATCTGCCTTCTGCTCAGGTCATGACCCAGTCCCGCATTGGGCTCCCTGCTCAGCAAGAAGCCTGCTTCTCCCTCTGCCTGCCCCTCCCCCTTTCTCTCCCTCTCTCTGACAAATAAATAAATAAAATCTTTAAAAATAAAAAAGAAAATATGTGATAGGAGAAATGTCTTTCTGCTGTGTGGTAAATTAATAAGACAGCAAAACTGACATCAGAAAGGTACTTAAGGTGACTGATTTAGTAACCTAGGTGACAGATGATATGGAGTTTAATTCTATGATCAGACCTATTAGGCACAAAGAAAAATGAAGTTAGTCATGACCTTGAATAGTAAAATATCAGCTTGCGTTAATCTCCTTATTATTCTCCAGGTTCAACCCGTTGCTTCCATTTCAAATCTAATATAGATGTTGCAATCAAGAGTAACAACGTGGATTTGCTCTGAATAATCGGTTGAGTAATTTTGCTAAGAAACTCAAAGACAGTGGTTTCATACTATCTCTGAAAAAAAATCCTTATTTGCATATCATTACGGAATCTGTCTTCAAGGAGTTTCATGTGTCAACATTTATTTTCTTATTATACTAGAATCTAATCTACATCTGTTAAAAATACTAAGTTTACAATAATCATCTAAAATTAATGACGGGTATAGGCATTCTACAAACTTAGGGACCTCTCCCCTATTTTCTTTTTCTTTTTTTTTTTTTCAATATTTTATTTATTTGACAGAGAGAAATCACAACTAGGCAGAGAGGTAGGCAGAGAGAGAGGAGGAAGCAGGCTCCCGGCGGAGCAGAGAGCCCAATGTGGGGCTCGATCCCAGGATCCTGAGATCATGACCTGAGCCGAAGGCAGAGGCTTAACCCACTGAGCCACCCAGGCACCCCCATGAGAGGGTTTCTTAATAAAAATTCTCGTCTTCAGTTTCCTACCTTAAGTTGTGTAAGATAAGAAAATGGGGGTGGGGGGGGCGCCTGGGTGGCTCAGTGGGTTAAAGCCTCTGCCTTCGGCTCAGGTCATGATCCCAGAGTCCTGGGATTGAGCCCCACATCTGGCTCTCTGCTCAGCGGGGAGCCTGCTTCCCCCTCTTTCTGCCTGCCTCTCTGCCTACTTGTGATCTCTCTGTCAAATAAATAAATAAAATCTTAAAAAAAAAAAAAGAAAGAAACCCTCTCCTGCACTCTCCTAAAATTTGGATTTTAACAGATGTGAAGAAGATGCTTCTGCTTCTAGGAGTATCCCAGGAAATAGACCTGTACTAATACCAAAAACAATAACAACAATGACAACATATAAGAGATGTTTACCATGTGTGAAGCCCTTACCATGTATCAATGCAATTACTACTCAAACTTACGAATAATTATTACATTCCTTTTTTATATATGAAGAGATTAAGGCTATATGAAGGTAACTGAGGGCCAGCAAGTAATGATAGGGATAGGAATTTAAATCCTTGTCAAGTGTGGCTCCATAGCTTATACTCTTTAAGGGCCACACGGTACTGCAGGACCTGCTTGCTCTTTTGTTTTTGTTGGCAGCTATACATGCTGAACTTAGAGCGAGATACTGTCCGGAAGACAAAAAGGTTTTTCTTTCTTCCTTTTTAAAAAGAAGACAAATTTCAGGGAGAACAAAACGCAATTTCCATTAATTAAAAAATAGTTAAGGATTTTTAGAGGCAAAGCACTTCTCTAAAAGCCTGTGTTATGTAAGTAGACAAAACAGTGTCTCTCCTTTCACCAATCCTGGCTTCTACTGAGGGAAACAGAAAATAAAAAAACAATAAACCAGTAAACAATATAGTATAAAATTATCTACCTGATTACTGAAGACTCAAACTATAAGGAAGGATAAAAACATAGATGAGAATAAGCGGAATTGTGGGTACAAGGTTGAGCGGTGTTTGCAATATTACACTGAATGACCAGTTGAGGCCTCACTGGAAAGGTAATATTTGAGCAAATCCTAGAAGTTAAGTGAATTAGCCAGTGGATATCTGGGAGAACTACATTGCATAGGGAACAGTATATTAAATATACTTTCCCTATTGTTATCATAACCAATGTCTCAGAACAGGGAAAAAAATAGGTGCAGAGTGTTATACTTTGATTTAGTACAAATGTGAAAGGCTGCCAAAAGGAGGCAGAACTTTCTAGTGAAGGCTAAAAACCAGTTTGGGTTCCTTTTCCTTCACCTACCTTGTAGCCATATAATCGAAGTTTAAGGATTCAATGAGAGAGGCATTCTTGTATAAGAAGTTACTTAGCCTCTGAGTAGAAAGAGCTGTGCAATTTCTTATCCCCTCCTCCCACAGAGATACTTGCACCACCTCTAGCTCAAGGCAATTAAAAACGGAAGTCAAGGGGCACCTGGGTGGCTCAGTGGGTTAAAACCTCTGCCTTCAGCTCAGGTCATGATCCCAGGGTCCTAGGATCGATCTCCGAATCAGGCTCTCTGCTCAGCAGGGAGCCTGCTTCCTCCTCTCTCTCTGCCTAGTTGTGATTTCTCTCTGTCAAATAAATAAAATATTAAAAAAAAAAAGGAAGTCAAGAAATCCACGCATAGATGTCTACCATGATGGAAAACTAACAAGGGCAATGCCTATCTCTACCACAAATAGAAAACTTGCGTACCAGCTTCTTACTGCTCTGGGAACACCAAGTGGATCCAGAACTCTTAGGTAAATATGCCCTGAATTCTCTGTAATCTGAGTGGTCCAAATGACTATTCTAGCCTGATTATTTCCTGAAAAAGTCTAAAGGTAATAGGCAGGTTTGAATAACCCTAATAGTGAATCAGAGTGAGAAAGACCTTCACTTCCAGAATCTGACAGGCAGTTTTGCTGAGTCTGTCCATCAGTCCATTCATTCTTCCTTCCTTCCCTCCCTCTCCTAAGCTAAATGGAGGTAAAACAAACAGTCATGTTGGAATCATCTTTAAAAACTGTCTATTTCTAGAAAGAGATAATGCTGGCAGAGAAGCGGGGTGGATGTATTTTGGAGTGGAGCTGAAGGGGTGTCATCTGACATCAGCCATCATATAGCATAACTCAGGGAATAGTGCATTGCTTGAGGTCCCCAAAAGTGGAAAGGAGAAAGATGGTTATCTTCAGGGAACCCATCCAACACCCCCATGAAAGAGTAACTCAGCATTTAGGTATCTGTCACCCAGGGAACACAATTTAAAATCTTTCTGTTCCTTTAATTATCTTCTTTCCCTCCATTCCAATCTAACAATAAAATAAGAATTTAAGAGAGAAGGAAAGGCCTAACAAAAAAGTGAAGAAATAGTGTCAGACTAAAGAAATCTTGGGTTAAGTTTGATCAGAGAATAGAAGAAAAAGCTAAACAAAACTCAATGGGTGACTGAAAGATGAATTTAGAGGAGAGTTTAATGCTTCAAAATGAGATTATTCTAACCTTTAAAATAAATAGGAAATTTGTGGGATTTACCTTAGATATTATCCAGGTATGGGGAAAAGAGATTCAACAGCAGATGAGTTTTGAAGAGAAATATAACTTCTAGATAATACCTACCTATGTATATTCAGTACTTAGTGTGTTCAATAAATCTGTTATTGGGAAATTTGAGCAGATATTAAGTATCCTCTAATAAAAGACATGAAATTAAAGATCTACAAAAATCCTGAGAAAAAAATTAAAGATGCATTTGAAGGAACTATACTAAATATTAAAGTAGAAATAATACTATTACTTCAATATCTAGATAGCTCTGTCTTCAGTATGTATTTTTTTAAAGATTTCATTTTATTTATTTTAGAGACTCAGCAGAGGCGGGTGCACGTATGCCCAACACACACACACACACACACACACACACACACACACACACACACACACACACGGGAGCAGGGTTGGCTCAGAGTTGGAGGAGAGGAACAGGCAGACTCTGCATTGAGTGTGCAGCCCGATGTGGGGCTTGATCTCCTGATCCTGAAATAATGACCTGAGCCAAAATCGAGAGTCTGAGGCTTACCTGACTGAGCCACCCAGGCACTGCTATCTGCAATATATAAATATTTACACTTGATATTTTAATCACCTCAATCATATAAGCAACTGCTTGATTAACTTTGGCATTCAGTAACATCAAAGTGCATATGCTTTAATGTTGAAGGAATGTGAAGTTACAACTAGAAATTGGGGCTTCATTTTCTTCTGGGAATATTTGCATGCACATTCTTATTATCTCTCTAGTGTCATGAGTTTGATAAGGAAGACAAAATGATAGCCATAGGAAATGAGATATGGAGAAAATAAGACACTAGTTCAAGTCTTCTTGAATATTAGTTGTAGAACAGGATTAAGACTCCCCTACTCAAATTCCTAGGGCAATAAATATAACCAGCCCTCTTCTTTCCAAAGGTAAGAAAATACTTGGATTGTTTTGAGATATAAAAGGCCTCTCCAGTTGACTTTACTGGGAGGGTTATTTGCTATTCATTTCTCCCATTTTCTAGAGAATAAATAACCTTTAAGAGAAAATAAAAAGTCTTATTTAAGTTACACATTAATGGCTTAGAGTGAAAATAAAATTTAGCTCCCAATCATATTAATCCCTATAATATTATGATAAGAGTGCAAAATATGGTAATAATTCTATATCATTATAAAAATCATTGTATAACTCTACAAAGTGAAATGTAAAGGCTAAATTTATATTACACACTCCACCCATTAATAAGGAAAACCATATGAATACCAAATAACTTAATAATGGGGAAAACAAGAATGTTTTTTAAAGCAAAGATTCTTTGTAATAATTGAAACCCTGCCATGAACTCAAGTTTGGTTGTAGAACCAAAATCTATGTAGTGAGACAAAAATATATACCTGTTCCCTTTCAACCACAAGTATGTGTCATTCCAGCAAAGCCTACCTGTATTTAAACTGTGAAAATCCTGTCTTGGAATGACTAGGAATTGTGACAGTGACAAGAAGCCATAGCTCTACTATCATATTTAAACAAAGGTAAAGTTAGTCTGAATTTCAACTTGAAAAGTTCTTGATAAGGAAGCAGATTTTCAGGTATATAGAACAGAGACCTCGATCATTAAATATTCCATAATTCAATTATTATGAGAAGATTATTCTAAATGAAGCCTATGATATCAGAGAGACATTTATGTAACTATTTAAATTAAAAGCCAATTCTTAAAATCCTGCCTACGGTCTAAATGTTTTGTCTGGAGGGTGGTGGGCAGCTGGATTCTGAGAAATACTGGGTGATAATATTTCTTTCTTTTTCCCTCCCCAGGTAGATGTTTGCCTCAGGGTAGATTATTAGAAATTGTATATTTACAACCAAGCAATTAAGTATGCTGAGGAAGTTATTTTTTTCTAGATAAAACCAAGTGGCGCATTTGGAAAGATAGGACAAAGTAAGGTTGTATGTAGAGACTAATTCTGTTAACTAACAGGCTTAGAGTGAAGAATCACAACGTCCCCTCTACATGAAGGATCGTAGTCTGTTTAAAGTTAAAAATGATGAGAAAAGTGGTTATGGGATAAAAAACTTCAACAACTCACAAAAAGATCTCCTAAAGCGTTTTAGGAGTTCAGGCAACAGCAAGAACCCAAAATATTTATGACTCTTTAACTTTTTTTTTTTTTTAATTCAGTTGTTAGTACTTCAAAGTTAGGGTTACATGAAGGATCAAAAAGTCAATCAAATTCATCTCCACTCAATCTATCCTTGAAAATAAATTCATTGTTATAAAAATCTTATTTTATTCCAATAGAACTAACAATGTATTCTACCGCTTAGTTCCAATTTATTCTAAAAATTTTTCTGTTGTATCTCCATTTCTTCTTGGTTAGTTTATTTTTACTATAAGACAGAATGTAGTTTCACTGAGTTTACACGATTGTGAAATTTGTTTTAAAACCTATATGTATGAGTAGTTGTACATAGACTGTATGTAGTTTGTGAATATAATTATACACTTTCATACTTATATGCATCTTTTATTTTTTCAGCCAATAGTTGCCTCACACATGAGTTGCATTTATTAAAATTCTTTATAGGTATTCCCTATGCTTTATGGTTTGTATAATATGCCCAATCACTTTCAAATAAAACATTCTATATGTGAAATTGACTCATTATGCTCAGTTGAATAATGAAATAGCAATAATCAAAGCACTTGTAAATATTAAATACGGTGGTAAATAAACTTTTGAAATCAGCAAAGTAAACACCACTTTTCTTCAATGTGTGGTCTAAGGTACTTGTTGAAAATGAATATTCCTGAGTTCCATCCCAGACATAATGATTCAGATTTTTTCAGTGTATGGTTCAGGAATCTCCATTTTAGCAAGTTTTCTAGGTAATTCTTTTGGTAGCACTATATACAAGATTCAGGACAGTTTATATAACTTTGAGGTTCAGAAATTAATATTCCACACATAACAAGAGATACTAACTATTAACATCCTCACCTCAATGCTTTATATCCTTCCTTTACTTTTGTATAAGCACAATATAATAAATTTAATCAATTTAATAAAGAAAAAAACTGATTCTTTGTAGTTATGGAAATGAAAAAGTCAATAAAATGTTCGGGTTTTTTTAAATTCCTCTTCAACTTTCTAGGTGCTTCTACTTCCACTATTTACCCAAAAAGCCTCTTTTAATTTGGCTCCCAGTATCCCACATTTTCGCAGATGATTTTTGTCCTTCTTTAGAATCAGCTTTAGACATCAAAGCTTCTATTTCCATCCAGCCCTATTCAGCCACTCAAATGGCTTTTTTTTTTTTTATGGGGTTGCAGCAAACTGAAACTCTGATCATATTCTCTGCACTAAACTGCAATGACTCCATTCCCTCTCATTACTGACAAAATGTGAAAATCCTACTGGAGAGTTTACATGACACATAGCTCCCATTCTTCAGAGCTATTTATAAAGTCATCTAAGCTAGTATGAAAAGAATTAAACATTAACATGTACCACTAAGTTTTACTTTTTATATAATTGGAAAAGAAAAGTCAGAGCTGTGGCAATGAAAACACATCTTAAACATGATACCATGAATAATAAAATTACATATTTTTCATTAAAACAAGGCCATCAGAGATAAATAATAATGTATTCATCTATTTAGTTAAAAAACTGTTTACTAAGATAGACATGAATAAGAAGGAAAGACCTATTTCCCTGTCTTATCTAAATTTCAATCCACAGGTTTCATAAATGCTAGGAATGTGAGAATGATTTTCTATCTATGAACAACTACCAACTCTGTAACTTCTAAAACAAATTAAGAGCTATACATAACATTAGACAGAAAAACATATGTGCACATTTTAAATAGAAAAAAATGTGTTTTCAGGATTCCACTAAATTTATTGCACATGAAACATTTCCAGTAAAAGGTTGTCTCCACTTTTGAGAAAGCTACCTAACTCATACTCTTAATGAAAACACATTCTATTTTAAAGTGAAGGGAAAAGGTATGAAAAGTGCTCAAAGAATTAAGCAGACCCTGTCTCTGTTTAGAAACTCCAAAAAAAAAAACAAAAAAAAGCTTTCACACCTTATTTTCTCTGAGTTTCTTCTTAATCAGAAATCTGCATCTCCCATTACCTCCCCTAGAGAATGGAGGACCAGAGAAGTTAACTCAAAATTTTTTTTGATAAAATAATAGCTTAACTCCTCTCCCTTTTATCTCCTTTTGTTACAACTACTACATAAGAGTGTCAACTCCCAAGAACAACTTAGGGCAAGGGCTTGATTTCTTCTATAGATATTTTTTTCTCTTATTTGGGGGGAGGGCAGTATGAGAGTAATTCTTATAGAGTTTACTTCAAAAATGACAGTATGGAAAAAAAGCAAGAAATGTAAATAATCAACCTCTAACTTGCCTTTGGTCCTGGCTGGACATCCTGAGGGAATGTATATGTGTGGCATCAGGGCTGTTTAGGTGTGTAGATAAATAATGCTTTTAGGTGGAGGAATATTCCCTGATACTTTTGGTGCAATAAAGTTCAAGAAAATTTAGGTGCAAAACACTTCAGAGCACACACTGGCTCAGGGTTTGGAGGAATTCATCTCCCCTCTTCCCATCTTTTCCAATTAGTGCAGCAAGGCTTTAAGGCATCAGTGCCTAACTTGACAATTTTGGCTTAACATTCACCTGGTTCAGCTTATTTTTTTCAACACTGCAGCAAGACCAAGTCTTTTCTAATCATATATCCTCTCTATGCATTCATCAACTAAATTCTCCACCCCGTGCCCCCTCCCATCTTCAAGGAGGGGGTAGGGAAATCAGAACAGGGCTCCCAGAGGTCATTAGTACTCCTTGGCTCCTTTGGCCTTCCATCTGTACTATAGGGATGTCCTATATAAAATTAGATATCCTATGGGGCTAGATAAGCCTCTTTCCTTTTGGCCCTAACTGGGACTGCTGTCCCTGGTGCTGAACCATGTTTGCCCATCAGGGAATCTGCTGCCAGGTCAATGGGGCTGAATAGAAAATCTAGCTGACTGATCTTAAAGAATGCTCAGGTGCAGGAACAAGCAATACTTTGGTGAACAGGAACAGAACCCCTCCCCCCATACACACACACACACACACACACACACACACACACACACACACATCTCCTGGGTATTCTCCAGGATCCCTTTTGCAGTTTTCTCCTCCAGACCCCCACCCAAAACGCCTCCAACATGGCCTCAAATGCCGGCTTGTATCAGCACAGCCCACCTCGACATCAGATTGCAGTATTATGAAAATGCTACCCCCCAAACACAAAGTCTTTATGACGTTAGCTTTTCTACTCTAAAACAAAACAAATAAAATCTAATAAATTAATAAATGAACCAAAGTGACCTTCTTCTTTCCTCTCTCTATTTTCTACCCTGTATTTTCACATTCCCCTAAATTATAACCCCATATCCTAGAACAGTGTTTAAAATCTGGGTGGTCTCCCTAGTTCCACATCCCCACCCCCTCCCCCACCCCTCCGGAACAAAACAACGTTGAAAGCAGCAGATCTTACCCAGGGTAGAGCGATAGCAGGAGCAGAATCCACACCGTCATTTTCTGTGAAAATACAGGAGTCGAGTAGTCTGAGCTTCCTGTGTTCCATATATTTGTCGAACTCATCGTTTTTTTTTCCTTCTCTGCCTCTAGTCTCTTGGTTGCAGAAGAATCCCTCCCCTTTGTATTATTATTATGCTTATGATCTGATGGTGGCTCCCCCCACCTGCCTCTAGTAGGTCCCGACAGTGGGGAGCTGTATTGCCATCAGCTTTGGGAATTAATATTCAGGGGGCAGAAATAAGATCGGCACAAACGCTTGCAGATACCATCAAAGCGTCAGCTCTGGGAGCGGCTTCCAAGTCTGGGGGAATAATGTATTTGAGGCAGGGGGAGGGTAAGGGAGAGACGCACACTGAGACAAATAAGGGAGAGAGATGCGCCCACACTCTACACATACTCATGCCCCTCACACTCTCACATACTTCCCCAGGTCCATCATTTTAGGTCTGTTTATTTGTTTGCTCTGTTTTGATTTCTTTTTTTTTTTTTTCCTTTTTCTTTTAGAGTGGGAAGGCAGGGCTAGGGGTGTGTGTGTGTGTGTGTGTGTGTGTGTGTGTGTGTGTGTGTGTGTTTAAAAGAAATTTTTAAAAAGATCAAAGAGTCTCTGCGCGGTTAACTATCACGCAGATTAACTGAGGTCAAAGTGGAAGAGATGCTCGCTGCTGCAGCACGAATTAACACATGCGTGTGTCTTCCAACGCTTTTAAACTCCTTACTGCACACACAAGCATGGAAGGACTGACTTTCATGGGGACAAGAGATGCCTTAACAACCCAGTAAATTGTATCACCAATGACAGAAGGTTTTGTCTCATCAGATCTGCCAAGAATCCTTATTAAAATCATGCAGTCTTAGAAATCATGGTTACACTGTAGGGGGAGGAGGGGCAGACAGTGGGGGAGGAATGGCTCTTTGTAACATCCTGTAGGGAATCAGATTTGGTGAATTTTCAATTTGAATGAGGGGAGAAAACATTAATAGAATTAAAAGACATGAAAAAATTCCATGCTCCCCAGGATTCACTCCTCCATTTTCTGTTCCCCATCTCCAGTGAAAATATAAAGACAAAAACTACTGGAAGGTTGAAGAATACAATAGCATTGACGTTGCTGCATGAGTAGAGAGCACAGAGCACAAAATAGGGGCTGCTTTTGGAAAAGAGTTGGACAGAGGGGGAAGGTCAAGAGGCCATTGAACAATATAAGGAGATTTCTATTTGCTGTGTGGAGATTGACTTTTTTTCATTCTGCTTGGTGACAATCCTTAAGATTTATGGGGTAGATGAGTCGTGTTAGCATGCTTCCTTCTTGCCTACAATGTTACCATGGATACTGATACATGGGAGATATCCCTCTGTGCCATCCTAGTTCGTCTGCCACAGAGGAAACCCCATTACTCATCATCATAAAGAAGAAAGTGAAAAAGTGTTTCAAGTTTTCTGTAGAGTCCAGGCCACAGCAAAGATGTACATGCAGAAATACGGGTGAAGAGGACAAATCAGACCCTTCCTGGTATATAGCAGGGCGTCACCTCAAAAGCTGTATCTTTTCTACAGGAAGAAAGTCTTCCAGTTGGGGAACTTTAGTATGGAGTCCAGGAGGCATACGAATCTAACAGGAAACGAATAGGTCCACACTCCACCCGCAACCCTAAGGACTGCTCAAGGACTGCAGAATTACTGGTAGCTCCTGCCAATGACAAGTTGAGGAGTCACATTCTGAAAATGAAACAAAAAATGCCTGAAAGACATACTTGGAATCCTGCACACCTTCAGAAAACTGCCCTACTTTATGGCATTTGAACAAAATCTAATCAAAACAACACTTCACAGGCAGCAATTGACTTCTTTCTATTGTGATTAAAACAGAGGAAAAACTAATGCAAATCCCTGTCTTTGTAATTCTCTTGTTCCTTGCTGCGCTGTGAGGAACTTTGGCCCTCCTTATGTTTACACTTATTAACAAAAAGATGCGGGGTTGTTAAGAGCTGTATCTTTGTTTTTAGTGAAGATACTCTATTGTGTTTTTGTAGACTAGGGCCCAATGTCTACCAAAACCAAGCCAGGGAGAGAAATGAATAAGTAAAGTGGTGGAACCATACACATTTGAAGAGTTACTATACCCCATTGGATTGAGTTTCCACTGCTAGTTCCACTTAGAGTTGCCAGAGGAACTGGGAATAAAAGTATGATAAGTATCCTAATTTTTAAAACACAAAGGAGGGCATACCAAACACAGGCAGGCCATTAGGTTCAAATACTGTTTCATACCACCTAAAAAATTGATGTGAATATTCGGTCTTCTTGCAGTTTTGCAACATTAAGTTTTTTTCCCCCAAGTTTAGTGACAAGCATATTAACCTGGAAGAACGAATGCTTTCACATTCACAAAGTAGTAATTCATATATGAATCCCTTATCAATACCACAATGATCTCCATAAATTCTAATCTATTTTAATAATGGAATACCTCTCAGCATATTAAGAGAATCCGTGGAGGAAAATTTACTTTGTATAGTATTTGGGTACAATTTTACTGGCACTATTCCTGGTTAGGCTTCGTTTTGCCTCTGTGGGCCTATGGGTGCTCTGAAGAAAATTATTTTAATGTATTTTTTAAGATTTTGCAACACATATTAAATTCACTGGTAATTGTAAGATAACTTATCCACTAATTTTTTTTCTAATTTTTTAAATTTTTAATTACCTTTTAGTTACATACTTAAGAAAGTATGTTTGTTTATTTTTTTTTTTAAGATTTTTATTTATTTATTTGTCAGAGAGAGAGAGAGAGAGAGAGCGAGCACAGGCAGACAGAGTGGCAGGCAGAGACAGAGAGAAGCAGGCTCCCCGCCGAGCATGGAGCCTGATGTGGGACTCGATCCCAGGACACTGGGATCAGGACCTGAGCCGAAGGCAGCCGCTTAACCAACTGAGCCACCCAGGCGTCCCAAGAAAGTATGTTTATAGTGCATTTTTAAATAACTATTATGTGGTAAGTATGATGGCTATACTTTCATTGTAAATAATATATATATTTATGTGTATATATTTATATTAAAATTTAAAAATTATTGTAAAATAGAAAGGAAAAAACTACCACCTACATTCTGTCATCCAAGCAAGCTGTTCTCAATATCCTAGAAATTCATTTCGCAGTTTTTTTCTGAATAAAGTTTTATTTTTACTTTTAATTTGACATTTTATTATTGTTACAATTATTATAGAATTACTATGCTCAAAAGTGAATTATGAGGTCAAATGTTAGACCAGTTTGGCTGTTGATACAGCCAATAGGCTGTTGACCTATTTAGCCAGAGCGGCCCTACCTGGGTTGAACAGCTGTTTTGTTGTTTATGCAATAAAACTTAAATTGACCCTGCCCCCCCCCCCCCAGGAATTTATTTAAAAGCAAGTCTGGGAAACCAGTCCCAGGTAACAAAGCCCAAATACAGGAGTGGGTAAGGTCAGATAGAGATAACAGCCTGAATGCAGGAATGAGTCTGTCAGGTGGAGACATCCAATTAGTAAAGCGGGCATACTGTCTCCCTAGCTACCAAGGAGTGTGGGCCCCACCTTTTGGGCGTCAATTCCCACCAAGGTGATAGGCTAGTGCAAATGTCTACTATGGGGTGAACTGTAGTTCAATTGGCCACCCGTGTGTGACCTAGCATGACTCTGCAGCTTTCTCTGTTTATTGCAATCTCATTGGCCACCTGTGTGTGGCCAGGCTCAACCACATGGCCTTTGCTCTATAAAAGTTGGTCTGTGAGTCAGGGAGGGATCCCACTCCCTGTAAGAGGCATGGCCCCAGCCAGTGGGTTTGATTCTCCATGCTTGGCACGAAATAAAGCTTTGCTTGACCTTCACTTTGTATCAGTTGCGCTCTTTTAATCACAGACCCATTATTGGGGGACCCAACATTGGGGACCCAACAATACCAAATGTCTCATCACTTGAGGAATTAAAACATATTACTTGGGTTCTAGTTCTGATAATGATGAAATTGACTAGCCATCCTGAGTATAATAATTTTAAGTGGTAGATAAAATATAAAATAAACAACTGTGTAAAATACTAGAATGTTGAACACTTGATCACAGAAAGACAAAACTGAATTGGAGGAGATCTAAGATTATGTGGCTTTTCCACTGAGGGTGGTTAACGGATGACCAGTTTTTCCCTACTGGCCATGAACTTGCCTGGTATTAGCATGGGAAGTCCCACATCCCAGGAAAACCCTCAATCCTACAGGGACAGGATGGCTAGAATCCAAAGGCAGCTATTTTATGGTTGGAGATTTATTGTGTGTGTGTGTGTGTGTGTGTGTGTGTGTGTGTGTGTGTGTGTGTGTATAAAGATTTTATTTATTTATTTGACAGAGAGAGAGAACAAGCAGGGGATGTGGCAGAGGGAGAAGCAGGCTCCCCGCTGAGCAGAAAGCCCAATGTGGGTCTTGATCCCAGGACCCTGGGATCATGACCTGAGCAGAAGGAAGACACTTAACCAACTGAGCCACTCAGGCACCCCCTGGTCTGAGATTTAAAAAGAGGGTGTGGGCCTGCCAGAGTCTCTCAAACTGAGAGCAGAAATCACAGAAAAGAGTAACAACAAAGGGAGGTAAGACTCCAAATCTGTATGCAAACTTCCCTTAGATGTTTGTTTTTGGGTAAAAGGAGGAAAAGACACCAAGAAGCCTGGAGAAAAGCAGAAACTGAAAGACTGAAAAAGCTGAACCATAGTTCAGTGACCACTCACTGCAGGAGATACCGAGTTTGGAGTCAGACTCCACCAAGTTAGAGGATCGTAATAAATACCTACACTTTCCCTAGAAACTCTAGAAGGACCAAAACCCTTCTCTATTCTAGGACTAAGGATTTGCTCTAAACCTAAAGACAAAACTGAAACTAACCTGAAAACAGTATAAACTAATCCTGCACCAGATGAAAGTCCATTTGCTAATAACTCCTAATGAAACAAAAATCAACATTCTTTAGAGGATTATTAAAAATCAGAATATCAATAATATATAAGTTGTATTGATACATGGTACAATTCTTGATGCATGGTTAAAAAAAATAAGAAACATGAAGCACAGGATAATAGGACACTTTTTCTAAAAAAATAGCATTCAATATAAACCAATAAAACCTGAGATCCAATTAGCAAATAAGGGATATTCAGTCCACTGTATTAAATAGTTCAGTGACTTAAAAGAAGATGTGGTATGATGTTTATGTGGTCAATGAGTATAGACTAGGGACTCTCAGGAAAGAAATGGAAACTTTTAAAAAATGGCAAATTCTAGAACTGAAATTTATAATGACTGCAAGGAAAAGTTTATACATGATTTTTAATAACAGATTGGCAATTGCAGGATAGTAGAAGAAATAACCAGTAGACCTAAAGATAAATCAATAAAAATAATCTAACATAAAAAACACAGAAAAATGTTGAAAAAAAACTTAAAAGAGCTACTAAAAACCTGTGTGACAATATCAAGCCTCCTAATAAAGTAGTGTAAGAGGAGAAGAAAGAGAGAATAAATCAGAAACATATTTAAAGTAATAATGGCCAAAAAATTCTCCCAAATTGATAAAAAATATTACATTAGATCCAGGAAGCTCAGAGGACTCCAAGCAGGGTAAACATAATGAAAACTACTCCTGGAAACTTTACAGTCAGACATCTAAAAACTAAAGATTAAATGAAAGCTTTTAAAAATATTCAGAGAACAATGAAACACATTAATTGTTAGAGGCTAATAATGCAATGATGGTTGACTGATGAAAACAATTAGGGTCAGGAAACAGTGGGGGACATCTTTAAAGTGCTGAAAGAAAATGTATACATCAAATTCTAAATCTAATAAATGGATCTTTCAAAACTGAAGAAAAAAGAGACATTTTCAAATAAAGGCTGAGAGAATTTGTAACCAGCAGAAATGAGATAGAAATAAATTGTTCAGGCTGAGGGAAAAGGGTACTGTATGGAAACCCAGATCTATACAAATGGAGAGCATCGAGCATAGTTAATATTTGAGGAAAATAAACCACATATTTTATTGTGTTCCCTTTAAAAGAGATCTGACTTTTAAATGCAAGTATTGTAACAGCTCATTTTGGAGTTATAACACATATATGTATATGTGTTATACATATACATATGTATATGTAACTCCAGAGCTGGAGTTAAGTTATACTGTTCCAAATTTCTTCTATTTCATAAAGTGACATAATAGTAACTGTAAATAGACTTTGATGAATAAAAAATGAAAATGGCAATCCTTAAAGCACCACTGCAAATAATATAGAAAGGCATAAAAATCATTAGAAAAATTAAAACCAAATACTAAAAAAAATTCATATATGAAAAAGAAGGCAGACAATTACAGATGGGGAGAAAACAATGAGATAAGGAGAATACAAATAGCAAAATGCTGGCTGCAAATAGATATAAATTTAAAAAGAGTATAAGAAGAGATAACGTATTATTTCTTTTTTTTTTAATATTTTATTTATTTGACAGAGAGAAATCACAACTAAACAGAGAGGCAGGCAGAGAGAGAGGAGGAAGCAGGCTCCCTGCGGAGTAGAGAGCTGGACATGGGGCTCTGGGATCCTGGGATCATGACCTGAGCCGAAGGCAGAGGCTTTAACCCACTGAGCCACCCAGGCACCCTGATAACGTATTATTTCTTACAAGGACAAAAGGATTGATTCATCAAGAGAGCATAAATATTATAAATATTATAAAATTTTACACACCTGAAAATAGAGCTTAAAATGAAATGAAGCTACTGTGAGTTTTCACAGTAGAAATAGATATATCCCACACAGTTGGCAATATTAAAAGTCTTCTGACTTCTCATTTACAGAACACTATACTCAATAATTGCAGAGTAAATTAACAGATGTACATACTTTTCAACTATTCATAAAATAACTGTCAATACATTTCAAATTTTTTTTTTTTTTTTTTTTAATACATTTCAAATTTTGAAAGCTTACAAATTATATTCTCTTACAACAGAATTCAGTTCTAAATCAATGATAAGTAGAGAAATTCCAAAAATTTTGAAAATTGAAGAGTATAGGTCTAAATTATCCATAAATCAAAGAGGAAACCACATTTGCCTCAAAACAAAAGAAAATACAACATTTCAAAATTTGTTTTGTGGAGCTAAAGCAGAACTTGGAGGAAACATTTTTAACTGTCAGTGTATATAGAAAAGAAGAAAAATTAAAATCAAATTTCTACGCTTTTCTGGCTTTAGAAGTTAGAAAAAAATAAATTGAGTTCTACATATACATAGTCATTTGATTTTCAATAAAAGTGAGGCATTTCAAAGTGGACAGCTTAATATTTTAAGACAATGATGTTGGAACAGATGGGTAATTTTTATTTTTTAATTATTATTTTCTACGTAGGCTCCATACCCAATGTGGGGCTTGAACTCACACCCTGAAATTAAGACTCACATGCTCTACTGACTGAGTCAGCCAGACACCTCTAAATAGGCAATTTTAAAAAAATAATAATAACCTCTGTCTTTTACTCCATCATACATGCAAAGGCTAAAAATTACAGTTTTTTAGAAAGAAGCACTACCTTCATGAATTTAGGGTAAGCAAAAATATCTTAGAGAAGTTATAAAAACTAAGCATAAAATATGACATTGATAAACTGGGACTTCAGAAATATAAAAAATTTTTGTTTATCATGAGTCTACTAAAAAATAATGAAAAGGCAAGTCACAAACAGGGAGAAAATATTAACAGTGAAAATATCTAGCAAAGGACTTATATCCAGCATACATAAAGAAATCCTTTATCTAATTAGCGAAAATGCTTAATAAATAACTTATAAATAACTTAATAAAAATAACTTAATAAATAACTTAATAAAAATAAACTTTATAAAATTAAACTTTAATATAAAATAAATTTTTATAAAAATTTTTATTTTTATACTTTTTTATATACTTTATTTATTTATTTATTTATATAATTATTATATATTTTTATATACTTTATTAAACTTTTTAATAAAAAAATAAACTTAATAAAAAATAACTTAATAAAAATGGTCAAAATACTTGAATAGACATTTAAGGGAAAAAATGTATATCTAATAAGTACATGAAAAATTTCTCATTGTCAGCATTCACCAAGAAGATATGAACTGAAACCACAATGATACCTCTTCATACTAACAAAACTGGCAATACCAAATGTTTTGAGTGTAGAGAGAAACTATAATTCATTCATTTTCTCATGAGAATGTAAAATGGTAGAATCATTTGCAAAAGATATGGGCAGTTTCTTACAATGTTAAACATTCACTTGTCATATGACAAAGTGATTCCACATCAAGGTATTTATCAAAGAAAAATAAAAATAGGTATTCCACCCCCAAAAAAGCCCTGTACAAGAAGTTTGTAAAAGATTCATCAGATTTGGAACAATCCAAATATCATCAATAGAAGAATGGATAATCAGATTCCATGCCATACTTATAAAATGGAAAAATGCATTAGTTAGTGTTCCTAAGAGTAACTTACTAACATGCAGCATACATACACACATGTAAATATATACACACATACACATACATACATGCATTCAAGAACATAGTTGAATTTCAAAAAATAGTAAGTAAAAGAAGCCAGGCCGAAAATAAATATATAAATAAATAAAAGATTCCAGTTATATGACCTTCAGGGGCAGCCAAAGAAGTCCATGTGACTAAAATCAGAATGGAGCTTCCCTAGAATAGATGCGAATTAACTGGTTGAAGTACAGCAGAAATCTCTGGGATGAAGGAAATATTTTCTATCTTGATTAGGAAGATTGTTAAACACAGGCTTATCTCCTGATAAAACTTTCCAATTTTACACTAAGATCTAACCATTTCACTGTATGTTAATTTTATTTTAATATTAAACTTTATTGATAAATAACATCCTTATCAAAAAGCATAATTTGCCTCAGGCACAGTGCTGTGTGACAGGCATTATTTTATCCTCCTTGAAAAACTATAAGGCAGGAACAATTCCCTGGCAATTTTCCACATGGGAAGATTAAAGTTTAGGGAGGTTAAATTATTTCCCAACGTAACCTGTAGAGTTGTTATATAGTCTATGGCAGAGCAGATTTTAAAGATAGGCAATATGTCTTAAGAAAACTGAACTCTTAAGCATGAGTATGCAGTTTCTGAGTAACATGATGGTGGTTAGGAAAAGTTATCGTCTTTTCTAATTATGAGCTATAATAAGACTTTAGGGGCAACATGATAGAATACAAAGAACAGAGTTTAGAGTCAGGTTCTGTCATGACCTCTGACTTCAGGAAAATTACTTCATGTCCTTAGGATTTATTTTCTCATCAATAAAATGAGGGATGGATACAGGTGATATAGATGGATCCTTTCCATGCTAACATTCAGTAACCTAAGATTCCAATAGCATTTTAGAGGTAGTGGAGTAGATGGAGTTCTATAGTTCCTCCAAATAGGTTAGCTCCTTTCATTACAGCATGACGTTAACAGGGTTGATGTCTTTGTTATTGCACTGTTGGCTTGGTTATCTCAATCTTGGTCTCCTTCTGTCTCATGGGAAACTCAAAAGTATTTCATTGCTCAGGGTACTGGATGAGCCAGATTTACAGCTGGAGTCTATTTTCCCATAATTGAATCTGTACTGACCTTGAATTTCCTTTGTTCAAAAGAATGTACAGATGTGTGAGTTTTTAAGTATGGGCCTCAAAAGGCATCTCCACTTCTATCTTCCTCTTTTTGGAATGCTCTTGCCATCATGTAAAAACATCATTTCTCCCTAACAACAGGGCATTTACTTTAATTTTCAGTGCACTTTTCTAAGCACTTAACAAAAGGGCTTGGCACATAGTATGTACTCACTGAGTATTTACTAAAGTCTAAAAGTTGAATCTTACCAAGTATCCTCCAGGAAGAAGTCAGTTTACATTTGCCATAACAGTGGATGAAGGCCATGTTGACCATTCTTTCAAAAAAAAATTTTTTAGGGGCACCGGAGTGGCTCAGTGGGTTAAGCCTCTGCCTTCTGCTCAGGTCATGATCTCAGAGTCCTGGAATCGAGCCCCATATCCGGCTCTCTGCTCAGCAGGGAGCCTGCTTCCCCCTCTCTCTCTTCCTGCCTCTCTGCCTACTTGTGATCTCTCTGTCAAAAAAATAAAAATCTTTAAAAAAAAGTTTTTTTTTAAACTATCAAAACTGTGGTCTGAAAATTGCAGGCATTCTCAACATTTACTTAGCATGGCACACAATGTAAGAATTTGATCAATGCTGTCAATTACCTTGTAATGATTCTCAGATGTTCCAGGCAATCATGACACAGTAAAGCAGATTTCTCCCAGGCTAATGTTTCTAACCATTAATGATGTGCCTCCCAGGGATTTTCTCTTAGCCTCTGGAGTCACAGGAGTGTCATTTAGTGTGACAATGTTAGTGGCTAGGACTGGTGGGACAGTGAGGCCAGGAGCTGTAGTATGAACTCCCCTCCTACTGGCTCCAGAATCAAGTACCCCATATAAGAGGATTAGAAACCACAGGGGAAAATAAGGACAAATGAAAATGACAGCAAATGATTACAGTGATAATTTATGGCATTCTTCAAATGCATTTAATTTCCCTTTATTTTTCTTTTTGTTCAGTTGAAAGGTCAGTCAGCTTTTAGATGGTTGATTTCATTTTTAAAAAATTTTAATTGTGGTAGAAAACACAATACAAGTACAATAATTACTGAAACATCTCAGTATATTTGACACAGTTTGCATCAACAGAAAACAAATGTGAAAACTTTGAAAAAACTCAATATGGATCTACCAAACTGTAAGAATGTTCAGTTTAAAATTATCAGACTCTTTTATTAAGGAAACTAATTCCAGCACCTCAAAATTAATACTTAAAAGAAAACATGGTCTCAGGCTACAGAAAAATATGTGAAAATTTCTACTGCTCTTGTCAAAAAGTGAGAGGTTTCAGCAAGAAAAATTAATCCATGTTTTAAGTCTTATTAGAAATTTTACCAACATGCCTGGGGCACAACTGATAAGGATTTTTTTTTTTACATTTGTCTAAATCCAATGTATGGTATGATAATAATAATAATGCTGTATGGGTTATATAAATTAATATATATAAATAATTTATACAATCTATAGCTTATATTGTAAGTTCAATAATTATCTCTTATGATCATTAAGTATTTTCCTAGTATTTAACAACATTCATCAAAATTTATTAGTACCTAAGAGTTACCAGGCCTCAGTCTAGGCATCATTTAAACAAGTTACTTTAAACCCATTTTGTGCCCTTGTGGAGATTACACTTCAGCCATTTAACTCTCCACGTGCTCACTGTTAGCACACAAAGCAAGCCCTTTTCCTCTCCTCCTCTCTCTGTTTCATAGTATCCAACTGCCTTAGAACAAACTCAGTCTATCTAATACATAGGTTCTTCTAAGATCTTTCTCACAAAAGTTCATTTCAAGTCTCTATATTCACTCATTCTTTTTTCTTCCACACGAAATTCCAGGCAAATCTCACAGCTTTTCCTGATGCTGTCAGCTAATAAATGAATAGGTATTTGCCAGGTATCAACATGTACAATTCAACTTAACATAAAACTCCAAACACTTTCCAATGTAGAACATTGCTGCTGCAGTGAAAAGACTTACTTCAGAATGAGAACTCTGAAAATGACAGGGGGAGACTGATGTACATTTCTGCTTTTTCTTGGTATACCTTCCCTTACTCTGTCCCTAACAGGGAAACCCCCACAAAAACACAGCAAACACACAAAAACATGCACACACGTTATGGCTGGGTTTTTTGTTTGTTTGTTTGTTTGTTTGTTTTAATGGCTTTTTATTATTTTTTTTTTAAGATTTATTTGACAGACAGAGATCACAAGTGTGCAGAAGGCAGGCAGAGAGAAAGGAGGAAGCAGGATCCCCACCGAGCAGAGAGCCCGATGTGGGGCTCGATCCAGTACCCTGAGATCATGAACTGAGTCAAAGACAGAGGCTTAACCCACTGAGCCACTCAGGTGCCCTGGTTTTTGTTTTGTTTTGTTTTAACAAGGGCCTTAGATACACAGTTACTGTCTCTCTCTTATGGGGCACTTTTGAGGGTTCTTAAGAGATACCCCACAATGAGCTGCCAAAAGTTTTCTGGGACGCACAACTCATCTGAGTGGTAGTGATGATTCCCTCAGTTTGCACATTGCCGGGTAGAGCTGTCTCTGTACCGATCAGAAACACTTTATGTGGAATCTTTCAAGACAGCCCACAGCCAACCCTCTTTCCTGGGAGCCATATCTGACTCACAGAAAACACAATTTTGTTGCCAAGCTCTGGAAGTACAGAATGTTTCCAATGCACGCAGTCTCTTCTGCTACCAGAATGCTCTAGTCACAGCCTCTTGTCTTTAGACTGGTACAATTCTGAGTCATATGCAGATCCCTCTGTCCCCCTAATTTACCAGGGAACTTCTATCATTCTCTTTGACTGGCTCCCTTGAACTCCAGCCCCATGGCCTAAAGTGAAGGGAAGAATTCATAATAGCTAAAAAGTGGGTACATCCCAGTGTACATCAGTAGATAAATAGATAAGCAAAATGTGGTACCTATATATATCAGAATATTTTTCAACCTTAAAAAGGAAGGAAATTCTGACATATGTGATAACATGGATGAACCTTAAGGACATAGTGCCAAGTGAAATAAGCCAGTCACAAAAAGACCAAAAAAAAAAAAAAAAAGTACATGATTCCACTTACATGAGATACTTAGGGCGTCAAAATCATATAGGCAGGAAGTGGGATGGTTGCTAGGGGAAGCAGTGAGGAGGAAATGGGGAGTTTTTGTTTAATGGGTATAGCGTCAGTTTTATAAGAAGAAATGCATTTTGGAGATGGATGGTGGTGATTGTTATACAAAAATAATTAGAAGAGAGAATTCCTTTGACATTAACTCCTCAATTCATATTAGTGAAGCAGTTTCTTATTTCACTTATTTATAAAGTTTATTCCAACTCACTTGAATCCTTTTTCTAATAGAAAATACTTTTGAACTTAATTCTCTAGACACCTAACCAAACCAGTATGCTTTCAAGTTAGTTTATCAGTTCATGCATTCATTCCTTTAACAAGAACTTTTCCTTGTCGCCTAAGGTGTCAGACACTGGGGTGTCTAGATGGCTCAATTGGTTAAGCATCTGACTCTTAACTTCAGCTCAGGTCATGATCTCAGGTTTGTGGGATCAAGCCCCATATCTGGTTCCATGCTGGATGTGGAGCCTGCTCAAGATTCTTTCTCCTCTTCTCTTCCTGCCCCTTTTCTCCTCTCTCTCCCTCTCAAAAATAAATAAATAAATAAAAAAACAGATAAATAAATAAATAAAATAAAGTAAAGTGTCCGACACTGCACATGGTACTGGCAATATAAAGGTGACTAAGCCATGATTTTTGTCCTTAATCCCTATACAGATTCATTAGGAGGGCAGCTTGGTGTTCACTTTCAGGACACTATAGGTACATTTTGGAAAAATGCTTTAAGAAGATGAGTATTTGTTGACATTCTAAGATTACACAAGGCTGGTTGTGGGAATTTGATACTGAATAGAACACCAGTTACAACTTGCTGAAATTGCTGTAGTTCATTAACGTTCTATGTATAAAATTAGATAGTTTAATACTTTTATTACCTTCCCATATTTGCATTAATTGTTATCAAATTACTCAGCAAAAAAGTCATGAAATATAATGTGGGGCCTGAAATTGATTTTAGAAAATATCCAACCAATGCTTCTCCTGTACAAAAAAAAAAGAGAAATTAAGCCCAGAGAGGTTTAATGACTGATCCAAAGTTACCTAATTAGTGACAGTCAGGATAGGACATGCCAATTTCCAAACTGCAAAACTTCATATTCCTCTCCCAACCCACAAGAAAACAATTTTTTAATAGTTTAAGACAAAGTGGAGATTATCACCATAAAATATTTGTGTTTCAGTATTTCTTGAATATGCTGCAATATGTAAAATTCTTTCCTGTTTATTTTATCCAGTCCTCAAAGGATAATTTACTTTTCACTGAGTCTTGCCATTTCATTCTTCAATATAGTAGAAGGCCAGTTATCATGTATGACACTGGGACTGCAGAAGGAAGGAGTGCTTTCTGCTGAAAGGCAGGTTGTGGGAGTGTTCAGTTAGGTTGTTTCATAAGTTGTTTATAAGTATAATTTAATGATACAACTTGGTTTGAACCACGGTGTTGGTAACATTCTCAACCTCCTACTCTTCCATTCAGATAGTCTTATTTCTTTCTTGGAAAGTTGATTCTACCCAGGTAATTACCCAACTGCCAACCAACTATTTTATTTTCATTATTTTTTAAAAGTACTTCGTATACCTTAAGTCTACAGCAGTGTAAACAATGATTATAAGTTTTATTTCTATTTGAGACAAATTTGTTCATTTCAACTAGGCTAGCATTAAGTTCTTAGTATGAGCAAAGAAATATGAAAAACAAAATGTTCTTTCTGAACATAAAAATCTCTGCTTTCAAACATTTTTCATTTCCCTTTAGACCATATTAACCTTGTCATCCCCAGATGCAAGGGGAGGAAACACTTGATCATTTATCATTTTATTTCAGACTTTGCACGTCAGTCTTTAAATGAATGAAAAATTCCTGGAAAATTCAAACTCCAGTGTATATGTACTTATGTAAAGGGGCTGTTTTTATTTTTGCTTTGTTTTGCTCTTAAGTATACTTACTTAATGAATACATAATTATATTGAGAGCCACATTTTGTTATTTTATGAACAATTGAGTAAAATGTCATGCTCCTTGAATTTTTAAAAAAGCTTGATTTGTGTTGAGGCACAGGTTAAGTAACAAGAAAATAAAAGCAGCACAATTTATATTTGGCAAAAGATAAGTCAATGTTAAAAACAAATAAATATATATGTTTCATAAAGACTATATTAAACTATTTAGTGACATGGAAAATACTGGGGACATTTTACTGAATAAGCAGGATTAAAAGGTATGTGATTATATGATTTTGAAAAGGTTAAAAAATAATTCATAGTTGAGAAAAAGAGATGAGTGAATGGTAGACAGATAGCTACTTTCAAGGAATATATTTTGGCTGCCAGAATTAACTGATTGGATATAGGCTAAAAATTCAAAGCTCTGTACTAATTATATTTTAATACCTATTATTTAACCATTCTGGGCCTTAGTTTTCCATTGTAAAAGGTAGCTAACACTGCTAACTACTTCACAGATCATTAGGAGTAAAATAAGGTAAGCCCAATCAAGTACTTAGCATAACACTAAGTATATAATGAGTAATACCATAATAGTGAGCACTTACTGCTAATATTATAATATAACTATGTATTTTCATATATGATTTGCTGTGTGCAAAATTTTATATGAGACATTGGAGTCTCACTGTAAACATAAAACATTGAAATTCTTAAATTTGATTTTTTTTCATTATCAATCACCTATTATTACATGTAGGTTTGTGAGAAAGATATGGACATATACATGATCTATGAAGTCACGGAAAATGGTAATCACAGTGGGTAGAAAATGCAAATAAGACAGAGTGAGTAGAAATCTGAGAGCTAGAAAATGAAAGCTCAAAAATGAGAAAGCAAAGGCCAGGTGATTTCTTTCTTTATGATTTCTATTGTTAAACATACTATATACCCAAAAGGAAGCAGACGATGAAGTAAATGAATTCTTTATGACCTTCTTTATCTTCATTTCCTACATGCCACTAAGCGTGTGAACATTCTACAAAGTCTTATAGAGTAAAATGAATTTCATGGACTATTTTGGTATTTTCAAGGTTATTTTAATTATTCTCATTTTTACCTTACATGCAGAACTGAGACCCTCATATCCCTACAATTAAGGAGAATGAAGTATAAAGTATACAGTATTGTTTTCAAATACAACCACACACAGTTACTTGTTGAATGAAGCTTAGTGACAGATAATTCAATCAACCTCTTCATTTCACTAAAAATAATCTGAAGTCTGGAAATGCTAAGTGACTGCTTAATACAATATAATGAAAGGGCAGTAGAAGCAGGCCAACAGCCTTCTAATATTTCTGTGTTTTTCTCTATTAGAAAAGACACATTTCTCAGAGGGAGAAAAACTGGTCTGGCATGTATAAGATATATGCCCTTGTTAAATCAACTACGACCAGAGGACAGGGTCACAAGGTACCACCATGGACACGGACCCTCTCTATTCGCTGCCTCAGAAGAGGAATTGGTGAGTGTTTTGTGCCAAGGACCAACTCAGCTGGTTCATATGTGTGATCTCCTTCAGTCTTCACAAGTCCTTGAAATAGGGAGGACTGTTTTGTCACTTTCACAAATAAGTAGAAAACTAAAATTTAAAGAGATTAAATTATATTTACAAAGGAGCACAAGTGCTAAGTGTCAGAACTTGGCCCGGGAACTAGATCTTCTTGATACTAGAGACTGTGTCCCCATATACTATTCCATGGTATTACAAGAAGTTCTTCCAGATCTTCTGCTGCCCATGCCATGTCTCCCTTCTTCCTTCCCTCCCCCATCCTTTCATTTATGGCCCGAGTGGGCCTTTAAGAAAAACTTCAAGTCAAAAGAAATCCTTGTATTTCTCATTTAATTCATCTACTATGCGTTAAATAATCGGCCATTGTAAAGTTAAACTGAATCATCAAGGTGTATTTTATGCTCTGTACACATCAGAAATTCTATAAATACACCTTAGAAGGGCGCCTGGGTGGCTCAGTCAGTTAAACATCAGACTTGATTTCAGCTCAGCTTATGATCAGGGTCCTGAGATGGAGCCTCATATGAGGTTCCATGCTCAGTGGGGAGTCTGCTTGAGATTCTCTCCCTTTCGCTCTGTTGTGTGTAAACCTCCCAACTCACTCACGCACACTCTTCTCTAAGAAATAAGTAAAAAATTTTAAAATAAATAAGTTTTCAGTCAAGTTTTTGGGTACTTTTCAGAAACTACACAGTTTAATAGGGTATTAAATTCTAAATCTCCAGCCCAGATAACTGAAACGTTGGTGCACTTATAATCCTTCAAGTTTTGAATTCTATTTTGTTTTTGAAAATTACATGTTTCAGTACATATGGACTGTGCCCCCTTCAATGAAAAACCTAAACTCTATTTATGTAACTACCTCCATTCTGCCTTGGGTTATTTATTGCCCCCCCCCCCAAAGACATTAATGAGTGGCAAAGGTTATTGTTGAGTTAAATTCCTACATAGAAGTAAATAAGACAAGATGAGTAGGAAAAGAGAACATTTGTGAAGTGTAATAAATGAAGCTAGATCCAGTTCTGATGAGAAGTTTATAATCTGAAGTCCTTCCTCTATTGTTTGGATTGATACATTAGAATCTTTTCAATTCTACCTAGTATCTCTCTCCCCTTCTGTCCCTCTCTCTCTTGCTTTCTTGTAATCTCTATACCGAATGTGGGACTTGAACTCACAACTCCAAGATGAAGAGCTGCATGCTCTACAGACTGAAGCAGCCAGGTTCCCTGTGTTTTTCTTTCATTTAGTTTAAAGTAAGAGAAGCAGGGACAAATTTATAATAAATGTTTTCAGGCTTCTAGAACTATTGGGAATATCTTGGAGAAAATAATATACGTGAGTAAAATGTTATACTTGGTATTTTTGTCTTCAGAGGTCGTCATCTCTTTCTCATTCATCAGATACAGCTATCAGAAACAGAATGATAAAGGAACTATATTGAATCCCAGTCACAATGTGAGAAGTGATATCACTCATTGGTAGGAGACTGAGGAGATACTAGTAAACTGAATTTCTGATTGTAGGGGGAAAAAAAAACAACTTGTAGAACAATTAAGAATAATTTACTACCTTAGAAATTAACTGACTATGCCAGCATTACTTCTGAGAAACCTTAATCTTCAAACTTTTTATAATATTCAATTTTTGCTGATTATAAAAGGAATTGTGTTATAGGTATGATATTTGGAAACAGTAAAAATTATAAAGAAAAAAGTAAAAATTCCTAAAATTCCCCTTTTAATGATGGCTGTTTGCTTTGGTTGTCCCATATTCTTTAAAATCCCAATTGTATGATAAGAAAATATTTCATGAGGTTTTAACTTCCATTTTTTTAATGAGTCCTCTTTTGGGGGGCATCAACATTCCCAATATCTGCCATTACAAATAATAACTATAAAAAATTTTTGTGTGTAAACCTATTATTAAATCTCTGCTTAGTTCTCTGGAATCAGTTCTTGGCATTGAATTATCAAGTCAAAGGGCTCAAGTGTTTTCATAATCCTTGCCTCTTCATCCATATTGTCAAACTTCCGAAATTTGGTAGCAACCAGAATTTAAACATTGAGTCTCCACAGTACTAGCTCCTTTCTTCTGCTTATATGACAACTCAAAGCTAAATATTCTCTTATTCTCTTTCTTCCTGAGACACCTCCCTACTTCACTTTGTGTTAACTAATTTATTTAATACAACACTGTGTACTTTAGTGTTACATGCTGAGCAATGTGTTCTATGTGTCCTGAAGATGTAGCAGTGAATGAAACAGGGGTGGTCTTTTCCTTCTTTGAGCTTATTTTATAGATGAGAAAATAGATCTTAAACAGAAAACCACAGACTAATAAATATGAACTAACCAGTTGTGGTAAGTGCTATTCAGAAATTAAATAAGTTGCAGTGAGAAGTAGTAGCAGAGAGGAGAACATATTTGTATTGAGATGGGGCTCAAGAAAGGGCTCACTGAGTCCTCAACAAGTTCTGCCTTGTGATGCTTCATTTATTCTAATAAATAAGTGCTTTATGTCAACTTTCCCTTCTTTTTATCATAATACATTTATACCCAAATCAATAAATAAACAGGTTAGATTTTACTCAAAAAGTCACAAGAAAATATTTTTACAGACTATAGTCTCTTAAGACAAAAATCCAAAAAGGTGGGAGTCAGGAGAATGGAAAAAGAAATCAAAGTCCAGCTATAGACTAAGAATTTTTTAAAAAATTATTTTACTCAAAAGGTATTAATACATTCTTCTGCAACAAGCTTATATAACTGACAAGTATTTCATTCCAACAGAATGCAAACATGATATAATAGTCAGTGAACAGAAGATTAATTACAAAAAGCCAGTAAATACATTGTGGGGGGGAAAAAAGACAATCACACTGGTAGCCAAGATAATTCATATTAAAGACAACTATGTGAAATCCTTACGGCTGTTGGATTAGAGCAAACTGCACTTCTAAGACCGAAAAGAGCAGACTTACTGGTTGCCTAACCGCAACCAATTACTTCTTTATTTCTAAAAACAACCAAATTTATTTAGCTTTCCATCCTTTTCAGTATACTCAGACACTACAGAATATGCAGGCCCCATTTTCAATTTTAGGGTTGAAACTTGTTGAGCCAATCCAATCCTGGTGTGGTTTAAGCATGGATTTCTCACATAACTCGGGCCAATGAGACAGGAGGAAAAATCTGGTAAAATTCAGCAGATTTGTGCACTCTTTAAAATACAGATCAAGAAGTCCATTTCTAAGCTTTTGCATAGTCCAGGAACCAACAACAAAACAAAAAGTTGACATACTATATTTGTAAATGATATATCCAATAAGCGGGTTAATACCAAAATACATAAAGAACTTTCAAAACTCAACACCAACTTATTATGGAAATGCAAATCATAACCACGATGAGCTATCACGTTATACCTATCAAAGTGGCTAAAATAAAGACAAGAAATAACAACTATTGGTGAGGATGTGGAGAAAAAGAATCCTTGTATGCTGCTGGTAGGAATGTAAACTAGTATCAGCCACTGTGAAACACAGTATGAAGGTGCCTCAAAAATTAAAAATAAAAATACCATATGGCCCAATTATTCCACTACTGGGTATTTTCCCAAAGATAATTAAAACATTAATTTGGTTTTTTAAAAGATTTTATTTATTTATTTGACAGAGAGAGAATGATCACAAGTAGGCAGAGAGGCACACAGAGAGAGAGGGGGAAGGAGGCTCCCTCCTGAGCAGAGAGCCTGATGCAGGGCTTGATCCCAGGACCCTGAGACCATGAGCTGAAGGCAGAGGCTTAACCCACTGAGCCACCCAGGTACCCCGAAAACATTAATTTGAATCGACATGTGCACACCTATGTTTATTGCAGCATTATTTACAATAGTCAAGATATGGAAGCAACCTAAGCCTAAGTGTCCGTTAATATATGAATGTATAATGATGTAGTGTGCACACACACACATACACACATACACATACACATGTGTATGTATGTTATACAGTCATATACATATACAGTGTATGTATGTTATACAGTCATAACAAAGGACAAGATCTTGCCATTTGCAACAACATGGATAGATTTAGAGGATATTTAAGCTAAATGAAATAAGTCAAAGAAAGACAAACACCATATGATTTCCCTCATGTGTAATCTAAAAGACTAATGAATAAACAAACAAAAAGCAGAATCAGACCTATAAATACAGAGAATAAACCAATGGTTGCCAGAAGGAAACCGGATAGGGGCATGGGCAAACTGATTTTCTAGTTTTCTACTTATGGAATGGATGAGTCATAGAAATAAAAAGCACAGCATAGGTAGTATAATCAGGGACACTCTAACAGTATTGTACAGTGACAGATGGTAGCTACACTTGTGGGGGGCATAGCATACCTTAGAGAGATTTTGAATCACTATGTTGTACGCCTTAAATTACTTTAACATTATGTGTCGAATACATTCAAAGAAAAAAATTTTAAAGATGTCTATTTCTACAACTGGATGGTATCAGATCTAGAACAGACACCTGAAGAGTTGCAGCCTCTATAACTTGGAGAGTTATATAAGGATAGGGGAGAAGGAGAAGAAAGAGGCATGAAGACTACCCTTTCATCCTCTGAACTTAGAGTTTGGTAAGATAGTGGATCTTCTTATCAAATAAACTAAATTGACACTTTCTGTTCATTGCAGCCTAAAGTAGCCTGATAAAAAGATCTCAAACACTACCAGTGATAACATAAATCATGAACATGTTGGATAATGTAAATAACTGTAAAGAAACCAAAATGTTTACTTCATTTTGTCCCAGTTAGCAATGCTAGAAATCTTAGGAATATGTCCCATTTAAATAAAGAATATATATTGCAACCTTACTTGTAAAAGCAAAAAGAAAGAAACACAAACAAACAAAACCCTGGAAATAGAAAGGTCCTTACACAGGTATATGACTAAATAAATTTGGCACGTTATAGAATAGCATGGAGTTCTATGGAGTACTATACAACATTTAAAATGGGTAAAGTAGATCTATAATATTTAGTTGGAAAATGTGTTAATATTACAGCAATTTTATTTTTTATTTATATAATCTCTACACCCAACATAGAGCTCAAACTCATGGCCCCAAGATCAAGAAATGCATGGCCTTCTGACTGACATATCCAGGTGCCCCTGTCACAGTATGTATGTATATGTGTATGTATGTATGTGTGTGTGTATAAATAATAAATATATATATTTATTATTTAATTATTCTATGATCCTGTCTTATGAAAGAGTTATGTACTGACAAAGTTTTAAAATCATATTCTCAGACATAAAGAGAAAATTGTGATGGAATTTTGAACAGTGTTCAACCTGAAGGGGATCTTTAAGATCATCTGTTGTAATCTCCCTATTATATGAAAGGGGAAACTGAGTACTTAAAAGAGTTTGTGATTTGCCTTGATTCTTCCAGGTAGAAAAGAGTACCCACATCCTGAATTTCACATCTCAATATGGATAAATTTGTGCCTGTTGCTAAGATAAATAAGTGGGGGAACGGTCCCAAACTGACTTTCCACAGAGGATAAATAATAGTAATATCACTGGGCTTCAGAAGAGCCCTCTACCTTAAGAGATGCTCCTGGTTTATTTAGGGACAGCATGCCTTAATGTTTAAGATATCAGATGCTGGAATCAGAAACATTTTAATTGGAATTCTGAGTTTGTCATTTCAGGTGTTTAATCTTGGTTACTTTACTTAACCTGTCTGAGATACAGCTTCCTGTTCTACATAACGGGAGTAATTATCAGAGTAGTCTTTAAGAGCTGTTTCCAAGGCTTATGAAACATAAACATGAAAATAATGGATTTACCATTCTATAGTGCCCAAGTTTACCTATAGTGTCTATAGTTAACCACTTTGTAGTGCCCAAGGTCACCTAATCTTTTTCAGAAATATACTTTACCACCAAAAATTAGCTTCTGGTTCTCAGTCTACAGAGCAGTTTCAGCCCAAGATAAAGAATGAAGATAAATCATTTCTCTATATTTTTTCCATACTTGTGCTGATACTTTCATCTCAACATCTGATTACCCCATGCTCCTGTATACAAATAATCCATGTGGAATTTCCAAGACTCTTTACCAAATATAATTGCCATTGAACTTCACCCATTAGCGGACATTACCACCAAACTTCATTTTCTGGGGACTTCAAAGCACAAGCTTGAATGAATATTTAATAAAATACGGTGGGGTCATTTTGAATGATAGTTTTCCAGTTCTACGAAACTACAAATCTCATCCAATCCATGGAACAGAAATTATAGATCAAGGAATCCGATGATTTACTTCATGTGGCGTATTTGTTTCATTTCTTTAATCTATCAGCCTCTGAACTCCCTTTTGTCTTATGTACTAGCAACAGGCAGGATTCCACATTCCTCTGTTGTAGACCCAAGGCCTATCACATCCCTCTCCCCATGCCGGGGCATGTGCACAAGCAATGGACTCCAGCTCAGTCAGCATATGGTACCACATTTGACCCAAAATGAATGGCTGATTTAGAAATTAATCAAGGTGATACATGTGGCTAGTATCAAGTATCACGACTATTCCTGAGATATGACCTTTGTTTTGTTCCCTGTTGCCCTATCTCCTTGATGTTCTGGTAGAAAATTATGACTAGAAAGAATATTGTCACAGTATAGAACCCAACAATGTTAAAACTAGAACCAGCTCTAAAGGTTCATTGAATCCAACCCTCTCACCCTCTTTATCAAGGTTATCTATAGTTGCTATGTCTTTCACATTTCTAATTATTACATAGAAACAAAAAAATAATAATTCTACATATGCACAACCTCGGTAAAGCTGTGGAATACACTGGTATGTGTGAAACAACTTTTCAAATTCTGAAACCCCAAAAGGCACTAACAACAGCATGACAGGTTATTTTTCTCCCAATTTCACACTTAAATAAAACATAGTTCCATATGGAGTGTTAACTTTTTATTCCATTCCATTCAGAACATTCACCTGACTTCTCTCACCTCTTGGTCTTATCCTCTTATGAGAACTAAGAATCTAAAAACAGCCAAGTAGGATGTGGGCTGTAGGATATTTGCAGAGAAACTTGAGTGAGATACACTTCTATATTTAAAGTGAAAATTCTTTGGCCTGATTAAAAAGAAGGTGAATATAGCCAGAGACCTCTGCTCTCATTTATTGTATTTTTAACCCTAGAGTCCAGATTACTATTCCAGGGTTTAGATCACTGTGGGAGGTGGGTAGGTAGAACAGGATGATGAGGAAATATTAAAGGCAAAGGAAATCTTCAGTAGCATCTTAAGAGATCAATAGATAAAATCTAAGCTTTTATAAAATATTGTTCTAATACTTTTGTAGAGTATAGCTTCACTTCAGTTTGCTTCTCTGCCCATTCTGCCAGCCCATAATAGAAACTCATGTCCTACTGGGATATCCTCAATTTTCTAATTACTATACCTTTTAAAGAAAAGGTAGAGAATAGAACCATCCTTGGCAGCATTTCTCAAAGTCTATTACACCAGTCAATAATCCCATGGAATGATCTTCCAAAGGGGAAAAGACTCAGAATCAAACCTGAGGAAAAATGTGTAAGAGGTCTCCCACTTAGGAGAATCACACAACTTAGTTTTTTACATCCTCTAAAATACTTGCAGAAAAGAAACCTTTGGCCTTTGTTTGACAATGCATTTCCCAAACCTATTTGCCCATGAAACCCTATTATGCAGAACTTATGTTCGGGGGAATCAGCTTTATGGTAGGTAGAGAACTGAACATTGCTTCAGTCTCCAGCCTCAGGCTAGATGGGGTGTTGAATTCCAGCTGTAATACAGGAAGGAGAAACTTGTGTGAGCTGATTGTACTACTCTACTTTCCATACCTCTCCTTTGGAGCCCGATGGCTTTGACTTCCATTGTGATGGACAAGCCACCATGCAGTAATAGTGATACATCAGTTTCCATTCAATTGATCAAAAGTACTTTGCAGCTCTTGAATATATAAATGGTGTCTCGAATGGATGAAAGCTTTGAGCTGGCTTAAGCACCTTGCATGTGTGTGGAGTGTGTGCATACACACAAACACAAGCACACACATCTATTCCAAAAGATATACGGACTTAAATTTGGCTAAGAATCTGGCTTCTGTGAGAGGCAAAATGATATCAGTTCTAGTTCTTATCAGTTAGCAATTCTAGTTCTTGTCATTTTTTGGTTTTTATTTTTTAATGTTCTCTATGCCAGAAGTAAGATCTAGGGATAGACAAAGTTTGATTCCACAGCTCAACCACACCATGGGAGACAAATAGGTAATGAGAGTGAGTGAGTAATGCCAGGGATCCCAAGGAACACTGTTGGCTTTGGTCTCTTTAAATTTTGTTCTGAGTCTTAATTTTTACTCAAGGGAAAAAAAAAATACCTATTTTGAAACAGAAATATTACACAGTTTTCTGTCATTCTTCATTTAATAATTTTTTAATTGAGTAATCAGTAGATAACAAAAGAACATGTATGCAATACAAAGATATGGCAATCTCCTGTGGGCACAACACTCATTTTAATTAAAACATTATTAGCATTAACCTGAAGTTCACTATACACCCACTTTACCGTCTCTACATCCTCAGAATAGACACTGTATTGAATTTCTTTATTGTTTCTTTGCTTTCCTTTAGCTGTTTATATTTATATACCTAAAATTTTCTGTTTCTTTTGAAATATATCTTAATAGAATTACAAAACCATCCTTTACTTTTTCCCCTCAATTTACATCTTATGATTTACCCATGTTGTTTTATCTAGCTAAATTTATAAATTTATGTATATATATAAATTTATATATATACATGTTTTATCTAGCTAAATTTATAAATTATAAATAAATTTATAAATTTATTTATATATGTATATGTATATATACATATATATTTACTGTAAAATATCTATTGAATTACTATATCACAAATTAAAACAAATTATTTACCTCTTCTAATGCTGGTAGTTTTTGGATTATTTGCTTTTTTTCTCAATTACAAACTAATTATTTTATAAGCATTCTTGAATATTTCTTCCGGTGCACATAAATAAGGACTGATGAATATTGAATTGAATTGGACTGAATAAGGACTGAATTGAATATTATAGTGCAGGCACTTAGGAATGAAAATATTTGGCACATGGCATGATTAAAGTCAGTTTTATCATCAGGTAATGCTAAATTATTTTTCAAAGTCATTATATAAGCTTATTCTCCCACCAGCAATATATCCAGTAGCTCAGCAATGTCAATGACATTTGATATTACCTATTTATGATTTTTTAGAGCATTAAGATTACTATTTCATATTAAGTTTCTAATCAGTGATTAAGTACATCATATTTACCCCCTCACTTAGGAAACATTTAGATTCATCAGCACATACTCCTCACAAAAGATTCATACATAAATGAGAATGCAAGGGAGCTAACTTCCTAGGAGATGAGTATAACCTTTGTTAAGGTAATTAGTGAGTATATCATACATAATGAGAAAGGGGTTCAATTATTTATCACTAAATAAAACAAAATTAAAAGACAAAATGGGAAATGTGTATGTAGTGATTCAGGGGACCTGGGTGGCTCAGGTCATGATCCCAGGGTCCTGGAATTGAGCTCCTCACCAGGTTCCTTGCTCAGCAGGAAGCCTGCTTCTGCCTCTGCCCCTCTCCCTGCTTGTGTTCCCTCTCAGGGTCTCTCGCACTCTCCGTCGAATATATAAATAAAAAAATCTTAAAAAAAAAAAAGAAAAGAAAAGAAAATGTAGTGTCTTAGCCAGAAGATATCCTTAATGTGTGAGAAAAATCATAATCAATATTTCTTCATAATTGTTTTAAAAACTCTGCATACAAGTATATTTGAAACGATTCTTAAAATGAGGATACTTGTAAAGTTTACTGAAGTCTTTTCAGTCATAGATATGTTTTTAACTGAATGATAATTTAAGTATGGCTGATATACCTCATAATTCATGTATGTCAAGAGTATGTCTTCTTTCCCTTCCTTCCAGTAAAAATATCGAGTGATTTAGGAAGTGACAAACATTTTGCTAGGTCCTAATCTAAATACATGCTTATTTAAAAAGTTTTATATTCTATAACTATTTTTAAGCAATGTTGGTTTTAAATCTTCTGTATAGACAGGCAGTGGTGAAGGGAAGTCATGTACTATATTTGAAAATCTGCTGACCCTCAAGTCATAATTTCTCAGTTGTGTAACAAAAGACCTGTAGGTCTTATGTAAATCATTTTCCTTCTTAGCAACTCTATTTCCTTCATGTACAGAAATAGAGGATTGACTTGCTGAAATTCATAAAATGTAGTACAAGAAGATAATCTTTCCCTGTTGAAGGAATTAAAGTATCATCTTGTTATAATAAAACATAAAATGTACATTCCGAGTGGGTATTAATTTCAAGTGTAAACCTTTCAGGTCATATATGTAGAATTAAGATATAAAAACTATAATGCTTTCTCCCCAGTAGTAGTTCTTACAGCTAGAAAATCTCAATTGGTGGGAGGTGGCAAGTAGGCATTTAAAAAATTGCCCTCATGATCTATTTACTTAAAAGCAGCAAAAAAACTGGGCAACTTACAATGAATGTACCTATGTATCTATGAATGAATTATTATATATACATATATAATTAATATATATATTATCCCTATGTATATCCCCAAATCTATATCTATATATAGATATATCAGTGAATATATTTTATTTATTTATTTATACACATTATTTTCATAGGTTAAATTCCTGGTATTGGTAGTTAGGTCAAGGAGGTGTACTTTTGGGGTACCTGGGTGGCTCAGTGGGTTAAAGCCTCTGCCTTTGGCTCAGGTCCTGATCCCAGACCTGGATCAAGCCCTGCATCAAGCTCCCTGCTGAGCAGAGAGCCTGCTTCCCCCTCTCTGTCTCTGCCTGCCTCTCTACCTGCTTGTGATCTCTGTCTGCCAAATAAATAAATAAAAATCTTAAAAAAAAAAAGGGAGGTGTACTTTTTAAGAAGTATTTTATAGTTAGTTGCTGAAAATTATTCCAAAAATGTGCGATGATTTACATTATTACATTACCACTGATAATGTTTGAGATATATATAGTATCAGAATATTTTGAGCTGCAAATTAATAAAAAGTATCAATTTCAGTTCATTTAATAAGAAAATTCATAATTTCCCATAACTGGAAGTACAGAAAAGTAAAGAGTTGTTTTCCACAATGAAAAAATTATTTAAATTCAACTCCTACTATATTTACAGGGTTAGATTCATGTGTTTTTATTTTAACACCATTTGTGGAATTCATGCATAATTATTTTTTACTTTTAATATACAAAGTGGTTAAAAGGTCAGAGAGGTGGACAGACAATCCTGAGTAAATCATTAGACAACAGGTAACTCAAGCTATCTGGTTTGTCCATGCCCCTCTGGAAACACTCTCATCTTCATGTACGTTTGTGGGAAGGGAGGAATAGGAAACGGACTGCTAAGTTTTCATATTAATGCTGAGATGTTGAATTATTCTGGGGATTTTAGATAACTGAATAAATTAGCTGAAGTTACTTGGTAGGCAAATGAAGTCACTCTTCATTCTTAGAAGATTCTTAGAGAAGAAAGAATCACTATTTAACATCATTACAAAAAGACAGCAAGTGGAGAGAAACAGGAAATTTTTTTTCCCCAAGAACCCACCCCTAATGTATCTTACAAAGAATATGCTAGAGAAACAAGATTGAACATCTGTGGAACAAAAATTCAGAAAGACATAATGATTGTTCAGAGAAGATATAAAGGAGTTAACATAAAAGAAATGTTGCTACCAAATCTTGCCTTTAGCAATTGTTCATTGTATATGGCACCTGTCATATCTTGTCTCTTTTACAGATTTTTGAGCTTTGTGTTGGAAATGCAGCTATTTCAAAGCCATGTACATAAGCCACAGAGAATCAAGGTTTGGCCATGCTTGCACAATGAGGCCTAGGCACTAGGAAGTGAAATTCTTTGCAATAAATCTGCAGTAACACCTTGTCACAGCTAACACAAAATAATTAAAGGAAGCAAAGAGAGCCGGTGGTGCTATTGTCACCTTTAGAAATTATATCACTTCAATTAATAGGAAACAAAAATGTGCTTTACCTTTTTGGTAGTAAAAATATAAATATTATGTTAATCAAAGTTTGACCATAGTAAAATAATACATGATTACAAGTTATAATGCTATTTTAGAGTTTTAATAGGCCTTGGATATCTTGTCCTCCAAACTAAGAATATCCCTAAAGCCTTTTTCATCAGTGAGACATTTTCCCTCGAGCAAGGCAAGTTTCTAACTGCCTCTGTACCCAAAATTTATTTGATGCTATCTGATGCTATCAGGAAACATTACAAATAAAAATTTAGCTCCAAGTTTACCTTAGTGAAGTGAGCAGGCAATAAACAGAGCAATGTATTACCATTGCAAGAGCAATTTTGTTGTTTATGTGTTTAATTTTAGCCTGAACTCTTTTTTGTTATATTGTAAGGTAAATATTAGGGAAGTGTTTGGTTCAGACAAACTGTGAACAGTTATTTAGTTCAAGAAAACCAACTAAACAGTAGTGCCCAAATGACTATTGGGTATTCTGAAGACATTTCTCCCATCTGTTTGCCTGGTTGATTAATGCTTTTCCCAACAGAAGAGGGGAAAAATGAAACTCGCCACCAGTTCAGGAGTCGGCACACCTCCTCCACTAGGCAGATCACTTTCCTCAATTGGACTCATGTTCAACAGGACTGACAATGGCAACAAAGGCTCTTTGAAATGGTAAGGAACATCAGTGGAAAAAATAATCACTTTTTCTTTGAAGTTATACTATCACAGGAGCCAATTATCCTTTTCAAGAAAATGTTCTTACTATAAAGCAGTATCTGTGATTAAAGAAAGGCTATTAGCAATAGAAGGATGTATCTCTATTTGGGGAGCTCAATGATTATTCCTCTGAAGCAGTATTGCAGAAATGGAGAGCAAATCTGAATTCGAATTAACCAAACTTAACACTTGACAAGTATGAAATTCAGGCTTTAAAATGTTGCACGTGAGTTATGCATTTTATCAACTACAATGTTACTTCAACTACAAAGGTCTCTCGGACCAGGCTAGCTAAATTTCATTCCATTTCTATCATATTGCATGATTGTCAAAGAACTTACCACTATGATAAATTATTTGATTATTATTATTTTTTTTCTTATGCTAATTGTCAGTCTTCCTTACTAGAAGGTGATTTCCATAAGCTAAGGAATGTCTGTCTTGTAAATTTCTTTTTTTTTTTAAGATTTTATTTATTTATTTGACAGAGAGAGAGAGACCACAAGTAGGCAGAGAGGCAGGCAGAGAGAGAGGGGGAAGCAGGCTCCCTGCTGAGCAGAGAGCCTGATGCAGGCCTGGATCCCAGGACCCTGAGATTTTGACCTGAGCCCAAGGCAGTGGCTTAACCCACTGAGCCACCCAGGCACCCTTGTCTTGTAAATTCCTAATGCCCAGGAAATATGCATTCAATAAACATTTGCTAATGAGTTAACAAATGAGTAAATAAAATAATGAAAATAAACACCCCATCAAGTCGGATGTAGATGAAGTGGTCTTACTCTCTCTGAACTTAGAATTGTCCAACCACAAACCTATTGAACAAATTTTGCATGACAGTCATGTTAGTTCAGAGGCAAAATGGCAAGGCAGTGAAATCCCTAGCCTTGAATCTAGATAGACATGGGGTAAACAGTGCTTGACACTAGCTCATTGCTTTGGACTAGCTCTTAGAATTGTGACAAATCACCTAGCCACCTTGGGTCACACTTTCACTTGCTACACAATGGAGATAAAACTTCATAACATATGGTAAGATTTAAAACAGATAACCTATGCAAAGTGCTTGACATTGTATTAAGTACTCAATAAGTGGTAGCTTATGGAATTTTTATTAGGAATCTGTAGAGTTCCTCCTGTACAAAGTGAGTTCATATGTCCACAGGTCATCAATTACGACGTATGTCAAAGAGAAATTTCCTCAGTGCCCTTTAATCTTTAATTCTATGTGTCAGAGTTTATATCTAGAATGGGAACATCAGTTATATGACAGGTAAGGAGATGACACTAAGGGAGATTTTAAATACGTTCTTTTTAGAGGCAATTTAACCACCTATATTTTGGAAATATTTCAAAGCTTTCTTCTGCATGAATGTACCTCAGGCAGTTTCAGCAAGGAATGTTTCTTTGTGCCAGTTTGATATTCTTTCTTTCATATTGGATTGAGCTCACTGGAGGTAAATGATAAATCAAGGACATTTACTTGCAATAGGTTTGTGGTTTTACAAATGCAATGCTGGTAAAAATGAAACAAGTCATTTGTATTTAACATCCACAAACATCACTTCAAAGTGGAGAAAAGGTTGTGAACTGATTTAAGTCAGAATTTGAATGCCTACATGACCTTGACATGTAAGTACTGCATCTGATTCACTTTTGTGGGGTTTTTCTCCCAATTCTTTCTAACTACTTAGGGAAAAATATTACTTATTTTGTTTGAGCTTGAAAAACACTTTTCTGAAACAAAATAACTTCTATCCTAAGATATTTGAGCTTTAAATTTAAAATGCTCTTAAGTAACTTGCTTCTCAAGTAACATTATTACTTAAGCCCTGCAACACAATACTCAGAAAAGCCTTTTTTTTTTTTAATGTATTCTTAAATATACTGTCTTACAAAAACGATCAGGAGAATGGAACAGCCCTTATCAATAGAATACCTCTTAATTATACATGCTAATGGACATGGGAAATGGTTCAGAGAATTTCAAACTTCAAGCAAGCTTCAAATTATTTATATGTTGCTCTGATATAATTATATATTTCTCTGATCGAAAATATCTAAGATTTCTGTTAAATGAGAAATGACTCAAAGCAAATTTAAAAGTTCTAAGCAAAAAGACTTGCTATTCACTTAAACCTTTATTTTTGAGGCAGAAAGATAATATAACTTCTTTGGTTAAAGCAAAACAATATATAAAGATTCCCCCACTCTTTTTTCCGTTTTGCCTTCACTGCCACCCCCTACCCTCTCTCAACTTTATGCCTCATATCTTTCTTTGAGGTCAACCAGGGAAATTTAGCACTGCAGCATAAGTGATATTTATTTTTTCTTATAACTGAACTATGAACTTCATATGAAAATAAGAATAAGAAGGACTACTGGCTCTGACAAAGATAGAGTAGCTGTCAGCAGGCTTTTCCACTATTTTAAAAAAGAAACTGTAAAAGCTGGTTAGAATATTTTAAAAAATCAGTTATATGCTGTTTGGTGTATTCTGGATAGCAGGTGCCATTATTGAGAAAAGAGATACATGATTGTTGAATTTCACCTTTACCATGACTTTTGTCCTAAGAGAATGTTGCAACAATCGGGGTCAGCAAACTACACCTCCCCTTTCTTCCATTAAAGTATTGTCAATCCTTGATCTAGAGCTTCAGAATTCTATATAAACCACACTTCTTGGTTTCTTCACCAACCCCTAAGCTATACATACACAGCAGAAGATTTGAGGAGGCCTAAAAGTGAGAACCCCTCAGAGGCTGGAGAGCTGGACAAGCCTATCAGAGCTTGTGTGATACTGCAAGATAGAACTTGAAGTCTGAGCCCAGCTACTGAGAAACCCTTCAACAGCATAGTGTAGGAATGAAGATTGTGCCCTAATTATGAGGGAAAAAATGAAAAAGAGTCATTCCCCCAAAAGCCTCAAAATTTAATACTGTCAAGTGGATCTACCTGTGATCTAATTGCCTGACAGATTTTAATTAGACACTCTTTAGAAGCTAATATTTTTCAACTACCTATCTTCCATGGTGCCCAATGGAAGAAACTGACAATCAGGAAGAAAAAAAGATTCAGTCATAGCAAAATCAGAGATAATTGAGATAGAGATTGTAGACAAATCATCAGGATAACTATAATCATATGATAAAGACAAATGAGAAAAGGATGGAAGATGGAGGAAAAAATACAGAATTTCAATAGATACAGAATCCATTTAAAAACATTAAATGGGTATTCTAGGACTGCAAGACATAATATTTGACACTAAGAATTCTTCAGGTGATTTTTAAAGAGCAAACTGGAGACAAGAAAACTGGATTTGTGAATTAAAAGACAAATTTATAGAAAAGATACAAACTGGAGTATAAAGAGAAGAAGATTTTTAAAGACAGTGTCTAAGAAACATGTAAGGCACAAATTGCATACCATCTTTCATTTAGAGTACTACTTGACTACAGTCAAGAGTACTACTTGAGCGTAAATAATATTTGATGAAATATTGTTCAATAATTTTCCTAATAAGAAATATGTTTCAAGGGCACCTGGGTGGCTCAGTGGGTTAAGCCTCTGCCTTCAGCTCAGGTCATGATCCCAGGGTCCTGGAATCAAGCCCCACGTCTGGCTCTCTGCTCAGCAGGGAGCCTGCTTCCTCCTCTCTCTGCTGGCCTCTCTGACTACTTGTGATCTCTCTCTCTCTGTCAAATAAATAAACAAGATCTTTAAAAAAAAATGTTTCAGTAATTTTTCTAATTGTTCAATAATTTTCCAAATCCACAGATTCAGGAAATTCAGCAAATCCCATTCAGAATAAATACAAAGAAATGACACCTAACTACATGATAGTTAGAAAGTAGGTATCCTAAATATAACCACATGAAACATAAACAAAAGAAAGCAGTAAAATTGAAGGCAAACTTTTGAACAAAATTTATGAAAGCACAAAGAGAATCTTTAAAGGATTAAAATAAAAATACTGTCAACCTAGAATTCGATGCAGATAAAATATTCTTTGGTAATTAAAATGAGAGAAAGGAGGGTTTTCTTTAAGAGGAAAAAACCTGATATCTGAGTAATTTATTGCCAGCAGGGCTAGTTCCAAATATTAGCAAAGGGACTTCTTCAGGTTAAAGGAAAATGATTCCAAATGAAAGCATGGAATTTTAGGGAAAAAAAATACTAGAAAGGTAAACATGATAATAAATACAAATGAATATGAATATCAACTACTTAATAAAAGAAAAATAATAATGCTTTGTGAAAGGTATACTGAAAAATCATATTTCACACAAAGGTATTAAATGAAGATTAACTGTCTCAAGTATCTTTTATTTTTTGAGAAGTGGTCATGAATGAATACAGTCAATAGTAATAAATCTAGGATACACATTTTAACCTATAGTGTAACTACTAAAAGAATAAAATCAATAACAAGAGACAGTGAAGAGCTAATCAAGGAATGGCATTAATACTGATTTTTTTCTCTTGGCTATGTTGAATACCAATGGGCCCATGAAAGACATTGTTCATTGCTCTTATGCATTTTTTTATTTATAGCATTTCCTTTTGATTCCTTTTAGAGTTTCCATCTCTCCTTTTCTATCACCCATCTGTTATTGCATGTTGTCGCCTTTTCCTATTATATAAGAAGTATACATATAGGAAAGGAAGAAATAAAACTCCATTTCATAAAAGACATGAAAATTTCAAATAATCTTCAAAAACCAAGCGTAACAAAAACAAACAAACAAAAACCTCCTGGAAATTAAAAGCATGTGTAAGACTGCAGGATGTATGGCTAATATACAAAAATCAATTGCTCTTCTGTATGCCAGCAATGCATAGTGGAATTCTCAAATTACAAAGTCAATACCATTTGCAACAAGAACAACAAAAAATGCAATGTTGAGCAATAAATCAAACGGTAAATGCGGTCTATATGTGGAAGACCACAAGACACATATAAAAGAAATTAAAGGTCTAAATACATGGTGAATTATTCCATTTATGGACTGGAGTTGGTATTATTAAAATGCCAGTTTATCCCAACTTAGTCTGTAGGTAAAACACAATTCCAATAAAAATCCCAGCAATTAGAAATTCTATATTTTACATGTAAAAGCAAACAAAGTGGAATAATCCACATGATATTGGGGAAAAAAAAAAGAACATGGAGGGACTCACACTACCTTAAGACTTATTAAAAAGGTATTGTAGGGGCGCCTGGGTGGCTCAGTGAGTTAAACCTCTACTTTCGGCTCAGGTCATGGTCTCAGGGTCCTGGGATCAAGCCTCGCATCGGGCTCTCTGCTCGTCGGGGAGCCTGCTTCCCCCTCTCTCTCGGCCTGCCTCTCTGCCAACTTGTGATCACTCTCTCTCTTAAAAAAAAAAAAAAAAAGGTATTGTAATCAACACATTGTGGTATTAGCAAAACAATAGCTACTTAGATCAGTGGAATTGAATACAGAACCTATGATACAACCGATCTGAGCAAGTAATAGTCAATCTTTGACGAAGGCACAAAGGCATTTCAATGGAGAAAGGACAGTCTTTTCAATAAATGGTACCAGAACAATTGTATATTCACATGTAAAAATGCGAACCCACACATAGACCTTACCACTGGCATAATATTTAACTCAAAATGGATCATTTAACTAAATGTAAAAATACAAAATTATAAAACATCTGACAGAAAGCAAAGGAGAAAATCTACATAAATTCGGTGAATTGATAAAGCTATAGATATAAAACAGAGAGCAAAATTCGTGAAAAAAAAGTTGGACCTTACTACAGTTAAAACTGTGCTCTATTAAAGAAATTATTAATAAAATTAAAAGAAGAGTCACACACTGTGACAAAATAGTTGCAAAATTTATCTTTTAAAGAACAAGTACGTAAAATATACTAAGAAGTCTTGCAACTCAAAAATAAGAAAACAACCAGATTTTTTAATGGAAGAAATAGGGGCTCCTGGGTGACTCAGTCAGTTAAGTGTCTGCCTTTGGCTCAGATCATGATCCCAGAGTCCTGGGATGGAGTTCCGCATCAAGACCCACATCTGGCTCCCTGCTCAGTGGGGAGCCTGCTTCTCCATCTCTTACTCTCCCTGTTTGTGCTCATACTCTGTCAAATAAATAAAAATAAATAAAATCTTAAAACAAAATGCAAGAAACATCTGGACAGTTCATCAAAGAGGATATAAAGATGGCAAACAAATATATGAAAAGATGTTCAACATTATCTGCCATTGGGTAAATGCAAATTCAAATGAAGAGTCACCACAATGTACATTACAATGGCTAAAATAAAAAAAAAAAAAAGCCTGGCAAGAGCCAATTGTTGGTGAAGATTCAGAATTCTAGGATCTCATTCATCACTGATAGGGGAGCAAAATGGTACAGCAACTTTGGATGATGGTTTGCTTGTTTTGCAGTCTCACCATAGTTTTACCATGTGCTTCAAATCATACTCATTGTACCCAGCTGATTTGAAAACTTCCATCTACACAAAAGCTGTTTGTGCATGTTACATATTACCTTCACAGCTTTCAAAAATTTGAAGCTAGAAAATTGCTTTGCAATAGGTGAATGGATAGTTACCTGGTACCTTCATATAATGAAATATTACTTTTTAGTAAAAAGTAACAGAACATTAAAAAAAATAGAAAAAAAAAAAAGTGATCAAAATAACAAGCAACTTGTAGCCAAGAGAGATAAAGACAAAAACAAGATCTACTAATTAAAAACAAAAAACAAAACAAAAAAACTGTTTAACAAATTGGCCAAAGCCCTGAATGGAATTCTCGAGATTATTGACTGATCAGCAAATGAAAAGTGAGCAATATAATTTATCAAAGAAATACAAGTCACTAAAGCAATGTAATATACCCATGTACCTAACAAACATGACTAACATTAGAAAGAATGACAATACCTAGTGTTACCAATGTGCTGCCTGTTACCACACTAGTAAATTGGAATTGCTAGTTGGAAAATCATTTGTCAATTTCTAAGAAAGAGAAATATACACATACTCTATGACCCAGCAGTAGCACTACTGAGTATAAATTCAAAATTATTTCTTGGATCCACAAAAAGACATACACAACATGTTCTAGTAGGCTTTTTTATACAACAGTTTAAATTTTAAAAAGATTGTCTTTGGGTGGACTGCCTGGGTGGCTCAGTGGGCTAAAAGCCTCTGCCTTTGGCTCAGGTCATGATCCCAGGGTCCTGGGATCGAGCCCTGAATTGGGCTCTCTGCTCAACAGGGAGCCTGCTTCCCTCTCTCTCTGCCTGCCTCTCTTCCTACTTGTGATCTCTCTGTCAAATAAATAAATAAAATCTTTTTAAAAAGATTATCCTTTTATGGCTACATAATACTCCAGTGTGTGTGTGTGCGTGTGTGTGTGTGCGCGCATGTGCGTGTGTATTTTATAACTATCTCACATTCTCCTTACCCATTTATCTACCAAATGAACATTTAGTTTGTTTCTATGCTTTGGCTATTGCAAATAATGCTGTAATAAACATAGGGGTGCACATCTTTTATGAATTAGAATTAGTGTGTTTGTTTTCTTTGGATAAATAAGCAGTGGTGGAATTATTGGATTATATAGTATTTCTAGTTTTAATTTTTTGATGAGTCTCCATACGGTTCTCACAGTGACTATGAAATTTACATACACACCAACAGTACATAAGCATTCCTTCCTTTCCACATCCTTGCCAATACTAGCTATTTCTTATCTTTTTGATTTTAGTCATTCTGACAGGTGTAAGATGATCTCATTGTGGCTTTGATTTCTTTGATGATTAAACAAATGGATAAGGAAGATGCCATATATATAACACAGTGGAATTTAATAGAGCCATAAAAAAGAATGAGATCACAACATGGATGGACCTAGAGTGGAAGCGAAATAAGTCAGACTAAGATAAATGCTGTATGATTTCACTTACATGTGGTATCAAATGAAACAAATGAATCAACAACAAAAAAGTAGAATCAGACTTATAAATTCAGAGAAGTTATGATCCAGCGGAGAGGAAGATGAGGAGATGGGCAAAATGGGTGGAAGGAAGCAGGAGGTACAACCTTTCTGTTATGGAATGAATAGGAGAATAAAAGGCACAACATAAAGAATACAGTCAGTAATATTGTAATATTGTTATATAGTAACAGATGGTACTATGCTTGTGGTGAGCAGAGCATAAAGTAGGGAGAAGATGAATCACTACACTGTACACCTGAAACTAATGTAACCTTGTGCGTTAACTGTATTTTTAACAATAGCTCAATGTCTATCAACAGTATAATGGATACACACACTGTATATATAATTTGTATACTCCTACATCAGAAAGTGAAAACATCAAGATGCTAAAAATCATTCTCTGTGAATGGTGAATTAGGAGTGATTTCTGAAAAATAAAATTTGTGTTTTTTTTTCTGTCTTGAGATTTTTGCAATGAGCATGTATTATTCTTTAAAACTTGGAACATATATAGAAACCAAAAGATGCTATTAAGAGCAAACAAACACCATTGGTGAAGTGATGTTTCTTAAGAAAACTTTTTTTATAGTTATTTTCTTTTACTCCATTAGAATTTTTTTTAAAGATTTTATTTATTTGACAGAGAGAGACACAGCAAGAGAGGGAACATAAGCAGGGGGAGTGGGAGAGGGAGAAGCAGGCTTACTGCCCAGCAGGGATCCTGATGTGGGACTCCATCCCAGGACCCCGTGATCATGACCTGAGTGGAAAGCAGATGCTTAACCAACTGACTGAGCCTCCCATGCACCCTATTTAGAAAACTCTTGACATGATCTTTTCAGATCAGTTTCTTATTCTGAAATAAGAAAGGACACCTAGAAATGGAGACAATTACTCTTAGAAATTAACATATACAATTCTGTTTAGCTTCAGGCAAAATTAAAAACCTGAAATAATTTTACATAAATTCTTCAAGCTCTTAAGAACATCCTCCAGCCCATTGAAACTTGAGGCACTAATGTCAGAGTGTAATCAACCTACCTTAACTTAGACCATACCAACAGAGGACTACTAATATTAGAATCTCTCCTTTGGAGATAACATAATGACGGCCAAGTAAATTTTGCTCCCTCTTGAGAAAATGCTAGGAGCAAGGCACCATCTGGTAGGTGTGTGTATGCATGTCAATGCATAACAATCCATCATGTCCTTTTGAGAATAAAATGGCTATAAAATCAAAGTTCAAATTTTGAACAGTGTATTTCACACATCTGTTAACTTTACACCAAATGATACTCTTAATATTTTCTGGAAAAAAGGATGATAGACTGCAGAATATATTTTACATTTTATTAATCATGATGGTAAATCTGTGTAAAAATTACACATCTTGAGGTATTAAATGGAGTATCAATATGGGTGGGCCATGCTTATTCCCAAATATATTTAATAAACATTTTTTAGAGTAAGGTGATGAAGGGTGGTATAGGACTTTTAAAATTATTTTCTATAGAAAAATAATTTTAAAATGATATTTACATAGGGATAAACAGATTTCTCTGTTTATGTATGTATATGTGAATATATGTGTGCATACACATACATATATATATACACATCCCGAGCTTCTTCATTAATGTAGCAATATCTGATGTGGGAAACAAAGGCAAACAAAAAAAAAACAAAAAACTAAATTTCCTTACTGCCTACAGTCTACTGACAAGTCCTTGAAACAGGCAGAGTGACATTCCTCTAAGTACTCAGCTGCCTAGATGTTAATACTTTGCTAAGAGCAAAAGGCAAATTTAGCTTAACATTATCCTGATCCCTCTAGGATCCTCTAAGTCTACTTTAACATATAAAAATCCCTTTGGAAATTTCCTTTATGTCTACCTACCAAGATGTGTGTTGATCATCACCCAAGCATATGACCCACCTGTGTACCTCTGAATAGTTTTAGGACTGAGTTTTTAGTGAACAGTGATAAATGATCTTTTCTAACAATAATAGCTGGCCCCCTCAAGGTCCTGGAAACGTTGTTTCCAAAATGCCTTGGAGGTTTGTGCTTGCTCTCCCAACCCCCTCCCAACTTGAAAGTATGTAATCTGCCTTTCCTCTTAATCCCAGGGCAGCTCCTTCTGCCCACAGATCCTATCCCCATGCTTTAATAAAACCACCTTTTTGTACCAAAGATATCTCAAGAATTCTTTCTTGACCATCCGCTCCAGACCCCAACACTTAAAACCACATCAATATCCTAACAAAATAGGGGCGCCTGGGTGGCTCAGTGGATTAAGCCGCTGCCTTCGGCTCAGGTCATGATCTCAGGGTCCTGGGATCGAGCCCCGCATCGGGCTCTCTGCTCCACAGGGAGCCTGCTTCTCCCTCTCTCTCTGCCTGCCTCTCTGCCTACTTGTGATCTCTCTCTGTCAAATAAATAAATAAAATCTTTAAAAAAAAAAAAAAAAAAATATCCTAACAAAATAATAGCAAACAAAAACCAACAACTGAAAATGAGTACTAAGGAAATTATGGGCATCACCAAAAGTGAAAGAGGTCATTTAACTTTAGGAAATTAATGTAATCCACCAAATTAAGAAATTAAAGTAAGAAATGTCCTGGTGTTAATAGAGTCAGAAAGACAATTTGAAAAAAAGCATAAAATACACTGCATTTTAAGAGCAAACCAAGAAAGTTCTGATAAAATTTATGTATGGATTTCAGGATAATGATTACTGCTAGGGATAGAAGGATGACTTGACTTAGGGAGGGCACTGGGGACCTTCTAAGAAATAATATATTTTCAATATTATATTTCTTGATAGTGGTTTGGTACATGTTAACTTTTTAATTAAGCATGAATTACCAAATTACATATTCATTTTGATGCATTTTATGTGGTTAAAATATATTGCAATAAAAAGTAAAAATAAAACAAGTAACATAGGTTATATTTAAAATCAGAAATATTATCAATCTCTAGTCACTTAAACTTTAGAAAAATTATAGATAATCTAAAATTATATTAGAAATTCATGAGAATTATTTTAATTTTACAGATAAAAATTCAAAATTTCCAGTTGGTTTGTGGTTTTGCAATATTTTGGTTTGTATCTTTCTCCCCAAAATGATTTTTAATTTTTAAGTCCTATTTACTAATTTTTAAAGATTTTATTTATTTATTTAACAGAGAGATACACAGCAAGAGAAGGAACACTAGCAGGGGGAGTGGGAGAGGGAGAAACAGACTTCTCCCAAAGCAGGGAGCCCAATGCAGGGCTCCACTCCAGGATCCTGGGATCATGACCTGAGCCAAACGAAGGCAGGCCCTTAATGACTGAGCCACCCAGGTGCCCCAAATTTTATTTGAGAAAGAGAAAAAACCCCATGTGCAGGGAGGGACAGAAGAAGAGGGAGAGAGAATCCTCCTTGAGCAGACTCCCAGTTGAGTGTGGAGCCCTGACTCTGTCTTGGACTCTGGGCTTGATCCCATTACCTTGAGATTATAACCTGAGCTGAAATCAAGAGTAGGCTAATTAACCAACTAAACCACTCAGGCACCAAACCAAGTTGATTTTTTAAGAAAAAGGTAAACTAAGAACAATACTATAAGTTAATCATAAACAAATTAAATACCAAATAGTCATTCAGAAGAATAGTTTATCATTAATCTGACTGTAGCTTTTATGCTTTTTATTATTCAAGATAAATGGAAAAGAAGAATTTAATAATTATGTCTTAACAATGTGCTTTTATTCCAAATCTTACTCTTTTGCTCAAAGTGAAGGAAGAGAAAGGAAGAAAAAAATTTGGATTTTAACATATGAATGAAAAGTCAACCTGTTTTTAAAGTCTTTTTTTCCCCTTAAATGTTCAGTCATTTTGGAATTTCCAATTCAATCTTTTAAACTATGAAAAATGCCTTAGGTAATTTGGTTAAAACACTGACATTTGAAAATGATGTTTAAAAGGCTCTATAACTTGAAACTTTAAAAATGAACCATCAATTTTAGTCTTGCTGTTGTTTTAGAACTGCAATTAAACATGCCATATGTTAGCTAACCTGCAAATAATACATCTGTGTTCATTTGTGGAATTTCCCTCCTCCAGACTTCTATTCCAAGCTCCGCCTAAATAAAGAAGCATCCTGTGAGTTAGTTACCACACTTTCCTTCTGTGGGCTGAAGATTTTGAAGTCCTCCATGTAGCCATGTGTAATCTGTGTTGAGCATAGAAAGTTTGGGTTTGTGGAGGGGAAGGGAGACAGAGGGATGATACAATTTGCATCTCCTTTTCATCAGTAATCAAAACAACAGCTTTTACTAAATATCTGTAATTCACTAAATAGCTGTTAGGAATAATAAATTTAATACACAGTTTTACTTTCAAGAACTGTATCCTGTGATTGAAGAGATTATATACAGATAACATGCACAACCATATATTGTATGAAGCAACAGATGCATGGGAGAAAAGTAGGTATTAGAAGAGATAAGGGGAGGAGTGTCTGGGTGGCTCAGTTTGTTAAGTGTCTGCCTTCAGCTCAGGTCTTGATCCCGGTGTTGTGGGATGGTAGTCTGACTCAGAGGAGCCCGCTTCTCTCTCTTCCTCTGCCCCTCCCACTGCTTGTACTCTCTCATGTGCTCTCTCTCTCTCAAATAAAATCTTTTAAAAAATACAACTGATGAGGAGGAAAAAATTGCTCCTTTGGGGTGCATCTTCACCCTTTCTGGCAAACTATTAATTTTTCAAGACCCCATTTAATGTCACTTCCTCCATAAATGCTTTCGTGCCCTTCCCCTGCTCCCCAGCCAGCCCCTACCCCTATCCTCTTAGGCATAGACAGGTGTAAATCTTCTATTCTCTGTGCTCTCACAACATGTACCACTGATTGCTAGGACTTGTGCTCTGAGCCCTTTCCCTTTGGCCTGTACCTAAGAGCAACTACAACTTCAGCAAAGCTGTTGCTTTTTTTCTTCCCCAAAGTATAGGAAAATATTGTCTCTTTTTAGGTTTAAGTGGTTTTTGTCTTGAAGAATCTAGACAAGAAGATAGAAACACTAGGGATCCCCTCAGAAGAGAATGTGTATCTATCGCTGTGCTTGGAGGTGAAAAGGATATATTAGAAAACTTGCTCTAGGCATTAATCAAGCCATCTCCTTCAGAACATGTGAAGAAATAAGAGACTACACCTTTAATATGTGTTTGTAAATCATGCTGCAAAATAGCAAAAAATTCTTAGAGACTAAATCACAGGGTCATGACTTCATAACCACATAGTGATGCCTTCACCAACCTGTAACACTTGAATATTACACTTTTTATAGTATGTTGAAATAATCCATCTAATTTGTAGTGGGATAATATTTTGGTATAATAACTGCTGGAGATATCTTTTCCTTTTTATTCCCCCCCGAGCTCACCCCCACACCCTGCTTTTTATGTAGCTATTCACATTAAAAATAGATCAGAGTGATGAATCAAATGCATAGGAAAAAGTTAAAAAAAAGTACTCTCAAAAGTTTGGAGAGGATTTAACCCTGAAAGCAAAAGGTTTTAGTTTTATGAGAGCGTGATAATTTAGAATTCAAAAGGTTAAACCCTAAAAAAAGAGTAAACTCAAATCATAAGAAATTTATTTGCAAAAAGATAAAGACAGAGAAATCTGTCTTCACTCAAGCCTCAGAATGACACTCAGTAAAATTAAGAGTTTTTTGTGGGGTCCTGGACAAAAACAACAGACTTTCCAGGAGCATGCTGTCAATGACAGATTGCCCAGGAGCCAGTGGGGGGCTGTGCCATATCAAGAGATCTAAGTGAGTGCCGTGCAACACCTGTACAGAAAGTAGAGTCCATCTAAGACCTGTTAACCAACATCAACATTGCACAAAGGATGTGCAGTCTGCCAAGCCCTGTCCAAATTACTCCTTGCCAAAAACATCTCCCCTTTTGCCAATAGAGCAAAATGTTAGAAACAATGCACACAAAGAAGCAACCTCATCCTTTTGCCCCCACTTAAAAAAAAAGTTAAAAAAACAAGGTGTAGAACTCTAGATATCTAGCAGACAGGTGGTAGTTCGATAGTAGAAACCTTCAGCTTGTACACATACGTGTGACTGTAAGGAATTACCTAAAGTTGTTTCACATATTAGTGGCTCTCAACCAAGGAAAATTTGGTTCCTTCTTGCTGAAGAAATATGACCATGTCTGGAGACATCCTGGTTGTCACACATTGGCAGGGAGGAAAAAGTGGGGGTGGGGAGGATGTCCCATTAGCATCCAGTGAGTAGACTGCCCAATGCTGATAACTACCTTAGAATACACACAACAGCCTTCTTATAACAGATAATTATTTATGGCCCCACATGTCAATAGTGAGGAGGTTGTGGAAACCAAGCCCTAGAACATGGCTTGTAGTCAAAAATTTTTGTTATGCTTGCTGTTTTAGAACGTGATCTATTAGCCACGCATAAATTTTATTTTTGTCTAAAAAGTAAGGTTAAGTGGAAAAGAAGAATATTCTCTGCAAATGGGAGTGAAAACCCTCAAGGTGATCTTTAAATAATTTTTTTCTTCTGACTCTGTGTTCAGTGATACCATATTGGTAACCTGAAATTTGTTATCGTGGAGTATTTACATCAAACAATTTGGCAAACATAACAAATTGGAGCTTTTTTTTTCTTTTATTTTTTTAAGATTAAAAAAAAAATTTATTCATTTGATCCAGAAAGACAGAAAGAACATGCACAAGCAGGCAGAGGGAGAGGGAGAAGCAAGCTCCTTGCTGAGCAGAGAGACTGACATTGGGCTTGATTCCAGGACCCTGGGATCATGATCTGAGCTGAAGGCCAAATGCTTAACCGACTGAGTCACCCAGGCACCCCTGGAGCTTTTTATTTTCCTCAGAGAGCTAGTTGTTAAATATTTACCAGCATAACACTGGAACAGTGAGATTAGTGTTCTTCGAAGATTAGTAGATGGTTTGGATAATAAGAGTAGAAGGAGGAAGTCCAGTTGGAATCTATTAAGAGTCCATAGGAGAAATCATTAAGATTTATTAGCCAGATAAAGTGGGGTTGAAAAGAAAGGGACATATTTAGGAGAATTAAAGAGATTTAGTGATTAATTGGATGTGGGGCAGTTTCTTTGAGCCATTGGGTGGATGATGCCACCATTTACTGAAATGGAAAGCTTATGGGGGGAACAGGTTTAAAGTGAATGGTGGCAAGCTATATTTTGGACATGTAAAGTTTGACCTGCCTCCGACATTAAGCTGAAACATGAATCAAGCAGATAGACACAACCATATGCTCATTAGTGTTAACACATAAAGGACTAAGAGTTACTAATGTTACTGAATTCCAATATTCAAATAGAACTGGAATTAACTTCATTTAATGGCATGGGATTTTAGAATGTTATCCCATCTTATTTCTCCCCTTCCCCTTCACGCATATTCCCTCTTCCTCAGATGTTGGACACCAGTCTGGAAATCCCTATTCTAACCCCAAAGACTTCAGTCGCTTCTTAGTAGTCAATTTTTTTTTTTTTTAGATTTTATTTATTTATTTGAAAGACAGAGATGACAAGTAGGCAGAGAAGCCGGCAGAGAGAGAGGGGGAAGCATTCTCCCCGCTGAGCAGAGAGCCCGATGAGATTCTCCATCCCAGGACCCTGAGACCATGACCTGAGCTGAAGGAAGAGGCTTTAGCCCACTGAGCCACTCAGACGCCCCATAGTAGTCAATTTTTATTTACACCTAGACATATGGGTGAAGAGCTCTGTCCCTTCACAAAATTCATTTTTCAGAGCTATTTATACCTTCTGTCTTCTCTGTGAATGTACTGGCAGTTTCCACAAAGTCACGGTGAGGGGTAGGCATTGGCTATGGTCATGGACATGCTACATGTCCAGAGAAAAGTTGACCAAGGCTTGGAGCCTCTGCAGATGAGTATGATTTAGAAAACATGAAGAATCCTGGAGGCCAAGAAGTATCAGTCATGGCACTAGAATCATATTTAGCTGCCTTGCAAAATTTGTTTTTGTCTTGTTTCACTTTAAAACTTTGTGAAAAACAAAGACAAAAATAAAATAAAACAAAACTCTTTGGGGGGAAAACAAAAAAACAAAACAAGACAAAAAACTAGTGTCCTGAGGAAGACTACTTGGAAAGTGACTGCAACATTTTGGGTAGCGAGACATGTGGTGTGTGATGCTGGCAGGAGCAAGAGGGAGCAAATTGAGTTAGCAAGTATTTTATTTATGCCTAAATTGCCTTAATCTTTTGATATATTCTTTTAAGCCCCTAACATTTCCCAAGAGTCAAGTGAATGAGTTTTGTCCCTTGCCAAATGCCAGATGGCTGGCATCTTATTTGTAGAATTAAAAATAATTAAACCTATCATTCTCTAATTGTTTTGCCCCCTCCTTGAACCCACAAGTCTTTCTAGGCCTTTCTTCCAGATGATGGATAAGCAAATGCTGAAGTTTTATATGTCCTTGTTTAACTCCAGACCTCAGTTCATCCTGCAATCAGACATGGCCTGAGTTTCCCATGAAAGTTATTAAGCAACTGTCGTAGATCTGGCCTTCTCTACCACTGTGGGGCAAGTGACAAACTGAAGAGGATAATTTCTCTCAGGTCTGTATCTGTTGTAATTTGTATATTCTAGAAGTTCAAAAAGAAAAAAAAAAAACAACTGAGTTCGAGTCCCATTTCTGCCAAATAAGAAATTATATTAGTATCTATCTTGTAGAGTTTTGGAAAATGTATTTAAAGCTTGTACTGTAGATTGCCACACTGGCATGCTATACAGACCTGACCGATAATGTCTGAAAGCTGCTATGGACTAAACTAGCCATCTTATATGTGAACCCTATTGTTCATCATCCTGAAAAATTGGCTATGCAATGTCTACTCTACAAATTACAAACTAATGGATAGTACCTAAAGTAAAATTTCCATGGAAATATAAGTAGTAGGAAGGGGAGAAAGGAAATTCATACTCAATCCATCCAACTTCAAAGTAATCACTCTTTTCAGTATAAAATTATATCTCATATTAGACCTGGCTTACAAACTTCACTCTTACTAGGACCTAATTTACCTATAATAACAAGTTCTTTACTTTTATGCTTAACATGCCAAGGAAAAATACTGATTATATAATACTTCATTATTCTCATGTCTATTAGCAAGATAACATCTGTCCAGGATAATAAACATGTGTTAAGTACGTAATATGTTTTAGCTCAGAAATAATGAGCTATTCTGTATCAGCTCCAAAATAGTGAAAATACAAAATTCCTAAATTTCCCAAGTTTAAGAGTATGATGAATTCAAATATTGACAGAGTTATGGCAAAAAGGGTAATCAAGTTCAAGATTACTGGGATTATAAATTGGCAAAATAACCTTGGACAATACTTAGATATTACCTACTATAATGGAAAATATTGAATATCTGATTCCACTTTAGGTTCATAACCTAGATATTCTTTCACAAGTATGGAAGGAGACATATGTAAGGGTGTTTACTGCAATATTATTTGCAGCAGGAAAAAAAATGGTAACACTCTGAAGTTCAATGACAAGGTGAATGGTGAGTTACCGAGATGAGAGATTTCTATCTACTTTTTCAGAAAGAATGCTAAGACTTTGTAGCGATAAGAATGTTTCAGAAAAAGTATGCTAACATTTCGTTAAAAAACATTTTTCCCCTATTGTGCAAAAGAGGAAAAGATCTTCATAGATTAAATAAATTTCCAAAGGTCAAGAAGATCCTTGTATGCAAATTTAGGTCTATCTCGAACCAACAAACCATGCTCCTAGACTAGGAGAAATCAGAATTATTAAAGACAGAACGTCAGAGATCTAGTTTAGTTCAGTGGCTTCTTCCACATATTCCGAAGGGCCTAAGAGGGGCTGTGAGTTTGCTAAGAGGGAACGTCCTTCACTTTGACTCTTTCTACACCACTGCATCCCTTTTGACTTCAACTACAATAGCTACACATTTTATTGATTTTAAAAGTTTGCCAGAAAAGAATTTAATTTAATTTATTTATTTGACAGAGAAAGATCACAAGCAGGCAGAGAGAGAGAGAGGGAAGCAGGCTCCCTGCCAGGACCCTGAGATCACGACCTGAGCCGAAGGCAGCGGCTTAACCCACTGAGCCACCCAGGAGCCCCACCGGAAAAGAATTTTAAAAAGTGTTTTATGCTATTACCCATGTGAATAATCCAAATACTCAAATTAAAAATAAGGGAACTAAAGCCCAGAGAAGGAAACTCAGTCACCCACTGTCACAAAGCAGAGAACAAGAATTCCAAGTCCACATGGCCTTCCGGTGTACCACGCTGCTTCCACAAATTCTCAGATCCTAACCCGGGTGCCTCTTTGAACTAGGAGACAAAGTCATTCATTCGAAGAGGGTCATGCAGAAAAGCACGTTTGGGAGGCACCAAAGACCAAACACGTGGAGATTAAGCCCAAAGAGGGAAAACTGAAGCTGCAGATGGATAAGAAGGGTGAGGAGACTCTCTTCATATTCTTGCTTTCCACATACATTTTCAGAGGTTCTGTTTTCCTCCTGGAGCTGGAATAAATTTTCAAAGGGGACTAATTACACTCTCTTAGGGGAAAAAAAGTAATTGCTTCGCAGTTTAATTGAATGAGGATAGATTAGTTTCCGCCGATGGTCTGTCTTCTTTTAGTAATGGAGACTCACTGAAAATGAGCAGCCGAGAAGCAGAGGAAATGGGTTCTTAGGGCCCAAGCTGATGGGTGACCAGAATGTTAACACTGGTCTCATTTCCTCTGCTGAAATTTCAGGGCATTATTTGTCTTTTGTTTACCCTTCATCATTAGTTCCTATGGCCTTCGTATGTCACCAAGAAGCTCCAAGGTTGGAAATACCGTTGTACAATATTGTAGTAGAATACTAGGCTAAAAATAAGACACCTGCTTTACATAAACTTTACATAAATATAAAAAATCTTTTAACCCACACCATCTACTTTTGCCACCTATATTTAGAGCTAAAGAACATAAATCCGTTTCAAGAATATTTATTGATTAGTGTTTAAAAGTCATGCTTTTCTCTCACGGTAGGTCTTTCTTGTGTGGAAGGAGATCCGTTAATGTACCTATTGGCTTCTCCCGGCGTCTTCACATACTGATTCTCTGGGAGGAAAAGGTGACCCCATAGGATTGGATTGATTGAGAAACACAAACTGGCCAGGTTCAGTTTAGCTCCTTTTTTCACTGTAAACCAGGAATCTCATTTGATGTTCTAGGGGTATATTCTTTTGCATCAGACTGCCCCAGACAGGAATTGCCTGAGATAGCAAGCATGCTCTGCTAATTCTTGAGTAATGTAGAAAATCCTTTGACCTTCCCTTCCCATTCTTGTTCATTCTCTGTCTGTCTGTCTCATTCTTATGCTCTGGAACCCATGGGGAAGAGATGTGGCATCTCAAAGACTTTGACCCCTCCAATGTGTCAGTTACTCTTCTACATCTAAGGATGAGATGGTGACATTGACAGAGAAGGACCATTCAAATGGAGTTCGCACTCTAATGGAAGAAATAATAAAAAGTACTAAACAAATATATAATTGTTTTAGGATAATGGTATGAGACAATAATTAACTGAGGGGAGTAACTTGAGTGGTAAATGGACATTTGAAAAGGGTCTAAAAAGAGAAAAATAGGCAGGCAAGGGAGAATCTGGGGCAAAACATTCCAGGAAGAAGGAAGAACAAATGAAAAAGACCTCGGCATGTTCAATGAACAGGGGGAATAAAAGGCTAGTATGGCTGGCGAAACTGGTAAATGGGAGCAAATGTAGGGAATTAGAACAAAGTAAAATGCAGGAACTTTTTTGTTCAAATGAAAGAAATGATACATTATTTGATACAATATCACAGGCATGCTTTTTTTTTTTTTTTTTTTTTTTAAGGTGGTCGCAGGCAGAGAGAGAAAAATAGGATCTTTCCTTAAAGGAAATATTTTAAAGTTCAGAAGTACAAGGAATTTGATTACTGAGATTTAAATGAGAATTTTGTTTTTGTTGTTTTACTTATTATGCCTAAGTTCCTGTTTTCCTTTTCCATTTTTTAATTTTCATATGGTCATTCATGTACAAGAACAGGAGCCTGTGACCTGCTGTCACCTGTGTGTCTCACACGCAGAGCCTGAGCAAGACGCAGAGGGTGGTGGGGGAACCTAGTGGAACTTAGGAAGAAATACGCACCTGACAGCTGGAAGTCACATCTGGGTAGTTTTAGGTCTATCTCTGCCATCAGTCATGGATCTGAACAAGCCCTCTTGATCTCAATTTCGTCTTTAATAAAGATCAGCAGAATCTTGACTCTTCCCTTCTCTCTGATGCCCAAAAGAAAACCCTTTCAATTCTATCTCTGAAATATTTCTTAAATTATCACTCTCCTTTCATCCCCAAGATAGCTAGACAGACGCTACCTTACCTACCTCCAGCTTTTTTCTGTATGATTTGCCTCCGCCCCCACCTTCTTTCACAATTTATGGAGGTTTAATAATAATGCAACACAAGAGGAAGAGTGCACTAGGAAACTATGTAGAGTGAGATTAGAGTATGCAGCTCATTTATCCGAGGAATAGCACAATGTTCCCATGCATTTATTCATTCTAGGAATAGCAGGTTGAGAAAGGAAGGCAGAATAACACTTAATTCTGCAGTAGTGACCCTGAGTGAGAGTCAGGACATTGAACTATTTAAAATAGCAGACCATCCGTTGATAACATGAGAAATATATTGTGTAGCCTACAAAATGCTAAGATTTAAAGTAGAGGAAACTGCACACAGCATTCAAATATTTAGCCTCTCTTTAAACTTTGGAAGAGCCAACATAGCTGCTCTAAAGGTTTGCATGGCAGCTATTATCAGTCTCAACATAGAAGCTGCCCCATGTGCAGAAGATATGCATCCTTGTGACATCATTCATTTCTACCCTGCTTACTCTAGGAATTTATACTATCTCCCTTTCTCTACAGGCAATGAAGTTTAGGACTCCTGACTTAAGAGAATGCAGGCTGATGTTCCTAAAATAATAAGATAATTCCATTAGGCTGAGATATAGTTTCATAAACTTGTTCATGACCTAACTTACCCTGTGGGATTGCACAAATCCCAGATATGCTTCAATTTCCTCATCTGCAATAGGAAGATATTTACCTCACAATACAGATGTATAAATAAAGCGGTTTGAAGTTTTTGAAAACACAGCGAAAAGCAACTTAGAGCTTACTAAGTAGCTGTTGCTGAAGATTTTACAAGAATTTCAGAAGCAGTGCTGGGGTTTTCTAGAGTAAGAACTGTTCATTTGGAATCGAACGTGCCTTAAGCAATATAAAGGTCATCTATTTTGGGATGTTCCAGGCATCCATAAAATCTTCTTTGATAACATCTTATCCATTGGATGGATAATCCATATCCATATCCATATCCATATCCATTGGATATGGATAAGATCCATCTTATCTTATCTCATTGGAGAGCAAACCCTTCCATAAGAAAATCCATTTGATTTGGTTCTGGTGGTATTGAATTCACTTCTGACTTTAGGAGTGATTTTGCCTCTCAGACTTTACCCATTTGAAGCTCTGCAACTCTCTCCTCTACCCTCCCTTACACACAGTGATTAGTTTAGAAATGGCTAAGTAGCTAAACCAGAGCTAGTGATGTAGATGACGCAGTCATGGGATTTTGTGGCGATGATTAAAACAATCTCTTTCATTCCTTCTTGGCCTTGAGACCGTGAGGATGTAACTTTGGACTGTCAGAGGCCACCTAGTGGAGAGAGCTTGAAAGGACTTAACACAAGTCAAGCAAAGCGGGCTGAAAAATGGAAAGAAGGGAAAAGACTGCATGATAGATTCTTGGACTTTGGCTTTCTACATTTTGATTCTGTGAGTCAGAAGATGCCAGCTCCAGCTTCACCAGTTTACAGTGAGGGCCCCCATGAAAATGAAGTCAACAAAGAAGAAAATGTAATAGAGAAAGAGAGAGAAACTGAGGACCGATGAAATTATTTGATGTCCTGGATCCAGCCAATGCCTAGTATCTACCCTGAAGCTTTCATTTATGCAAGGCAGTAAGTTGTTTTTATTTCACCTAATTTGAGTTATATTTTATTACCTGCACCTGGGAGACTCTTTAAAATGCACTACGATGTCAACACTTTATGCCTTGATACTTAGAACGGACTATGAAATTAAGGGCTATTTATAAATGACTCCAGTAAATTTGTCTTCTCTAATCAGCCAAAAATGCAAGACAAGACCATAGACCATCCATGACATACCCCTAAAGTATCTCCCAGTGGACCTTTATATAATAATATATGCCACTAAATAGGTAATTGTTGTATTTTTATTTGTTGATTGATGGGGAACAGTGGATGGTTGCTATTTGTTAGAATATATTTATGGATGAAGTAGTAATACAGGGAGAAGGCTGCCCCTGGGATGGGGGGTGGGATTTAAATACATTCTATCTACACAAGTATTCAGAAGTCCAATTTCATATTTTCTTAAAGTCAAGAAGCACTAACATGCATAATAACTAAATAATAATAATACTGACAATAGCTGCCTAATGTTAACTGAACATTGCTATATGCCAGATACTCCGCCGGCTACTTCAAGTGCATGGTCTCATTTAAACATGTAGCAACCCTGTAAGTTATAGAATTTATTGTCCTCATTTTACAAATGAGGAACTCGGGGCCGAGCATAATTAAAAGCTTTTCCTAGTGCCTTATACTGGGACTCAAATCCAGGTAAATTCCAAGCACTGTACTGTGCATAAAGTCCATAAATATTTTATAAGAGGAAAAACAGGAATTCAACCACCAAAGACTTATTTTATTGGGTAAGGAACATGTGCATTCAAGTCAAATCATTTCAAATATTCTCCACACTTGGTAAAAATCTTTCCCAGCACTGTGTGCATAGTCTGCTGATAGAGATACACTAAAACCCAATTTTTATTTCTGTAGATTTGCTAGGAAAAAAACCTAAATAAAACTAGATCTTTCTGGCTATGTATTCTGTTTCGGCAAAAATGGAAAAGATACAGTTTTTCACAAAACATTGTCTTGTTTAAGTTATTCTAAGTGTAACTTTTCTTCATTTCTTTAGAACATCACATTGTCCTTATGTCCTTTACAGGGCAAGGACTTACACTGAGTGAGAGTTCATTACTTTCCTGATGAATTAGAAACATCTGTGAGGCGGATAGATTGCTCATCTAGAAAGGAGGAAGTGATATTCTATTAGTTTTTTATTAAGGTAAAAGCAGCATCAACATTACCAGAAAAATTGATATACCTAGCCAGCTAACTGAAGGTTTATGTTCACTTGATGTATTAAACGTCGTTTCTTATAGGAGATCTAATTTATGCCTCTGATTAGCTTTATATAAATATATAAACATTTTGTTTCATTATTAAACATATATTCTTTTTTAGGGGAATTTTCATTTATTTATCTACTATACTGTATAGCAGTTACATGACCTTGAAGAGTGAATATATATAATACAGAAATAAAAAATGGGCTCAACTGGAAAAAGACAACAAGTGAAATATACATTGAAACATAGGGAAGTTTATTCTGAGATATAAGAATTAAATCTTAATTTCTTTAAATAACAGTAACTTCTTAAAATAGAAAGTTAAGTATGGCCCAAAACCTTTTGAATCTTAAAAGGTCAAACCTGACTGTATGGAGGTATTTTTAGTCCTGCTCTGTAATATCTTTAGCAATCAAAAAGATAAGAGATTTATGCTTCTATTTTTATCTCACACAATACAAAAACCAAAGCGGGTATTAAATTTTTATTACAATGTAATATGTATTAATAAAGTTACTTTTCTAACAAGTATTCATAATGAAAATTATTTCCAGAGCCCAAATCAAAGAGTCAAAAGTGAAAAATATTAGAGGGATCTATAATCTGTTTAGCTTAGTCTCGTAAATTGACTTTCCTGTTGTAATACCAGAGCAAAGAATTTCTTAACAAAGCTTAGACAGATTATGGATTCTTTAACTATAATTAAACCTATTTCATAGTCTAAGGTCTGAGTGACAAAGCTCGGCTCTGGTACAATTTAAGATAGTCAACATTTTAGTAAGGATAAAGGCCATAGAAAATCTGATTAAAGGAGGCTTTTGAAACATCGATTTTAAAACGTTATAGGACCTAAAGCAAATGCCAAAAGAAAAGGAGCCCTGTAAGTGTAAGCTTTGGATAAAAGGATTAGGACTATGTGCCATCTATATTTCCGATTTGGGTACATATTTATGAATATGAAGAAAAACATTACTTCTTTACAAGGAATGCACAGTACAAAGAGTTCTATGTGCTTTCAAAGAAGTCTCTCGATGGGATGACTAGGCTGAAGATTCTGTACCTCCATTGTGAATTTAAGAAAACCTAGTTGATCGAAGGACTAATGGGGAGGGGTCGTGGGTCAGATATCCAGGCTAAGATGTCTGAGAATTGTCCAGAAGCAAGCCAGAAAAATCAGAGTTCAACCAGTAGAAAGTTATTCCATCTGAATTCTGCAGGGTAAAATTCTTTAATTCCTCCTGGTATACATTTTTAGTTAAAATATAACCTAATAGAATTAAAAGCAATTTAAATAAATAGATCAAAATATTTGTTTTATGGATTTTTATTTTAATATCTAAATTCTCTAATATTAGACACTTACACTCAATTACACAAAGTATACACACTTTTAGAACCAAGTCAATTATCTAATTAACTACTGCTAGTAGTGAATAGTGCATATAAAAAAGGTTAAGTACAGAACATGCATTGAGTTACATAGTCATCAATCTATGAAGTGGCACTATTATTTGTCTAGTTGACCCACGTAGGTACAGTGAAATTGAGTTAACTGATCATATATTCAGCTCTGAGGTGGCAAGACTGAGCCTTGAACCCAGATATGTTCCAAAACCTGCGCTCTTTTTTTTATTTTTTTTAAATTTTTTTTTTTAAAGATTTTATTTATTTATTTGACAGAGAGAGATCACAAGTAGACAGAGAGGCAGGCAGAGAGAGAGAGAGGGAAGCAGGCTCCCCGCTGAGCAGAGAGCCCGATGTGGGACTCGATCCCAGGACCCTGAGATCATGACCTGAGCTGAAGGCAGCGGCTTAACCCACTGAGCCACCCAGGCGCCCCCAAAACCTGCGCTCTTAATGAGGACAGTGCATGGTCTCTTTCCTAAGCAGAGACACTCTTATTTTTAACATTTAAGAGAGTTGAATACATAGAAATTTAGCATCTTTTCAAGATGATTGCGGAAGTGTCTGTCATTAAATGCTTCATTACAAAAACCAAAACTGGGGTAAGAAATTCCAGGCAGAATACAGGAATATACCAAAACTTTTCTGAGACTCTGGTAGGCTTCTTTTTGTGTATGTGTGTGTGCGGGGGGAGGGCGGTGCAGGGAGGGGAGACAGCAGTAAAATCTTCATTTAGAAAAAAAAAATATGAATTACCTATGAAAGTGGCTGACAATGAACCCTTAGTGACTTTGTCTATTTGACTACCAGTGACATAGATTTTGGAATATGGGGATTTTAGAAGGTTTTGAGTACATTTTTTTAAAATGTAACTTACTTTTGACACTTAGAAAAGATCTTTTGAGAATTTCATTTGAGCAAGTTTTTCCATTGGTGGATAACAGAAATTCTGATAGAACAAACAATGAAATGCTACTCACAAATAAAAAGCAATAAACTACTGATATATGCAACAGTACAAATGAATTTCATAAACATCATACAAGTGAAGGAAAGCAGATAGACTGCATGTCACAGGACTCCATTTATATGACAGTACAGAAAAATTGGGGCCTCAGTAACAAATGCAGATCAGATCAGTGTTTTCCAGGGGGGTCAGGTAGGGAAAGAGAATGCACTAAAGAGGAACAAGCAGACAACTTTTGGGGTTCTTAGAGTTATGATGATTATATCATAGTCTCTCTTACACACACACACACACACACACACACACACTGAAATATCCACTTACACTGGTAAATTTTACTATGTTTAATTTCTACCACAATAAATCTGGTTTATTTTTAATTTTTTTAATTTTTAATTTTTTTAAATTTTATTTTTTCAGTGATCCAAGATTCATTGTTTATGTATCACATCCGTAAAGCTTGTTTTTAAAATATTCAAACTTCAACTCAAGTAGTATCTTACTCAGGGAATTAACTGGATTTTGGAGACAAAAATTTGGGTTGATATCTCAATATTTCATATATTTATTAATTTGAAGATTTCATCTATTTATTTGACAGAGAGTGAGAGAGTGTATGAGAGTACAAGCAGGGGAAGTGGGAGAGGGAGAGGCAGGCAAGGAGCCCGATGCAGGACTCCATCCCAGGACCCTGGGATCATGACCTGAGACCAAGTCAGATGCTTAATGATTGAGCCACTCAGGTGCCTGGATACCTCAATATTTTAATGTGATATAATTACTTTTCTATTTTGATAAGTGCTGAAGGAAGTACAAAGACTTGATTTTTTTGGTCAGGCAAGTACTAAAATTTTAGACAGTATTATACACAGAAGAAATACTTCTCCCTTAAATCTTGCTGCCATTTTTCTCCAACAATGATTAAAGGAAGTTTTCTGATTTTGATAAGGCAGGTGGCAAGATGAAGTTTTCATTTCCACTTTTGAAATAATGCATTTTTTTATTGGCTTATCTCTAAAGTCAAATAAATTACAGTTCATTTAGTTCAGCACACCAGAGAGATAATTTTTTATTTTTACATTTATCTTCATGGATAAACTTTGTTTTATTATCAAACCAAAGCTTTTCCTGTACATGGAAGAGTAATGTTATAACACATAGCTATTTTCTACCACTTTTGTATTCTGGATCTTTTTAATAACTGTCAAAAATAAAAGGACATTTGGCTCAATAGCCTATCTTAGGTGATGAAGTTGCTTATCAAATATTTCTTCATAAATTAACAAATATAAGATGTGTGTGTGTGTGTGTGTGTGTGTGTGTGTGTCTTGAAAAAGTAGGTTGTTCATGAATGCTTTTCTTTCCTTAGGAAATTTTGGGTAGTACTAAAAGCTTTGGGGCAATTTTACAACCCTAATACAATGCCACTGGGTGAGTTAAGCTGAACTCCCTCACTTTACATTAGTTGACCTTGACACCACTGTGTCATAATCAAGGCTCATGAAATCTTAATTTATGTAAAGCAGGATTCTAAACAGCAAATTTAAGAGATTCTGAACAAGGCTTTAATGTTAGTTAATAGCAGTGCCTATACAGGATACAGATCTCCTAATTCGTATTTCAGGGAAGCCTTTTTTACTTCCTAAGAACTTTTGACTTTATTGAAGCAAAGGTTTAAAAAAATATTAAAATTTTGTGAAGTTTTCTTCTGTTAAGAGAACAGAAATAATGTACTCAATAAAAAAAAAAGAAAGAAAGAAAAAATAAAAGAGGTCTTTATCTTGCTAACCAAAGGCTTATACTCACTAAACGTGCTGAATGTTTTGAATGTTTTTTTTCTGATGTACAATTTCTGCATTTCAGTGTTTTTATTAATAAAATGAGCATTTCACTTATTAACATTTAAGTATACTTTTTTCTTTTTTTTATTTATTTCCAGCGTAACAGTGTTCATTGTTTTTGTACCACACCCAGTGCTCCATGCAGTACGTGCCCTCCCTATTACCCACCACTTGGTTCCTCAACCTCACACCCCCCCACCACCCCGCCCCTTCAAAACCCTCTGGTTTAAGTATACTTTTTTTTTCTTACATGGGTTGTCTTTTCTACTGACATATACTTGCTTGGTAGCCTTGAAGAATGAAAGGTGCCCTAAATCTTATAAAGTCAAACTTGATAGTAGAATTATTTTTAACAAACAAAAGCAAAAATAAAATCTCAATTATGTATCTTAAAATGAGACATTAAGGAAATAATTTAAAATACAATGAACTGAACAGAAAAATTGTGGATAGCTGTGACAAGTGAAACTATAATTCCTGATTACCAAATGTCCCAATAGTTTGATTAAAGAGCTGAATTAGAAAGAGGAGCTACATGTGTATGCTGATATACCCTACAGAGATAAAGCTATAAATTTCCATTAAATATGAAAACATTAATTTCCATAAAAAGTTAAAAATTTCTTAGATTTTACTATGTTGCATTTACATTTTTATTTAGTTTGGGATATTTTCTAATTTCCTGTGTGACGTTTTTAATACTTGGATTATATAGAATGCTATTTCTTATTTCCCCCAAGCATGGAGGTGGGTGGGAGTATTTAATTTCCTAGGGAAAATTTCTCTATGGTAGAGAATATATTCTTTATTGCCTAGTATTGATATAGTTTGGTAAATGCTCCACATATACTAATACACAGTATTTATTCAGCATTGGGTTAGTATAACACTATTTCCCATAAATCAGCTTTCTTCATTATTTTTACTGATTTTTTAATTTGCTTTATATATGGAGAGACTATTTTTGATCATGATTGTATTGCTCTATTTACTATTTTAGTTACAATGACCCTATTGTGCTAATAACACTTAACATGAACTGTACCTTACCTTTTTAACCGTACAACAAAGTATTAACAATAGACAAAACGGACATATCTCTAACTTTTCATCTTGCATAACTGAAAGTTTCAATTGATTACCTATTTCCTACTTCCCATTTCCCCTGGTCCCTGCCAACCACCATTCGACTCTGCTTTTATGAGGTTAACTATTTGACACCTGGAGTGTGAGTGAGATCATACAGTATTTGTCCTTCTGTGACTGGCTTATTTCAGTTAGCTTAAGGTCTTTCAAGTTTACTCATGTTTACACTTTGTCAGGGATTTCGTCTTTATTGTTACTTATTTATTTGTATCTTTTTTTTTAGGGATTTCTTTTTAAAGGTTGAGTACTATCCCACTGCATTTATATACTACACTTTCTTTATTCATCTGTTGGGACATTTAGGCTGTTTTCACATTTTATTGTGAACTGTGCTGCCTTGAACATTACAGTGCTGATATCAACGCGATCCTGGTTAATATCTCAACGCAGCTGTTTACAGAAATTGAAAACCCAATTCTAATTTTCATATGGAACCACAAAAGATGCTAAATAACCAAAACTATTTTAAAAAAGAACAAATCTTGAAGCATCACATTCCCTCATATATTTTTTTTAAGATTTTATTTATTTATTTGACACAGAGATCACAAGTAGGCAGAGCAGCAGGCAGAGAGAGAGGAGGAAGCAGGCTCCCTGCTGAGCAAAGAGCCCGATGCAGGGCTCGATCTGAAGACCCTGGATCATGACCTGAGCCAAAGGCAGAGGCTTAACCCACTGAGACACCCAGGCGCCCCCCTCATTTTTAAAATATATTACAAAGCAGTAATAATTATGACAGTATGGTACTGGCATAAAAAGCAACACAAGGGGCCAATGGAACAGAATAGAGAGGCCAGAAATAAACCAACACTTATGGTCAACGATCCTAAATAAGGGTGCCAGAACTACACCACGGTGAAAGGAGGGGGTCTTTAATAAACGGCATTGGCACAACTGCAAAAACTACATATTCACACACAGAAGAATGAAGTCAGAACCCAATCTTACACCAAGTCAACTCAAAATGGATGAAAAACAGTTTAAGACCTGAAATTGTAGAACTCCTAAAAGACTCCTCCTTTTCACTAGGATTTCATGGAAATGACAACAAAAAATAAAAACAGACACATGGAACTACATCCACCTAAAAAGTTTCTACACTGTAGGGGCGCCTGGGTGGCTCAGTGGGTTAAAGCCCCTGCCTTTGGCTCAGGTCATGATCCCGGGGTCCTGGGATCGAGCCCCGCATCAGGGTCTCTGCTCAGCAGGGAGCCTGCTTCCTCCTCTCTCTCTGCCTGCTTCTCTGTGATCTCTGTCTGTCAAATAAATAAATAAAATCTTAAAAAAAATAAAAAGTTTCTACACTGTAAAGATAGCATCAGTTTGAAAATACACTCTATGGAATGGGAGAAAACACATGCAAACTACATGTTGGATAAGGGATTAATTTCTAAAATACAACAGAAACCCTTACAGTAACAAAAACAGACAAGAAAAACCTCAATAATTCAAATTTTGAAAAATGGACTGAGGACTGGAATAGACGTTTCTTCAGAGAAGACTGACAAATGACCAAAGGTGTCAGAAATGACACTCGATGCAACTAATCAGGGAAATGGAACTCAAACCCATAATGAATTATCACTTCACACCTGTTGAGATGGCTATTACCACAAAGCAAAAGACAAAAACTACTGGCTAGGATGTGGATAAATTGGAACTTTTGTATACTATTGGTGCAGATTTAAAATGGTGTGGAAAACAGCATGGAATTATGGTGTTTCCTCAACAAAAAATAGAAGTAAGATATGATCCAGCAATCCCACTTGTGGGAATTCATCCAAAACAAAATTGCAGTGAGGATCTCCAGGGGATTTAGCACTTCGATGTTCACCGCAGCATTAATGAAGTTTACTGTATGTGTCTTAAGACGACAGGATTACATGCATACAAATCTAGCATGGGTGTATTTGCCTGTGGAATTCACATCTCCCCCTGCTCCCAATGTGGTCAGTACTTCATACTTGCAAAATTTCTTAATTTCTATTTCATCCGATTTAATAATTAAGAAACTCTCCAGCTTTCAGTGCTTTAAAGAGGACCTTTGATTTTCTTCTGCCTTCTACCCTTCCAAAATGCTGCTGTGAGCTGCTCCTTCTAATAATTTATGCCCTTTACCTCCTTCCTCTATTTCTTTAAGATGGTCTCTATCTTTAGACTGCAAGAAGTTTAACGTAATATGATCAAGTGTTGTTTTCTTTGGGCTTATTTTACTTGGAGTATCTAGAAACTCTGAACTATGTGATTTTTACCAGAACATGGTAAGTCTTCAAATATTATCTAGCACCATCCCTTTTCCTTTCACTTCATGGACTTCCAGTTTGAAAGTTTGCAGAATCTATGTTTATTTCAACATTACAAAAGCACATGAGACATTTTCTCTATGTTCCAAAACAGGTGTACTTTCTTGTAGTTTCCATTCTTTTATTTCTTCCTGGACTTCAACTTTGACATTTTCTATAAGCCTATCTCCAGACAATTTATTCTTTTTCGAGCATGTGTAAATAACTACTAAAGTCATTCATTATATTTTAAGTTCATTATAATTATTCTTTTCTTCTAGCATTTCCTTCTGACTCTTTTAGAAAGGTACACTTAGATATTTAGCAGCATGGGCTTAAAAAGCCACTCATTTTCATAAAATGGAAAGTAAAAATGTTTAATTTTATGCTGTCAGTTCTCAAGATCTAGTTACTTAAACTCTGAGTATGAATAGGTTTACAATGACTTTATTATTAACACAATATATTTTCCTTAAATTCTAGGGATGAATGATATGCTAGGAATTCAGCATAATTCTAATGGATAAAAGGTGAGCTTCTCTGATTAATATACACTGGGGGATGGGGAGGGCAGGCAGGGACAGTGGTTTTTCTTTTCACTGCTGTGTTCCCAGCACCCTAGAGAGTGTCTGGCCCAGAGTATGTGCTCTTTATTGTCGGAGCTGAATAAATGAATTCATGAATTGAAGTGGAGGTAAATGAGCAACACGGTTTTTTCATTTTTTTCACCCACTCATAGAACAAGATCTCAAATTAATCTCTGAGCCACTAATCTAATTAATACAAATAGCAACATTAAAAAGAAATATTGTAAGGCATGAGTGACCTTGATTATGTAGTTTTAATGAAATAAAATAGATTCTGTGATAAAGAATATTACCAGAGATAAAAATTGCATTTCAGAGTGATAAACAGGATCCATTCATGTGAAAGACAATGTTGAATATGCATGTGCTTAATGGGATATTAAGCAATTATAAAAGGATAAAAAATTGATAAAACTAAAGGAGAAAACAGAAAAATAGAGAATCATGGAGATTTTAATAGCATTTCTCAGTTTCTGATAAAATATATACCCATCAAACATCCACAAGAACACTGAAGGTTTGAAAAACAGCATCAACCAACTTCTAATTGAAATTTTAAAACACACTGAACAACTGTAGGATACACATACCTTTCAAATACATAGACCGTATTCACCAGTGTAGACCCTACCGGGGGGTGGGGGGCAGAGAAACAAGTCTCAATGAATTTCAAGGGTAAAAATAAAGCAGACCATATTTTCTTGCCAAAATGGTATTGTCAGAAATCATTAATAACTGATTACTCAAGGTCTCCATATACACGGAAATCAGACAACACACTTGGAAGTAATCTATGGTCATGTGAAGGCATCACGAAGGGCATTGACAGTTGTTTATTTTGCCCCAGATAGTACTAAGGCCCCGGTATCAAACCGCGGTCAGTGAGGAACTATAGATTTTCCTTCCAGGTCTTCCACTATTAAGTGAACTCCAGCAATCTCAGGTTCTCATTTAGAGAAAGAATTAAAAAATTTTAAAAGGACTGGGATGAACACGAGCATTTCAAAGATTCAGGAGATACTAGAAATTCCAAGAGCCTGAATCAAACCAGTGGCTGCCTGACTCACAAACATCTTGGCAGAAAGGGGTCACACTCTTCAGTACCAGCCAAAAAGGTGTGCCTTGCAGAGATCTTTGACAGACACTTTCCAGCTTCATGGTTTAGACCCACAACAATGCAGGATAAGCATTACATATCGGTGGCCTCGTAGACTGATTTATGACAAGAACACAGCATCACTATCAACCTAAAATTGTCACAAAAGGCATCAACACTAAATCTAGTAAGTGGATTCAAAATGTTTTTGGAGAAGAAACTTCACTTTCAGTTTGATTTGTATCCCTGGAAAAGAACAAGACATTTCTCACGGAGATGAATGTTTATTTGCAGGATTAGTTTTTTTTCCCCTCCAATTAAAGCAAGAGATTTCACTTCTCGCTTATCTGCTTTGTTCACCTGGTCCAGGTTTTTTGATTTTCCAAGCCTCAAAGTATCACCTTTTTTTTTTTTTAAACAAACCCGTTCCTGATTTTGCACAGGTACAATTGATGGCTATTTCTCATATGTTCAGAAAACACTTTCGCTCTGTTATATCACAGTTCCCTGGATACAAAATCCCAGACTCTGTTACAGATGCTGTGGTTGTATTCACATTTAAACCTCCCTACAACCCACACAGTAGTATTGTGGTTTTTAGCACTCTCATTTCCCCAAGCAGGAAATGAAGCATATCTCCACATTTCCAATGAGCAATACATACTATAGATAGGATTTTAGACCAGATGGACTGAGTCCGGAACTGACGCTCCTGTCCACACCGTATGTGCTATCTACTCAACTGTATGTTATAAAAATATATATGTATAGATATTTTAACATAGAAGACAAATCCAAACATGAAAAATTATATATTGTAATACTGCTTCTTCCTTCTACCACATCCATCCATCCATAGCATCTCCAGAACCTCCAGATGGTTGCCATTGGAATCTGTAATCCTTTGTGACCAAAACATCATTTCTCACCTTGACCATCTCTTGCAATATGCCTCTGATATTCAGTCTTGGTCTGAGGTGGTCTATTATGTCTACACAGCAGCAAGAAGGGGTTTTTGAAAATGTAAACTATTTTATCACCCTCACTTCAAAATTGTCCAGGACTTTTCACTGCTCCTTGTGTAAAGTCTGACTCTGTTTCCTTTTTCAGCACCATCCTACGCCACAATAATACTCACACAATATTGTCCTACAGTTCAGACCTCCTCTCTTTGCCTCAAAAATTGCAAGATTCCTGCCTTGCCCCCATCCTCTAATTTACTGTTCTCTCAGCCTAAAACATGATCATATTCAAACTGACCGACTCCTCCAACTCACAGTCATATTCAAGTCCACAAGTGACTATCTCTTTAGATACTAGCTCTTCAAAGTTGCTTTTATGGTTTTCCTGTATCAAACTCTGTGCACAGTTCCTCAAAAAAACACATTAAACCAGCCGGCATTTGGGAGGCATCCCTGTCCTTACCAGTCGGCAGGTACACATGCAACTAACATAGATGCCACCCCCTCACTCCCACCTCTCCTATCCAAGCCCCTCCTCCCCCACCACCTAGAGCTCAGCAGCCAACTTGAGCTTTCTCTCTCAGAGAGCTTTTTCCCAAGCCCCATTTCTGTGGTCTCCTAGCTGGCTCTACAATGGTTGGTCAGCAACCTCGGCAATTTTCTGGTTGAAATTTAAAATCAACTTCTGCACAGAGGACAGAGAGAGACCAGAGAAAGAGGGAGACCACTCTGAATTGGTAGATAGTAGTTTTAATAAGGAAACTTACATATGAGGTTTTTCTTGGGCAACCACAACGCAGACAAACCTCCACACTTGCCTGCCAGGATCTTAACATTTATGTAGAGGTCTTAGTGAGGTTTAATTACATAGCCATTCCAGCTGATCTCAACAAAACCTTACTCTTTCACAGCTACATCCTTGAAATGGCTTCAGATGTGGGGATGGTGTGTGGAGGTACCCTCCCAGGACAGAGGGGGAGGAGGAGCCTCGAATTGCCTGGGTCCAGCGCCAAGGTCAAATGAAAGTCACATTCTCTGGATCACCCCCTCCAACACAATAGCATTCCTGGGCATTTAATCCCAGAAAAATGAAAACTGATGTCTACTCAACAACTTGTGCAAGATTGTCTTAGAAGTTTTATATAATCATAAAAACCTGGAAATAACACAAATGCCTTCAATAGGTGAATATTTAAACAACCTGTGGTACATCCATCACTCGGAATACAACTCGGCAAGAAAAAAATAACAAATTATTTCACTTGTGCTGAGTGAAAAAAGACAATCTCAACAGGTCACATACTCTATGATCTCATTTATATAATATTCTTGAATTTTCCAAAATATATAGAAGAAAACAGAGTCATGACCATATTTTGGGAATAGTGGAGTGGAGGGGTTGGGTATAGTGGGAAAGGTTAATAGCAGGGAGATCTTTGTGGAGCTGAAATACTTTTGTGTCTTGATTGTGTGCGGTGGTGGTTACACAAATTATGTGATAATATGACATAGAACTATATACGCACATTGTAGTTATCTCACATCCCTGGTTTTAATATTGTACTATTAGGGATAGTGGGTAATAGGCACATAGGACCTCCCTATGCTGTTTCTCAACTTTCCATGAATCTGTACTTATTTCAAAATAAAAAGTTAAATAAAGCATTAAAGGGAGCATCTGGGTGGCTCAGTCGGTTCAGTGTCTGACTCTTGATTTCAGCTCAGGTCATGATCTCAGGGTCATGAGATGGAGCCCCATTGGGTTCCATGCTCAGCAGGGAGTCTGCTTGAGATTTCTTTCCCCCTCTCCCTCTGCCCCTTCCCCCTCATTTACGCAGGCACTATCTCCAAAATAAATATATAAATCTTAAAAAAAAAAAGAATCAAGGTATAGGTATTAGCCAAAAAATGTTGAAATATTTACAATGTAAATTGACAACACTTGGGGGTATAGGTCATGCTACTGTGACTTACATAATCATTACAACTAAGATATCCTTTGAGGGTTTTTGGCAAAAACTTTCTAGCAAAACCAACAAAGGATTGCTTTCTCCAAAACTGTGGGTTGTGGTGGTATATATGCATGTAGGGTTGGAGGCCTGGGGTTTGAGTACAGTTATCTCTTCATGTGCACTTCATTTTAATAAATTTAAAAGGCCCATCTTTTTCTCCCAGATGTTTGATTTTCTATATATGTCCAACCATTAAAGGGATTAATATTTAATTAAAGATGTTCAGTGACACAGCCTTGTTCAATTCAAAGTTAGTATCACAAGACACATTGTAAGTTATTGAGGACTGTAATGGTTACTAGGTAGCAAAAAAATTGGGGTGAGCAAAAGATGATAGATGAGGACAAATTATCAGACAAGAAAAAAATGTAATTAAAATCTAGTGTACCAGAAAGTAGTTTAATTAATATTAACTTATCTACTGTGTTTTTTAGCTTCAAGTAAATTTCCAGTGATATGGAGCAAATCTTTTAATACACCATTTTTCCAGTTCAGTAACTCTTTCATCTGCACTTACATTTATTATACACTTCTAACCAAATATCCTCTGGACATTTGAAACTTGGGTTTCCCAGTACCTGATATTCAATAAGCACTCAATCTTTAAATATATAGTCATTTACTCATTTAGGACATCATTACACACTGGTGGCCTCGTAGACTCCAAACAAAATTTAAAGTTCCTACAAAGCATAGGGAACAAAACTGTAAATAAGAAAGACTGGCCTCTCCCATAAAGGGGCTCATAGTCTAGTGGGGGAAGACAGACAAAAGGGCTATGACAGTGATGGGAAAATACAGGCACCACAGAAGCACATAGAAGGTCTTTTGACAAAGGTTGGCAGTAGGACAGGAAAGGAAGAGACAAATGGGCTGATGTCGAAAGATAAAGTTTTCCACATGGAGAAACTGGAGAAAATGTTTCAGGCTAAGAGAAGAACATATATAATGGCCCAGAGAGGGGGATAAAACCCCGTCCACGGAGTGTTATAAAAAGAGGGGTGATATCTGGTTGGTTTGGAGTTTTAAAATTTAATTTAATTTAATTTTTTAAAAAAGATTTTATTTATTCTTTTGACATAGAGAGAGAGACAGACAGAGAGAGAAAGAGCACAAGCAAGGGGAATGGCAGCCAGAGGGAGAGGGAAAGGGAGAAGAAGCAGGATCTCCACTGAGCAAGGAGCCTGATGTGGGGCTTGATCCCAGAACGCTGAGATCATGACCTAAGCTGAAGGTAGACTCTTAAGGGACTGAACCACCCAGGCACCCCTGGTTTGGAGTTTAGAACAAATAATAACTACGGAGCTTCACCTGGAGAAAATAAAGTCAGCATTATGGAGTGGAGTCAAAAGGCTGTTTAGTAATCCATCCTGTAGAACTATAGTAGTGAGAATGGAAAGAATTACTTGATTTTGTGAGAAGTTAGACAAGAATCAAAGACATTCTCAATATTTATATATGATTGAAGAGGCTTACAAGGTTTCAAAGATGTTGTCCAGGATCTTCAAAGATGATGTGTCATGCATCTGTTTTGCCTACTGGTTCAATGGTCAAACCAAGATTATTCATGGAAAAAGACGAAGTAGCATTAATCATATTTGGAAACATGTGTGGGGCGCCTGGGTGGCCCAGTGGGTTAAGGCCTCTGCCTTCGGCTCAGGTCATGATCCCAGGACCCTGTGATCGAGCCCCACATTGGGCTCTCTGCTCAGCAGGGAGCCTGCTTCCTCCTCTCTCTGCCTGCCTCTCTGCCTACTTGTGATCTCTATCTGTCAAATAAATAAGATCTTTAACAAATAAATAAATAAAATTTAAAAAGATCATATTTGGAAACAAGTTAATAATTGTGTGTATGAGAGTGTGTGTACACACTCTTACACACCGAGAAAGAGAATTTTGTTGTTGATAGCATACAGTTGTAAAACATGAAGCTCATATATAAGGGCTGTGGGAAGGTCTACAGAACAGCTTTGTTCTAATTTCCATATTCTTTCTAAATGCACTCATCTCCTCAATCAAAACTGACGATATGCCTGAATTTTCCATTTGAGAATGTTCACTGTCTATAGGCATATGCACTCTGGACACAGAACAGGCTGGAATTTTTACTGCCCCAGGAGTTACCCTAAACCAGTGAAGGGCAGAGGTGGTCAACAAATCAATCTGCTCCTACATTCTTCAGTGGGATAGTTCTAATGTATGCTCTGAACAGGTTTTCAGAGCCTCATTTTCCCCTGTTTTTGTCATCTGTCTTTGGATCAAATATCAAATAAATTGCTTGCAACTAAATCCTTCCATTAGGTTGTTTCCTTCTTACTGTAACTTTGTGTATATGTTGCCTGATACTTCCTGTCAATTTTAAAACAACAGATTTCCTTGGATGAGAAAAACAAACAAACACATGCAGATAGGAAGGCAGAGTTAGGGTAATTTACTAGATTTCTATTTTAGAAGTGCCCTGATCTGCTGTGTAGCAGAAGTACAGTATCTTTAATAGGTAATGTTTCTTTCGGTAGAGAATATTTGGTAGGCTGTTCGGTTTTGTGATTCGATTGTGTTCTAGAGGAGCTTTTTTTAAACTCTCAATTTTTAACACAACATATATTTTTTGAGAGCCTTCATGTGTTTGTTCATAAACTGATGGATCACCGATGAAATAAACGGTGGAGTTGCGGGACTCACGGTAAAGAGCATAAGGTAAAAAGCCTGGTAGACTTAAGACTCCCCATAAGTTAATTAAGACACTTACCAATGTATAATTTAATTAGAGCAAATGTCTAATAGGAAAGCATTTCTATCCCCTAAGAGGAGACGAGGCATTTGCTTCTTAGTTTTTCCTTCCATTTTAAAGATTGTAACAGCAGGTATGCCCATTATGGGATTAGCAGAACTGTGTGAGTTCTATGGTCCAGGGGCCTATAAGGAACTCCACACTCACAACAGCTGAACTCCTTGCTGAGGCTTGTAATTCACCTTGTTCTGCAGGAACGTTCATTTCCACCACCTGTTTTATTCATTCCCTTTACCCGAAGTTTCTAAGATATATCAGAAGCAGTACTCTTTCAAAATGGTCATTTATTGTCCTGGCCAATTTTGAGGCCCCTTTCTTTGATTTCCCTGTAGACCATGTTCTGATCTCATGCTATCTAATTTCCTCACTCAGGTGTGTCTTTCTCTTTTAGGGAGTGACCAGCGATCCCTGTACCAACGGATAAAAGATTACTCCAAACTCTGCTGTAAAAAAGAGGAGAAGGCAAGAGGGTCAATGCTCAGAGAAGACCCTTGCTCTTCCTTGCTGCTGCTTTTATTGATCCTTCCAGATAATCACAAATCCTTATCACTGCTTCTCAAGCACGTGCTGTGTGACAAGGGCTCTTACTGAAACTAGTAGGATCTGTTTACGGGAAAGATACGATATGCTAATCTGCGTGTTCTACACGTTCTTCTGAATATAACCTAAGGGACAATGCCTCCACTGCTTAGATCCCAGGGCTGCCATTCCGGCTAAGAAAGCTTTGGGGAAGGCAACTCCCCTAGGCATTCCTATGGCCGAGTGGTCATGCAGGCCTCAGCATTCCAAAGGCCTATGCCTTTTTCCAAAACCTTCCTTGCCCTAAGTGGCCTCTGGTATTCTGGATGATTTCATGCTCTACAATAACCCCAACATACCTTCACCTGTCTTCCATCATCACTGGGCCCCACTCAGCGCGGGCTCCCCAGCAGGCTGTGCCAAGCTTAGGAATTTGTCTTCCCACTTACGTGGAAATTGAGAGCAGTGCTACCCTATATGCTGTGATTATACAGTATGAATGGGTTTCTGTTTTCTGTTTTGGGTTAGAATCTCTTCTTATGGATCCATCTGTACCTGAAAAACAGATTTTAATTTAATTAGCTGCCATTATCCTATGAACTGGAAACCCACTCTTAGGAATTTTGAAACTTAGCTTAATGAACCTAAAGATTTGCTCATGATCAACCTGGGATATTAAAGAATGAAACAATTTTACTGGAAAAAAGGACAACAAATCAGATACCTCTTAGCGCCAAAAAAGAAAGCAATAGCAACAAGCTAATTTTTCCAGTTTCTTTTTGTTTCCTCATTTGATTATTAGAGTGGGAAAAAAATGACATGATAGGGGAGATGTGGGCAAAAAAAAAAAAATCTTTGTGAACATTTTTGAATAAGAATGCCACTTGATGAAAGCCGGATTTCTCCCGTTATTAGCTGTGTCATCTGTGCAAGTTACTGAACTTTCTGTTTTAGTTACACCGCAATTTATTTAAAAATAAATTAGATAAGGGGCACCTGGTGGCTCAGTCGGTTATTGTCTGCCTTCGGCTAGGTCATGATCCCAGGCTTCTGGGATCTAGTCCCACATCGGGCTCCCTGCTGGTCAGGAAGTCTGCTTCTCCCTTTCCCTCTGCCTGCTGTTCTGCCTACTTGCGCTATCTCTCTGTCAAATAAATATATAAAATCTTAAAAAAAAATAAATTAGATAAGCTATAGCAAATTCTTAGAACAGTCCCAGTACATGGTAAGGATCCAAAATACTGTAGTTATTATTGTATAAAATGTACATCAGAAATTAATTATGGGGTGCCTGAGTGGCTCAGTGGGTTAGAGCCTCTGCCTTCGGCTCAGGTCATGATCTCAGAGTCCTGGGATCAAGCCCCGCTTTGGATCTCTGCTTAGCGGGGAGCCTGCTCCCCCCACCCCACCCCCCCGCCTGCCTCTCTGCCTACTTGTGATCTCTGTCTGTCAAATAAATAAATAAAATCTTAAAAAAAAAGAAATTAATTATTAAATTACACTTGCATAAGCATTCGAGTAAGTTGTTCCCTGCTTACTTAACGGCTTCTAAGGTCCCTACCATTTCTTCTGTCTGATTCTTCCAGCACCATCTCTAAGTGCTTCAAATTAATAGACTCAATTATTGAGCCAATATTCTTGAAGAGGCTTTTTGCATGTATCAACAGAACAAAAGTAGCAGGTGGACCCTAGATGTATATATTTAAAAACAAACAAACAAAAACAAAAAACCCACAAAGCACTTTGCTGTTACATGGAGAAGGAAAGCACAGAAAATGCATGTGTTCTGGTTTTTGAAGTTCACTATGTTTTGAGCACTGTGAAAATGACTAGTCTCCCGGCTTGTCAAGTTAAACCCAGCTGGGCCAAATATTGCCAGAGCTCCTCCTAATGAAGGTAACTGGTTGAAGGTCAAAGTGAGTAACTAGTAAAAACTCATGACTCTTCCTATTTGCAGTTAGTGGAATGGTTCAGAGCAATACCAACATTTCTTTTGTAATATTAGAGAAAACAGTTCCAGTGCTAATCGTGAAGAAAACTGTCCAGTTATTCCTCTGGATACAGAAACACAATTGCTTTTAATAGAAAGGGAGATGATTAAATGTTATCTTAAGATGATCACAGTTTAAAAAAAAAAAGGATAATCATGGTATTTTTCTCAACTAATTCATCCCATAGCAATTCATGCGTTAAATATTCCTTTTCTAAGTTAAAAAAATATCAGTATTCAGAGAGCACATACTTTTGATTTGAACCTAAAAGACTGTCCTGTTAAATTTGATGGGGAGCTCATAATAAAATTTCAGGATCTCCTGACTTACTGCAGGTCAAATGCAGTGTGCATGTTTCCACTCACTAACTCTGTAGAGGGATCAGCACAGTCTTAATTTAAGCTGATGAACTATTTCTCTTCTAGACTAGCATCAGGGATGTTATTTACAATTAGTAAAATGGCATATCTTGACTTCCATATTTATGGATAATGATTATTTATCACCCTAATTCTTCCAGATGCTTTTGTGTTTCTCCTTTTAAAAAAGAAATTCCTCTTGATATAATTTCTCAACAAATTGCTTTGGGGAAATAAAAAGAAGGGTTAACTACAATACTATGAAATATTCTTTAATGGCAGCTCCTGTCAGATGAGAGCAAAAAGACATTAAAAAAAATGGGGACATTTACTTTATACCGGATGGACAAATAAGCATTTTATTCAGAATATGCAAATGACTATTTTCTTTTTTATGTATAGGAAAACAATGTTAGTATCAGTGCAGAAATCAAAAGGACCACTATTGTTTAGGAACAAGGACTTTACCTGGGATATTCTATTGAACATTGTACAATGCTAATTCTTACATTCAGCAATACTTCACCTTGGAAAGGACTTACCTGATTGTTCTAATTGAGAATAAGGTTTGCTTCATAAGTACAAAACATTTACTCGTACAAAAGTGGAGGTAATCAATTTTCTCTTCCACTAAGAATTATATCAATAATGAGTAATAATTCTTGATTCTGGATCAAGATAGGCCAAACTACTGATACCAAGTTTTTAAATATCTACTTGTTAATTTGAAAGAGAGATCTCCATGAACAAAATGTCAATGGACGTATCTTACTATGCTTCCTTTTCCTTTTAGGGGAAAATAAATATTCATTAGATACTAACAGGAAAGCAACCAATAAATATTTTGACTGTTGTTGATTGAATAAATATCAATGGTAAATATCAGGTTTAGTGGTCATTTAAATTTTGGAATTATAAGATAACCAAAACATAACTATTCCTTCAGGGCAAGGACCATTTCTTGTTATTCTGTGTATGACTGGTGTCTGACACACAATGTACCAGAAGCACAGTGTGAAACACGGTGTGACACAATATGATAGTCTTAATTCAGCAGATTTTTGAAAAGTCCTCACATACAGTAGACACTCATGAATTTTCTTTTACTGAATTGCAAAATGTGCAAAAGACAAGTTTATGAGATTATAGGTTGGGTTAGAGAATTAATTATACCTGAAAATTTCATTTTCATTGTAAGGAATTCATTTTACTTTTCCCCACTAAATTTCAGCCAAAATTCTGTTGTACTTATCTTCTTTAAGGAGACTTAAAATAAAGGAAAAAAGTCAATGGTAGGCATCTCATTGTTGAAGTCAACAAATGGAACATTCAGCTGACAGGTCATACCATTATAAATGGGCTTACTGGCTTCTTTTTCAACAGAAAGCCAGTTCTCAAAAAGGCTCACTCAGCAACAAAGCCAATGAATCCCTTTAATTTTCCCATTAGTTAAAACCAGTGCCTGAACGTCCTAAATCTAAACTTCCAATAACAAGGAAAACAAAACACTTACAATGAATGATTAACTTAATATTAAAACTATCAGTGGTCCAATTGTGCCTTAGAAAGTTACATGATTCGTTTGCTCATTTGATCTGGTTAGGTGTGGTTTTATAAAACAAACAGAAAGTACTTTCTTTGAACACATATCGGTGAAATTCTGTTTGATCATGACAAATGCTTTCGGAGACTGCTGTTACCAGGAAGCCATGTAAAACAATATAGTAACAGATGATTCTTATTGGGCATTATCAATTATGCTCTCTTCTGAAATATTTTAGAAGTAGTTGTCCTTTAATTCTTACCTATAACCTTATATGGCATATATTTTATAATTGCATACTTTATAGATGGAGAAACTGATGCATAAGAAAGCAAGAGAAGTTTTCTAGAGTAATGCAGTTAAAAAGCAGTAGTTAATAAGTAGTAGAGTTGAGATATGAACACTGGCAGTCTGGCTTCAGAATGTTCACAGTCACGCTCTTTCAGCTGTAGAACAGGAGGTTGAGGTAGGGTAGACATGAATTCTTATCCTTGTAATCTTGGGCCAGTGCTTTCTTTTTTTTTTTTCTTTTCTTTTCTTTCTTCCTTTTTTTTTTTTTTTAAGATTTTATTTATTTATTTGACAGAGAGAGACAGTGTAATCTTGGGCCAGTGTTGCATGGAGCACTGGTGTGCATAAACAATGAATCTTGAAACACTGAAAATAAAATAAAATAACATGAAATAAAAATTAAACAATGACAACAACAACAAAACAGCTTCTGGTTGGGGCACCTGGGTGGCTCAGGTCATGATCCCAGGTTACTGGGATGGAGCCCCGAATTGAGTCCCGCATGGGGCTGGCTCCCTGCTCAGTGGGAAGCCTGCTTCTCCCTCTCCCACTCCCCCTATTGTGTTCTCTCTCTTGCTGTCTCTCTCTGTCAAATAAATAAATAAAATCTTAAAAAAAATAAAATGGAGATACTATACATTTCTTACACATAATGTAGTATTTGAAAGCACAGATTCGGGAGCTAGATTGGGGTTGACGCCAAATTCTGCTACTTACCAGCTCTAACACTTGAGCAAGTTATGTAGTGTCTATATGGATTGGTTTTCCCATAAATATTATGGGGAAAATAATATACATAGATATTGTGAGGATTAAATTAATCTCTCTCTCCTTTCTCTTACTGAGAAGAAAGTCTGGTAAATATAAGTGCTTTAAAAGTGCTTGTTAAATATAAGAAAAAGGAAGAATGAAATTAATTTAAATAAATGGCTATAAAGCATCACATAGAAACTAATTAGAAAGTAGGCACTGTTATCGTCAATAGTCTAATAATATCTCTCATGTTGGGTCAATTCTATACTTGGATTCTTGCGCTTTATGCTAAACTACTTTTAGTGACTATAGAATTTCAGTTTTGTTCTCAATGCCGGGCCTCATTACTTGCTTCTAATATATGAACAGCCTTCCCTTCTCTCTTTCCCTCTTTCCTTACTGCTCTTTAATATCATCCTAATTGTAGTCATTATCATTGTCAATTACTTAGCTTTTAACTTAACCCTCACTTTCTCTGGGAAGACTTCTTTAGCTCATTTTAGATCAACATGGTAGCCCTCACTCTATGTTTTTTCAGCACCCTATACTGATCCTGTTAGAACATTTATCAACAGTCTGTACCATAACTGATTTTCCTTTTGTTGGCCTGTCATTTCTCCTCAGTTAAGCATATCTTAAAGAATGTTCCATACCTGGTTCACCTATCACAATTTCTGACACATAGCACTTTTTTCTGTATGTATATTGAGTAAATGGAGTATTTCTTTTTTGGTCTACTGAGAACAAGCTCTAGGTCAGTGGCCTTTAGAAGATAGCCTGTAGAAATATTTTCTTGGCCAGTGAAAAAAGTAAATATGAAAATATGGTCAGTTTTCATAAAGATAAATGTAATTAATATATTTTTAAAATTTCTGAGTTATGTTCTTCTTATTCTAATGATAAAAATTATTTCTTTGGGGCACCTTGGTGGTGCCATCAGTTAAGCAATTGACTCTTGGTTTTGGGTCAGGTCATCATCTCAGGGTCCTGACATGGAGCCCTGCATCAGGCTCTGCACTCAGCATGGAGTCTTCTTGAGACTTTCTCCCTCTCCCTCTGCCCCTCCTACTCATGCACTCTCTCTAAAAAATAAACTCATATTAAAAAAAATTATTTCTTTAGTTGAGAACAATAATAAATGAGTTAGTTTATTTATATTCTCTTTACTTAGAAAACTAAAAAGCTGACAACTTCTATTACTGTGATCTCTATTTTTTTTTTTTTTTTAATTTAACTAATGTGTGAGATCCAGAATTCTGGTGGAAAGGAAATGAGGCATAGAAATAAGGACATAAGTAGGTGATGCAGAAAAGTAAGAGTGAGGAGGTTCTTAAAAAGGATTATGATATGTGGTATCATTTTTTAATAATATTGCTTAGAATTAGTAATTTTGTGTGTGTGTGTGTGTGTGTGTGTGTGTGTGTGTGTGTGTGTGTGTGACAGCCATGCATGTTAAGGTATTTATTGTGACCTAAGTGAATATTCTATTTGTTGTACCTGTCCCTGAACCAAGTGTTCATAGACTGGAAGACATAGTACTTCAGCATTTCAGTGAAGTGTTTGACAGTGTTCTAAGAGATGTTACTGGACCAGGTATAGAAATATATCACAGCTAATAATGGAGAGGGGTGGAATCACAGTCTAAAAATGATGATATATGTCAATGTCAAGTTGGAATGTTATGGCATTTTCTTTGGCTCTTGCAAATTCAAAATTTTATTAATGACTTGGATGAGGACACCGATAGCTTGCCTATCTAATTGTGAGGTGACAGATATTGTAAAGAAACCAAAATGATCAATTACAGTATCAAATACAAAGAAGTCCTTGAGAGGTTGAAATAATTTTGAGAAGAAAAATATTAAGTGACAATACAAATGTATGTTTGCTTGCTGAAAGGAAATTCACAAGAACAGGTTAGTTACCCATTGAAATAAGGGTACAAAAATGTAGGAATTTTAACTCAATTCTAGCCAATAGTAGAAAGTACGTAAAAAAGAGTTGTGACCTCCTTTGCAATATAAATGTAAATAATAATTAAACAGGGCCAGTACGATGGAGAAAATAATTCTTTGCTTTGGGTACTGGATATTATATTCCAAGATAGTTTGGTAAAGGCAGTGTATCTATAGATGAGCTACCAAATGTTGAAGAGAATTAACCTGAAAAAAGAGACAATTCAGAGGAATTTTGTCTACATCTTTAAATACTTATTTGATAAAATTTATTTATTTTGGGGAGTTTGTGTGTGTGTGTGTGTAGAAAGTTATCTTTGAAGAAAAGTCTCTTTCATTTATTTGTAAAAATATTTCAGATTATGTAACATCAAAGTAAATGATTATAGAGACAGTCTATTACAGAGTAAAGTAATAATGAAGTAATTTTCCTGCAGTTGGAGGTCAGGGAAAAAAAATCACAGTTTATTTCCTCCCAGGAGACTGTTGGGAAATGCAATTACTGTTCAAACTTATTTAAAATTGTGAGCTGCAAAATATACATCCATTTAATAAAATTGCATTTGATTTTTGCAGATAAATAATGTAAGTGAAGGTTTGAGCCATATTTAGAGGACAATAAGTCAGATTTGAATACCTTTGATACATTTCTGTTTCTGAAAATGCATTTTAATCATAATAACTAAGGAGAACAAACAATAGGGAGCTGAGAAAGTGACTTTATAAAGTATGTTTGCATTTGGTTAGTGTGGACCACAAATTCAGTCAGAGGACTGACGGGAAGGGATGGAGTCTGAAACTCATATGTCACTCCAGATGCTTTTTTTTTTTTTAAACCCCAAATACTGCTTTTCCATCTTGTTCCTACTTATTATAATAGGTCCATGGACCAGAATGAGTATACTGGTTAATCTGGAACTACTGCAGAAGGGGAATACTCTTTAACGTGAATAAATGGACTTTCTGTCTCTATTTTTTTTTTACTACTTCTCTTTTATTATGGATGTCTCACTTCATTGGTGCAGCCTACAGGTAATGTGTCACCATGATGAATGTCCCCGTGATGAATGCCACCCGCTTCGATCAGACAGTGCTGTCTAGGGAAATGAGGGCTCCATTACGAGCTGTATTTCACTTCTGATTTTAACACAGATTGGTTGAGTGACCTTGAATAAATTGGGTCATGTCAGCATATTAGAGCTTTTTGGCTGCATCCTTGTCCGTCTCATATATAATGAATCTATTGCATATGGTAGCCTTTCAATATGAATAATCAGTTATCACTAACATAGTAATAGTATTTTACTATTTTATAACTAGCATTGCTAATTTCCTAACTTCATCATAATAGCTAGTTTCTTCATCAAGATTATAGGAATACTTCTATCTGAAATGTTATATACCTTCATTTAAATATTTTTAAAATATATTTTTCTTTATTTGGGTATAACTGATAAATAATATTGTAGGATTGTAGAAAATATGTGATGATCTGATATATATGTACATATGTGTGTGTATATATATACATATATATATAAATAAATAAATACACACTTTGGGAGTGGTTCCCCTACTGAGTTATAATTAATACATCCATCATTTCACATATTTATACTTTTCATTTTTTTTTTAGTGAAAACATTTAGTTCTACTCTCTTAGTAAATTTCAATTGCACAATATATGTTATGTATGCTATATATCTTTTATTGTCTTTGGTAGAAGTTATTTGGGATGATCAGTTTGGAATTTAGTTTTGAACATGATTGCACCAGTAACTTGTTTTTCAGATATTATAGTTGCTCAAAATACTTAAGCACCAATATTTTAGCTAGATATTCTTTTCCTAAAAAGAAGAGGTTATTTACTTTTTGTGTAGATAAAAAATTTTGAATGTATAAAAGTGTATAAACTGTTTCCCATCCCACTGCCATTAATTTTTCTATAGAAATTTTTGCCATCAATTAATCTACAATATCTATAAGTGTGTGTGTAAATTTCTTTATTAATCTCATTGGTATTCAACTCCACTTGTTTTTACACAACTTACTATCATTTAAAAATATATCTGAGATTGTCTCACATTAAGATCATGTAGATATACTTTATTTTCTTAATGATGATATATTCTTTAATTGTAATAATATATCATAATTTATTTACTCAATTCCATATTGGTGGACATTCAGAGTTTTAAAATATTTTGTGATTAGAAACTATGCTGCTTGGTGAGTGCTATGAAGTGTGTAAACCTGACAACTTACAGACCTGTACCCCTGCAGCTAATAATATATTATATGTTAAAAAAAATTTTTTTTTAAAAAGGAAACTATGCTGCAAAGAATATTCTTGCATATTTGTGTATATATTATATATATATAAAAACACTTTAAAACATTGAGTGATTTTTAAACTGAAACTCCTAGAATCAATACACCTGCAAAATGAAGAAGTTGAGATTGTTATACTGTAAACATTTATTTTGGCCAATATATGTGTTGTTATTCCATGAAATTCAAGTTAAGAATAAAAAAATAAAAATATTGCAAAATTAAATATATTTGTATATATACTTAATATATAAGTGTACTATGTCCATTAACTATTTGTAAGACAGCTGGGAAAAAAGAAAAAGTATTCTACTTCTGGTTTATTTTTCCATGTCTTTGATCTTTCACCAAGTAAGAGATAAGCATTGAATAGTAGCACTGATTACATTTATACCTTAAAAGATATATTTGATGAGATATGTGCGTATCATTGATATCTTTTACAGGTACCCAATTTCAGTGGTTGTATTGGAAGATAACCCTAAAGACTGATGATACTTAAATTATGCTCTGCTACTTTTTCCTTTGAACAATTCAAAAGACAAGCCAATTGGAAGTTAAACAGCAATTTCTACTTCATTAAATTTTTATAAAAAATACATGTGGCTTAACATAAATTGTTGATAGAATATGTTTTAATATTATGTCTTTGCATGGGAAGTGCAATTACTGCAGAAAATGATATGTTTCCTGCCATATTGATTAAACACTGTATTCTCCCATGTGCCTTTTTTTTTTCACTTGACACGGAGCATAGTTTATTTTAGATTATGTGATAACAATTACTGAATGGTTTACATATTCTGCATTTGGGAATCTTTAAAATGTTATTGTTCAATGTTCCTAATCAAGCCTCAAAAGTGTGAATGATCCTTTTTTGTTTAAGATTATTCTTTAGTGTGAATCTAAGTAAACACAGGCATGGTTAAGTGTAATTAGATTTAGCTACCAAGGAGAATGTGTAAAAACAAACAAATAAATGAACAGAAATATATCTAGCACTTCAAACAGGAAATGGATATCCTGCAAATGCTGGCAGTATGTCACCTCTTCTTCATGCACACAGGTGATGGTCACACGCATAAAGAATCTCCATCAGCTGTCTTAAAGTGGTATAGAAACCATGTCGATTTTGAAGGTTGTATTTTATTTTCACCATTGTCTTTTGGAAGACACTTTTCTGTACTGCCTTAAATGCAGTTAATTAGTTACTTACACATTTTGAAAAAAATATGAACTACATGACAAATATTATTATACTATTACACAGATAATTTGATATTTGCAGGGCAATTTTATGTGTCTTTTGTGATGCGTGACTTTTACTTTAAGTTTTATATTTATTCCTAAACTTTCAGCCACTTTGTTCTTAAGCCTCTAGTTGAAAGCCACCACAAAAACAGCATGTCATATGGCTTTCGGAATTAATCTTAATTTTATTAAAGACATTGGCCATAATAATAACCCAATATTTATTACTTATGCACCATGCACGAAGAACAACGCTAAGTGGTTTTATGAATTACCGTTGGTCAACACAACAACACAAAAGATATGGTAAGATTATTTTCCCAATTTTTCACTGAGGGAACTTTGAGCTATCAGGATTAAGTAACTTAAAAAAGATCCTGCCATTAATAATTGGCAGAGCTAGGCTTAAGCTCAGGCTAGAGACTTGAATAGTTATAAATAGAAGAAATGTGTCAGGAGTATGATAGAGCTTTTGTTTATAACAAATTATGAGAATGTGAGCACAGAAGGACACAGAGAGTTTCACCAGCATTAGTCATTGTTTCATTCTCAAGCTGCAAGGGGTTCTTGTTTTTTAAGATGAAAAATATGACAGTATTTTGAATAAAAATTCCTCAGTTGAGAATAAGTAAGACTGGACACAAAATAAATTAGATTTGTAATTATATTTAATGATTTCTAACTATTTCAAATTCTTCGTTAAAGAAAATTAGAGATCAGTAAAATGCATCGCATGCTGCTTTCCATCCAGCATGTCTGGGGGATAAAAAAAAAAAAAAAAAAAGAGGTGTATGAAATGTGGTCCCACCATTTTGTTCCCATTCTGTTGACCCAGAAATCTTTTTTTTTTTTTAAGATTTTATTCATTTATTTGAGAAAGAGGGAGCGAGTTATTCATTCATTATTGAGAAAGAGGGAGCGAGTGAGAGAGCACAAGTAGGGGGAGCAGCAGAGGGAGAGGGAGAAGCAGACGCCCCGCTGAGCAAGTAGCCTGAAATAGGGCTCAATCCCAGGACCCTGAGATGAACCCGAGTTGAAGGCAGCCATTTAACTGACTGAGCCACTCAGGTACCCAACCCAGAACCTTATTAAGTCTCAGTTCGTTAGGGAATATTTTAACCAAATTATACCAATATTGGTGGATTTTTACGAAAAGATGTTTTCTGATATTCTTGCAATTAGGCAAATGTAATTCTATGATCAATATTATGAATAGGGCCGTTTAAGCATAATTGTCAAAGGGAACAGTTATTTTGATACATTTTACAATGAAGACTTACTTAAGTTAATGAATTTTTGTTTATTTTGAATCTTGCTAACTGTAGTTACTGTGGTTTTGTTTCTTTTCAGTTCTTTGTATCACATACTCCAAAAATGAAACTGATAGGACAATAGTCTGATAAGAAAACAAACCACAGAGAAGTCAAGTTGAAGTCATGCTTTGTCAGTTAAGAATGGACTCTTACACCAAATTTAAGCAATAAAATTTTTACCAAATAGTTTTAGAAACTGTAAGTTTTAGTCCCTGTTGATTGTTTCTACAAAGTTTTTACTGTCAGTTAGTATAACTTCTAAATGGTGTTGAAATTTTCTCATCTATGTAAAATTATAACTGCCTGCAGGGCCAGCTGTTCTTTATTTTATTGTAGATTGATGTTCTTACGTAGTTATACGGCTTATGAACTGAATAAAAGACTTATGATTTATATTTCATTTCTTAGCTAATTTACAAAATTATAAGCAAATTATCTCACTATTTCAGTACTGAACTGTGATTCAAGATGGATAGATATTATCACAGTACTAGTTTTTTGATGTTGCTGACTACGTTAAATTCTGTACTTGACATGTCCATACTATTTTCTTTTCTTTTCTTTTTTTAAGATTTTATTTATTTATTTATTTGACACAGAGAGAGAGCGAGAGAGAGCGAGAGAGAGCGAGCGTGCGCGCACAATTAGGCACGGTAGCAGGCAGAGGGAGAGGGAGAAGCAGGCTCCCTGCTGAGCAGAGAGCCTGATGCAAGGCTCCATCCCAGGACACTGGGATCATGACCTAAGCAGAAGGCAGACTCTTAGCCCACTGAACCACCCAGGTGCCCCATCATTGCTATTTTCAAAATGAAAAACAAATGGACAAGGAGATCAAAATGACTTCATAGTAAACAATGTTCTTGTGACCAAATTAGTGTAGGTAGAAAGGCAAAGTCAAAATCTGGCTTTACTGGAAAAATGCATGCCAAAGTGATCAAAGTGACTCACCCTTGGTCTGAATGGCGCAGGTATACATAATCTTTATTTTCTTTTCATAATCTGCTGTCTGGATTTCTGTGATAGACATGTTTTACTTTTTCAAACGAGGGAAAGAAATAAAGCAAAAAAGCAAACAATCAAGCAGAGGCAAATGATACATGGCCTTAGAAAAGCTTTCCGGCTGTTGTAGAAATGGCAGTCAATATATCACAATTGCAGAGGCAGACTCACATTTTGAAGGAATCAGTAGCAACAGCACACAAAGTCCCCAAACATAGATCATTCCGGTGGCTGTGAGCCCAGTTAAGGAGGCTAGCAGGATACCGTAGGTGAGGAATGATGCCTCCTTGAACTGAACAGGCATGGGGATGATGAAAAGTTAGCAGACTAATGGGCAGCTAGAGCAGTCGAAAGACTTAACCTCAGCAGAAATAAGAAACAGGAACTGTCCAAATGGCATGTGCTTCCGCCTGAAGCTCACAGTTGTCTCTCAATGTCAAAAACAAACAAATAAAAACAAACAAAAAATAAAAAGAAATAAATGGTCATGTGTCAGAAATTCTGTAAGAAAAAAATCTTAGGTCTCTAGATACTTGACTTTGTATTGGAACAATCAAATTTCTCTAGAGAAAAGGTTTCCAATATGCTACCAGGGGTGAACTGAAGGTAGGAGTTGAATTATAATTTCATATTTATCACTCTAAACTACATCCTTAGAAGGGTGTTCTGATCTGTGATTTATTTTAAAAGGTACCTAAGGATCGGTAAGAGAGAAATTGCGGAAAAGGTGCTGGCTCTGGGGCAAGAAACCGTGAGTTCCATCCTGGTCGTATTCACTGACGACCTGTGTGGCTGTGAAATGTTGGACCAGGATTGTGTTGTAAATCCCAAAAATGGAGAGGAGGGTAAGTGGTTCCAGATTGACTTTCAGTTTTGAATTTCCTGTGTCTCCTTCCTTCTTCACATTTTAGTATATGTGCGGAAATCAAAAACTTGAGTGCAAATTACATACTTAGCAATAAACAAAAGATGAAAAATATAAACTAACATTTATGTAGTAACTACTTGTTATGTACTCGTATGTCTCAGTCTGTGTGAGGTAGTGTAACAAAGTGAGATAGATAGGATGGTTTAACCCACAGGTATTTATTTCTCACAGTTCTGGAGGCTTGGAAGTCTAGGGTCAGGGTACCAACATGGTGGGGTTTCTGGATGAAGACCCTATTCTTGGCTTGTAGATGGTAGCCTTTTCCCTGTGTCCTCATGTGGTGGAGAGAGAGAGAGCGAGCAAGTGAAACAACAGCCCTGCTTTCATGATGTCATCTAAAGCTAATTATCTCTGAAAGGCCTTACCTCAAAATACCGTCATATTGGGTGTTAGGGCTTTGACATATAAATTTTGGGAAGATGCAAACATTAGGTCCATTACACTCCACATTGTAGATTTATTAATTTATTAATTCTCATACCAAACCAATGAGACTAAAAACTTTTAATAACTTCCTTTTAGAAGACGAGGAAATCGAGATACAGAAACGTAGTAATTCGCCTTAGGTCACCCAGCTAGGAAAATGTCTACTCAGAAATGCAAATTACAAAACTCACATTCTTAACCACACTGTGCTGTATGGTGTGATTGATTACATGTTGTAGCTACTCAGAAAAATAAGCTAAATTTGTATCTTTCACATTAGGGTTGTCTATAATATACTGTTTTATTCACTTTAACAACTGGCTAATTTCAGGGACTGGAATTTTCCTAGATGTTGAGTATGCATGACAATCAAATCTAATTCTTACCCCAAGCTTTCTGCTTTTCTGAGAGTCCCAGGTAAATTTTTCAAAAGTAAAATATGTTATATTAGAAAATAAAGCTCAAAAATGATAACTATCACCTCTAATGCCACCACCTAGGGGGATAAAAAACTGTCATTAATTGTGTGTTAAAAAAATAAAGTGAAATCCTAGTAGCTAAAAAGCATTTAATCTCTTTACATTTAAGGAAATATCAACAAACTTTTTAAATTTTATATCTATTTAGCAAAAAAAACTATTTAGCAAATATTTGTCCTTGTTTCTCGCCGCGCCGCCTCCATTGTTTATTTTAGTGATGGATCTAAATGTTCTAATCTCAGCTTCATGAGAGTCTGTATGAGGAAAACCTTTTGTTACAAACTAATATTTTATTAGTTTCATTGCATTCTTTCTCTTTCCCTACTTCTCTCTCCCTCTGTCTCTGTCTGTGTCTCTGTCTGTCTCTCTCTTTTTCTCTCTCTTTTGCAAAGAACAATTTTTAATTTAATTTTTTTAATTCCCAGATCATTCAGCTTTAAAACTCAATTTTCCTCTAAGGAAAATGTTGAAATTACATACTTTTATCCACTGATTTCTGGAAAATGTTCAGAAATAACTTATGATATAATTATAAAATGCTCTTTCAAATAAACATTGTAACCAATAATGGAATCTGGAGCACTAGGATAAGAACTTAATGGTTCTCTGAGCAATGCATTAAATCAATAGTTGAAGTCATAAAAAAAGCAACTTACTTCCGGCTGCTTGAATCTAGGCTCTCTACCTTTAAACCTGACTACAGTGTAAAGGAATTTAGCATAATAAGAAATTTTTCAAAAAATAATGAAGGCAAAATCTTAGTAAAAGAAATTATATTAAATACAATGAAAGAATTAAACATTTTATATTAGTATTTAGTAATGTAAACTCAGTTTTAGTATCCATATCCGGTAAAACTACAAGTGCATGTATAAATGAATGAAAAGTAAGTCTATAAATGTGAAATATACCTGAAACCTATGCTGATAAGAAGTCTCCTTAGCTTAGAGGTGGGACTATAAACATAATTGCTGCTTACAGATATGATGAGTAAATGAATTGGAAGAACAACTGTAACATTTATATGCCTATCCTATGTTTTCTTACTTTTTATAAAGACATGAATTATGATTTTAACATAAAACTCCAGTATCTTGAACCATTCACATAGAGCAACATAAACATCTGTGACTCAACACATGGTTTACAAAATGTGACATTACCCAATTTGCTTCAAATGTTTTTCAAAGTAAAAAGCAAATATAAATGTTGAAAGAATTAAAATTCCCTGTGTAACCTTCCCAGATCAAACCAGGCATTGTTCTAAGACTTTACATATATTACATATATTAATTGATCTGATGCTAGCATTTTTTTTATGAAGTAGCTTTACTCATTATCCTCACTTTACAGATAAGTAATCAAAAGTTTATGATAATTAGATGAGAGGGATTTGAACCCAGGCAATCTGACTACAGGTTTCTGTGTCATTGTGCATGATGGGGTCAGCATACCCCAAATCTACCAGACATTATATCAGTTGACACTTCCATATCTCAAGGTTGAGATTTCATGACTCCCCACATCCTTGTCCACAGCTGGTATTTTCAGACATTTTAATTTTCGCAAATTTGATTATAGTGTATTATTGCATTTCCCTAAATCCTAGTAAAGTTGAACATCTTTTCATATGTGTATCAGCTGTATAAAGTTTCCTTAGATTTTTCATTATCATATTTTAGTGAACTATATTGATATAGCTTAAAAATAATGGAAGTGTGTGGCTTCAACAAATTATGAAATAATTTGCCTGTTTAATCTCAGTGAAGCTCATTTTCTATCAATCTCTCAGTTTCTTGGACCCAGGCAAATACTAACCGGTTTTCTGTCACTCTCACTTAGATCTTTCTTTTCTAGAATTTCACATAAATGAAATCACGCAGTGCCTAGACTCTTCTGTCCGTCTTCCTTCACTCAGTATATTTTTGACTTTTATTCATGATGTTATGTTTGTTAGTTCTTGGTTCCACTTATTTGTAAATAATGTTCTATTGAATGAATATATTACAAACTATCCACTCCCTTGTTGGTGGGCATTTGGGTTGTTTTTCTCTCTCTCTTTTTATTATTACAAATAAGTTTCTATAAATATCATGTGCAGATCTGCACATGGACATGTTTTCATTTCTCTTGGGCAAATCCCTGGGAGAGCAATTGCTAGATCACATGGCGAGTCCACATCCTTCAATATTTTTTTATTTTAGCTGCCTTGGTGGGTGCATGGGGTTAGTACTTGTTGTGGTTTGATTCTTTTTAAAAAGATTTTGTTTGTTTGCTTGTTTGTCTATAGCACACATGAGTAGGGGATGTGGCAGGGGGAGAGAGACTCAAGCAGACTCTCTGCTAAACATGTAATCCAACACGTGGGGCTGGATTTCTCAACCCTGAGATCATGACCTGTGTGGAAATCAAAGTGGCACATTTAACTGACTGAGCCACATAGCTGCCCCTGTTGTGGTTTTAATATGCAGAAGTAATGATGTTGAGCATCATTTTGAGTCCGAGATCACCATGCTCCACTTAGCAGCACCCTTGCTGAAACATTAGAATATTGTACCGAGACTGAAAGCTGGGATGATCACAGGGCTCGACTCAGTTGTTTCCCTTTTCTCTGTGATCACAGTCTTTCTTGTCTGTCTGTATGTCTGAATACTATGGATTTTTGTGTTATTCCAGTTTTCTTTCTTTTTTTTTTTAAATTAACATATAATGTATTATTTGCCCCAGGGGTACAGGTCTGTGAATCATTGGGCTTATACAGTTCACAGCCTCACCATAGCACATACTGACCCTCCCCTCCCCAAATGTCTATAACCCAGCCACTCTATCCCCACCTTCCCCACCCCCCAGCAACCCTCAGTTTGTTTCATGAGATTAAGAGTCTCTTATGGTTTTTCTCCCTCCTGATCTCATCTCGTTTCATTTTCTCCCTCCTTAACCCCCATGACCCCCTACCACCCTGCCTCTCAAATTCCTCATATCAGAGAGATCATATGATAATTGTCTTTCTCTGATGGGCTTATTTCGCTTAACATGATATCCTCTAGTTCCATCCACATTGTTGCGAATGGTAAGGTTTCATTTCTTTTGATGGCTGCATAGTATTCCATTGTATAGATATACCACCTCTTCTTTATCCATTCGTCTGTTGATGGACATCTAGGTTCTATCCATAGTTTAGCTATTGTGGATATTGCTGCTATAAACATTGGGTGCATGTGTCCCTTTGGATAACTACATTTGTATCTTTAGGGTAAATACCCAGTAGTGCGATTGCTGGGTCATAGGGTAGCTCTATTTTCAACTTTTTGAGGAACCTCCATATTGTTTTTCCAGAGTGGCTGCATCAGCTTGCATTCCCACCAAGAGTGTAGGAGTGTTCCCCTTTCTCTGCATCCTTGCCAACATTTGTCATTTCTTGACTTGTTAATTTTAGCCATTCTGACTGGTGTGAGGTGGTAACTCACTGATTTGTATTTCCCTGATGCCAGTGATGTGGAGCACTTTTTCATGTGTCTGTTGGCCATTTGGATGTCTTCTTTGCAGAATTGTCTGTTCATATCTTCTGCCCATTTCTTGATTGGATTCTTTGTTCTTTGGATGATGAGTTTGATAAGTTATTTATAGATTTTGGATACTTTTATCTGATCTGTCATTTGTGAATATCTTCTCCCATTCCGTCGGTTGTCTTTTGGTTTTGTTGACTGTTTCTTTTGCTGTGCAAAAGCTTTTGATCTTGATGAAGTCCCAATAGTTCATTTTTGCCCTTGCTTCCCTTGTCTTTGGCGATGTTTCTAGGAAGAAGTTGCTGCAGCTGAGGTTGAAGAGCTTGCTGCCTGTGTTCTCCTCAAGGATTTTGATCTTCAACAAAGCAGGAAAAAATGTCCAATGGAAAAAAGACAGTCTCTTCAACAAATGGTGTAGGGAAAATTGAACAGCCAACTGCAGAAGAATGAAACTAGACCACTTCCTTACACCACACAAAGATAGACTCAAAATGGATGGAAGACCTCAGTGTGAGACAGGAATCCAGTTTTGTAATTGTTTGCAATGAGAAGGTACATTTGATCTTAGTTACTCCACTACACCCAGAAGCTATTGTTCTTTTACAAAATAATTTTTAAAAATATTATTTTTAAACAATTAGGAGTTAATTGAACTTAGTTTTGCTAATGAAAGTAAATTTAACTATATAGAGTTTAGGAGTTTTTTTCATTATTTATATTGCTTACTTTCCTTCTAGATTCTGGATTACATTGATTAATAACTACTTTAGTAAAGTTGATTTGGTGCTAAACTCTCACATTCTCTGTAGGTCTAAATATGTCTTTATTTTTTCTCTCACTTTAAAATGATAATTTAGATGCACCCTAAATTCTAGTTTGTTGGTATTTTTTTTCCAGCATTTTGAAGGTAATAGTGGTACTCTGTCTTCTTGTATTTATTTCTTCTGGTACCTTATCTGTCTTATCTTTTTCTTGGGTTTTAATCATTTTGCTAGCCTCAATAATCGGTAGACTGAAAGCAGAGAGTGGCCTGGTAGCTTTTGATTATATATGATAACATTTGGCTCAATAATAAAAAAAAAAATAGAGGAGAGACGAAGAAGGAAAGAAAAGGAGAGGTTTAGTGCCAGGTTGATCAATGAGATTCTTTTAAATTTGCAGAGTTCATTTGAATTGCAAGGGTTTGCGGAAACTGCCTTACAATCACATTCCTTTAATCAAGAGTAAGCTTCGGTTGTGAGAATAGATTATTTTTTCCCCTTTGAGGTCAACCTCTTACAGATGGAACAGCATGGCACTGTGTTTATACTGAAATGGGTTTCTGAGTTGCACGGGAGCAGAGGTGGTAATACATGGCATGATTACATTTAATTTATATTTCAATTCTGACTCTCTTGAGCCCTGGCTCTGCTTTCTCATTTTCCTCTTTTCATGACAGTGGTGCATAGGGTGATGACTATAGATTTTCATCAGTAACTCCCAAATCCCTACTGGAGTCAGTATGCTACAGCAACTTTCTTTCTGGAATGTTTTCCTTTTCTTTTGTTTTGGGACTTTGGTGATTTTCTTCCTTTCTTTTTTTTTTTTTTTTTTGATTATTTATTTATTTATTTGATAGACAGAGATCACAAGTAGGCAGAGAGGCAGGTAGAGGGTGGGGGGCAGTGGGGAGCAGATTCCCTGCTGAGCAGAGAGCTAGAAACGGGGCTCCATCCCAGGACCCTGGGATCATGACCCGAGCCAAAGGCAGACACTTAAAGACTGAGCCACCAAAGCGCCCCTTTGGTGATTTTCTTTTTACCTTGTTCATCTCTCTGTGCTCCAGAAACATAAAATTTTCTGCAGTTTGGGCTGCCATTCTACTAACCTGACAAGTAAAATTATTTAATTAATTAATATCAGATTATAACAAAACATTAACATCTATATCTTCCAATTAATGCTGTCAAATTCCATGTGCAGAGTCAATTAATTATTTCTCTTCTCTCAGAAATGGGTAGAGGTGCCCGGGTGGCTCAGACAGTTAAGCATCCAACTCTTGATTTCTATTCAGGCCATGATCTCAGGGTTGTGAGATCTAGCCATGTGTTGGACTCTGTGCTGGGCAACCCTCTCCCTCTACCCCTCTTCGCCAAGCCTCCCTACTCAATATGTGTGCCCACTCTCTCTCTCTCTAAAAAAAAAAAAAAAAAAAAAAAGGAAAAGGGAAAGAAAAAGAAATGGGTAAAGAACATTGCTGTTTTTGTTATAGTTAGGGAACCCCATCTGTCCTGGATGGGTGGCCTCCCAGTGAACTGTTTGGCAGGGCTCACTCTGAACTCTGTGAGACCTCTACATCTGCTACCATTGCCTCAGCTTGGAAGACCTTCCTGGATCTTGTTAGCTCATCACCTCTAAATCTTGGAAACCTTACCTGACCTCTCAAGCATGAATTTGGTAAGCTCCCCAACCCCTCACCTCAGTGGCTCCTCACTCCATAGCAGCAGACCCAAGGCTTCTGTACTTACCATAATCACACTGCACATGATATGGTATTGAAACTGTTGGTTAACTTCCACTTTCTTCAAACAGATAATGAAATGAGAACAGGAAATCAGTTTCACTCATCATTCCATGCTTAGTGTCCAACGCAGCAAATAGAATCGAACAGATGCTCCAAAAAGAGTCTTAGATTATTGAATAAATAATATAATACGTATTAATTATTAATATAATATATATAAATATATTATAATTCCTGAAAAATTCTATGTCCTAGGCATTGTACTTAGTTTTACCTTGCATTATTTCACTTGATTTTTCTAGTCAATTTGGTAGCTAAATCATATTCTTCTCACTCTAAATCAGGAAAGCAAGACCTAGAGAGGATATGGAATTTATCCTTGTTCACACAGACAGCACCAGAGGAAATCTGAATTTGATCATTCTAAAAAAGAATCTCTACTCATAAGCACTGCACTTTATTAGACCCCTTCTAATAAAGGAGTGGAAATAAATCAAACATCAAGACACGTGATTGTAGAACATGGTCTTACAATGCAAGCTTCCATTATTGCTCCCCTATTTAAAAATAAAGTATCTCAAACAGCCTGTTTTCTCATCATTCTCACAAACACAATTCAGATGTTCTTGAATTGGCACCTCTGTCTTGTGTTCTAGCTCTCGTGATGTGGCCTACTTTTGGTCTGTTTATGCAGACACTGTCCATTTGGGGTGGGTGAAGTCACATTCTTCCCTAATTTTCTGATGTCCAGCTGATACACTTGCCTCTGAACTCACAGTGCATTTTGTCCCTTCATTGTTTTTCTTGTGGTTTTAGTGAAATTCTGTTGAGATTGGGAGCACAGTCTTTGGAGTCGATCAGGGCTCAGTTGTGGGTAATTCAACAGTATGGTAGCTTTGCCTTCAGGATAATGCTGACCCTCCACTGGGGCTCACTTGGCCAGAGGATCCAGGCACAGACAGAGCCTGAGGCTGTGAACACTGGGCAAGTCACATGGAGTGTGGGTTGCAAGAGAAGGGGATAAGGAAAATAAGGAAGGGAAAACCTGCCATTCAATGGGAGGAAGTAAAACTTAGAAATCTATCTAAACCAAAAGTTGTACCACAGACGTTGGAGAGGACTTCGGAGTGGTCAAGATACACCTATAAGACAAATATTCCCAGGGAGGTTACGTTTTCGTCCAGGGAATTGACGAAACACGAGGAGATAATTCTCTCCAGGGCAGGGAAAGGTTAAAATCACACATGCTATCTGTCATAGCTATAGAAATCTTTGACCTTGTGGTTATCTCTGCCCTTTCCTGCTTCTGATAAACAGCTTTATTTGCTGTTATAGTTTTGTTTTGATTTTTTCCCCTTAGGTTTGCATTTATTTTTATTCTTGTGAATTAAAAAAGAGGATATTTGACCTCTCCTTAAAAGCAGGTCCTCTTTGCTCCTGAGGATATTTGTGTCACATGAAGAAGAGCCAAATGGAACAGGTGGGGAGGAAATATTCAGTATTTCTCCTGTGTTCTATGAGGGTGTCCTGATCTCCAGGCCACCTGCACCCTTTAGCAGTCCCGATGAAAGAGCACAGGGCTTGGCAGGCTGTGTAAGTTTTGTTCCCTGGTGCTGTCTGGACTGCCGTGGGCTGCTACCAGCTTATAGTCTCCAGACAATCTGTCATTTCTGTTTTGTCCCAATAACCTTTGGCAACAACAAAAGCAAACAGGCACCTGAAAGCCAGGGAATGCCGAAAGAGTGAATTTGCCCTTTCTTTACTTTAAAAAATGCAGGTGTCACTGGCACTGTGAGAAGCCATTAGCTGTTGAGAAGGTTCATTTAGAATCAAGATCACCTATGGGCTTGTTATAATTCTAGACCAAAAAAACCATGTGGCCACCATCTTTGTTATGCATTTTACCCTCTCTTTATTAGGTTCTGCAAATGGGAGGATATACGTGAGGAGATAATAACTATGCATATATATTTGGGTATGTATGTGTCTTTTTCTTTTTCCGTTTATATATGTATGAGAGAGAGAGATGCAAAGAGATACACACATTACATAACATTCACATACATACATAGTTATTATTTTCCCAAATATAGGAAAGAGAGAAAGAGTTAAAACTTAGATTTATGGGGACGCCTGGGTGGCTCAGTTGGTTGGGCGGCTGCCTTCGGCTCAGGTCATGATCCCAGTGTCCTGGGATCTAGTCCCACATTGGGTTCCTTGCTCGGCGGGGAGCCTGCTTTGCCCTCTGACTCTGCCTGCTACTCTGTCTGCCTGTGTTCACTCTCTCTCTCTCTCTCTGACTAATAAATAAATAAAATCTTAAAAAAAAATTAAAAAAAAAAACCTTAGATTTATGAAGAAGTTACTGCATCAGAGAGTCTGACAGCTCGGTTTCCATTGAGATGTGCACAATGTTACGGACTAGGGGCCTCCAAATGCGAACAAAGTTGAGAATGATAATATCAATGAATGAAGCCAGGCAGGTGTGCTGGGTGGTGGTGAGAGCACAGGAGAGGGCAGTGGGATTATGAAGAACTGGAAGTTCCATGCCTGGTCTGGAAGGGGCAGCAGACACTCACCTTTAATTTACTGTGGCCTTGGAGGATACAGCTTTATTGTTGGCAGATTTTCATATCTCAATAAAACTGGAAAAAAATGTATATGTAAAATTTTTTAAATTCTTAAAAATAATTTGATATTTAATTCTCCCATCCCAACCTCATCCTCATCTACTACTCATCTACTACTACTCATTATTCAACTGGTCCTTTCTCATTTACTACTGGCAGTCTTTCTTTACATGTCCAAGTTTACAACACATTCCAATCCGTACCTACTATTTTTCATATTTCCATATATTACCTGATCAATAAAAGTTGAATAAAACTCATATATCAGTAGATACCCAAGCAGAAGACATACTGTTTAAATCTGTAACTAATGTATAGACCTAATAATTTCTCAGCTGGGTTTTCCAACGGTTCTTCCCTCTGGAAGAAATATGCTTTCTTTTCTTTCTTTCCTTTTTGTCTTTTTTTCTTTCCCTAAAATCTATGTGGTATGTGATAATGATTTTTTTTCCTGAAGCAATTCTTATCTATTTTCAAATCAACTCTACATGTTCCCCAAAACTCCCCGGCATTCTTATGAAAACAGGTGTAAGATATGATATTGGTAGCATTGAAAGGACCTGAATTTTTAATTCAGACAAAGAAGCCTGACCCTTAGCATTTGATTAACTGCAATAGCTCCCCAAAAACTTAAAATTAATTCCAGCCTCTTATTTATAGTCTACAACAACTGCTAAGATCCAAGATCCATGCTACCTGGCCACCATCTCCTCCAACTCTTACCCACAATACTTCAGCATGTCTGTTTGATTTATCTGCTAGAGTTTTTACCAGCTTTATCCCAGCCATACAGCCTTCTGTCTGGTTGGGGTATATTATCAATTTCTGGCTTTTCCTTGACATTCATGTCCCAGAATGTGTCGACTTCCCACAAAGATCAACCGTCGGTGTTACCTATACTGGTTTATGTTCTTCATTGTACTTATTATCTTAAGGATTTCACTTAAATTTTTTTTTAATGTTATTTATTTGAGAAAGAGACAGAGCAAAGACTGAGTGAGAGACAGCATGAGTGCAGGGGAAGGAACAGAGGGAGAGGGAGAAGACTCCGCTGAGTAAGGAGCCTGATGTGGGGTTCCATCCCAGGACACTGGTATCATGACCTGAGCCCAAGGCAGACACAACCAGTGCCAGACAGTTGCCCCAAAGATTTAACTTTTGAAAAGCTACTTTATTGAGGTTTGATTGATATACAAAAAGCTGTACATATTTAATATATTCAACTTGATGAGTTTGGGGGTAAGTATATAAATCATCATCACACTCAGTGTCAAAAGCAACTTCACTATTCTGTGTGTAAATATCCAGTTAGGGTTTTTATTGTAAGGGAGAGGAAGGTTGGTGTTAGTTATATAAAACTTAACTATTTGCAAGGCTGTTTCAAATGCTTACCCAAACCATTCCTTTTTCTAAAAGAAAAAAAAAAAAATCATCATTTTTTTTCTTGGCTATCCTGCCCTCTGCTCTGGAAAACTGACTTTTCACGAGGAAAATTGCATAGTAGTTTGTACTGATGAATGTAGTATTTATATCCTTACAAGTACAGTTTGAGTAATTATTTTCTTGCTGAGGGTATTGCTATCATTGTAACCCTTACTTTTGACAGAATGTATAAAAGCATCATAAACCTCTATATGACTTGACAAGGAAGTGTAGTTCAAATAAATAATCCCATGATAGCCTGGCAGGCTTTAGGAAGTAAGATCTTTAGACTAGCAGCCCTCTACCTACTTTCAATGGGTCAATAAGAGAATTTAGTCATATCCTAATGCCATCCATTAGCAAATACTGCTTATTGAGATGTCATATTATTTTTAAACCATCAAAATAATTTCCAGATATCAACGATTGCTAAATACAATTTGGGCCACTATTTGCATATGATCCTGTTCCTAATCCTGGTTTGGCATTTTATAGCTACAAAACAGTTGGTGGGTTCTGTAATCTTTCTAAGCCTTTGTTTTCTCATCTGTAAAATGAGAATTGTCATCAGAGCATCACAGTGATATGCGAATTTAATGAAAGAGCATATGAAATAATATAGTGTAATCCCTGACACTGAGAAAGCAACATGTCATTGGGAACAATTAATCAGTGATTATCATTCCGGTTACATCATACAATGGCTTGTTTTCCTATGGGAGTTTTGTTTAGGAACCACAGAATACACAAATATGATGGAACATCAAGATTTAACTTTATCCTGGGGCAGTGGCCAAAACTGGTTGAAGAGAAAAAGTCTCTTTTCTTTGGGCCACATAGCACTTTACTCTTACCTTTGAATAATCCCTTACTCAAGAAAACTGCTTTTGAATGAAAAATGTTCCTGAGAGTACTTCTCTACTGGGTACCACCTAAGGCTTGAATTTAAAAGGCAGCTTTAGTATACTCTTCCTGTTTCTTCTATTTTTGTAGTGGCCATGAAGGGAAAAAGCAGAACTTACTGTGGACAGCTGACCTCCAAATATGTGGATTCGGTTTCCACATGTCAACCCATCAGCTCGCAATGGTAATCAGTACAGAAATAGGACTGCTGAAGAACAGAGAATTACCAATACTATTGTAAAACCAAATTTAAATGTTTAACCTTTTAGTACCTGAATAACTTTGTTAAAGAGAAGTGCTCAACAGAATTTTGAAGAGACCCTATTGCACCCCTCACCCTGAGCTAATTGTTATGCCGGAAATTCTAATTCTCTTCCACAATCTCTTGCATAACCTTCAGTGTGGGGAAGATCTAGGCAGTGTTTCATTATTTCATTTGGCACCCTCTGAAACTAGAGAATTTTCAAAAAAGATTTTATTTACTTATTTGACAGGACAAGAGATCACAAGTAGGCAGAGAGGCAGGCTGAGAGAGAGGGGAAAGCAGGCTTCCCGCTGAGCAGAGAGCCCAATGCGGGGCTCGATCCCAGGACCCTGGTATCATGATCATGATCTGAGCCAAAAGCAGAGGCTTAACCCACTGAGCCACCCAAGCGCCCCTAAAACTAGAGGATTCTAAGCATAGATTGTACTTCATCTTTCAAGATCATACACATTTATAATAATTATAATATCCACAGACATTTTCCTGCTCTTACATCAGTTGAAAACTGTAGCTCATGAGCAAATGGAGAGAACTGCAAACAGCAGGAGCAAATGTTACTGAATGTCCTACAAACAGCTGTACTAGAATGTAGAGAGCAGAATAAAGTCTCATTTGTAATGTCTGAAATTGAATTTTCTCTAAAAGGGACAAAGCAATTTAATTTTCAAAAATATTTGAATTTTATTATGTCAGGAAAGAACCCCTTTGTTTTAACAGGTTCATTGATTTTTATTTCTCCACTTTATTTGTACTCACTTTTCCATTTGTGGGTACAATTTATTATAGTTACCAGTTTTATACTGAATGAGACGAAATCTCTAATATTTATTTCAATAAAATTTTGAATTCCTTGTCATTTATACTAAAATGTACATATCTTCCCTATTAAAGTTATGCTTTGTTGTTTAAATCTTCAGTCTTCCCTCCTTCCTCACCCCAGGGTATTATTACTTTAGTTTCTGAAATAAAACCAATGAACCCATAAACATAGGCTGTGGGTAATGTCGATATATGCAAATAATAAGAGTCCACATTTACTTTTGAGCTCCTCTAGTGACTATATCGTCTCTGCTGCCTTTCTTTTTTTTTTTTTTAAGGTTTTATTCATTTGGGAGAGAGAGAAGAGAGAGAAGGAGCACATGAGCAGGGGGGATGGTCAGAGGGAGAAGGAAAAGCAGACGCCCCGCCAAGCATGGGAAGCATGGAGAGCCCAACATGGGGCTTGACACCAGGACCCCAGGATCATAACCTGAGCTGAAAGTAGAGGCTTAACCAACTGAGCCATCTAGGCACTCCTTTCTTCAGCTATTCTAAGTCTAGATTTTTTTCCCCTTTAGATTTACTTCTTTAATGATTTCTCTTTATTGATATTCTCTATTTAATGTATCATTGTCATAATACTTCTATTACTTGAACATAGCTTTTTGATTCTTCAGACACACTGATTATACTGCTTTGAAGTCAGCCCACTCTGGATGCCTTATTTTCCTCATCTTCCCGTTAAATTTCTACTTCTGGTTCTTGGGTCTTCTGTTTGCTTTACCTGGGATCGTAACTTCTAGTTACCTTCAATATTAGTCTTCTTATTCATTTGCTTGTTAGATTGCTACTGTTTTTAACAGTATCCATGGGTATGGAACTTCTGCCTGCTTTGCCCTAAATTAAGGACCTCTTCAGGTGGGAAGGTGTTTGTTAACACAGCCTGTCCTCCACTGGGTAGCATTATTGCAAAAATGTAGCTAAAGAGATCACGAGTGTTAATTCCAGATTCAAACATGGCATATAAATATTCTTCCAAAAGTTTCAGCCCTATTTTGTTTTTGTTTTGAATAAATACTCCTTTGTTGTGTGGCTTTGGTTGATTTCTAGAGTTCTGAATTATTGTTTTAGAAAACCTATCAAGTTTCATCTTGTCTTAGGAAAAAGTAGATTTGTTCACGTCTTTATTTGCCATTCTAGCAATGTTCACATTAGTTATTATTACTATTCCTGTTTCCTGCATAAATAAGGCTCAGCAGGAACTGCTCAATGGGCCATGTCAATATTTAAAGTGAGATCTCTGATTTCAGTGGCTTTTTATGCTACGATGGAGATGAATACGAAAGTGTCCATTATGAGCCACCCTATTCATCTCTAGCTTGTTTCAGATGACCTTTCTTTTTGATATGAAATGACCTGTGTTTGTGTTGTTTGTAATATTTTATAAGATTATTAATTTTTCAAACAAACATAGACCATCAGTCAAGGAAATCCAGTGTAAATTTTTTTTTTGAAAAAGATAAATTCTGAAAGTATCTGCTTTATAGTGAAGGCAATATTACTTACACAGTGTTTTAGACAAATCAACAGACCTACATAAATTTCTTCTTTTATAACTACACTGCTTGTGGGAAGAATCAAAGAAAGTAATATCCATAATTATACTTTGATGGACTATTAATGAAGAAATCATACTTTGCATAATAAAACATGTTCCATATTTCAGTTAGAGAAATACAGGTAAATTACCATCGCAAACAAACAAAAAAAATCCCTTAATATTAACAGCCCCATGCAGATAACGAGTTCTTTTTAGGCCACATATGTTTTATTGAAAAATAATGTGACTTTAGAAAATGTAGGTAATCAACATTGTTTCAAATACAGTTTTAAAGTTTGCTATTAATAAGGAGGAACACTTTTCCTTTCTTTGTGAAGTAATTCTTGCACCAAACATAGTATATCTGCTCAATTAATGATTTTCAAATTAATGTATGAATCTGTCTTGATTTTCTGAAAAGGAGAGATCATTAGTCAGTTGAACTGATCAAATTCAACTAGATCATATATTTGGCAAATACAGTAAGCTTCAAAATTGGGAGTTAAAATGAATTTGGTTTTTGGGTTTTTTGTTTGTTTGTTTTTTGTATCATTGGGATATCTGCAGGAATATATAGCCCCCTTCTCCACATGGTACAAAGCAGCTGGGCTGAGGCTAAGGAGACTGGGCATGTGGCCTGTTTCTCACAGGCCTGAGGGCTTGCTCTAGTGTAGTATATGGTCTACGTCACACACATGTGTTAACTAACTGGCAATAACCTTTGTGACTCACTGAGGTAAGTGTTAGTTACCATGTTATCATCATCGTTCAATGAAAGGGCTGTCCCTCATCATCATCAACCATCCCCAACAACAGACTGCCTGATATTGAGTCATCTTTTAAAAGCTCACAAAACTGCCCCATTATTAAATACCCTATACCGTGTACATTTATTGGTAGATGTACATCTTCTTTAAAGTGTTGTACTTTAGCTTCAAATTGGATTCTCTATGAATTACGAACTTTCCAAGATCATCCCATCATTTCACTTCCGTCATCTCAGGACCTACCACAGTAGCTGAAGGATTCAAAGAGGTCTCCTGTGTTAGATGGTGGTTAAACGGCTCACAAAGCATAGGGCCTTTTAACCCCAGGCCATTGACAAATGTTCCGGGACAACTGTAAGTTCTTCTTACAGTTCAGGTTTTAGCTTGGACATGATTAGTTCCTACAGACACAACTATGTAACTTATGAAGAGTGCTGCTATCCCTGCTATTTGTCTCTTAGCATCCTCTACTCTTCTCACAGTATTTATATTATCTTTCCTTGATACTCTGTCTTCCTTTCCTATCATAATTGCAATTTCCTTAGGGAAAAAAAGTCACGAAATATTTATGGCTACATCCCTATCGTGGAGCACAATACTTAATACAGGACAGAGACTCAGCAAATATTAGCAGAATTTAACTTAATTAAATTAACATTTGGGGTTCATTTGGCCAAAATGTGGTTATAACGGAACCGAGTCAGAGGCTTGTTCTTGTTGGTTACCAGAGTTGGAGAGATTTTAGAAAACTCCAACAGAAGGTCTTAACAAACAGGTATAATAAATTCAAACAGATGGTCAGCAATTATGCCAAGTCCATTCTGATTTTGATTCCTTAGCTAATTATTATGGTGAGCCCCGACATGGATATATTTTGATAGCCAGAATTACCATCGCTCACTACATTCATTTTTGTGAGAGCCAAGAAATCAGTGAATGTGGATTCAGTTGGTTTACATGAGCAGTTTTATTTGGATTGAATAAGCAATTTGGTTGGAGGATTTAAAAATTATTAATTTTGCTAAATCCTCATTTTTTTAGTGATTATTTGTAGAGACAGAATTTATTTTGTTTTTGCCTGGCCACCATCTGACACAGAAAGATTTTGCCTCGCATAGTCTTGTCTGTAGAAACCTGGTACAGTTTTATGCCTGTCATTGAAATCATTTTTCTATTGTCTTTCAAGTGATTGTAAGTATTTTGTATTTTAATCTGATTTCATGATCACAGAAACACTGAGGAATGGAAGAGCCCCAAGGGAGCTTTTCAAATGACAATGCACAGACGTCCCCCTCAAAACAAACCATAGTCTCTGCGAAGTAGATCAGAAAATAGATTTGCAGTATTGACAATAGATATTCTACTATCATTTTAGCATTTTGATTCTGTTCTATTTATGTTTTATAAACTTTGAGCTGAAGTGTTACTGGTTGCACCAGATACTGGGTATTTAATAATTCCTCTTTTTTTTTTTAAAAAAAGATTTTATTTGTTTGAGAGAGAGAGTGAGAGAGAGCATGACAAGGAGAAGGTCAGAGGGAAAAGCAGAATTCCTGCTGAGCGGGGAGCCCGATGTGGGACTCAATCCCAGGATCCCGGGATCAAGACCTGAGCCGAAGGCAGTGGCTTAACCAACTGAGCCACACAGGCATCCTAATTCCTCTTTACAAAGTGATTCATTCATAGTTTCGGGTCAGACTATTGATATATCTTCAAAACTCTTCTCTGTACCCTAGATTCTTGTTAGCACTTGGCACTTTAAGGTGCTCCCATGTGAAAATATTTAAAGCAGGTCAGTGGTAGGTCCTATGGATAATATGAAAAGAGAGTCAAGCATTCCATTTGGTTATTGAATAATGTTAGCTTTATTATTAGAATAGAATACAGTATGACATAAAATTAAGAGCTTTTGCTAAACTCTGTAAAGCAATACATGCATCTGCCATAAACAACCTCGATTCATGTTAGGTTTTATTGCCACTTCACTGCACTAAGGTGCAATAAACATTCAGTGTCATCTTTTTAAAAATGTTCCTGGGAGTAAACAGGAACTGTCCTCTATAAGAGTGTATCTTTATTTTCAAGGAAGACTTAACTAGTATTACATGGTTTAGCAAAGCACTGTAGAAAAGCTACATAGAATAATTTGTCTTTGATAAATTGTGCAATCAATTTATACAATAGAATACTCTCCACACATACTAACAAACTAAGAAATGATAGAAATGCAATCATTGCATAGCAGAAAGCAGACTAATAAGAAATATTCACATCTAATGAGCAAAATACAGACAAAATGTTAGCCATGAGGAGTCTGGAAGATAAAATGCTCTTAATAAACACATTAGGTTAACGCCGAAAAATAACAGATATAAACAGCAACACAGAGGTTAGAGCCATATTTCATTTTATTTTCTATACATGATATCTACACATGATACCAGAGGATGAAACGTCCTTGGTTCAGTCTTTATTGGCCTAGCTCATTGAATTTAGGCAGGACCAAATCAAACAATAAAGCACATTTAAAAAGAAAACCAGAGTTTGTTTAGGAAAACACAAACTGTTTTTTCCTATATCATTGGATAGCAGCTTTTTGAAAGAAACATTGCTCAAAACTTGGGTACAGATCCCAACAGACTTATTTGGCAATTCTGCTGATAGGTTTATGTCGTAGTATTCTAAATGTGGTTAGACTATGACCTGCGGATTCTGGATGCTAATTTTAAACATCTCTGAAATTCTATCAGACAAAAGGAGACTTCAAAAATACCTTCTGCATAAATATTCATCTCTAAAACATCTGGGAAGTAATGAAACAGACCAGGATTTTTATAGGGAGTATTAATGGACCTCTTGTGGTTAAAGCCCTTACATAGTATACCTACAAATATATTGCTACAGTATAAATGAAATGTAATAATGTTACTCAATAAAAGCTATTTCCTGTACATTCTTTCATGTGTTTTTATATTTAATGCTACATATGGTACAACACTTATTGAGATAGTTGGTATCTGCAATTATAGCAATATTATACAGCTGATTTTCTAGCTCCAACTAATGCTTTTCCATTTTCTCTCTATTTTATAAGAGCCTCAAATAGGGAAATGTGGCATGACTTGAGCAGAGAGCAACTGATTTACTACTGCACACCGGATGATAGTTTACAATTATAGGCTTTCTCTATATAAGTGGACTTTATACCCATCTATTTTAAATTCCATCTGATTCCCACAGGCTGTTCTGGTTTTAATGCAGGCTCTAAGGTATTTCCGTAGCACTTCACAACATTCTAACAGCTAAGAGCGGTGAGTCCTACACAATATTGTAAGAACACAACTTTAAAAAAGTAAAAAATGTACAATCTCATGCTGTATATTTACATACATAATTTATATAATAATCTATATTTACTAATCATAAATTTCAATCTAAAGCTTTTAATGTATTGTTATATAAAATAATACATTCAACAATTCTAGAGCTTGCAAAATATGTTTGCCCCTCTGAAAACATCTTTTTGTAATGAGAATCAAGTGATCATTGGACCCATGTGCTATCTGCATATAGACAGGGTGGCAAAGGGAGTATTTTTTAATTGTTTTATTCTTTTTTTTTTTTTAGTTTTTGGTTTTAATGAGCGTATGTCTCTGTTAAAATGATTCCTCATTGAAACTAGTGATAAAAGCTCAGATGATGGTGAAGTAACCTATTTGTTAAACCATTTCTCTCTTTTGGATTAAATGTGGTTAACAGGAACTGCACGTTTGCCTATGAAATTTTCATGAATTTTAAAATAGCCTTTAACAACAGAATAATGCATTAGCCATTTTTAAACAGAGGAAAAAACGGGGATCTTTAGCTTTGGAAACAAAGTGTTAAAGCTATACATCATTTTAAAAAACAAAACAAAATGTAAACCACACTGCAGTTTGTGCAATAAAGACATAGATTTTTAATATTTCATTAAACATTTATAATTTATTCCTTAAAACACCTCCACATAAAAATATTTTTGACATATACAGTATCTCTCTCTCTCTCTCTTTTTTTTGAATACTTGGAAATATATATCTACAAATGACCTGGAGTTAATAGAGTTAAAGTTTTATTTTCCTTCTACTTTTCCTCTTTGCCTGGACCTAGTCCCCCACCTTTCCTCTCTCTTCCATTCTGTCTCCTTCTGTCATGACTTTTTCCTCTTGCTTCCTCTCTCAGAATCCTGTCTCTCAGCTGTATGCTCTGCTTTGCTCAGGACTGCTGGACAGGGGTCTGTTGTTCTTGTATGAATTATGGAAATAAGGAAACCTTCAAATTCTTTAAGACAGAGGCAATAAAGCAGGTGGGAATCACTGCGTTGAGAACAGAAAGCAATTCCCAGTGCAGAGGACTGAACAACAGAATGTGAATGGAAGACCTATTGATGTGGGGTGGGGGCTTTTAGCTGAGGCTCTCTGTTTAAATATGTAGCCCAGTAGACCAAGTTAAAGATTCCAAATAGCAGCGGGAAAGCTATTCTTGACAGTCGGTCAATTTTGCTGACGCTGTTAAAGGTTTTCTTGGGTTCTGGTGGTTTTGTTTCCGGCTTGACTTCTTTTGGTTCTATGGTTGCACTTTTAGCAATGGTGGCTAAGCCAGGGTCACCCCTGGCCAAATTAGGGGTGTAGCTGGTTGCTGTTGGAGCATAAGTGTTGTTTTTCTTAATGAGAGGATCCTTCACTTTCTTTGGCTGTAGAAGGAAAGAGTAAAAGCATTTTGTTCAGTCAACTGTGGGAAGGAAGTTTATAAGTTGCTGAGCAAAGTGACCTTTACTTTGGAAACCAAACTTATTATTTGTTTAAAATGTGAGAAATGTGATATATGACTGTATTATGGAGAGATAATTTTAAAAAAGCAGACACAAATGCCCAGTTATAAAATTGACAAGTTTGGGCATCTACCGTACAGCACAGTGTTTACAGCTAATAATACATGTTCTAGACTTGAATGTTGATAAGAATAGGTCTTAAATGTTCTCATCACAAAAAAGAAAGGGTAACTATGTGACAGGATGGAGATGGTAACTGATGCTTTGGTAGTCATGGCTTCACAACATATAAGCGTATCATATGAACCACACCGTATACCTCAAACTTACACAGTGTCATGTGTCACATATCTCAATAAAGCTGGAAAAAAGTACCCAGTATTTTCCTGGCTTTCCCATCAGGAGGTAGAGTGATATGATGCCAGTTTGGAGCTTATTCTCAAGAAGCTTTGTAGCTTCAGCCTTTACCCTCTGGAGACATATTACTGCCTCATGAAGAAGTCTGGACTGGAAAACTGGGTGACCAGACATCACGGGCAGTGAGAGGCCCAGCCAGTATCAGGCCCCAAACGAATGAGTGGCTACTGCAGATGATCTCCCCCTGGTGGAGCCTCTTGTGTACTGCAACCATGTTGCTGAGCCCATAGTCTACTAAAGGAACTACCACCAAGTTGTTCCCAGCCCCAAAGGTGTGGTGGTTTAAGGCACTAAGTTTTGGAGTGGTTTGTTTTACAATAGTAAGGTGCTGAACTAACTATTATTTGCTCCTTCTCCCCATGTTGCCAGTGGGCAAATGATAAAGCAGAGTTATTCAGGGTATCCCGAAGTCAGTTCTTGTTCCATGTCAGCTGCTTGTCCATGCTACCTGTACAATGAGTCACAACTGCAGCATTTCTTGGGGTTTCTGTCATAAAGAAATTTCTAAAAACTGAAGCAGATCGTTGTTTACAGCTATGTGGTCTGATACAGTTGCCACTAGTCACTTGACTATTGAGAACTTGAAATGTGACTGGTGTGTAAGTATAAAATATGTGTAGGATTCTGAAGGCCTATTATAAAAAACAGAATGCAATATATCTCAATAGTGTTTTTATTATTTATACATTATAAATATAATATTTTTGGTACATTGGTTAAAGTATATTAATAAGTCACTAATTCTACACCTGAAATTAGTATCACACTGTACATTAACTAGAAGTCAAATAAAAACTTGAGAAAGAAAAAAAAAAAGAAGAAAATTTAGTTTCACTGGTTTGTACTTTTTAATTAAGGCTAATTAGAAAATTTTTAATTATATACATGGTTCACATTTGTGACTCACATATTTCTGCTGGACAGCCCTGGCCTAACAGAGTAGTTCTCTTTCTTTTGTGCACACTAAACCACTAGTTAAAAAATTTTAAAGGGCAAATCTCTTGTGCACAATCTCATATTTTGAATCAGAATTCCTTAGGAGCAGAGTCTGGTTACAGAAACTGCAAAAGGGTATATAGAGAATACTGATGAGCAGCTAAACTCGACCAACCAGACTCAATGCTCTCTGGAAAATTTGTATTTTTATTATTGAATCAGAATAAAATACCACTACCAGAAGACCTGCTGCTTTTCACAAGGTACACTAGTCAGGAATTTTAACAGTTTAATTTTTTTTTTTTTTTATATTATCCAGCTCTGTGACCTGCTATTTTTTCCCCCTCTCCAAATCCTTAAGAATTATATTAGGACATGACAAAAAGCCCAGAACTTTTTCTTTCTATTATAACATCATTAAAAGTAAGGCCACTTAGGGGCACTGGGTGGCTCAGTTAGTTAAGCGTCCAACTCTCAGTTTTGGCTCAGGTCATAGTCTCAGAGTCCTGAGATCAATCCCCAAATCAGGCTCCCTGCTCAGTGTGGAGTCTGCTTGAGATTCTCTTTCTCCCTCTCTCTGCCCCTCCCCCCATTCATGCTCGAGTGCTCTCTCTCTCTCTCTCTCAAGTAAATAAATAAATCTTTAAAAAAAAAAGTAAGGCCACTTACTTCAGATGTACTCCTAGTTTATAGTGAAGAGAGATTTGGTTAAACTTTATAAAGAGTGACAGAAATTTCCATAATTATTTGTACAAAAATAATGCAAGTAAGTGATTCTCTCTTTCAATGTCAAAGTGACTATAGGTCAAAAATAGATATGGTTTAGTATGTCACACAGGGAAAGACTAATACCATATGATTTCACTTATATGTGGAAGCTAATAACAAAACAAATGAATAAATAAACACAAAGCAGAAAGAGACCCATAAATGCAGAGAACAAATTATTGGTTGCCAGAGGGGAGGGCACAGGGGTGCCTATCCAAGGCAAAATGGGTGAAGGGAAGTGAGAAATATAGGCTTCTAGTTACAGAATGAATACATCATAGGATTAAAAGGCACAGCATTGGGAATATAGTCAATGGTACTGTAACAGCATTGTATGGTGACCATTGGGAGCTGCACTTGTGGTGAGCACAGCATTAATGTATACAGTTGGGGAATCACTAGGTTGTACACCTGCAATTAATGTAACATTTTGTATCATCTTTACTGGAATGAAAGAATAGATATGGTTTATTTCAACACAGTTAAACAGCTAAACTGAACTTGTATTAGTCCATTTCTTAAAAATAAGAGTTCTAACATTACAGAATACATTAAAAACCATGCATGTCCTTTAGATAAAATGTTTATGTACTCTATTGTGGAAGAGAGGCAATGGGTTCCAATATAATCAAAACTTGTTGAGTGACAGACATTCTGTTAGATAAACTGAAACAAATAATCTGCAGCAGGAATGATTCTTGGAGAAGAGTTTATGTTATTGATATATTTCATTTTTCCTAGTCTCAAATTATTATAATACTCTAATACTAAAACTTCTCAAGTTAAGAACTTTTTTTTGCAACATCATGTTGAATACAATATTGAGAAATATGTGGTTGGCTTATCAGGAAAGAATACTTAATTATCTTTCTAAATTTTTGAGAATGTTGAGTTGCCCCATATTCTTTAAGAAATTGGTATCTCTTTTAGCAATTTACCATATGAACATGGATCTTAAGCAGGCTCCTGAATCCTCAGTTGATGATATGATGACTTACAGAAATTTGCTTTTTATTTTCAAGTTATACCATGTTAGAGACTGAAAATTTAACTCTCCTGAAAACACTCACCTGGTCATAGAAAACATATTTTATTCATCTTCTCTGAATGTCAAAATGAGACCTGGATCACACTGTGCTCACACTCCCTGATATAAGCAAATGAAACTGGCAAAGCCCTGGGGAAGACTATTTGATAGGCATAGATAATTTACAGAAAGTGTTATCTTTCTCATTAGGATGAGCTTAGATGAATTACTGATAAATATATATGCATATATATAGATAGGATAATGACACTACCTACATCTATATTTATATGCTGAATAACATGGACTGTAGATTGATAGAGATCAGAGTATTTTCGACAAGACACAGCACTTGAAAAAAAAATACAGGGTCAGACAGAGATAAATATAAAGTGGACTGTGGACTCAACCAATGCCTCAATCCAAATTGTATGTTTTTCAGACCAAATTCATGATACTGATACTGACACTGATGAGACAGAATCAGAAAGACACTGGCCTCCTGCAACAAAGAAAGTATTCATCTAGAAAAGCAGTTTTTCCCATGGCTGGCATATCACTTTTCAGTGTCTATCACCCATGTTTGCGTACCATTAATTCTGAAGCACTTTAGCAGGCTATTTCCCCGATTCTGAGACGTGCATTTAAAAATGTTCACATTTGTGACTCTGGGCTATGTCTTACACTTGGTAGTGTCTTATGATTAACTATTTTCCATGTTTGGCTCTCTCTCCTTTGGGCTGCCCTTCTGTTCTAGTATAAATGGAGACCATCAATGGCTAAAGTACGTATCTGACAGTCACTCTGTCCTCACTCTCTCACTCCTCTCTCCAACTGGTAAATGCAAATCCCTTCGTCTTGTCCTTTCTCTCTGCTGAACCCAAGCCAATATCCTTGGTTTGCAAATTAAGAGAAAAAAAATTTTTTTTCATACTTGGCAAGCATGTTTTAAAACAAGTGAATTTCGAGGGCCTGGTTCAGGTTATGTTGGCTGCCATAAGGCATTCCACACAGACTTTCTTCTGCTTTTACTTTGTAGGAGATCACTGGGGGTTTCAGCTGATTCATCTGTTCCTGAGGGGTAAATCTAAAGGAGCTTTTACTTGGCAGCATCTTTGCCTTCCTACTTATGCATATATTAATGGCCCATCCTATAATAGGTAACACTTTAAATTAGCTTAAATATGGTAGACGCTTCCACCACAAAGAATTCTCTTTTCTAGTACATCTGTGGAGTCCTGAGAAAAATACCATAGTTAATCTCTTTACTATAGACCCTTTCAGATTCTTGAATATCCTGAGGCTCTGTGATATAGAACGCAGCATTATCCGGGAGTATTCAACCAGACTTTATTCTTAGGGGCTAACTCATGATACTAGTACTCTGAGGAATAGAATTTTGGGAAAAAGCTGCTAGGAGTGATTCCTCCTAGATTATTTCTAGACATCTTACAATCTCTGTGTCTCTGACTTTGACCTTCTTTCTACCATTCCAAGACTCACTTGCATTTTGACATATTTTTCCTTCAAGCCATAGAAGTAGGAATATCCTCACCATATGTGCTTTAAAATACACTCCAAATTAGGTTCTAATTTAGAGAAATAGTAATGAACTTGACTTGATAATTTTCTATAATGAAGAATTTTTCTGTGACTTGTGTATGATCCTTAAAGCAAACCTTTAATTTGGAAAGGAAATATATTTCCTGTCCTTTACTTCACTGAAATTGGAGATAATATATTTTGTAAACTAAGTTCAACAGAGGCATTAGAGTTAATAATTTTTATGACCAAAGTGATTATTAAGCTCCGAAAACAACAAAAAGACCATTATTTTCAAGTTCAAATTACAATGGCACAAATTTATTTGCACCTAATGTCAAGTTGATTAAAACTGTTCTTAAATCAATAGAGACCCCAGGAAAACATATTTGAGAATAAATGTTTACGTTTGTCTCTCTTTTATCTCCTTCACACTACTCTGCACATTGGCCCACTTAGACAACGTCTTTCTTTAGCAGTACCAAAATTGCCATAGCAGACAGTCACTTATGATTTAAGAAACAGAGAATCCTCATTATTCTGTGTCTGCATTCTTCATCCATTTCCCAAAGTCCAAACATGCCATCTCGCAGGCTGAATAAAACATACCAGTGACAGATCATAGGGGATATTAAAGTACTTACCTTTTCTGGAACCACACTTTTGCCATCCCATGCATAACCTCTCTTGGTGAAATAATTGACCGTGGCGAACTCGATCAGAGCTGAGAACACAAAGGCATAGCACACTGCAATGAACCAGTCCATAGCAGTGGCGTAAGCCACCTTAGGGAGGGAATTTCTGGCACTGATACTCAAAGTTGTCATGGTGAGCACAGTTGTTACTCCTGTAAAGAAAGAAATTAGGTGAATCTGTAGGTTCACATCCCAAAATTTGATTACTGAAGGCCAGCCTACTTGTGCAAAGGGAAACCAGCAGGACCATAGATACAGTGTGTTTTTTAGTTCATCCCATTTTGGTTTGGTGGATGAGTTTTAACTTAACCCCAGTGTAGGGCAGTTCACTGTACAGCAGTATTGTATTGAGATCCAAGGGTATCTCTTGGAGGGATACACTGTTCTGCTATCGAGAAGCTGTTAATAAGATCGTGAATTCCTTTAAATGGGTGCCTTGAGGAAGGTATCCTCAGCAGAAAAAGAAGCAATACTATCTCACTGTCCCCAACTCTTTGAAACAGAAAGCACTGATCGTCATTGTCTCTGCCCCACAAGAAATTGCTGGATCCTCAGCTCTGTTTAATATTCTATCTGCATATCCTAAATGTATAAACCAAGAAGCCAACAGCTTTTTGTTAACCATTGATAGATAATTGAATTGTTTTAGGATAACATTTTGTTACATTATTTTAAATTAATAATTTGAAGATAATATTTTGTTACAAACTCTTCTGCTTTTACACTCTCTTTCCCTCCTAATTCTGATATAGCTCCTCTTTTGAAGAAACTCCTGAAGTATGTTGTGCGTCACTTCCTTGAGGGTACATAGCAGAACAGAAGTGACAAAACAAACCTCGGAGCACAATCTCCTTTCCTCTGTTAATGCTGCCTCATCTGCCCTTAGTCTGCACATCCATCCCTAGTGATTAAAATTACCAATATTCAAAGCAGTTTTCAAGTCAGTTGTTTTTAGCTTATTTGGATAATTAGTACATGTGATGCAGTAGGATAGAATATTGTAAGATACCTTGTAAGACATTTGAAAGTGTATTAAAAAATCCACAGTATTAAAAAATTCACAGTAACCCAGTAGGCTATATGGTATGGAAAAACTTCTCACCGCTTCCCATGACTAGTACCAAACTTACCACTTACTAACTTAATGGCCACGTAGGAAAATTCGGGTCTAGGGACCCCGGTCTCCATATCTGGAAGAGGGGTCATTTAGATTTCATTCTCTCAACTACCTATCATTGCTGAAATTCTAAGAAAAATTTCTGCACAATTGTTCACAATATTATTTGAGGATTAAATGTAACAATATATAAAACATTTTAAAGATGATAAATTATTGCTATGGAAGATTTTGTCATCAGATATGTATAAAACTTGTATCTATGATTACCCTTTTTGATTAATTTTTAGAGAATCAGTAGTATAACAAAGCTGGTAGGTGGTTCATTTTTCATAGCTTTTTTAAACCATCCAATATTCCCTAGTTTTCCATGAATTTTAAGGTAGATGATCTTTGTAACACTTCCTACGTTAGGAAGTGATAAGGTTAAGAAGAAACACAGAGACTTCTATTAAATCATATTTTTGATACATGGTCACAGATGTAGGGAATGGACTTGCTTTAAACTTTGGAGATGTTATAGAAAGTTCTGGGGCATTATCTGTATTATATAACCAATAATGGTTTAAGAAATAGTGGCTGGTAAATAGCCCTTAAATTTACATACCAATTCTTTTTTTAAAGATTTTATTTATTTATTTGACAGACAGAGATCTCAAGTAGGCAGAGAGGCAGGCAGAGAGAGAGGAGGAAGCAGGCTCCCTGCTGAGCAGAGAGTCCAATGTGAGGCTCCATCCCAGGACCCTAGGATCATGACCTGAGCTGAAGGCAGAGGCTTAACCCACTGAGCCACCCAGGCGCCCCAATTTACATATCAATATTAATGAGCAAAGAGCAAAGTAATTAAATGTCAGTATTTGAGGAACAGAACAACCCAGTTTCAAATCCCAGTTCTTTAATTGTTGAATGACCTTGGGAAAATTGCCTCACAATTCTGAACTTCTGTTGTTTTTTTAAAAAAAAATCATTTCTTTATAAATTAATAAGTCTAACTCAGAGGGCTATTATGAGTATTAAATAAACTACTGTAATAAAGCGTTTAGCATTGAATCTGATACCACGAACAAAGTTAATGGCTATTATTATTGACAACTTCAGTCCTTGTTAATAAATCTCTGCTAGAGTGAATTCCATTTTTTTTCAAAATTTGGTTCATGTAGGCAATTGTCAGAAGTAATTTGGAAATGTATGCTCTTAAACTAAATGTATCCATAAATTAAGAAGGGCATAAAGAGAGGGGGTGTGTGTATGCGCACATGCACGTGTGCGTGTCTTTGTTGTCTTAAAATTCCTGCTATAGGGACATGGAAGGACAAAAATGTGTTGAGCATCTACTGAGTTCCAAGAATTCAACCTGGCAATTTACATATTTTATTTTATTCTTCTCAATCTTTTAAACAGCACTATTTTTTACTTTAACTGTACTCTCATTTTATAGGCAACTGAATCCTTTTTTTAAAAAATTTTAATTAGCATATAAAGTATTATTAGCCCGAGGGATACAGGTCTGTGAATTGTCAGCCTTACACACTTCACAGCACTTACCATAGCACATATCCTTCCCAATGTCCAACCACCCTCTCCCTACCCGTCTCCCCCTGGCAACCCTCAGTTTGTTTTGTGAAATTAAGAGTCTCTTATGATTTGTCTCCCTCCCAATCTCATCTTGTTTCATTTCTCCTTCCCTACCCGCCAAACCCCTTACTTTTAGGCAACTGAATCTTACAAAAATGAAGATGGAACCTAAAACTTGGATCTATCTGGCAGCAAAATTACATGACCACATTGCCTCTAAATGACAGAGAGCATGGAGGAGCGAGAAGATGACTTTTGAAGACATAAAACAGGCTTCAGCTTTGCTGCATTCTGGATGCCTTAGACTAACCTGTTACAAAGTACAACTTTTGAACCTTTTTCTTTTTCCTTTGTGTATTGTTTCTTTAAATACCTGTGACCCTCTCAGACTTCTCACTCAGCACAGAAGAAAGTGCTGAGTTGAGACTAAAAACAATAGAAACATGTGTTCTAAGTAAATGTTAAAAGGCTAAAGGTCTTGGGAAATTGTATTTGTGATTGTACTGAACTTAAAACATAAGAAATATATAACTTGATACACAGAAATACTTGCCACATTTGAGTTTACAGATATGTAGTTATGCTCACCAAAAGGGCATGACTTGGCTGAGACATCAGATTGTTGAAAATGTTAAGAGCAAGGATTTTTACTTATTAAACATTCCAAATGCTTTAGAGAATTTTCAAAAAGGAAGAATAAGATTTATTAGGGTAAGAAGGGGGAAGGGTGAACATTAAAAAAAAAATCTTTTTCACTATAGCACTATTGTTCATTCTTACAAAAACAAAAATAAAACATATGTTCTCTATTCTATTTTTCTTAATTTTTAGTGAATAAAGAGCTCAAACTGAATATACATATAGAAACAAGCACCTTGACAATAGTTCAATATTTAGTGCTAGTAAGTGGCTTCAATACTAGTTAATATCAACAAATGATAATTAAAAAAAAAAAAAGAGTTTGAAATGAACTACTCTTGTGCTCTGCAGCTGGAATCATTCTGGATCTTAATATACCTGTGTTCCTAGGCTACTGTCAGAGCAAAGATTTAGCAGTTTCAACCCGGAAGCACTTTGCTAAATTCAGAAGAAAAGAGTCTTTTGGGGGCACTTGTAGCAAAATCTTGCTTTTTTCCTGAGATAACTGATTTTCTATACCTTGCCCATTCTTGAAGAATGATACCATAGGGATCTCTGCACATGAATAATCTTCAGATTAGATTATAAACTTCTTAAGGCTTTTTATTCCATAGTAAAGAGTCTTAAACATAGCACATGCCTAGTTGATATTCACATGCATCTATCTACATACATTAAAACAGCTTTCTATCTAAAGGAAGAGGTGTTTTTTTTTTTTTAATCACACCACAATGAGAATGGTAATTCTTTGAACCTTTCTATTATGCTAACTTCAGATTTTAATGTATAATTATTTTTTCATTCCACTTGCAACGTCACCAGCATAATATAACTCACCCTCCAGACCCTTGCCTATACATCTTGATTGGCACTTACCAAAGACAGTCCTTGCTGGTACAGACTCTCTGTTGAGCCAGAATGAAACTTGGGAGAGAATAACTGTCATTATGCATGGCAGGTACGTTTGAATAACAAAATAGCCAATTTTTCTCTTCAGGTGGAAATGAGTGGTCATAACAACATATTCTCCTAGAGGGTGAAACAGAGAGTTAAGTGAGCAATTTGACCCTGAAAAGAAGTTATCTCTGGATTTTTCCATCAACAGCAAAATCTTAGACTTAAAACATGTCCCATGTGACATCTGGTTCCTGAAGAGAAAAGGTTTATCCAGGAAAGAACAGAGACCTTATAAAAACACCAAAATGGGTTTGAGGATAAGACTGAGGTGCCAGAGATCTTACGGATATTGCTACACCCTTATCCTGCTGTATCAAACATTTAAGAGACACAGAGCATCAATTTACAGAATGGCTCTAATGACCATGAAGGCAAAGTGCAATATCCTAATGAAACATAGTAATGGATTAGAACAGATCAAATCCCCAGTTTACCACTGCAGAGGACATTCAGGCTGTCTAATGAAGGAGCTTTGGTGTCCAACTTTGGGGGAATTCCAGTTCTAATGCCAGCACTTCCTTTCAGCTGCTCTGTGACCCTGGGTACCTCATTTAGCTTAGCCTGATCTTTGGAATGAGGAGAGTGGGATATAACCCATGGTTTCTCAAAATTTATTTTGAGGAATACCTCTACCAGAATCACCTGGGCAGGTTTTGAAACATTCAGTTCTTCAGGTCCCACCTAGATACACAAACCATTCTTTAAGAGAGCCAAGGAGGGGCGCCTGGGTGGCTCAGCGGGTTAAAGCCTCTGCCTTCAGCTCAGGTCATGATCCCAGGGTCCTGGGATCGAGCCCCGCATCAGGCTCTCTGCTTAGCGCAGAACCTGCTTCCTCCTCTCTCTCTCTCTGCCTGCCTCTCTGCCTACTTGTAATCTCTATCTGTCAAATAAATAAATCTTAAAAAAAAAAAAAAAGGGAGCCAAGGAAAATCCACTTCAGTATAGCTTTTGAACTTCCAATTCATAGCCTGGGCTAGGAAACAATGGACTAGCTGGGCACACTTAATGTCTTTGTATATATCAAAGTCTGATTTCATTCAGAAAAGCAGTTTCATTTACCAAAGCGATTGACATGCAACCCAAATTATAGGAATTTTTTTTTAACTGATGTTATATTTTTTTCCATTAAAAATCTTAGAAAATTTTAGCTTTATCCACTCTGAGCATATACTTAGCTGTCTGTGGGTGGGTAGGAGAGAAATAGGTATATTCTTACTAAGAAAACGTAACTTTCTTTGGTATTCACATTACTTCACCTTTCTACTTCCTTTCAACTCCAAATTTTGCCCTATGCAACCTGTGATTTATGTCTCAGCCCATGACCATCTAGCTTCAGCCCCTACAATGTGGCTAAAACTGCTCACGACCTTTTAATATCCCACTCATTATCTTTCTGCAAAGTAATCATAGAGGTTCCTGGTGTAGTTCTGCTTTTAGGTTTCTTCCACATTTTTTTTTTTTTTTCTGGCTCTAACCAGGAATTTCCCTTCTCCTCCTGCCCCTAGACTCATTTGTATCTAAAGGGCTGCCAAATCCACAGCCCTAAGTGACACTGCTTTCAAAATCAACCTGTATTCCCAAATATCTACTGGACATCTCAGAAATACTGATTTTTCACTGACATCACCAACTAAATATGTTAAAAAACTGACATTAGTTAACCTTTCCCATAAAAAAATAATGACCAGCATATACCTGTGCTGCTTTCCCATTTAGAGTCTATCTCTTAAATTCATGATACTCTCTCATCTGTCTGCTCACTCAGACTAAAATTCTGGGATCAAATCTTGGATGTTAGTATGGCTTCTGAGAGAGAGAGAAAGGAGTCAGTTGATCATCACAATTTTAATTTCTCCTGTGCAGTATCTTTCAGTCTATCTCTTATCTCATGGTCACTGCTCTTATGTCTTCTGTAGATCTATTAACTGCCTTGTTTATCTCCAATCACTTCCTCATTTGAGTTTTCCCTAAGTTTTGATGTCAGAGTAATCTTTTTAAAGTGTACATAAAATCTTAAAATACCTTAATGGATTCCATTATTTACATTAAGATTTCTCAGCCTCAGCACTATTGACATTTCAGACCAGATAATTGTTTGTTGTGGGGGCTGTTCCATATGTTTTTGGATTATTTGACCTCTACTCACTAGATGCTACTAGCAAATGCCCCGCCCTTCTCCAGTGTGACAATCAACAGTCTCCAGCGTTCCTACTGACAAGCAAATTCTGTTACCTGGATTTAAGACTCTCCATATCATAGCTCTAATAAGCATTTCAGTGTCACGTTTCTTGCCTTACCATGCATTTTCACATCTCAGTATCATGATCAACAAAATTCTCTACTTCACATCTATTATTGATGAATATTGTGTTCATCTTTGGGCTGGGTTCAGTCCATAGCAGAATTGGAAGAAATGTGCTGTAAAGGAAAGTTTATTAGCTTTGGAAGCAAATGGATTTGGGTTCAAAACTTAGATACGCTATTTTCTTTCTGGATAGCCATGGGTAACTTGCTTACAGTCTCTAATCCTCAGTTTCCTAATCTATAAAAAAGTGAGAAGTATATTGTGAGGAGAATAAAGAATAAGGGCTCTAATTAAGGTAATGCTATGTAAGAGTTTCAAAATAAATTTTCTCCATTTTCTTCTCCATTTTCTCCATTCTCTTCTTTTTTCCCTCCAATCAGAATTAGTAAAAATATTGGTAAAATAAATGCATTTACTCTTTATAGGAGAAAATCATCCAACACACAAGTATGCTTTCACTGCTAATTGTTTATAACAATTGCCATTGACTGATCACTAGTAAGTAACTTCAAATTTATTTATAGCTTCTGTTTACATTTATAATAAAATCTCACACTTTTTATTTTAGCTAACTTATATCCTTATATCCCTCTCATCAAACTGAGAGTTAATTTGGAAGAGGACAGTTCTTTGAATATAGCATGGTTTTACATACTTTAAAGTATTCAACATCTGTGCATGGTGAAAAGGGACGCATTGAGGTTTAAGGGCACTCACTTAAACTAACATCCATGAGACTCTCTATTGGGAGGGTAAATACAATGTTTACTGATTTCTTCTCGGTTTCTGTAGATACCCTGGGTGATGACTCCAAGGTCATCTGAAAGAAATGAGTGATTCAAATTTGAGAAAAAGGCAGAAAACCAATTTTTCCAGGACTACTAAAATGTAGTCTTGTGTGGACATGGCCATGTTACATTTCACCCTCTCAGGAGTATGCATTATTATTCCTAACCATTCATTCAACTGTGGTTTACAAAATGTCATCAGCTCAAAGAAAAAATTCCATCTTTCATATAATGTCAGAAAGATGAGTGTCTATACATATTCCATTATCATCTTTTGTTGTTCGCAAGGTGACATTTTAGGAAGATTCTGCAGAGAATATTATTTTGGAGGAGCTATTATTCCACATCATATTTGTTCTATAAACCACTTCCTCACTAACAAGTTAGAGAAAGAATAGGAGGATTTCAAATCTATTGAAATCATTTTCCTAAATTAAAAAAAAAAACTAAGAAGTTTTGGCACAGAACATGTAAGTAAGGAGAAAAAAGGCAGCAAAATCAGAACCATGTTGTAATAATTTAAAAATAAAAGAACACAACAACAAAAATAATCAATCTCCTAAATTGAATTGAAAGAAATCTCTAGACATCAAGTGCTTATACACTAAGCATGTCAAATTCTTTTCCTCTAATTCAACAGTCTAGAAGAATTATAATTCAAATATCCTTGCATATCATGTAACCCTCAGGGAAGCTTGTAAATTAGATGTGACAATATTTCTGATACATTACCATACAAAATTAAGGAGAAAGAAAGAAAAGAAGCAGGGATGGAATTCTATAAAGGAGCTTCGAGGGTTTGTTTAGTAAATGGCTTCCATTTACTTGAAGAGTAAATACTTCGCTTAACTTTACTTGACTTCAGTTTCCTCATTTGTTCGATTAAAATAATAGTGCTTTACTTAACTATTTCTAGGATGCTGGGAGGATACAATGAAATGATAGATACGAAAATCATTTAAAAAAATGAGTCATGTGCAAATTGAGAGTGCAAGATAGAAACGATAGAAATATATTCTCTCTAGCTCAGAAAGCAACCATTCACGTCAACAAAGTTGTAATGAACATTAGGCCTCTATAAACCTATAATAGGTCCCTAATAGATCATTTTCCTTCCAAGTATTCTTAACTTTGTGTTTTCTAAGCTATGTATTTCCTAAGTTTTTATGCTGCTTTTTTAATAGGAATGAGAAATCAAAAATATCATTGAGGGAGGAACTGGTATTTTAATATCTGTGTCAAAGAGTTCTGGAATAGAAATAAGAAAAAAAAATGGCTAGAGTTCTAGGCCACTGAATCTTTCTAGACCTGTCTCTTCATCTGAAATATGAATTGACCAGATAACTACAGAAGTCTCTTTGCCCTACCCCCAATCCCTAGTTTTTACAATTATGGCTACAGTTATTTCTCTGGAGATCATGTACTTTACGCTTTGTAAATGGGGGCTCTAAGGATCCTTGGATGAATGCTGATCACTCTTATTGCCCCCTGGTCAGGGAAAATGCTTGTTTTCCTCATTCATTTTGAGCCTGCAGTGTCATCCTTAAATCAACTCATCCAGAAAAGACTATCTTTAAGATAGAGGATCTCAGAATTCTCTTGGTCATTTGTTCTAAGGATAAATGACAGCCACTCATAAAGAAGAAACATTCTTATTCAGCAAGGCTAACCTAAAATTCCTTTGATCAAATCTGTCTTTGACTTTGGTAAATATGAGGGTTTTACAGGCACCATTATGTATTTTAAAAAGGCATTGCACATTATTATATTCTTATTATTTTCTGGCCATGATATTATCATTATGCCTGGTCACTAATTTAATTATTATATTTCTCTGTATAAGTCATATTTTCATGCTCTTTAGTCATTGTTATAATTTCTGCACAGGCTCTCCTTAAAAAGTTAGGAAACAGGGGCGCCTGGGTGGCTCAGTGGGTTAAAGCCTCTGCCTTCGGCTCGGGTCGTGATCCCGGGGTCCTGGGATCGAGTCCCGCATCGGGCTCTCTGCTCCGCGGGAGGCCTGCTTCCTCCTCTCCCTCTGCCTGCCTCTCTGCCTACTTGTGATCTGTCTGTCAAATAAATAAATAAAATCTTAAAAAAAAAAAAAAGTTAGGAAACATAATGCAGTATAGTGGAATGAGATAAGGGACAATGTCTGGGGTCCAGTTCCAAACTGCCTTCTCTGATACTTCAAGCAGAAATGACTTCTTTATGTTATGTCACTCCCTTGCACTAACTCTATCATCATTATTAATAGTAATATCTAATATTTATTACATAATTTTTATATGTCAGATACTCTGCTAAGCAGGTTACATGCATTTTTCTTATTTCAATCTCACAGTGGCTCATGAAGTTGATCCGTTTATCATCTACAAATTGTACAAGAGAAAGATGAACAGAGAAATGTCTTGCCAAAGGCCAGACAGTTAATAAGTAGATAACCAGCACTTAAACCTTCACAGTATAATTCCAGAGTCCACACTCTTAACTCCATGCTGTACAACAGCCTTGCATTTCACACATGTCTATGTTGCCTGTTCCTAGTCATGTGGTTGAGCACTCTGCAGCTAGACTACCTCCAGGTTCAAATCTCAGCTCTGCCATTTCCTCACTATGTGACCTAGGGAAAGCAGTTAAATCTCTCTGGCTTCAATTATGTCCCATCTGCAAAATGGATATAATAACGTTAATACCTACATCCTGGAATTGTCGTATTAGAACAATGCCAGGAGCATGTTAGCTACTTACAGCAATCAATTATGAATTTCTTGAGGGCAGGAATTAAATGTCCTTCATCTATCTTTCCCAGGCCCAATTACAATGTCAAACACAGAAAGTGAGTAAATGGTTGAAGGAATTAGTGACTAAATTGTATTGGATAACATAGAATTGTATTGGATTTGAGAGCTCACTGGACACATCCTTCCATGTGGCTGTAAAGGTTTTTCTCTGCCAGGTGAGTAGGTGTACTTCAAACTAACTCTCCAACTTACTGTCTTCTCCCAAATCCGGTGGCAGACCTCAGGAAAGATATTGGGGCTTTAATGGTTTTGTACTGAATTAAAAAATCCAAGCATTGGATCGAGCCTCATATTCCCCCCTCCTATGTCACTGAAGTGATCTAGAGGTATTTGACTCGAAAGAGATTGCTGGTAGTACCTATGAATGTGTGTTCACATGTAAGTTGGCTCAGGCAGGTAGGGAACCCTCTTCTAAGAGGTGATTTGAATTGCTTTTCTCCCCACAGAGAATCTTAAGGTAGAGGAAGATGGTGTTTTACCTAATCATTCTCCATGTGGTTTTCTTTCTTGCTATCATTCCTAGTCTTCTGGCAAAAACAGGGAGGTAAAGCACTCAATGCCATTTATCTTAATATTTTTAGGACTCCGCAAGGATATGTGGAATATGGAATTGAAGACCTTAAAAAGATCTTTGTTTCTTCCCACAGAAATCTATCAGGGTGGATTTTTGATGAGCTAAAGTGGACCCAGAGGAAGTGTTTAGTTCAGTGTTTTATTGTGAGGTTGAAAGTGTACACCAAACTGAGTCCCTACATCTGAGAATTTGCTCACTATTTACCTCACCTCCCTTCCTCTCCTCCCCACCAATATCCATTATGGGAATGACAAGAAAGAGCTCTTATTTGTACAAGTAAACTTGCTGCTTTAGCACAGAATGAGTACTTTTAACAGACCCAGATTATGAGGTCCAGCCAGTTTGGTGATGGGGGGTTGGGCCACTGCCTCTCATGTCCTAGCTCCATTTATGCCTGTACATCATTTCTGAATAACTACAGTGTATGTAGGCTAAATCCTGATGGAGCCAGAAACATCTCCAAGTTTATCAGAATGAGCCACTCACTTTGCCGACATGGAAATTGGTCATAAAGAGGGATGCAATACTACAACTAGAGTGGAGGCACTCCTTTCTTTGGGTAACCCTCCTGGCTTGTGTCTACTTCTGCTATTGAATGCATGCCACTGGGGTTGAGTTATTGTTGCTTTCACATCCCTCAGCCTTTATTCTAATGATAATGGAGAATTTCTTGAGGGAAAGTTCCATGTTTATTATTTTCAACGTTCTGGGCCTAAAAACAGTGATTATTTTGTTTCCAACAAATACAGATTAACAACATGAAAGTCAACCCCTGCAGCAATTCCTCCTTGATTATTCTAGGCTGGGTACATTTATTGTTTTATTCATTAGTTCACAATATTTATTTAGTGCCACTTCTGTTTTAGCTACTACAGTAAATGATAGGGATACAGAAGACAGATATGGTCCCTGCCCTCACAAAAATGTTAATCACAGCATTTACCACCCATTTTGATAATTATAGTTTATGTGTTTGTCTTCCCTTAGACTTTAGATTCCATGACAGCAAGCTCTCTGCCTTGTCTATGATTGACTTCCAGTGTCTACTACAATATCTAGTTTATAATAGCATTCGGTTTTTAAAGGTGAACAATGCTCATTTTAGAATGTTTTCCCACACAACTTACAAGGGAGAGAAATTTTCAGTATTTTTCCATGTTCTGGGATCTCAGATTATATACCATTTTGAGCACTTACCATATATGTTCTGCTTAGTGTTTTATATCATCTCATCTTTAATGCAAAAGTATAAAATGCCCACATTTTAGAGGAGATCAGAGTTTCTAGTTGGATAAATGACTTTCCCAAAGTTACAAGACTTCTATGTGGCAGGACCAGGATTTGAGTGCATATCTTTCTCACTACAAAGCCTAAAATCTTTCCACTATGCCACATGCATTTTTTTAACATAGGCAAAACTGAGCAACAATCTTTTCCATTTTTCAAAAGAAGAAACATAAATATTTGGGTTTCCAGAGTAGCCATGGTTGCGACAAAATAAGCAAAATGCAGATCCCATTAAACAGGGATTTTCCAATAGCCAGAATAAGATATACTGACCTATTACCTGAACTTGTTAGAATTATCAGGGTCCTAATATAAAATCTGAAATCTAAGGAAGAAATTTTTTCTGACAAGAATAGCACATCTGCCCTTATATATTACCAAATCGCATTTTTTTAAAGAAATTACCAAAGTGGATGAACTAATTTAAAATTTTAAAGACAGCTATAAAAACGTCTGGCTCTTGTTAAGCTTTCATTGATTAAACATAATTAAAATTATTGGGATTGAGGGAGGGTTAAAATCCAAATTTTTATAGTTTTCCAGCCCAACGATCACATTACATTTAGTCACAAATGGATATTTGCATAATTAAACTCTTATTTCTTGAAGCAACTTCAAAATTTAAAATTTGGGTCCAGCTGCTTAATAGTATCTGCTCTAGTTCTTATGTATAATGATCACGGCTACAAATTCACCAAGATTCACTGACTCATTATAATAAATCAGACCTAGATAATATGAATAGCTAACATTTTTTCAGAGTTTTTTATATGCCAGAAGCTATTAAAGTACTCTTCATGGATTTAATTTATGCCTTCTAACAACACTGTGAGGTGACCACAATCAACAAAGTGGAAGAGTAAGAATTTAATCCATATATTCTTCCCCAAAGTTCACACTTCTAAATACTCTGCTATCCTGACCACATAGAACTAGCATCTTATTTTGCAAACCAAGAAACAGAGGCCAAAAGACATTAAATGAGGAATACAAGCGCACAAATCTATAGAGTTTACACTAGTTCCTAGCTTAGCTGGTCTCAGGTTAGTGAAATTTTCTCTCTCTCTACTTGTGTTATTGAAGAACTTACTGAATTCTCACATTCTCACAAAAACTGTTTATTTTTCTTCTGACATATCTGGAATAATCAACTGGCACTTACCGGTACTAGACTGAACAATTCCTGAGTCTACTGTTTGCCCAAGAAGATCATACTGGTTTAGGCGTGACCCATCTTCTGCTACAACCACTGAGCGTGCTGGCTCTCTGGTCCACTCATAAACAACTTCTGCTCTGGTATAGGCATCTGAAAGGAAAAGACGGAAAATATCCATGTGTCATGTTACTTTGATACTTCTCACTAGCTGGTAAGTGCTATTAGTTTCCTATTTTCAATTGCATGGTTCCAGAGAGCAGTCCAGGAAAAAAAGAGCCCATGTCCCTTAGCTTAGGAAAATTAAAACACATTTTCCTGATTTGTTCAGTCATCTGTTCACTTTTACAACAAATGGTTATTAAGCACCTACAAAAGACAAAGGACCTTGCTGAAAAAATCCGTTAACAAACAAGTTTCCCTGATGTTGTGGAATATGCACGGCAGTAATGGGGACAAATTCAGACAAGCTAATAAACACATAATTTCAAGTAGTGTTGAATGCAATAAAGCCATACACAATAGGCTAAGGGAATAGAGAATGAAGGATGTGGGCCTATTTTAGATGAAGGACTCAGAGAGGGTCCTTGAGGAAATGACAGTTAAATGCATGACAGAAATGAGAGTAGGGTATGTCCTGGGGAAGAGTTTGCTGGATAGGTGAACAAAGAAGTTTCTTCCTCTGGTCCAGGTAAAAGCTTGATATGTTTGAGGAAAAGCAGGAATACCAAGGTGACTAAATCTGTGTACATGAGAGATGAAACATGGTTAGAGGCAGAAGCCTGGGTCCGGATTATGTCAGGCCAAGGGAAGGTCATGATCAATGTGAAATATAACACCAGAAACTCTACCAAGCACCCATTTTTAAAGGAAGTGTAACTTTACTTCCTTTTAATTAATTCTCCTTTTTATGGATGTTTACTATCACGATGATGATGTTGATGAGTTACACCATTTAGCTCATTGCACTTCTCAATCATTTTCATTCTCCGTGTTACTTTTAAACTAGCCATCCTTCTACATGAGAGATGAGGTCATAATCCTGATCCGTAGTTCAGGAAGGTTGGGGGAAGAGCTGTATAGAACGAGTGAGAAGGAGAAGTAGAAGGGATTCCATAGCTTTTCTGGTTTCTAGTCACAGAATACCCACTACACATGGGGTGGAATGACAGTATATGCTGTTAGAGGTAGAGTGATATTAAGAGTTAAAAGAACAGCACATTAGCAAAAGCAGAGTTTCCAAGGTGTTTGAAAGGCCGATATGATAGCAAAAGTTGGCTTTACTGTTAAGGCTTTACCCGTTGGCCAACTTCTGCATTAGGCACAGTAGACAAAGTATCCAGGGTCCACAACACTTCTAGGTGTTAATTACTTTTAAAATCAGAAAAAAGTGGCTATAACCTTGCTTGGGGTATATTAACCTAAAATATGTAAGTTAAAAATATAAAATTATAAATTAAAATAGAATTATTTATTTTTTAAAGATTTTATTTATTTGACAGAGAGCACAAGAGAGGGAGCATCAGGCAGAGGGAGAAGGAGAAGCAGGCTCCCTACTGAGCAAGGAGCCCAATGTGGGACTTGATCCCAGGACACTGGGCAGTGTCAGGACAAAGGCAGCTCCCCAACCAACTGAGCCACCCAGGTGCCCCTAGAATATAGTTTGAATATATTTTTTGAGGAATTGGTCACAAACACAAGTGCCTAGAGCCGGTAAAAGTTGTAATGCATCCCTGCTTCACCCAATGCCCGTCCCAAGGTAACCAAATCTTGTGTTTTGTTCAAATCCATGTTTGTCTAAGCTAAGACATTATGAGATGTGAAGTAATGGTGGCATTTTTACACACATGTGAAGGTGCCACAAGAAAGATGAGAGCCATGCCCCTCATTCTCTGAAACAAAACTTCCTCTTGTCTCTGGGATGGGTTTTGCACAAAGGTGTGGTCAGTAGTCTCCTGATTTTACATGTTTGTCCAGTGTGCTCCAGCATCATTTCTGGACCAATTTACAATCGTCTATTTTTTAATAAATTTTTTTCAGAAGTTTGAGAGAATATACTAGGAACTAAGTTAGCGGTTACTGCTTCTTTCATAAATGTGTAAGACTGATAAACGAGTAGTTTTGGAATTTGTTCTCATTGATTTTTCTTTTTTAATTGTGGCTGTCCTCACTAACATACACACACACACACACACACACACACACACACACACACACACACACACACACATGGCTTTATTAAGGTAAAATTGACAAATAAAATTATAAGGTATTTAAAGTATACAACATGAAGATTTGATATACATATACATTGTGAAATAATTCCTACCATTGAGCTAACATGTCTCATTAACTTAAATTTTGAATCATTTCAGCATTGCATTTCTTAAGGAGGAGGACTGCATTTATTAGAATCTAAAACATGTTTATTTTTAAAAATCCCTCAAAGAAGTGCAGAGCACTAGTTGAGAAGAACCATATTGCTCACAATTTGTAGGAACTTATATTCAGTAAAATATTTTTCCCATCATGATAGATTTTTCTTTTTTTAATGGAAAGGTCTAACCTAAGAAACACATCTCAAGTTTATGGTAACAGAATCATTGATTGCTAACATGGAAGGACTTCAGAGGTTATATAGTTTGTCTCATTTTACAGATGATAAACTAAAGCACAGAAACATTGAATGGCTTATTTAAGGGCTTAAATATTGAAATAGCTATTTAGTGAAAAAACAGAGGTAAGAGCATAGAATGACATTCTTTCTACCCTACTGTTATTAATAAGGATTTCCTAGGCAAAATCTATATATAATATGCTCAAAATCCAAGCAAGGGGACACTTAGTGGTCAAGTAGTTTGGGATGAAACCAATTCTAAACCTCGTGTCATTTTTGTAACAAATGAAAAAACTCTTGCTATTGTATTGCACTATCATTAGCAGTAGTGCCTGGACTCCACTTTTTTGAACTTCATCATGTGTTGCTGATAGGCTGCTAATATAGTTTTAGACAAAAAAATTTGTTACCATCCTCTTTTCACTTCATATAATTCAATGTCTCATACTTGCAATCTCTTAGAAACTCCACTGTGTATGAAATCTACAATAAACTCAGTGTTGTTGTGAAAGTGGAGAAGACATACTGTCCATGTCTCTCAATAGAAATCTCCCAAAATGCAGAGTGGACCCACAAGGTTAAACAAGGGATGGAAATGAAGGAGAGCATTTGTTGTGAGGAGTACCAGGTGTTTTATGGAAGAGTGGATTGACTACATTGTACCCCTGAAAATAATATTACACTGTATGCTAACTAACTGGAATTTATTGTTTTAAAGATTAAAAAAATATTTAGGGGGAGCAAGAGAGAAAGAGCATGAGAGAGCATAAGCAGAGGGAGGGGCAGAGGGAGAAGCAGACTTCCCACTGAGCAGGGAACCCAATGTGGGGCTTGATCCCAAGACCCTGGGATCATGACTTGAGCTGAAGGCAGACACTCAACAGACTGAGCCACCCAGGTGCCCCAACAAACTAAATGGAATTTAAATAAGAACTGGAAAAAAAAAAAAAAAGAAAGTTGGTGTTTCATGATATAAGGCATCACAATAGGTGATAGACTTTATTTTTTCATTTTAGTACTTAGAAAGTAGGTCCTATGACTGCTTCCTTCATTTGAGACTAATCAGCATAAAGAAGATAAGGTTACAAAGAGGGAGACAATCCATAAGTGACTCTTAATCTCACAAAACAAACTGAGGGTTGCTGGGGGGAGAGGGGGTTGGGAGAGGGGGAGGGGGGTTATGGACATTGGGGAGGGTGGTTATGGACATTGGGGAGGGTATGTGCTATGGTGAGTGCTGTGAAGTGTGTAAACCTGGCGATTCACAGACCTGTACCCCTGGGGATAAAAATACATTATATGTTTATAAAAATATAAGACACAAATAAAAAATTAAAGATAAAAAATAAAGAGTCTTCAGCTACTTAGTCAAAATGTTCAACTCAGATTTAAAATAAATTAGCAGATTACCTCAGAAAAATTTTAAAAAGAAGACAAAAGACTTTGGGCTTATGAAAGAACTCTATGGTGCTACAACACTGGGAGCATAGACTTGGTATCAGAAGAGCATCTGATAATAGACAATATCTCTTCGCTTTTACGGGCCTTTGTCTTTTCATTTGTATGAAGCAGGTACACTAAACAATTTCCAAAGTTATTTATTATTCAGAATTCGTTTAAATTTCTACTTATCCTTCTCTCCTTATTACAAGGCACTATGCTTGATAATCAGCCAGGAAACCATCATTTATCGAGTCATAACTAGATCCAGCACTTGCCTAGATCTTATTGTCAGAATATCATCTGAATCTCTAGAATCAAAGCCTTCTTTGTATTTTCCTCAAAAGCAGTTAAAAGATGTCAACTAAATCATGCACATTGTCTTCTGGTTATATGGCCTTATGAAGATGGCTTTATCCCCAATAAGCAAAAAGAGTGATATAACACTGACAATCAGGGTCTAATGGAAAGTGGTAATGGAAAGTGGAAAACATATGCTTTTCTGAGGTTAGTCCCTATCAACATATGGATGATTTTGTTTCATAAACATTTATTACATAGTATTCTACTGAATTATTACAAAATCTTCTAGCTTATCTCTTGATTATTTTCTTCTGTGTGATTCTGGCAAGATGTTTGCTTCAAAAACAAGGTCAATGCATTTTTAGCCCACTTTTGCCTCAGTTTCTTCATTTCAGAAGTATGCTAATTAGGCCAGGACAGAGAACTAACTATACCATAAATCAACCACCACTCCTTCTTCTCAAGCCAAAGGCAGGTGATGGTAATTAGTCATGGCACTCTCCCACTGAGCTCAGATGCTTATTTTCAATTTCAAATCTTCTCTGTTTAATTACCCACAGGTCTTAAAACCTTTTCTGAAGCAATCTTCTCTGAGACTTAAACATTATAGGGGCATTTAAAACCCGATTATATAATTTTTATCTATTCAATAAATATTTATTGAGTGTCTACATCATATTAGGCTCTGTACTAGGAAATGCTGAACAAAATAGTTTGTGCTTTCATGGGAGTTTTACAGTCTCCAGACAATAAAAATGTCAACCAATAAATAAAACTACTAATTATTGCTATAATACATCTAAATTAAACATGTATTATAATCAAGAAGATGGGTAGGACTGTATGTAAATTTAGATAAGGTCATTAGGGAAGCCCCAGATGATGACATTTATGTTGAGAAGTGAAAAATAAAAGAAGCCACTTACATGAAGAACCAAGGGAAGAGTAACCCAAGTAGAGAAAACAGCATGTATAAAGGCTCTGAGGTAGAAAGCAGATTTTTATTTAACTTCAGTTTTCTTATGAGAGACATTATGTGTTTTCTACTTGCTATCCATTTCCTCCTTCCTAAAATATCTTCTATTTTCTTCAAGCTGACAATGTGCTTAGTTAAGAATATTTCTTCCCAGCCTCATTTGTAGTCAGCATTGGCAATGAGACACATCTTTGATTAATGAGATATGCGGGAATGTCTGCTAAGATTTTAGGGAAAGCTTTTATCTCTTCAATACAGGTGCTAGTTCTTTCTTCTTTGTCCACTATTCTTTATTTTGAAAGCAGATGCAATGGCTGGAGTTACAGCAACCATTTTGTGATCAGGGAGAACATCTAAGGGCATCTTAAAACATCATCATTGTTAAGATGCTGACAAAACAACAATCAACCAACAATCACTTACCACCATTCATCTTGTATAAATATATAAACCCCTCTTCTTTTTCAGCTAGCTATATTCATGGCTTGAAAGCATTCCTGACTAGTACACTAAATAAGTAATTTGTTGTTCAAAACAAGGTATTTCTGAAGGTAAAAGGGGGCACTATTAGTAGTTATACCAGGATATTAGGCAAAAGTAAGTACTGCCCCAGGCAACCTATAATGCTATGATCTTCCTAAGTATAAGATCTTGTGGATTAGATGAGCTGATACATATACAAATGTTTAATATACTGCCTGGCATACAAGTAACACATAATACATAATATTGTTAAAAATGGAGGTGGTAATCAGGAGAAAATATAGTAGTCTGTAACACAGAATATACATTAAATTGGGAAAAGAGTGAGGAGGAGGGAGTTAGCACCAAAGGCCTGTTTGGCTGACAATTTTTGAAGTAGTTTGTCCTTGGGTTTCAGTATAGAATTTGATTTATAAATAAACTTGTCTTTCCATGACTAGAGCTGCTAGGAGCCTGAAGGCCCTTTGCTATTTTCTTTGCTTGCTGTCTTCCTACACCACCACTATTTTTTTTTTCTATGAATCATATCTTCACCAAAATAGTTGCTTAGACTGTCTGTCTAGTGGGAACAGAAAGATGGTTAGGTAGTCCAGGAGCTGACTCAGTCCAAAAGTAACTCTCCTGCAGGAAACCAGGAATACATTGTTCTTACTTCTTACTCCCTTTATATATGCATACTAGTCAAAAGCAGAAGGCTAGAGGAAGACAAGAGAACCTGACTCTGCTGGGCAGAGTTCTGTTCTCTTGGCTCCTCTAATGTGTGCCTGCATAGTTTCAAATAGCAGAAGCCTCAACAGCTATCATAAATGTATCTAGGATACCTTCAAAAGCACTTATATACACATTATATATACACATAAATTTCACGGGATATCCAAACAGATCTAGAACCTTTCGAAAGGTTATGATTAGGGTAAATTCTCATCAGGCAATATTTGTTAGGTGTAGGCTTCATTATGAAGAAATGATTATCATCTACTGCTGCCACCTACCAATATTTTCATCTGATAAACTGCTTGCAATATTCTTAAAGTCAAACAAATGTCAGCAATGATACAAAATAAGCACAGTGATCTCCATCTATTGACAGGGAGTTATTATCTATGTGGTAAAAGCATCCATACTCCACTTGTTTTTCCATGAATACAGCTTTAGCAAAAGTAGAATTTTTCCACTAATTAATTAAATCCACTCTTTCTTATAATAATCTCTTCCTGAAATAATATTAAAAATGAAATTAAAGATTATTACTTATAGAACATATTTTTTTAAAGTTTTTATGTATTTATTTGAGAAAGAGAAGGAGAGAGAGAGAGAGAACGAGGAGGGGGATGTGGGGGTGGGGGTGGGGAGAAAGAGACAGAACAGGAATCCTGATTAAGTCTTGATCCTAGGAATTGGAGGTCATGACCTGAGCTGAGGGCAGACAATCTTAACATACCAAGTCATCCAGGCACCCCTAGAAAGTATTTGCAACAAATCACTGAACTTTCTTCATTTTTATCTTTTTTAATCTGTCTTCTAACAGGCTTTACTAATTGAAGGTTTCTTGCTTAAAGACTTAGGTCTCTCAGGGGTGCCTAGGTGACTCAGTCAGTTAAGCATCCTACTCTTGATTTTGACTCAGGTCATGATCTCAGAGTTGTGAGATCGAGCCCCACATCAGGCTCTGCACTTAGTATGGAATCTGTTTGTCCCTCTCCCTCTATTCCTCCCCCTGCTCTCTGTCTCAGATAAGTAAATGAATAAATAAAATCTTTTTTAAAAAATATTTTATTTATTTTTTTTACAGAGAAAGAGAGATCACAAGAAGGGAGACAGGCAGACAGAGAGAGAGGGGGAAGCATGCTCCCTACTGAGCAGAGAGCCCAATGTGGGGCTCCATCGCAGGACCCTGAGATCATGACCTGAGCTGAAGGCAGAGGTTTAACCCACTGAACCACCCAGGTGCCCCTGAATAAATAAAATCTTAAAAAAAAAATAAAGACTTAGGTCTCTCATAAGAATAAAGAAAAATTAAAATTAAAAATTTACTCACAGCTTCCAAATTTTAGTGGGCAGGCATGTGCATCCATAGGGAAGTCCTCCAAATGCATTGGACACTCAGCTCTCACCGTCAGCCTTATCAGTTGAGGAAAACAGAGGACATAAACAAGAGCCCTATAGATTGGGCACTTACTGATAAATATGACTCGATATTAGTAACTATAGCAAATATATTAAGAAAAGCAAGAGAGGCAGGCACAAACAGCAGCATGATACTGAGCTCTTAACCAAAGTATCTAAAAGGAATTATTTACAACAATGATTGGATTTTGTTTTTGTTTTGAGAAAAACATTGACATCAGATTTTGTATGATGGGCAAGCATTTGTTATGTTTCCGAGGACAAGCATCATTACTTAATCCACCTAGACCCAGAAAATCTCTCAAGACTAAAACTAGATGTAAGCAAATAAATACTTGGATAAAGACTTTGTGGAGAAGAAGACATGGATAGCTAGGAAGAGAAGAGGATGTCTCCTCTGCTCAGGGCAGCTCTCCCTATCTCCTTCTTTAAAACAGCACCAAATGGGATAAACCAACAAAGGAAATAGGCAAAGGAGAGTTTGTGGGTGATCTCACTATATTCCCACCATTTCGTTTTATACAAATTTACTGTCTAATGGAAGCCAGGACTCTGCTTGGCTTCTCTTTAGTCCCTATCTTTAGTTTTATTTACATTTGAAAAATATATTTCACTGAAATATATTTGATTTTGTTTGGTGGAATTATGAGGGAATTTTTGTCAAATTCCTCACATGGTTCTTACAAAATATATTCACACATATTAATAAGTAGCTCAAGAAATGTGGTAGGGATGGCTTTATAGTCAGTAAGCTCATTAAGTTACAGTGTTGATTAAAGCAAATATGAAATGTATAAATTAATGACCAAACTTGCATCTTAAAACTAAAATATTAAGGAATTTGATGACATATTAGCAAAGGTGGTTTAGGAGTTTAGGAGTTTAGGAGATGGGCAATAACAGGCTAGTTATTGACGAAGAACACAGCACACATCAGGTAGTATGACTTGGGCAACTTTTCAGTAGGTACAAATCTTGCCCCAGAAAATTGTCAGCTGCGAGGAATAAATATGGAACTTGGGCTCAAAAACAAGTGTAGGGTGTTTTGTAAGAGGAGAATATTTCAAGTCTCAATTATAAATAGATCCTACTTGGATGATCTGGAAAGGTCTCAGCACGTCTGTCCACTGATCCTTCATTTTTTCCCTCTCTCTCTTTTTTAGAAATTTGTCATTCTTTAATTCTATTACATGTTTACTAGTTTAGTCCAACATCTAAAGCGTCTCTTGAAGCATTTTTTCCCTTTCTTTTTCATTTGGATATTTTGTATAAAAAGGTAGACATTCTGGCAACTTTATTCAAAAGCAAGAATCACTTTATTCCCACATTAAACAAAATCCACTAAGTCTAGGATTTTGCCTCCTAGACTTGAGGCAATACTTGCCAATACTTGCCAGAGGAATACTTGGGACGGTCTGAATTACCAAGCACTGTCCAGGTCTACAAAATCAACACTCTAACAAGTCACTTGGGTATGAAATAACAGCTTCCCTTAAGAATGAGTTCTGGACAATTTTTAATTGCTTACAAATTAGGAATATTTTAAACATTTTTTTCTTTAAAAGTATTCACAATGTTTTTTGTTTCATATTTTCTTCATTGAACCATAAATGAATAAAGATATCTAGCTGTCAGGTTTTCCAATAATCTCAAAATGGAGAAATGTTTATTAAGCAGGAATTTTGTATGTAAAATTCCTGCTTAATATACATATACATATATATACACATATATACATAAAATGTATATATACATATATACACATACACACGTATATTCTTTATATATGTAAATATTCTTCAATGTAAGCAAAATTAAGAATATTTATATTCTCAGTCTAACTAATAATAACATTATAAATTCAGATACTTCTTCTAAGTGCATACTTCCACATGAATCTACAGTTTTGTAGATACTTGAACTTTTCTTTTTTTTAATTTTTCTCCTTTTTTAAGTAGAAACATTTTCAGATACATACCTTGAGATTGCGTCTAGAAATCTGATCTAGAACTTATTGGGATGCAGCAATATATGAGGTTAGTAGTAGGAGTAGAAGTTCCTCATATTGAATTAGAGCAAGTTGGAGAGATACTTGCGACATATTACTTAATATACATTATATAATATACATTATATATTATATTAATATACAGTATAGCCCCCCCCACACCACTTTACCTAATCATTTTCTTAATGCTTTAATGCTTGCATAAGATTACAGTCTGTTTGTTTTTCATAGCGGAGTAATTATTAAGGTTGAAAAAAGAGGGCAAAGAGGAAACCAGATGCTCCACCATGGCCCATCAGCTTCATGATCACATATATATGGAAGTACAGAAAGAATCACAGAGAGAAACACAGTCATCCTTACCTCATGGTGTATAACAAGGTGCCATCCTCTGTGATCCTCAGGAGTTTGTTGGGCATAGTCATGTTGTGTGCCACTGACTTTTTTCCATTGTGAAAAAAGGTATCCGGAGTCCAAATCTTACTTGCCATTAGGTTATTTAACCGGAGAACTGTCATGGGTCCTTTGAATTTTAATCTTTCATCCTTCCAGCTTTGACGGAAAAATACATCTATTGTATATTCCTAGATAATTTTGGAAAATGGCAAAGAGTTCACGGAGCTGTATTTTGCAATGCAAATACTCAGACAATGCATAATTTTTACAACTTTAAAAGCAAAATATGAGCTAGGTGACGTTTTCAAAAGTAAACTTCAAAAGTAAACTCTGTACATAGTGGTTTCAGGTGAATCATTTTTTAAAATATCTAAAATGCCTGAAATATTGCTTGGTCAGAAAAAATCCACAATTATCTCCTCTAGTATGTGAAAAGAAAATCATGCCCTTCTCCCTATACCTCTACCACACCAGCATTCAAAAAAATAGAATACAGTACATAAAAACAAAACTCATGCTGGAGCTTACTGTATACAAGAAAGTGTTTAAATTAGATAACAATAGCTACTTAGATATAGTATTTTGGGGGGCCCTGCCATAGTTTGAGAACCTCACAGTCAATTTCAAATCATCCACGGTTCTAATACTAACCTGGTAATCCCATCTCTTTTATGGATAAGTTAAAAAAATTTTTTTTAACAGATAATGTGTATAGTCTTTCAATTTTCCACAACAAAGATTATGAAAATAATCTGTTTCACTGTTAATTGGGATCTTTGCCAAAAAAAAATGCAGAATATGAGGGTGTGTGTGAGTGTGTATCTGAGTATATGTGTGTAGAAGACACATGAGAAATGTGTGAAACTCATCATCATTCACAGCCAGGGAATCTATTTATTTGAATAAACACAGCATTCCTTATGGCAATACCCAGAGACAAACATCTGCTAATCTGAAAACAAGCAATGTGACTTACCAGCTCCTAAAACTGAAAAGGGTACTATCCATCTTCCTTGCAGCACTTGCTACACTGACACTAAATTTGGAACTTAATGGTTTGAAATAAAGATTACCACATTCTCCATTAATCTTAGCATGCTCCAAACTGGAAGGAAGACTAACTTGAAAACATCATGCTACATTTTCTTAATCCCCTAAACTCTAATGCATTATAAAGCTGTGTTTTTTTTTTTTAAATCTTATACATATCATCTTTAGAACATGCAGAAAAAATAGTGTCTGTGTCTAGGCATATTTTGCATGAGTTTAATTATCTGCCTTTTCCTCAAGCTTTAAGTAAGATTGGGTAAAGACTGAAGAAAGGTTTATCCTGCCACACGTTTGTTATAGTTGAGAACTTCTGATCAAATAACTAATAATAATTACTGGATAGTTTACAGAGGACTGGGCATAGTGCTATATCTTGACTGAAACAGCAACAAAGAAGTGTAACATGATGCCAGTTTATGTTTGTGGGCAAGACAAACCTTGTTTGTTGCTTAGGCTTTTCTGTGTCTGGAAGTGTGACGTGAAAAGGCACTGAGATACATGACATAGGGATTTACTCACCAGGAAACATTTGTTAAGCATCTTTAAATTTAGCAGGGGGAGAAATTGCTTAAACTTGGATGCTATAAAGAAAACTCATGGAGTAGGATGGGCATACAATGGTATTTTCCATGAGGAGAGAGATGGGGTGGGAACCTATGGACTGCACTGGGAAATGATACACAGGAGCAGCAGTGCTTGCCAGGAAGCAAAGGGGTGGATTTACCCTGAGCTCTGTTTGTTCTCTTCTCTGGTCGATAAGCTTATGAGATACGGTATGATAATCAGGACATTTCTATTACTAAGGAATCAGCCACATAAGCTCTATTTTCTATCCAACTGAACTGTTTTCTATCCAAGAGAACTACTTTAGCCCATCAAATAGTAGAAGAACAGTCACTTGTTAAATCAAGATGCCCAACTGACCATATTCCCATGAATCCAAAAATTTTATTTAGTTGATTTGTTCATTTGCTCCAAGGAGATTTTTGAAAATGAAATAAATGTTAAATATTTTAAAAACCTTAAAATAGATTTATTATCAAATCTTTGATAAGATACATCCCAAAGTCAGTGATTCCAAAAATTATGTCAAAACTTGCCAAATTCCTCACGTTTACATATTTGTCATGTTTACAACCAGCTTCACTTACCTGCGCTAATGGCAGACACTGAAATTCCCAAATTCATATGATATTCTCCCTTCAAATACTATACCGGCCACACAAGCATGCACACACACACACTGCAAAACTAACTGGATAAGCTTTCATTTCCAGGTTCCCTTCAGCTGGAAGTGGAAATGAAAAGTGAAATAAAAACACTTGATAACAATCAGATCCTATCTAAGTGAGAGTGTAAATATTTGGTGTCCCATTTTCTAAGAACTGCCCTTGCAACACTGCCATGGTAGCAGCAGGAGGTTCTCAGCATAACCTCACCCTTGGGGTCATAGTGCACTAGACCAGGATGGGCCAGAGCTCCTTCTTTAGGAAGCTGGAATATGAGGGAGGAGAGCAGAAGCCACAGCATAATGGTTATGGATGTAAGTTCTAAATCTGCTAACTAGAACTGAATTATGTGTCTGCCAGATGTGTGACTTTAGGTCATTCTCTATACTCCAGTTTCCACTCTATAAAGAGGGGATCATACAGTAGTGATTTCACTTGCCTGTTGTAAGAAGTGAGTTCATGATGCAAGTGAACAGTTTACCAGAATGTCTGAAACACAGGAAGTTCTCAGTAAACATTAGAAGTTATTTGTCTCTCCATTTCTTTGCTTATAAACACAAATTTATATTAGATTTCAATGTAGCTGAGAATGAAAAAAGTGCTCTTTGTTTGGACTGGTAGCAGGACAGGAAACCTCAGGAAGGTGAGGTGGTCATAACCAAGTGAAGTAAAATCTGAAGGCAAAGGAAAAGACTCTACAGAAGACTGAACAAGCAGGAAGCTCTGACAAAGATGCTGTTCAAGGTTCAGTGTTCTAGCTGCCACCATTCAAGTGACAAGTCTCTCCACGTTATCCTGCTTAATAGAGTAGGTCGCTGGAGAATGTGAGTCTTACTCTGAAGACTGGACAGAATGTCCGTTATGTTCCTAAATAAATATTGTTTTGAAGTGTTCCCACTAGCATCATCTACTACCATCTGTGTGTGCTTTGACTTCATACGTTTTCACCACCATGGAAAACAGGGCTCTGCAATTGTGCTGCCTGGATATTTCTGTCAGAACCTTGTGCCCTGGGATTGTGCCGTTTGATTGCCAATTAATGGTCTTTAAAATAAAGTTAAGGAGTTGCCCTAATTTTGTTTTCTATTCCAGATGAAGTCAGATGCCTTGGGAGCTGTGGAACCTCTAGGGGCACACAGCCTGGGTTCAAGTTGCTACTTAGCTAGGTCACTTTTCTCCTCTGGAAAATGCAGATAATAACAATGCCTAGGTAAAATCATGAGTACTAGATGAAATATGATCTATAAACCTATTAGCATGGTGCTTGACATATTGTAAGCATTCATTACTGTTGAATTCTGTTATTATGGTTATCCTTATTAGATATTTTATTAGTTATCACTTTAAAAACTACAAAGCTTTTCTCATCTTGAAAAATAGCTTTGTCATTGGCTTTCTAATTTTGATAGACTCTAAATCATACTGCTCTTTATTTGTAATTCACCCATAATGTGGTTTAAATGAGTAATCTCCAATGAATTGGCCAGGTAGCCACTTAGCATATCAGTTGTAGACCTGGGTAATTTGGTCCTCTGACAGAGGATAGCATATCTTGTTCAGAAATTTTAGGCAACAGGAAGTATAACTGGCTTAGACACTGTTCCTTCTTCTTATCTGATTTTTGACCAAAGGCCATTTATGAAAAGTAATGCACAAGTCATAGACTTAATGGTGTATCAAACCCCCCAACATACACCTTTAGTCCAAGACAAAAAAAAAAAAAAATCAGTGTTTCCTTAAATGACAATCTAAGCAAATAACTCAAAGGTATGCCAAATATTTTCAAGAGAAAATATGCCTTTATTTGAGCACCGTCCCATAACAACTCGTATTGAGCATCTAATCTTTGTGAGGCATTATGAAAGATGTCAGCAATAGAGAGTATTCATTTTTAATTATGATGATGATAATGATAATGAGAAGGAGGAATAATATCATTATAAGTGTGTTCAGTGTGTGATGTTTGTAATGCTTCATCCCCTCTTGATGTTTCCATTTATGAGAAGAGAGCTTCACTGGTGCAAAACTTCTGAATGCTCTCTAATCCCTCATACTCCTTTATTTAGGGAGGGGAAGAGGGAAGAATAATTTCATTTGATGGGTAAATCTGGAAGGAGAAATCAATCTTGCCTATCTCAGCCTCTTCTTGCTGCTCTGTCCACAAAACTCACAAATTCTGATGTTTCTCCATGCTAGAAGTTTTATATGGACAGTCTCTGCCCTAACAAATGGAGGCCAAAGTCTTGCCAGGTGACTGGGTGGGTTAATCAGATCAATTCTGATGTTTACTCTCTGGAAACTCACTTGTCTACAGATATAAAGCACCTTCCGTAGGACCTTAATAATTAGTAATGAAGATGATTATTCTCAATTTCCAAATCCCTTATTTTATTATCTTATTTCTCAAAAGGTTCAGAACTCAGGAAAGAGGGTATTATTTGTTGAGTCTCACAAGACTTTGTTGTAAAGACAATAGATACACCTAAACCTCTCATTAAATAAGTAGTAATTCAACACTTACTATAAGGCAACCATGCGCTGATACTCTAAGGGATGTGAGGCAAATGTATCTTTACATTTTTTGGCATTACTTTAGGAAAATAAGACATTTATATAAGAGAAATAGCTTTACAAAGGAGTGTTATAAATGATGCCAAAAGCTAAGCTATTATTTTACAGTCAATAAATGTGACTAGAATACAGAAAGGTAAACCTCATCCATTATCGGATTAATCAAAGAAAAAAGGTTTTCACTAAGCTTTTGGTGGTCTTGATTTGGGCCTTTGTGGAAATGTAGAATTTAGATGGGTGGGAAACAGAGGGAATTTTCCATGAAGGACACACAGCATGATAAGGAGTTCAGAGGCAAAAGTAATAACTATTGAATTTACTGAGAGTTTATTGAGCACTATCTATAAACACTTTATTTACATTGCTCATTTAAAATTCATAAATATCTTACAAGGAGAGGCTATTACAATAATACACCCCTTGTAGAGACTTTGAGGCTTACACACTTTAGTGATTTGCCCAAGGTCATGCTATTGGCAGTGGTGAGATGTAAATTTAGCCAGCCTGGATCCTAGACAAGTTCAGCTCACCCCCAAGTGCTATGGCCTCACAGAAAGTAGTACTTAAGCAAATGACTAAAGTAAATTGTCAATAAAATAGGAACAAGAGAGGACGTGTGGTAACATCATCTGTGAACAGTATGGAAAGCAGGCAGAGGAGTTTAAATTTGACCTTAAACCTGACTGGGATCTACTAAATGTTCTTAATTAGAAAAGTAGCACAAGAGAATAGTGCTTCAAGACAGAATTCCAACATAGGAGAATCACAAGAGGTCCTCGGGGTGAATAGTTTAGCAAAAAATAGTGTATAACAATATTTCAAGAAAGTGGTCTACAGATCAACCACTATAATAAGTTGCCAAAGAAATAAATACACACTTATGGCTAATTATTATATTTCTATTTCTTGCATAGTAATAATGGCTAACATTCATTGAGTGCTTCCTATATGCTAAGAACTTTTAAATGCTTTTCATGTATGAATTCATTTAATATTTATGATAACTCCATGAGGTATTATCATCACTCCCATGTTACACCTGAAGAAACTGAGGCAAAGAGATGTTAAGGAACTTAAAATACCCTTATAAGCACAGAAGTTGGGAATATAAACCCAGACAGCATGCTGGTTCAGAAATCTATATTCTTACCTAACACTCTCTTACGCTTGGTGACTCTGATTTGCATAGTTGGTACATTTCATAATCTGTGTTAAGATCTAACCTATCTAATTATCCTGAGCCAGCATTTCCCAGTGTTTGGCTCACAGAGTATCAGCTCTACAGAATGTCAACAGGTACCACATTAAAGGTTTAGACAAATATGACTGGAAAACATTAGATTAAATGTAGTTAAACAGGTTTCCTTACTTCAGGACTTGTCAGAGCTGTGAAAGTGGGTACACTTGTGAATTTCCACACTTTGAAAAATGCTGGTTTTAACTGATATTTTTTGTAACTTTTATTCTCAATCACTTGAACTATTATGAAATCAGAGAACTTTTCTGTAAAGATGGTGTCAACAGGAAGGCATTTCAAAAATAATATTCAATAAATATATCTTTGAAATACTTCATAAAGTGTGTCTTCATGGGCTTTATGATTTTTTTATTACATAGGAGCGTGGCTATTATGAGTACGCAAATATTACATCAGAGTTCTACTCTTATACCAATTTGCATCAGATAGAAGAGAAATTCATGTTAACTTATTGGGTTGGGAAAAGAAAGAACAGGTATGTGTTAATTTTATTTTCATTCTTGGTAATAATTAATGAATTTCTTTTGCAGTGAAGCTAAACATTTCCCACCAATGTGTTTTATTTGAACTATTTCTCTGTCTAATTCTGGCCAACTATTCACTCAGCTTTTATACTCACACCCCCTTTCTAGAGAAGAATAATTCAGAAATCATGATGTTCATAGCTATTGTATAAGAATGCTGGCTATCTAGAGACATAGCATCTTTCAATCAACATGCCCTCCTCAATGTAAAGCAGATTACACTATTTGACTTGCAGAACATAACCCAAGTCAAAGCAATCATTTCAGGGATGGAAAAAAAGAAGACTGCAGTGGTTGATATCATAAATGGGTTTGGTCTGGAAGGTAAGTGGGTATTTTCCATGATATAAATATTATATATTAGTATATGTTATATATTATGCATACAGAAAAACACAAAGATATAGCTAAGCAATTTCAAATTGTTCTCTAAGTACTTGGTTTATATTTTCCTTTCAAAAGTTTAAACTTAGGAAATACACCAAGAAAACCAAAAATGCAGTGTCACTTACCATATCGTGGTCTGAAACAGGTCCGAAACTGGTGACGAAGATGTCAGTCTTCACTTCAGTTACACGCTCTGATGAAGCAGGAAATTGGGACAGTGAATGTCTATCAACAGTCCTTATTAGATCTCACTACCACATACTCACACCCAAATGGGAAATTTATTGGCTTTGATTAGCTATTTCTAAAATTGGTCCACTGTGTAGTCCTGATAATTTACTGCTTACACATGAAATTTCACAGTTAATATTTTTCAATGGAGAATGGAGCCTAAATATGCCACTTTGGGAGGCAGACTTTATGGAGAAGTCAGCTGCTGCTTAATGAATTCCTCAAGAATGGGCATACTTTCCTAATGATACCAAGGCATTTCACATTGTAATAAGAAAATATGTTGGCATATGGGTGTCATTTAAGCTTAAATACTCTTACAGAGCTCACCAGATCCTCTAGCTCTTTCCGATACTTCTGGGAAGTATCCAGTATACTGGATACTGTATACAGTGTACTGTAGCAAGCTTTATTAACTCCTTAAGGGCTCAAGGGCATGTTTTGTAAATGATGCTTTCTGGCATTAAATCACAACTGAATCATCCAAATTACTCCCCAGGAAAAATCTGACAACCTATATCAATTCTTGCAATTTTGAGGACAAGAAGAATATATTATGGCACAGAAAAAGTTCGTTTAGTAGATTCCATTTCAAGTTCAATGCGATTTTATTTTATTAGTCTCTGAGGCATATATATCAACCAATAAAACATATTCATTATAGTCTGGTGACAACTCAACACAGGCATTTTCAAGGAAATTCAGTCACCCTCCCCCCAAAAAAGACAGAAAAATGCTGCTTTCATAAAAGGACACAATTTGTTTAGAGGTGAGAGTGAAAAAGATGGCTTTGTAATTTTAAACTGTAGCTTTGAGAAATAATGGTCCAGTATCTTAAGCAATTCATTTTATTTATCAGGACATTTATATCTCTGAGGTAGGGCATTAAAAAGGTGATCCAATATATGTGGTAATGAATTCTTTTGAAAATCAAGAATTTTATCTCTCAGCAATTCACTTGTAAACACTTAATACTTTCAGTATAAATTTCTCTCAAGAAGGTCATGTTGTATACTGTATCTAATGTGTACCACAAATGAGAATAAAACTTGGAGGTAGAGATAATCCCTCCAATAACCAATATAATATTTTTTGGCTCATTTCCCTTCCCCCCTTTCTTTCTTTTCTTTCTTTTTTCTCCCTAACAATGTCATTGGCTTCAAAATGTTTAAATGAGCCCCTTGATGTAAGAATTATCTGAGATTTACTCTTTAAAAAACTTGAAAATGGAGGACATAGTTTAAGACAAAGAAAATAGAGCTGTGTTTTTAGAACTCACTTCCTAGGGCACCTGGGTGGCTCAGTGGCTTAAGCTTCTGCCTTCCCTCAGGTCATGACCTCAGGGTTCTGGGATCCAGTCCCACATGGGGCTCTCTGCTCAGCAGGGAGCCTGCTTTCCCCTCTCTCTCTGCCTGCCTCTCTGCCTACTTGTGATCTCTGTCAAATAAGTAAAGAAAATTTAAAAAGAAAAAGAATGTAGAATTCACTTCCTTCCAAAGTCAGTATTAACCTTCTACAGCAACTAAATAGCTTGAAAGGAACAGCCATCAGCAATGTCTTAACTGGAGTAACCATTGGCCTGTTCTGGCTGTCTCCATCCTCTTTCTGTCTGCATTTGCCCAGTGCTTACATCTCTTTTTCTCTCCTGCACCCTCTTTCCATATATATTCCTTACTCAATTAACTCTTTTTCTTAGTTTAAACATCTGTTATTTCTTAAGACTCCATCTAGAGCTCACACTTTATTAGAATACCAGGACTGACTTTCAATTAAAACAATAATAAAAAGAAAATGCATGTTATCTATTCCCAAAAGCTGGAATTTATTTTATTAATTGAGCTCATTTTTGTCCTTTCTTTTTCAGCATTTTACCTTCTAGTTTAAGCAAAGGAGCCTTTGATATGAAAAAAAAATATGCACTTATTGTCATGAAAATAGTACAAAAAGAAAGACATCAGGTAATAGAGAATTGGGCACACTTTCATCCTAATTACTAGTATCCCAGGTATGCTCCTTATTGGTAATAACTTTATTCCTTGTTATTTATGTAAATTAACTTCTTTCTTTTAAAAGTACCCTATATTATGTGATTAAGGAGAATTAATATTTATATTTTCTTTCTACAAAAATTTTCAAATAGTTGGATCCTCTTGTTATTTTATTTATTTTTCTAAGTGGTTGATTCAACCTAATTTTGTTTCTAAGGTTGAGTTTTGATTCTCTGCAGATTATAAACTGTAAGACTTATGGTAAATATCTTACAGATCTGGGTAACATCTACAGAATTAAAATTATGTCCATTCTTTCATTTTTATTTTTGTGGTAGGGATCTACTATTAAATGCATGTTCCTTTGGGAAATATGTATGAATCCCTGTCTGCATACTTGCAAGTGCTTTGCGGTTTGGGACAACTTTCCTGAACTCCTTTATCACCATTACCTATTTCTTGAGTGTAGGGAGGGCATAATTTTTACACTTCAAGGTAACTCTCCAAGGTATCTAGCTTTACAAAAATTGGCTTAGCAGATGTTTTAGGAGCAACCAATCTGTTTTATCTAGCATGATAAAGCGCTCTAAAGAAATGAGATACCTACTTGCCAAATATATGGGCTATTACCCTCTGCTGTTTTTCAATTGTTAGTAAATGATGTTGCCATATAACTAACAAATTATAAAGACCAAAAAGCCTATTTGTAAAGATTACTGTACCAATAAAATGGAATGTAAAACATGGTTAAGTTTATACACATTAATTGCCAAACATAATTGTTAGTGTGCCATATAGAAAGATTAGGAATAAATGCAAAGCAGTTCACACAAATGGCTATAACAACACTTTAAAAATCTATTTCTTTAATCCTTTATCTATCCTTGCCCCTAAGCATATTTACCATACTAGTTCATCATCTTCGAGTTCTTGACCTTATTTTCTACTAGTTCTCTCCCTCTGATACTTCCCAAACATCACCACTGTAATATCCCAAGGCATGTACCCTGACTGAGAGCCCTCACCTGAGTCCTTCAGATGACCTTCTCACCATGCACTCTAATCATACAGATATCCTTAAAGAGTTTCTGATTTGTGCTCTCTGTTCATCTTGTTTCTCCTCCAAACGTATTCACAAACCCTAAGGTTAAGGTAGCAAAATTTCCAAACTGAAGGTTGCGTGGTTGGGGTTGCAGGGGTGCAGGGACACGCAACTACTAAACATAAGCGGTGGGTGATGGCACCAGAAGAGAAAGGACGATGGTGCAACGACATTCAGGAAACCATCTGGAACTTGGGATAAGGTAATTAAAGAAAGGGAACAACACTTTCTGTATTTTTCCCTCTCTTAACATATTTTCCTTGCCACATACCCAAATGGTTTTCTTTGATTTGTCATCAGCTGTTTGTGAGTGGCCAGTTTCCACTGCTGAAAAACTCTGCTTATTATGTATGTCTCTGGAAGATTCATCATGAAAATTAGCATGTCAATGTCTTTAAGAAATCATGTTTTAAATAAATGCCATCAACCTTTTTTATCCCTGTATTTCCCAAACTTATCTGGGAATGTTACTCTAAAATGTAACAAAAGCCTTATGGTAAACATAAGGCTAATGTTATTTATTATGTTGTTTATTTAAATTTTTTTTAACTTGAAAGTATGTTCAGAAATTTCAAAAAGAAAAATATGAAGAAAATTAACCCCCTTAGAATACCTTCATTCACATAAATCTACTGCTAATATCTTGATGTATTCCTTTCCTCCTTTTTTTTTTTTCCTACTCAAATGATTATCCTTAAACCACATTCTAATTCAGTTGAGTACAATTTCAGTGACAAGAAATAGGTTCCTTTGACCAAATGTATGTTTTTCCTTACTACTCACAGGGAATTTCCTTAGTGATATGTGAAGTCATTCTTTAGACAGAAGATTTGTAATTCAGAGTGCAAAGGTTCAAGATAGAGGACTGTTATGAATGTACCTTAGTCAAATTATAAAAAAGTTAACTTGCCTTTTCAGTAAAGAAATGATGATTTGAAATCCAGATCCATTTAGGTCTAGGATCAGGCTTAAACGGAAGATATGCTCATATGTATGTGCTTGGGCTGATATCTCAGAGAATTGTTGAGGAAACTTCTTTTCTCCAATTCTGGGAAGATTTAGTCATCTTTTCCCCCTCCTTTCCAACTTGAAATCCCCACAAATCCCCATTAAGGGGAGAAATATATAGATATATATTTTTAGGATGTTATTTATTATTTAAGGAATATTAGAACATTAAAATCCAAATTGTATGTTCTAATACCAGACTTTATTGATTCAGCACTGGACTCTAGTGTTATTAGAAATACCTAGAAAGTACTCAAGGCCTTTCTACAGATCACATGAGGAAAAGTGAAGATACTTTAATGTTCTAAAATATTCTATTTAAGACCATACAACATGAGTCAGGAACTTCTAATGAAGTTTAGCTAGAGTGATTTTACAGTTAGTCAAAGGTAAACATCAATGAACCCCTTATGAAACTAGGAAATTGTCTGAAAATGGAAATCAATTAAAATAACTCAGTTGGAGGAAATGTTCAAAGAGCAGATTAATTAGCAAATAATTTTTGAAGTATTTCTTCACAGTAATCCTTCCCTGTCCATTATAAAAAAAAATCAATAGTCTTTAAAATTTGTATAAATTTATATACACGTTAGACTGTCACAGGGATAATCATGGAATAGTTCTGTAAAATGAGATTATAATGATAGTGATTATTATTATAGTAATTTGGGATACCTTAAAATAGTACATCAATGTCAGCAAAATTTTTGATGATAAATAAACCAATTAAAATCAGTCTTTAAAGAAGATATCCTTCAAACATATACTTTATATACATATATAAATGCTTTATGTTCTTTATATATATGATTTATGTATATTTATATGTTTTATATATATATACACACAAATGTATATCTATATACACACACACATACACATACTGTATTATATACTCTATAGTAAATCTGTTTTTAACAGAGATTTCTTACAATGTTGATATCCTGCTGATAAGTTTTGAAATAACAGATGTTTTGAAGTGATAATTCAAAAAGATGATTAGTGCTTGAGGCAGAAATGAGAAAAGCAGTATAGTATAGTAAGTAGTAAGCACATTGGATTAAAAGTCAAAGCACTCAGATTTTAACTCTGATTCTCCTGGAGAACAAGCTGTGTGATTTTAGGTACAAGCCTTTAATCTTTCTGAGCCTGTTTTTCCCCTTTTCAGTGAAGAAATAACACCTGCAAAGTTGAGTGCATCACACTAGAGTAAGGGCGGAATAAGATTAGATGCTAAAAACACTGTTAAATATATTTGTTGGGTATATTAGTTTAACCAACAAATGTTTACTGAGCATTTTCTACACACCATACAGGCACTGCTCTAAGTAATAATAATGGGTTGGTGAACAAAAGTGCAAATGTTCCTATTCTGTAGCACATCTTACAGTCTTGGGGAAAACCTACTTTAGATTGGTTAGAAACATAAATAGGAGAGATAAATAGATCATAGATTAGACACACGAATTGGTAGTAGATGACGGGAAGGTGACAGATATAATTACATATATAATTATATCCAAACACATACAAATTATACTAATTCATTTCAAATCGCTCTAAGTACTCTGAAAGGATATCTTTTGAATAGAGAACTTTGAACTGAGACCTCAATGATGAAAAAAATTCAAGGAGGAGCAGAAAGAGAAAGACGATTAAAGGAGGAGAGGAAAGAACAAGATCTGAGGTGAGAACAAAAAGGCACAAAAAGCCTGGGGGCACCTGGGTGGCTCAGTCAGATAAGCATCTTCCTTTGGCTCAGGTCCTGATCCCAGGGTCCTGGGATTGAGCCCTGTATTGTTCTCCCTGTTCAGTGGAAAGCCTGTTTCTCCCTCTACCCCTTCGCTCACTTGTGCTCTGTCTCTCTCTCAAATAAATAAAATCTTAAAAAAGGAAATAGAAAGTCTGATAATATATCTGGAGCCTGGTTATGCCAATGATCATGGTACAAGATGACACTCTGGATGCGAGAGCGACCACACCTAAAGAGCTTTCTGCATTTCATTAAGCAGCTGACCTTTATTCTAATGCAATAAAGAGCCTTTGGATAATGAAGTGAAATGATGTTACTTGCTTTTTAATGAAGATAGCTGATTCTGTGTGAATAATACGTTGTAAGAGTGTAATAAAAAATGGAATAGGGAATCAACAATGAAGAATTAAAGATGATGTTTTTATTAAGAATGCCTATCACAACAATTTATTTAATATGGTATTGGCCATATTTTCACTGGAAATACTGTCTACTGAAGAACTCATAGTAATATTCACTAGGCCCTATTCTGTAGGCTTATAACTTATGAAGGGGGTTTATTGTCTCCTTTATGTTATTTTCTATCTGTTAATTCACAGAAGCAGTCACTGTATGGAGACTAAATGGACTAACATTAGTCATCATAATATACTTTATTATTAAAACCCCACTTGGAAATGGTCCTGTTTGGAAACTGAAAATGTTCTGGGCTCCCTACATAACCATAAGTGTGTACTCCTGGATTGGACAATGTTTCAGCTCCCTTCCAATCTGTCTGGGGCAACATTTTTGCTCCCTGTCTTTCATTTCCATTCCCTAAATTCTTTAAAATAATTGGCAACTTTCTCTAGCTGATATGTAGAGCTACTTAATCGTGGCTGTGTTCAGCTACTAAATCTGGATATGGGGTAGAAACCCACATTTCGAGGTAACTAACCAATCCCTGATCCTTTTGTGTTTTCAGATTCTAAGTACTCAAATGATACAAGCATCTTCCAGGGGGAAAAAAAGGAAAGTTTACCATGGCAGAGATGAATCTCATTTCCATTGAGAATTTTCCTCCTTCCCTCCTATGTTATAGGCAATTTCTATTGAGAGGGGGTAACCTATAGAGAGTTGGCTGTGTTGGAAGAATGGGTTTCTTTTGGTCTAGGTAAGTCTTGATCAAAATTGTATAACCGGGGCACCTGGATGGCTCAATCGGTTAATCATCTGCCTTTGGCTTGGGTCATGATCTCCGGGTCTTGGGATTGAGCTCCACATTGAGCTCTCTGCTCAGCGGAGTGCCTGCTTCCCCCTCTCTCTGCCTGCCTCTCTGCCTACTTGTGATCTCTCTGTCAAATAAATAAATAAAATCTTTTAAAAATGTATAACCTGTAATAGCTTTGAGGCATCATACTTCCTGTTCCCATCACAGCATTTTTGTTACATAAGACTAACACTATAGCAATCTTCAGAGGAATATGGGATCTATTTAGGGCTGTGTTTTCCAAAAGGGTAGAGTTTCTCATCTCAGAAACACTACAACATTATTTTTCAAGTAAGGAATTCAGATTCTACCTGGAAAAAAAAATCACCTACAGAAAACTTTTAAAAAAATATTTTACATTGCTTCTAGAATCAAGATGGGAAATGAAAACTATAAAAAGTTCAAAAGTAACTGCACAGAAAATAAACTGCAGCTGTTACTAATAATTTGGTCTTTATAACTTGAGCATAGTCTCAGTGGCTACATTTTACCTCAGGAAATTCTTGGCACTGATCAGTTGATTTATACACAACAGGAAACGATGAGAGTAGAAAGTTTCTAAACATGCTACAACATTCCTTTGGGTATCTAGCTTGGATTCATTAGACAAGCTGGCTTCAGGAGCTGACTAGAGATCCCAGCCAGTGAAAGTTAAAAGGTGCTTTCTGTTCATTTTAACAGTTCCTCTTGGGTTTTTAGTAACTGCTTTTTCTCAAAACTTCAACTGAATTTGGGAATGTCTAGATATAATATTTCTGTGAAAATGGATTACATTATGCCAGAGTCTGAGTATCCGCTCCACAGCTCACATTAAATGCACCAGATAAGGCTACAGCAAATTCAGAATGAAGGATTCCAGAGTCACATTTCAAAAGATAATACTAAAGCCATGATCTGGTAAAGGAAATATAACACCATTTCCACCAATAAAAAATATTACATGAATCTAATCTTTCAAATTTTTTGGATGTTGCTATTAATTTAGAATCTTTTCATTCTGTCAAAAGCCATCACATTGTCCTCTTAATATCTCATCCTCCTAATTTTTGAAATTCTGGCTGTTTAATAGAAACATAAAATGTATGTGTTAACTTCAGTTGAACATGAATAAAATGGTTGTCTCTGATCTCAGAATCACACGGGATACAAATAATAATAATAATAATAATAAGATAAATATATAAATTATAAATTAATAATTTTAAAAATTACATGAATATTGGATGCGTTGGAATCCCGAGATACAAATCCCGAGAACAAAGTTGAATTTTGAAAAAGAATTAAATTTTGATGCTTCTTTCTCTAGCCCCTAGTCACCTAAACTTTACAAAGCCACAAAAATACTTCCCAAAAGTTAATCTGCTTTTTTCCCAGAGTGCTTAATTTTCCACCTTTACTTCTTTTGATGTAAAAAAAAAACCCCAAAAACCAAAAACCAAAAACCCATAACCCAAGATCCCAAGCTAACTCCCCCAGGAGTTAACACCACTTTGCCAGCTATATGCATATCCAACTCAGTCACTTTACTTAGCTGGAGATGTTTACATCTTAATGCTTAGATCTCTTGCAATACTTAAGCTAAAGGAAGTATAAAAGGCCTTATATAGCATTACAAATCCCAAATTGGGAAAATTAGGAAGATAAGGAGAAAGTCTGCTTTGAAGTATGATTGTTTGTTAAACATTAGTTAGTGCTAAAATAACTAGAGAGAAAACCCCAATTATACTCCACTTACAATTATTCATCTAACTGGTACATTCGAGTAAAATATGACACAAATAAATAAAAATTCTAACTCTGTATGACTTACAGGAAAAAAAGAAAATCTTAACTAAATATCTGTTAAGGGTATGGTAGGGATAAATAAAGTCCATTATCTACCTACATTCCTATCTATTCATTTACTGATTTACTTCTCCTCTCATCTCCTGGGTTTGTCACATGATGATTACGCATTCACTCTCTTAACTTTACCATCTTCATCTTTATGATTTGATGATACAATCTTTGAGAGGCATCCATCATCCTATATATTACTTACTGAGATTAAACCTAAGGCAATATTTAGAAATTTAGAAAAATATTTCCAGAAACTATCATTAGCAGGGAGGGAGCAAGTGAAAAGTTCTGTAGTCCCTTGAAAATGTGGCTCAACCAAGATCTCATTCCTTTGACACTATCCTGTTTGATTTCTATTTAAAAATGGTTTTACCCTAATCAGTTTTCCAAGGAGCAAAATAAAATTGTTTATAGAAGAAAAGGTCTTTTGTAAGCAAGATGCTTAAGAAGAAACCTGTGAATGGGAGGGAGAGTAACCCCTCAGCTTGGTGGTATGTTCCAGACAATAAACTGTACATATCAACCCGGTTCACTCTGGGATTGTGTCATATCATTGATTAAATGTAGCCTGTACATAAGGCTGGGCAAAAGGAAAGGGTAAGATGTCACTGGAAGGGCATTACTTATCCTTAAAAACCTGAAACCTCCCTTCAGAATTAAGTTTGGGATCTGTGTTTATAGGCTGTTTTTGCCCCCACCTAGAGCGCAGGGAGAACCAATGTGATGGTGGCCAAAATTTAACTTGGATGGTTGCAGTTCAGGGCTGTGTCATTTAACTTTTTAGGAAGTTCAAGAAAATTCAGTTAATAAGGAGAAACCTTTAGGAAGTTCAAGAAAATTCAGTTAACAAGGAGAAACCTTCAGAAAATGAATTGTTTCAGAATGTGCTTGGTTTGGTCCTGATTTAAAATGAGAAGAGGAATCTTGATTAATCAAGGAACACCTGAGTCTACTCATCTTTAGAACACAGATCCCTCTCCTTTACCATTTTCTCTGTGTTGCTCTGCTTTCACATTCTCTATCCCTCTCACTTCCCTCTCCTTATCTTCAACGCCCCCTTTTGTTCTCTGTTCTTCTCTAACCTGCTCTTTCCTATCTTGCCATTCTTTCTGGCTTTTACCTTTTCCCCTCCTCCTATCACTTTATTCCTCTGTACTGACCAGGCTTTAGGCAAAAGCCTTTCAAAAACATTCTTTAGTTCCTGGTTGCAAGGGAGAAGTAGCCCTCTACACCTTGCCCTCAAAAAAATGAGAATAAATTCCACAACTTCTGACAATTTTGATTTGTATTTTCTGGCTACTGATTATTTAAATCCAAGTCTATTTAAAGTTTCCTTCATTAACTTTGTATTTAAAATATGAACATGGCCAAATTATTGTTCTCTTTTGTTCTTGAATAGAGGACATTACATCATTAGAATTCCACACATTATATTCCTTTTCATCTCTCCTATCTAGAAAGAAAGAGAGAAAGAAAGAAAAGAAAAAAGAAAATGGAAAAGAAAAAGAAAAAGAAAAAGAAAAGGAAAAAGAAAAAGAAAAAAAAGTCCCTTCCTGGATATCTCTCTTTACGTTACCCTTTCATTTTCACTTTCTCAGGATTGCTCTCTGGGCTCTGAAAGGGTAGACCTTTTAAACAGTGTAACAATATCTGCAAATAGGTTTCTATCAACTAGATGAACCAAGTTAATATATTTTGTTTCTTAGTTATTGGACCCAGGTTGTGTATCTCCAAAGAGTATTGCTATGCCTTCGGGTGGCAGTATGTTTTTCCGAAAAACAGGTCATGATGAATTTGCACATAAAGAGTTTCTTCCATTAGTTTCGAGTCTCAGCTTATCATATTTCTATACCTTCTGAGGACATTCAGAACAAAATATCCCTGCCTTCTGCATAACATTATTCTTAAAAAAAAAAAAAAGGAAATCAGACTTTTGTCATAATAGAGAAGAGAGTGGGCCCATTTTTCTCATAAGAGAAGATTAACTCAGTGATCATGAAGCAATTAGAAGGAAACTTTTACCCTCTTATAAACTAATGATAATATTTCAAGTATTTGCTCTACATGGGCTTTTCATCTATGAAAATAGATAAAAAAGCAAATGGATCTTGTAACAACAACAACAACAACAACAATAAGAAAGGTCCATTTCTGCAATGGAGATCTACTGGAATGTATGTCATACTTAAGAGAAATCTATGGTAAAGAAATGAAATTAAATAACTACAGAGAAATATTTATTCAGTAATTTCAGTTTATAGCACTCAGAAAGCATTGTGGTAATATTTTTCTAATTCTATAGCTGATAATGCTTTGGAAAATATCTAAAAACTGTATTTAATATTTTAAGATATAGTTTTCTAAAGATAGACAGACATTCTCAAAATGTACATAAAAGTACTGATGACTCTGGAGATACATGTAATAAACATGTTAGTATATCCCTTAAGGTTATAAGATGCACTCCAAAAAAATTTAAAGAAAATTAAGTTAGTATTAAAGCTTCCTCAGAACTGTCAAATTTATCAGATTTATTTGTAGTACATTCCAGGATGATACATAAAATAGAAACAGAGGTAAATATTTGAGCTACTTTTTAATTTGTTTTGTCTACCATATCCTCAAAATCACTGTTTCTAGGAGTCACAGATATCAGATAAGTCATCCTTAGCCACGATTAAAGCACACCCATTCCTTTAAATTTTCTTGAGTCCTTGAATTATCTATTATCATAGCATATTATATCCATTTCAATTTAAAAGGATATACTTTGACTATATTTGGCCAACTACTATTTCTGTTCTTTATACACATGTCTATTTTTTCTTACTTGGGGGGATTAAATAGATATTAAAAGTAGATTCTACCAAAACAGTAATGTTGCAGGTTCAATCAATGCAGTTGTTTCTGTTAACATATCTAGCATTATCTCATTTCTTGAAAATTAGCTTTTCAATTCATTCTTAGCCTACATTATACATCCCCAAGTTCTATGGCTCTCTAAGGTCCAGGTATGCAGATGAAAAGTAGGTAAAATGCTTCCTGTTTATACTCTATTTGATTAAAGAGTTAACATACACATTTATTTAAGAATATTATATATAATTAAATGTCAAGGAGCAGTTCTGGGTTTGTTACTTACACTCCAAACAAGACAGCTGATCATTAAAGGTATGTGCCTGTATACGTGTGTGTGTGTGTATGTGTATTTAAAATTCTTCAACAAACTGAAAATTATGTATAAAGCTTATAGAGGTTACTCATATTCACATGTTAAAGTATTAAAAGGGATTTCCTAAACTAGAATGGAAACAGTGTTTTCTAGATGCATTATAAAATTCTGTTGATTAGTAAGGATTGATATCATGGAGTAGGAAGTAAAGGAATCAGATGTATGCCCATTAGTACTTTGGAAAGCCTTACTTTTTAAAAGTTGTATCACTATCCTGTTTCTTTCTTTTGTACATTCCTTCCCTACCTGATATCTTTGCAACTTATTTCAAATTTTATGAATTAAGAACAATTTTGTTGAAGTCAATTTAAATGTTTAGATATACACAAATATTATTGCAATACATCATATACCCAATGCATTCCATTTTATGACCAAAACATTGTTCCTTGAGATTTTTTTTCTCAGAATGTAGTAAAGGAACACTAGGTTGAATTCAAACCTGAAGGAATTTGTATAGCACGTCCAAGAATGGATGTTTGAAATTGACAAGAAAGGACACCTGGTAAGGCCTCTGATGTATATTTGAATTGTGTCTTTGACAAAGCAGTTCCTCACAAACCTCTGAGACACTAATGGTGTTTGTTAGCCTCAAAACAGACCTATGATCCACATCCATGTGATTACACTACTCAATATATATATATATATAATTAAATTCATGCTACCATTCAGTTTTAAAATCAAAATTTGGATTCCTAAACTTCTTATTTTTTGTATATATTTGCTACCTCAGTGAAGGAGAGATGACTTTCTTAATATTGTCATTTAATTGGAATTTAAATATTGCTATCAAATAGTTTTTAACAAATGCTTCAGAGAAGGTGCAGCATTAGCTATAGTTGGGAATCATAGATTCTCACCTTGGTTTCCTGTGTGACTTTAAACAATAATTTAACAATAATTTCTTTGCTTCTCTTGTTGTAGTCTGAGATCAATATTTTTTTTGGCTTCATTAGTCTCTGCTTAACTAAATAAGATTGGTGGATTATCTTATTCAAAGGTTATTCAAATATGTGAGTAATATCTAGCACTATTTATTCTTATTGTAATAAATATTGTATTATTTAGCACTTTTTTCTTCCTAAGTAGAAATCCACTAGTATAATTAATTGGTATGCAAAGAAAAACAAATTTTTACTATAGAAAATTAGAGTTTAAGTTCAAATGCATGGTTAAAAAAATTACCATCTATCTCATTCACCTTTTATCCCAGAGTTGGTACTAATCTAATGCAAAACAGTGGATCAATACATAATATTCCAAAATAAATGTTTAGAGCATGAGGCTCAGAGATAATCTATTTGAATTCAATGTAAACATAGCAATGCCAAATGAAGTAGATGTAGTCTTTGGGCTAGCAGGGAGAATATTAACTTCATTTTTTTCCCTGAATAATAAAATCATTACACAGAAAATATTACAATTTCCAAGTAAATGTAACATTTTTAATGTAATTATGAGACATTTGTATCTGTCTTTTTCTACATATACGTATGTGCACAGAAATACCATAATAAATTGAACTAACATTGAGCAATCTATTAAAAATAGGATTAGTCCTTAAACTACATGCTACTATTCTTACTACTTTACGTTTAGAAGGAAAGCAAGGCTTCATTAGTAAAGATTTGATACTGTTCTCTAAAATAAAAACACAATAATGCAACCCACCTCCCAATCCTGGTCTCAGACGATTGTCATAACCATCTAGGAGTCGGTCCAAAATTCTGGTGAAGACAGTAGTGTTGTCTTTAAGTTCATCTTGTAATGAGGGTTGTCCATAGCTGAAAAAGACATAACGGCAGGTAATCTAAATTATATAATTCTATTAAAACCTTTTTTCCAAATAAAGCCTTCCCTAGATTTTCCTATCTTCTTTCCTATTGAATCTTAATTTGAAAATTCCTTCCAGCAAAGTAAAAATAAATAAATAAATAAAAAGTCATATTTTAATTTTTACCATTTTCTCATATTTGTTATCACACATGATAAACTCTTTATTCTGATGTTTCTAACTATGGAAGGAAAATTATAGGAAATGAGTTCTGTCTCTTTGCCTGTATAAATCTCAGCATGTATACAATGCTATAATGCATGTTTCCCTGGGCAAGAAGGTTAATGCATGCTAAGAAGAAAAAAAAATCTGGCAAACTTCTTCTGAGAAACAAAACAAAACAAAACAAAAACGTATTTATGAGCTATCAAATTAGTAGTTTTGCTTTCATTTAATGTAAAGTATAGCATTAGCCTAAGATTTCACCTACCAACATTAACTTCTTTCATCCACTTTATATATATATATATAGATATAGATATAGATATAGAGGTAGAAATATCTACATATATCTGTATTTATTCTTTTGATGTTCTTTTAGGATATTTAGATGAGAAAAAAAGTTAAAACGTGTTTCTTAGGATAATTAGAGTTTCAAATCAGTGTGTAATTTTCATTCCCCTTAAGTTTTTTTTTTTTTTTAAAGATTTTATTTATTTATTTGACAGAGAGAGAGATCACAAGTAGGCAGAGAGGCAGGCAGAGAGAGGGGAGGAAGCAGGCTCCCCGCGGAGCAGAGAGCCCGATGTGGGGCTCGATCCCAGGACCCTGAGATCAAGACCTGAGCCGAAGGCAGCGGCTTAATCCACTGAGCCACCACAGGCGCCCCTCCCCTTAAGTTTTATGAACTGATTTCTACAATGTGCCTATTCAAATCTCTAATTAAATGAATTTTTGTCATTTCTGTCTTAAAGTAAAAGATACCTTGGAAAAGATATGGTCCAATATTCTTAATTTATGGCTTATTGAACTGTAGTGTGGGATTAGTGTTTTAAGAAAACATAGCAATCTGTGAGCAGATCTTGAACTAGAACCCTGTTTTCTTCAACTTTTAGTCTAAAACTTTAGTTCTATTCTTCTATAATGGATTAATTGCTCCTATTTAAATCTTTCTAGCTTCAGGCATCGTTTCTACCCCTTATCATTACTAGTCTTCGAGTTTCAACCACATAGTGACCATAGTTCAAATACTGCGCATTTCTTATAACAATCACATTATCATTTATGGTTGTTGAATCCTACTTTATGTAATGATTAGGATGACACCTCCAAAATCCTTTGAGAGAAGTTTTTTATCACAGTGGATCACACTCAGTGATACATTTCAATGACAGCTCTGACCTTGAGTAAAAAAAAAAATGGAGAGTGTAAACTAAGAAACGCCACAAAAATATCACTTTCATACTCTCTGTTTAATATGCTTTTGGTTTCACTCTTGTGTGTTTATATTACTGATCAATGAAAAAAAATAGTAACATCCGAAACCAGGATTCACTTATTTGACAGAAATAAGAAATATAAAGAAAGTATCATTTCAAAAACAAACACTATTTTTAAAAAGGTAATTAGTTTTATATTGTCAAAATTCAATGGCCATTTTTCTGATAAAATTTTAATTTAATAATTAAAACTATTATAACTAAAGGTTCTTCATGATGTTAAATATATGAAATTCAACTGTATGGAACAATTTCCCATTCTCCTAAATTCAACATTAATACCATACAGCTTGACAGTTTATTCTCCTTTGGCAAAATTAAACATCTTACTAGTTTTTGAAATCAAATTTTCATTGAGCCTTCCAGGATGTCTCATTAGCAGATGATACCAATAAAGCAAAAATACTTGTCTATATGTAATTACTTATAAAAAGTCTTCACAAAACGAACTGTCACACATGCATCTTTCAAGGATATTGGAAGGTCATCTTGATAAAGGTGGAAAAGAAATGCTAGTCCACTTTAAATTGTGAGGAAGGCCTGCCTGATCAAGTAGTCTAAGGAAGAAAACAGCAAAATAAGAAGGGTAAAGATGAGATGGGGTAAGTGACAGAGCACAATTTGATTCTGGATACAATTGCTAGAATATGCAGTTGTCTATTACCTTTTCCTGCATTTTCTGTGTGTTGAAGCTTATACCAAATTCAGGAAAAACTTTCATCCCTGGTTTTATCTTATAAGTGCCATTGCCACCAATTGTATGCATCAGAATGCAAATGCCAAAAGAGACTTTTCCATCCCTCCCAGAGAACTAGTTCTGATATCCCAGCTGGAATAGTAACCTTTATTTCCTGTGATTTTTCTAATCAGGTTATTTTTCATCTCCACTTCTAATTTAATATGTCCAGTTATGTCCAGTAATGCAAAGAATAACCCCAGGATAGAGATCAAGATTGTTTATTGCTCTTAAACACTTATGCCAATGTAAGGTTTCCTAAACAGAATATATAATTTGAAGAGAAATGTCAGTTACAGTACCTGATTTTGATTCCGTATGAACCACTCTATAATAAAACACTGTGCACTAACTCCATCTACAGGTCATTACAATAGTAACACTTCATATAATTTTTCAAAAGAAATGGAAAACATTTAACTTCTCGGATTAAGAGTATCTGGCAATAGTGGATCTCCTCTTCATCTGATAGTCATTACTTACCACACACAATAGCAAGAAATAAAAACAGACATCTTAACTAAAAAAAAAAATTCCTAAATTCATATCTTTCCAGATTATTCCTTCTTTCTACCTTAACTTTTTAAGAGTTTACCTTCCATTACATCTGGAAGAACCTTCGGTTTTTACGTCTAAGACTGTCTTAAGGGCCACAGGAGTAGACCATGCAAGAAGTATAAAAGCAGATAAAGAAGAATCTGAAATTTTTGGTCACTTACATCACTGCAACTACAATATGTTTATATGCTTGATTTGATCATCAGCAAATTTTCAAATATGGTTAAGCATATGTTTAAATTTTTCTCATAACTTTTCCTGCAGTAGTCACGCTTAAATAGAGAAGTTCAGTTTTATGTAATGTTCTTAAATATTTGTTTAGTATATTCTATCTCTATTGATTATACAAAGAATGGTTTCAAAACATAATATGCACACACATCTATAGAGACTTAGGACTTTCAAATTACAAATATTATTTTAAACTTTCCACTTTCATGGAGTCACAAGTTACTCTATGATCTTTACAGTTGGTTAGAAATTTTCTTGTTGGAAAATCAACTCATAGAGTATGCAGACATTAATTGGGGTAACTTTCTCTATGAATTAGGAAACTACATATTTCATTCAGTTACAACTGAACAGTGAAAAGTTCAATTTAAGACTTAAATGTTGAATTAATACATTCCTTTAACAAAAGCGTGTTAAGTGTATTCTAACCATCATGCAAATAAGATGGTTATTTTTTCATACTGCTCTTCTTTATTCTTAGTTGGGATTTTATTGCCATTAAGTTTTTTGAATTCCCTTAGTCATGAATTCATCCAAGGACAATTTTCTTCCCCCTGAAAGAATAAATGAAAAAGTTACAGAAATTATCATGCAGATTTAAAATAAAGTGCCCCCACCTTCTTCCAGTCAATGTGCTCAGAAGGAGGGTCCAGGCCCAAAGATACTCAGAGAGACCCGGACTTTTCTTCATTGCGGGCTTGTGCAGCTGAAAAGTAGAACAAGTAGAGATCAATGTCTCTTGCAAGAAACATCAGGTTATAACCACTAGGGCTGACTGAGGCAGTTCAGATGAATGCTTTGAAGTCAGGAAATGACCTCACTGGGATATGACACCTCATTGGAAGCAATGGAAACCTGGACCGTCCATTCTCCACTATCCCTTCCATTTCTCCATTCAGAAATATATCAGGGTCTTAATTTCTCCTGTAAAAGAATACAAGTTGAAATGCTTTCAAGTGCCAATACTGCCCAACATAAAAACTGTTTTTTTTTCTTTAGGTTTTATATTTCCAATATAGGGTGAATTACTCTCTTCTTGTTGTTTATGATCTGAAGATATTGACCTTTCTGATTGGAGTTTCCACGACTGAACTGTGAATTGAAATTTTTAAGCTGGTGTCTGTAACGGGGAGAAATGTTTTGGAGCTGAGATGGGGTAGGTTAATATGCTTCAATGACTGAATTCATCTTTGAATTCTGGATGCACCTTGATTTCAGAAGCAACTGTATTTATCTTTAAAAAAAAAAAAAGGAAACACACTGTTGAATGCCGAAGTCGTGCTTATGTTCTCTGCCTGTGATTGCCTTGTTAAATATGCTCACTAATGCTTCTGTGAGGCTAAAGGACATACTTTACAGTCAAACCATGTGCTGATCTCTCTCATACACACAAACCACACTCACATAAATGCATACAAACATGCCCACACATATCTTTTAAGCCCTCTTGAATTCTGCCAGGTTGCTGCTCGAAAATGTTTCATCTCAAACAGATGGAAGCTGGAGTGCTTTGCTTTACATGAGTACGGGAATCTTTTTTCCCTCTTAGGTAAAGTGCAATCAATCACCATCTGATTGTTGAATTTTAGACTTGATAGTGGGATGCTGGAGGAAAGGAGGAGTATGGAAAGCTTAAATATTTCAAAAAATTATGATCTATTTGTGGAGTCAATTTTTAAAAATCAGTGCACTCACTACCTGGTTAAGGAACAGATATGGTAACACTTTATTTTGTGCTATAATCAATGGCAGTTATAACATGAGAATGTTAAAGCTATTTATTAGCACTTTCTGAATCTATACTCCTTAGTATAGGAGTATTAATGGATTGCATGTCTTTTAAAGCATGTTTTTCATTAACCACTCTATCGTTTAATGTGGTATGCCTTTAAGTACAACTACACAAATGCTTTCCACACTCTTGGGGATCATTTATATCAGTAAAAACCATTACAAACAGGCATGTAAGCAATGAAACATAATTAATGTGTTTAGAGTAAAATGGTCTAGATCTACAGATAAGAGCTGTGAGCTTCATAGTTTTTACTTAATTTAGTCACTGGTTTTGGCACGGATGAGAAGAAATATTGGATAAATATCATTATGTTAAAATACTGCATCTAAATTGCACAGTTATAATCCACCCTTGCATTAATCTTCAACATGTTATGAAGGAAAAGCAACTTCTCTTCCCCTGTTAATAATTATTGATCTTTATAAAAAAAAAAGGGGGGGTATTCCTGAAGGGGTAAATGAAACAAAATCCCAAGACAAGGTACCACAGCTTTTTGTCCTCCTCTGGCATTTTAAAGAGAAAAACAAACCTATCATGGTACTCGAGTTATTGAGTAGGAAAGTTTCTTGCAAATACAAACATAATAGTTTAAAAGAAATGCTAAGCTGCCTCCTTACCCTTTTCCACCTTCCCCCACCAAACACACACCCTCCAAACACCCATATACCATGCCACTCATATCAAATGATAAGTTGAGTTTTTCATGTTTAGAACCAGAGAGACCCCTACACCAGAGGGCATTTTAGCAGCGTCCACTGGAAAGGAGGAAAGAGGCATTTCTGCAGACAGAATGTGAGAGTGCCTTCCCTAGGACAGAACATTAAGACAGGATTTCTGTCCCAGCATCTTAACTTTAGATGATGCCCCCCAAAGCCCCTCCCCAGATCATCCCAGCACCCTCTTGAAAAAAAAAAAAAAAAATCAAAACAACATGTCACCACCCACCCCACGGAATAAATTCATATCTGCCTAAGAAAGGGGGAAAGAAAAGAGATACAGAGGGGCAAAAATAATGCTTCTATATCGCTGCGGTTTTCACCCTGAAAGAAAAACATTCGTTGTTTCTACCTGCTATGGGATCGGGCTCTTGTCCTGTTCCTCTTTCTCTCTTTTCTCTAGCATTCCTGTCTCTCCAGCTAGGAAAAGCAATGTTCAAAGCTCAGTGTGTAGCGGTCTGAAGCCGCACTTACCTCGGGCCCCCTCTGGGCACAGAATCGCTCAAGACCCGGGAAAAGTGTTGGAGAGAAAATCGCGGAGAGCCTGGAACCAGCGCTAGTCCGCGAGTCCGGGCGCGCCGGGAGCGGAGGGGCGTCCTCGCTCTGCCTCTCACTCACTCGGTCTGAGCCATCATGGACTCTGTGTGCTCCTTTGCTGAAGATTTCACACCCAAATTTGCTTCCCAGTATCCGATCTGCAGCTATACAACAAAAGATTTCTCTTTACCAAGACAGTAGTAATACGTCCCAGGGCAAACCGGATGTGAAATAGGCGGTGACTTCATGCCAGAGAGATTTTATTTTAGAAAGGAAGGTGGTACCAGCCTCTGGATCTGGAGACCAATCCGCCCATTTTTTATATGCAGCACAATTTAACTTGCACCGCTCTGGCCCTAATCCCCTTCTCTCTGGCTGCAGACTCAAATCCTTCTACAATCTGCTGCAAGCTTTCCCTTTTTTTTTTTTTTTTTTTTTGGTGGGGAGTAGAAATGGGGGCGCAAAGGGTAGACAGGGTTAGAGACCCAGGGACTCCACTCAGAACCTTTTCATACTTTCAATTTATGAACACTATTTTAAGGTGTGCCCATTAAAAACAAAACAAAACAAAACAACTCATCAGTGTAACTAATCCTTTGATCAAAGATTCAACCACTGCATGCATATGAATGAATGCAGGGAGCTGCAGGGTTGCACATGTGGAAAGCCACTGTCCTCTCGCCTGTCTCCATCACACGCACTCCCACACACATGTCTGAGTCCTTGTGTCTTGCGGAGTCACGAATAATGAGGGATGGCGGGGAAGAGTTCTGGCCAGGAGGGAACTGGACACCGGGTTTCGAGGCTTTCGCACTTTGACAGGTTGTGAGCGCTTTTCACCCCACCTTCGTCTGTAGCTTAGAGGGCAGCAATAAACGCGCTCCGGAACCGCGTTTTTAATCTCTGGAGGCAACTGTTTGTCTGTTTACGTTATGAAGGAGAAAACACGGGCTCCTTTAAGTAAGAATTGCGCTGGGTCCCTAGGACAAGGAGTATTTAACTTTAAATAAAGCACCCAGATCATTTCTAGGTTTGAGAGTCATAGCTCCATTTCCGGAATCATTCCCTTGCCTCGAACTCCATCATCCTCCGGATTAGGAAAATGGGAGAGGGGGAGGAGAGAAGATTAACAAAAAGATTTTTAGAAGTCAAGACAAAACTGTCTTCTACTTTTTTTTTTTTTTTTTTCCCTCTTCCCTGCCCTCTTCTGTTGCCCTCCCTGGTGGCTCTCCACCCACGAACAAACTATACACTTAGGGAAGGAGGGTGTATTTCAACATCAATCTAACTAAATTTTCAACGAGCCAGGGGCGACTGAGTTCTCTCTTCGGATTTTGTGAATGGGTGCTTGTAGCACAGAAGAAATGGGTGTTTCTGAAATGACCCGAAGCTCTCTGGAAACTGTCCCTTCTGTACTTGCGCCAGACTAAATGGGAGGCGCTGAAAAGATAGGGTGCCTTCAGGTAATTCTTCTGGTGAGTAAGGTCCGAACTTTGAGCTCCCTAGTCATTTTGGCCACGAAGACTTCTAGCAGAGGAGACTTTTTTTTTTTTTAAATAGGGGCGGAGCTTGGCAAGGAGAAGGAAAAAACCCTAAATGGCAAGTCTATACCACTCACTGGTTTTTGATGCTGGAAGACTTCCTTGGCGTTGTGCTGCAATGCAATCAGCTTAGGTGGTTAAAACTTAGGACCGGTAATTGAAAATAAACCTATCTTATTGAAAAAAATGAAGGAAAAGAAAAATGATGACCACATTCAGATTTGGGCTTGGTTATCATGAGTTTTGAAAGGGAAATGTTACTGGGAAATTATTTTAGAAATAAATCTTCAAGGAAGAGAGATTTGAAGGCCATTTATGTTGCCTACTCTGTTCAGATAGGACAAAGATCAGTGCATTCTTAAAGATATCCATTGAGGATCATCATATCTTCCCTATATGAGATTCCTCAATTTTTATTTACCTATGTACTTATCCATTAATCACTTACTTCTTGAACAGTTCTGAGAATTAAAACTCACTTCAGCGATATTCTGAAACCCTGGGTTAACAACTTGAAAATATTGTTTTCTTATCTATTTAAAATGCAATTCCATAGTTTTCCTTTGATTCAACAAAGACTATTCAACAAAGATTATTTCTAGATAGTCCTAGAAATGTAATCTTTTCATCTTTTTTTTTTTTCCTCCTGGTAAAACTGTCACAGTTCCATCTACTTTCCTCTGCAAATGGAAATAACTTTATATCCTATATCTAATGCCATATAATCAAATCACTCTACTGATTATGTTTTTTTCAATCAGTTACTGAAACGTTATCATTTGCACCATAATCTCTGAAAACAATGCCAATCACAACTTTGTTCAGATTAAATATTATGTGACTATCCAATAGGATGCAACTGCACAGCATTTCCATACATTTTAGGACAAATATTTATAAGTAAGATTGGATTTATATTAAAACTACAGTGTACATATAGAGATGGAAATGTCCATACTATGGTTCTCTAAGTAAAACAAGGCAGTTTTTACTAGATGATCTATGTATGATTTGTTTTGAGACATATGTTTTAAATAAATGAATTTAATAAATAGTGGCCATTTAAAACATTGATAATTTAGTACTCCAAAAACAGCAATTACAACTCTAAATTATCAGTGTGTTTATTATTTTCCATCAAAGTATCATTAACATATGCACTTATTACCAATGCATAAATATAAGAAAAATATAAGAAATTAATGACAAGGAAATAATTACTTTATATTGTCTTGTTATATTGAATCTTTTAGATCATTGGTTACACTCTTGTTTTTTCCTCTACCTAGGGGAATAAATTCCTTCAAAGTGTGTGTGCAACTTATATCTGATTGAAATAAGTTTTTATAATTGTAATAACCATGATATTTAGTATTCTTAAAGTGTTTACTTGGTGCCAAGTAATGTGCTAACAAACTTGCATAAACCATTCAATTGAATTCATAAAACATGTCTGTGAGAGATATTCTTAATATATCTGCTTTACTAATCATCCAATAAATTATGGGTTAGAGAGAGTGAGATTTGCCAAAGGTCACATAGGTAGTGATTGTTCGTGCTAGAATGCAAACCCAGATCTTTTGACTTCAAAGCTTATTTTCTTAACCACCCTTCTACATTAATTTCCTTAGTTACTATACAGTTGTAAATTCACACTAAAATCTGTTTTATTCATCTTACATCTATGCTTACTATCTTCGTATCTGTTACATAAAACCTACCTTTGAACATTTTTGAAAAATATTTGTTCAGGGGATGCCTGAGTGGCTCAGTTGGTTAAGCCACTGCCTTTGGCTCAGGTCATGATCCTGGAGTTCCAGGATCGAGTCCCACATCAGTCTCTCAGCTCTGTGGGGAGTCTGCTTCTCCTTCTGACCTTCTCCCCTCCATGCTCTCTCTCTCTCTTTTTCTCTCAAATAAATAAATTAAATATTTAAAAAAAATTTGTTCAGGACAAGATTCTTCTTTTGCTGGTCCAGTGCCTCAAACTGCAACACAGGGTCAGGTTTACTTCAGTGTTTTGGAGGTTTCTGCTATTTTCCTTCTTAAAAGGCCGCTCTCTCGAAGGACCTCCAAACCCTCACTGGTCGTAGGCAGAAGGGATTTGAGGTCAAACCTAGGACCACAGATCCTGGGGAGGCCTAACAGCTCTATTTCCAGTGTTGCAATCTGGTACATTTTGCTTTTTCTGTCAATTTTAAATGGCAGGAAGCCCTGACCTAATTGAAGAAGTGGTACTGATTCTTTTCAACAGAAATGTTTTTACTTTCTCCAGCTAAATAGCAAGAGTGTTCTTATTAATTCAGTGTGGCTTTTTATCATTTATAAAATAATGTGGGGTGAGGGAGAAGAAACAGCAAAAATAATGAAATATCAAATAAGTATCAACCGGAATCTAGAATAAAGTGGTCTTTTTAAATGTCTTTGCATAGCTTAGATATGGGTGCTGCAAGTACATTTGAACATGTAGGAAGCCTGGTTATCAATCTGCAATGATAATGTGCAGGTTGTAGTTAAACATGATGCCACCTACATTTATTTATATATACAGCTAGATATTAAAATGGAATTTTTACACTCACCAAACTAGTCCCCCTTTTCTAATATTCCTATTTATCATACAGACCATCTTGCTAATGAACTATATGAGCATAACCAGAGGGCTATACCTTCTATTCTAGTTGGTACTGAAATAATAGCTCAGTGTGAAAAAGAATTGTGATTTAAGAGCACTTTTTGTACTTTCACCTAGACACCTTTGTCATCTGGGTTACTTAGACAAATTCTTTTTTCCCATGCTAGAAGGCTAGTTTGACATCTCAGCATAGTGAGAAAAAGAGTATGTATAATAGAAATAAAATAAAAATTTTCTCATATTTGTGTCATAAATATTTGGCACTCTAGAGGGATTTAAAGATTGTCTGCCCCAGCCAATTTAACAGATCAAAGATGATGTAATTTTTCCTGTGATCTTTGTAGAAGTAAAACTCGGGTTAGCATGGCACAGTGATTGTCATGCATGGATATATATCTGAAGTCACTGGTATCTAATATCTAATCTCTAATGACCACTGATATATTGCTGAACTTTTCTGAACCTTAGTTTCTAAAGTTTTAAGATGAGGTAATGTTAGGGACGCCTGGGTGTCACAGAAGTTTAAGTGACCAACCTTGGTTTCGGCTCAGGTCGTGATCTCAGGGTCGTGAAATCAAGCCCCACATGGGGCTCCCTGCTCAGCGCAGAGTTTGCTTCAGATTCTCTCCTTCTGCTCCTCTCACTCATGGTTTCACTCTCTAAAATAAATAAATAAGTATTTTAAAAAAATAAATAAAATGAAGTAATGCTGCCTCATTTGCTGATTGTGGCATTATATGGGAAAACAAATGCGAATCACATAGTCTTCTTGTACACACCTAGTGGGTGCCCAATGAAAGCCACTTTCCTTCTCTCTCTTCTATCTCAATACAAATACATTATTTTTCAAGCACTATAGTATACTCTTTTTTCTTTTTTTTTTTAAAGATTATTTATTTATTTATTTGACAGACAGAGATCACAAGTAGGCAGAGAGGAAGGCAGAGAGAGAGGAGGAAGCAGGCTCCCTGCAGAGCAGAGAGCCCGATGCGGGACTCCATCCCAGGACCCTGGGATCATGACCTGAGCCGAAGGCAGAGGCTTTAACCCACTGAGCCACCCAGGTGCCCCACTATAGTACACTCTTAACAGCATATTCATATAGCACAACAATTCTATTATCCCTATTACAATTAGATTTAACTGAAACATAAAACCCCCAGTTATTAGACAAGATGCCACAACAAGCTGGCTTACATGCCAGGCTTAATCCTAGGCCCATACTCATCTCTAAGGTGCTCTGAGAAGAATGCTTCTCACTACACCTGCCTTAGGCACTGAGTATTTTTTTTTTAAAGATTTTATTTATTTATTTGACAGAGAGAGATCACAAGTAGGCAGACAGGCAGACAGAGAGAGAGGGGGAAGGAGACTCCCCGCCGAGCAGAGAGCCCGGCGAGGGGCTCGATTCCAGGACCCCAAGATCACGACGCAAGCAGAAGGCAGAGGCCCAACCCACTGAGCCACCCAGGTGCCCCAGCACTGAGTATTTTACATATATTCTCAACCAGGAAATTTGAAGACAGTTCCAAGATAGAAGCAACCATAGCACATGCTCCAACCACAACTTCTACACACCCCCTCCTCCAAGAGACATTATACAACATTTTCCCATAAGATTTAAGAAAACTGCAACAAATACCCTTTAGGAATAAAACATGTATGTGAGAGCCAGACTCTTTTTAATAGTTACATAAGTAGGACAGTATCCAGTTTTCTTTTGTGGCAATTTTCAGTTTATTAGCAACTCACATGTAACGCAGATTCACCCATTTTCTTTCAAAGTCTTTTCTTTTCACAGATGTCAAACACATCAACTCAGGCAGGAAGACGCAGATTTATTCAGAGTTCAGAGGAATGGTAATAAGTTGATAGTTGTAAGAATTGCTTATTTTCAAATAACAAGTATCAATAATTTTCAAAACTTTGAGAGGATTTTAGACTATAGATCCCATTAGCAATGTGAAGACTGCAATGCAAGTCAGGAGGGAGATAAGAAAATGAGCACAATGTTGTCACATCTCTAGATTGGGTATTTTAAAATGGTATATCCTGTATAACTTGACTTGAGGAAACATGCATTTGCTATTTTAATGGTAACTTTAAGCCATTCAGGATATGTTTTCTTCGGTGAACTTCAAGTGTGTATATGTGCACATTGTCTCTGGGTAAACTCCTCTAACCTATTAGAATGCGTATTTGCCCTTATTTTTCTCTGTTAAGGAAAACATAATAAATAGATACTTCAGTCAATATCAATTGCTAAGTGTCTAGCATACAGAAAGGAAAAATAAAGATCTGAGTTGGGGAATCAATTTAGAAAGATCACTTATCAGAAACAGTAAAAAAAATTAAAAAATAGGCATGTTGGTACCAAGAAATTGCATGTAGTTTATTCAGTATCTTCTGAAATGATGAGGATACACCGAGTTTAGAATATTTGAGGATTTTAACGTGGCCTCATTATCCTGCTGGGCAGCTTCATTTACATATCTGTTCACAATCATAAAACACAGCAAGTGACACAAACGTTAAAGCAGCATTTAAAAAATCATTTACCATGCCCTGAATGGCCATAGGATTTGTGGAAAGGATATGAAATGGAAGGATTTACTAGAACAAAGATCAAGAATTAAGACACTAATGCCCCATCTGTTCAGTAGCTACCAATTCTTGATGTTTACAATAATTGTGTTCTGTGGAGTGAAATGAAAATGAGTTTGTAGATATGGATGAATTTTTTATTATTGTTGATCATAAATATATCCCAAATTCTCTAATGTCCCTGTGTTAAATGTAGAACACAGAACCAATTAATTTTTTTCACCATAATTTACAGCTAAACAATCTCAACCTAACTCACTTCTAATCTTGCTTATAATAACATTCACCATGCTTTCTCTTGAAGAAAATTTCACAACTTCCATTTTAATTATATATATGACCTTGGGCAGGGGTAGGGGGTAACAAAAGAGTTTTAAAGATGAGTGATAATTACTCTTGAGTAATTTCATTTATGAAACAATCAGCCCATGCAAATCTCAGGAATGTGGGCTGTTCCTCATGAGAACTAGAGATTTAGCCCAGAAAGCATTGCATTGGATGGGTAAAGAGATAAAACATCAGAAATCATATAGACCAATATCAAGTTAACATAAAGGATCAGGAAGACAAGTGAAGACCGATTTACTTGTTCCACACATCATCTGCTTATAAAGATGACAGGACATAATTGCCTTTGAAAGAGTTGAAGTGATTCTGAAAACAACAGAGCAGGCTTACAGTTCATCACTACTCACATTTAGTGTTAGAATCTCAACATAAAGTAGACCGTTCTTAAATTTAAGGACATGAGAGAATGAACTCTTAAATGCCTCTCCCTCTCCCCATAAAAGAGATTATCTCCTACTTAGTAGCTAAAGTATACCAGAAACTATATATATGTTTTCTCCCCCACATAATCTTTACCATTGCATTCTTGCAGTAATGTTTACAGAGAACCTAGGTTCAAAAGAATAGTGGATTTTCCTAGACACACCCAGTTCATATTTCAGAGCCCAGATTTGAACCTGAGGAAGACACTGATTTTGTGGCTTCCAAAAACTCATGATTATAAAGTAAGTAAAGGTAAGCTTCTTCCTTGTAGGCTGGGAATAGAACTGTCATGAGAGACTGATGAAAATATTTCCGATCACAGATTTGCAATTTGTGAAGAAATATAATTATATGAATAAAAATTTTAAAAAATGTTTAGTATGGGGAAGCAAAATAACCTATATAAGAAAGTGGAATTTGGAGTTAGATATTTTCTTTCTCTTTCAATTACTTACTGTTCAGCCACTTAATTTCTCTGAATTTCTATTTCTTTTTTTATAACAGGATTAATAATTTCATTTTACATGGAATATTCATGAGATAATAGTTATAAAGTAGGTAATATATTAAAATATTTTCAGCAGTTGGTAACTATGGTTATTATTAACACAATCCTTAACAATTGTGATAATGTGTAACTTTCCCTAGAACATTTCTTAGCTCTTCAAATATTGAAATTAAGTTTTTATACACAGCAACCAATTAAGTTTTGGCTTTGCAGTTGGACCAACTCACTCAGAAAAATTTATTAAATATCAGATTGACCATTTGATTTTTTTTTCATCATATAGTTATTGCCTGAAGCAAACAAAGCTCTGGCTTTTAGAAGGAAAGTGAATTCATTATTTCAGAGAAATTCGACTCAGCAGGTGGTAGAGCATAAGACATAAAATGCTCAAGGCGGAAGCAACTGCAAGACTCAAGCATAACCCCACAACAGGAGGTGAAAAATTCTCTCTGTCCAACTTCTGCTCAACTATTTTGCCAATAAGATGATGTAGGTTTAGTCAAAATATAGGATGGCTTAGTATTAAAATCAGATAAAATGGAATACAAAATAGATGGGATGAAAATCAATGAACAAATTAGAAGTTAAGAAAAAAGTTCTACTCGTACTATGTTTTACTCTCTTTCTGACAATCAGGGGAGATAGACACCCCTGAAGGACTAAGCAGTTCAGAAATTCTAGAAGGGAACACCGAAAGGCAAATTATTTCTTGTGGATTCAGCAAATTCTGAAATTGAAAAGTAACTTTTACTAGACAAAGAATGGGTCAGGGAAAAGTCTTACAGAGATTCATTTTTTAATATCACGCTTTTGATTTTATTTATTTGTGGAGGTTCATTCCGTAACAGACCATTTGAATCATATCAATATTTTAGAATTCAAATTAAACACAAATATCAACTACTCCTGAATTAAAAATCATGCACAGCATTTTGTTTGTTTTACAATTCTTTCTATAAGCTAATTTCAGCTACAAGTATGATTTTCTAAACTGCCAAAGTGGAATAAAGGCAAAACTTTAAAAAAAGTGTTTGAAAAACAGCTTCACTAGATTGCTGTTCTGTTCTTTTCCTTCATTATTAGTTTTGTGAACCAATTAAAATATTATAGTTACTCTTTGGGTGACCTTGAGAGACTTGATACCTCTAGGAAAACTAGCTATTTTAGGGATTGAACTGTCCTAAGTTAGTCTGACAGCCATATGTTTAAATCATGATTTCAGTGCCTGAAGAAATTTTTGTCAGGCTCCCAAGAAAGCGAATTCAGGAGAACTGCCTTGTGGCTTTGGAAGAACATGGTTGGGGAAGGTCAGTCAAGGTTCAGAAGTCTTTGTCAAATGCTTAAGAAGGATGCAAATACAAGACCTGTCCCCAGACAAAACAGCATCTATCTCCCATTTAAACACTCATGGAAGGCCCCATAAATTAAAAAAAAAAAAATCATTACAAAATTTGCCTATCTCACCTCACACTTTTTTAAAATAAGCGTGTGATTTTGTGTGAGCAATAAATAAAAACAAAAGGAAAAAAAAAAAAACAAATGGAAGAAGGGCTAGTACTTTCCTTGAGAAGAGCTTGTGAGTCACCAGAAAAATGTAAGAGAAAACCCAAATATTTTAGGACTAAATTTGTTTAAACTGTATAGCAGTTCCTCTACTCTAATATATGGGAACGAGTAGAAAAAGTGTTGGCAATATTTGCAATTGTAATCCCCAATTTTATCATTCTTTCCCTTTGAAAAATCATGCTAACTCTTAAGTTATTAAACTCCCTTCTCTTTTGAAGCACATTAAGATGTGAAGAGAAATATAGTCTTCAGACTATATTTCAGCACATCAAATACCATGCAAAACTAAAATTTTATATAAAAGTCTTAACAGAAAGACTCCTGGACAATATTAAGTAATTATTTGTTCATGCCATTTTTATTGAAAGAAGCCTCAGTAACCATCCTTTGCATAGATTTTTATTTTTATCTAGTTTCCAAATCCAAAACCAAATCTGAGATTTCCTCATTTAACAGCACACTATATGAAAGGACTCACCTGCTCAGGCCTACTACTTTCACTATTTCATACCCATTTGCAAAATTCACGTCTATAAGTATTACTGCCTTTGAGTTTCCAGAATTTATTTCATACAGAATCTTTACAAATGTACTGAATAATCTAATCAGATTATTTTTAGAACTGTTTAAATCCATTTAAAGTTCTTCTGAGGAGTAAATAGGAACAAAATCATCAAAAAAAATTTTAAGAGAAAACTTTAAGGATAGAGATTGTTCTACCAGATATAAAAATGTACATGAAGAAACTATAGTAAATAAACAGTTCTGAACCAGATGCAGATGGAAGCTTAATGTAGGATTATCTGTAAATGCCCCTAAAATTAGAGGCATCTTAAATGTCCAAAAATAGGGGAGAAATGGAATAAATTTTAGTACATTCATATCATGAAATTATATGTAGTACTTTTAAAAATGAAGTAAATTTTGACCCACTCACAAAAAATGATACTTGTCGTGATGTAGCAACATCAAAAAGCAAACATAAATAGTATGATTACTGTTTTGCAAAATACATATAATAACAAAACAAAATATAGGCCTGAAATGGTACACATTTCAGATATGTAAAGCCATAAACAAAGATCACACCTTTTAATTGTATCCTTTCCATATAGTATTTTTTGTGTATGAATACCTTTTGTAAAAAATTTTTTATAAAACAATAACAGAAAGAAAAAAAGAAAAGTGATATGATTTAGCTTCCCGGATACAGAAGAAATGAAACAGTGACACTAACCCCAGAATTCTGTGATTGCAGTTGTTATTGTAATTATCACCCAGGAAGAGTTGGATTCTCAAAATCGCTGACATTTCATTCACTTGTCTTAGAAGTTGAAGAGGAAATGGCAGCACAGTGCTAGAAATTCATACTCACTTTCTTCATCTTTCTAATTATATAGTTATCCGGGAGTAAAACTTCTCTTCAGAAATAAGATACTTAGTTCACGATCTTAGGCACTACTCCAAATAAAATGTTTATAAGTTTACTGTAACCTCAACAATAAATAATCAAAAAATAAAGGCTGTCAATCAACTAAACAGACATGGGCAAGTATAAAAGACTCTCTGGTGCGTGTTATAAATCCCAGATCATTTTACAATATTACGAGTCTAGAGACCTACACCCACTTTTTTTGTTTGCTTGTTTTGTTTCAGGCAGAATTCATTTTGTGCCTGCTGGATACCCTAGGGAGCATATGTTTAAATATGTCACATCACATTGATGGGAACCAAAGTTCTTCACCTGGCTCTCTGCCTATAGCACTTGGAACTCTTCACTAGTCGCATAATTCTCACAGTCCTATTGTTAAATGAATCACCTCCTATTCCTTATGTTGAAGCCATGTGTAAGTTTGGCTGTGTAGTTTTGCACAACAGTTATGTAATTAAACATCTCCAAATCCCTATTAAGCATGCTCTTTTCTCTCATTTGAAAGGTTCTCTCCCAAGCCCCTGCCCCTGCCCCCTGACACACATGGCCTTAGCAAGAAGAGCAAGTTTTAAATAAAGAGTAAATTTAAATGACTCAAACTTCTTTGTTTCACTCCAATAAAATGCACTATTATAAGTTAGTGTTTATGGAAACATTTAAGAAAGAGCCTCATGGCCAAGAGAGAAGTATACTTCTGTTTTGCATCTTTGTATGAAGAGAGAAAAACAATTCTTCCAAATATGAATAGCACACAACTTTGGGCATCACTTTTCTATGGGTTCAAAACCTATTTTTCTCTATCTTTATTCTTTTTTAGAGATTTATTTACTTATTTGAGACAGAGAGAGAGAAAGCAGAGAATCCTCAAGCAGACTCTACACTGATCACTAAGACCAATGTGGGACCCAATCCCAGGACCCTGAGATCATGACCTGAGCTGAAACCAAGATTTGTACGTTCAACCTACTGAGCCACCTAGACACCCCTGAAAACCTAGCTTTCTATTTAAAGGATGAAAAGATCAGTTATTAAAACACTTCTAAGTTTAAAACTCTTGATTATTACATTTACTATTAAGCTGTGGTAGATGAGATTAGCATTTCTTATTTTTCACTTAGCTAAAATAGGTTTGCATTTCAGAAGAGTAGGTAAGCAAAGATAAACTTGACAGTTGTGTAGTGTGGACAAGCATCAGTCTCCAGATTGGTTGTAGAAAAGGAGGATTTCGCTTTTTCTCTTGAGATCAAGTGAGAGTAGATGGTGGCAGTAGGGGCTAAGTGTCCAGTCTTGGATGGGCATAAAGATGGCAGAGAAGTTCTATTCAAAACTCAATGAAATAAATGTCCAACAGGAGAAGAGCAAAGCAGTTTCAGGGAAACACAAGTCATGTCTGAGCTCAGCTAATTACTAAGCTGAGACAAGTTACTTAAGTTTTTTATATTTCCAATTTTTCATCTGAAAATTAAGAATAAGAGCCAATTTTTTCTTAAGAAGCCTAAATTAGGTAACTTAAATAAAGTGAAGTGCTTAGCACAGTGCATGGTACATGAGAAATGCTCAATGAATACTTTTTAATGTTACTGATATTAATTCTATTCATTAATATCATATCATCACTATAGTAAAACCTTTCTGATACTGATTTTCTAAATTTTTATGGATTGAGATTAATATCTCTTCCTCACCATGAGGTTAGAAATCAATAACCCAAAGGAACTTGTACTATAGCTACTATTACTGGAAACACTGACATTATAATGTTTTTATTTAGGGAATACCACTATCACTTGAGAATTTACATCACCATCACTTGAGAATTTACAAAATAGCCATGTAAATGGCATGCATCAGGAAACACATATGTCTCTGAATGCACTGTACAATTTAGGATTTAATGAATGAATTCAAGATTCCTAGGAGAAGTGATGCCAATGTACATTAGCATGAATAGTCATTATAGTCTTTAGATAATCTTATCTTAAATACTGCACTCTACAGTCATTGAGGTTTAAAAAGATTCAGGTTATAGGAATATTGATGTTAAATCAGTCAGAATGCACAATTACTTCTCCTTGGCTCTATGACTCTATGCATAGGTAAAACATGTTGATGTTGCAGTTTTCTAATTATGTATGCTCCCTCCTCTTCCCTGTTTCTTTTTGAATATGAAATTCCATGTGTCTTATTGTAATAATTAAGCAAGAAAATTGTTTCCCAGTATACCAGACCATATATCCCTCATGCATAAAGTGAAGACCTAACTGAATATTTGCAAACACTTGACAGTTCAGGCATTGATTCTAGGATTCTACTGGACTGAAATACGATATATAATTATAAACCAAATACAATATATAATACATATATAATGCAAAGTACAAATATAGACTGTACCCAAGCTATGACAGGCCCATTTCCAACTCCAAAGTATTAGAACCAGGCTAACTAGGTATTATTCTGGTTATTAAAAATTCTAATATTGGGGCACCTGGGTGGCTCAGTGGGTTAAGCCTCTGCCTTTGGCTCAGGTCATGATTCCAGGGTACTAGGATCAAGCCCCGCATCAGGCTCTCTGCTCATCAGGGAGCCCGCTTCCCCCTCCCCCTCTTCCTGCCTCTCTGACTACTTGTGATCTCTCTCTGTCAAATAAATAAATAAAATCTTTAAAAAAAAATTCTATGTCTTCATTGGAGAAGTGTCTGTTCATATCTTCTGCCCATTTTTTGATATGATTATCTGTTTTGTGTGTGTTGAGTTTGAGGAGTTCTTTATAGATCCTGGATATCAACCTTTTGTCTGTACTGTCATTTGCAAATATCTTCTCCCATTCCGTGGGTTGCCTCTTTGTTTTGTTGACTGTTTCCTTTGCTGTGCAGAAGCTTTTGATCTTGATGAAGTCCCAAAAGTTCATTTTTGCTTTTGTTTCCTTTGCCTTTGGAGACATATCTTGAAAGAAGTTGCTGTGGCTGATATCGAAGAGGTTACTGCCTATGTTCTCCTCTAGGATTCTGATGGATTCCTGTCTCACGTTGAAGTCTTTTATCCATTTCGAGTTTATCTTTGCGTATGGTGTAAGAGAATGGTCGAGTTTCATTCTTCTACATATAGCTGTCCAGTTTTCCCAGCACCATTTATTGAAGAGACTGTCTTTTTTCCACTGTATATTTTTTCCTATCTTGTCGAAGATTATTTGACCATAGAGTTGAGGGTCCATATCTGGGCTCTCTACTTTGTTCCACTGGTCTATGTGTCTGTTTTTATGCCAGTACCATGCTGTCTTGGTGATCACAGCTTTGTAGTAAAGCTTGAAATCAGGTAACATGATGCCGCCAGTTTCGTTTTTGTTTTTCAACATTTCCTTAGCAATTCAGGGTCTCTTCTGATTCCATACAAATTTTAGGATTATTTGCTCCAGCTCTTTGAAAAATACCGGTGGAATTTTGATCAGAATGGCATTAAAAGTATAGATTGCTCTAGGCAGTATAGACATTTTAACAATGTTTATTCTTCCGATCCAAGAGCATGGAATGGTCTTCCATCTTTTTGTGTCTTCTTCACTTTCTTTCATGAGTGTTCTGTAGTTCCTCAAGTACAGATCCTTTACCTCTTTGGTTAGGTTTATTCCCAGGTATCTTATGGTTCTTGGTGCTATAGTAAATGGAATCGATTCTCTAATTTCTCTTTCTGTATTTTCATTGTTAGTGTATAAGAAAGCCACTGATTTCTGTACATTGACTTTGGTGCAATACAGCCACTTTGGAGAACAGTGTGAAGATTCCTCAAGAAATTAAAAATAGAGCTTCCCTATGACCCTGCAATTGCACTACTGGGTATTTACCCCAAAGATACAGATGTAGTGAAAAGAAGGGCCATCTGTACCCCAATGTTTATAGCAGCAATGGCCACAGTCGCCAAACTGTGGAAAGAACCAAGATGCCCTTCAACGGACGAATGGATGAGGAAGATGTGGTCCATGTACACTATGGAGTATTATGCCTCCATCAGAAAGGATGAATATCCAACTTTTGTAGCAACATGGACAGGACTGGAAGAGATTATGCTGAGTGAAATAAGTCAAGCAGAGAAAGTCAATTATCATATGGTTTCACTTATTTGTGGAGCATAACGAATAACATGGAGGACATGGGGAGATGGAGAGGAGAAGGGAGTTGAGGGAAATTGGAAGGGGATATGAACCATGAGAGACTATGGACTCTGAAAAACAACCTGAGGGTTTTGAAGGGGTGGGGGGTGGGAGGTTGGGGGAACCAGGTGGTGGGTAATAGGGAGGGCATGTATTGCATGGAGCACTGGGTGTGGTGCAAAAACAATAAATATTGTTACGCTGAAACAAAATAAAAAAAATAATAAAATTCTAGTATTAGTGATTCACATGTTGGAGTTCTCATTGCCATTGCGCATGAACTTTTCCTGCTGGGTTTAATATTTCTAAGTGCTTCAAAAGACACCCAATCTTCATTCTCATCAGAAAGTATGAGTTGACTACCTCCTGTCTATTATACTCCAAGAAGCAGTGGCAACCACTAGGAGGCTGTGCTTGCAGGAGTTAGATGGGGTAGGGAATGCCGGTTTTGGAGCTGGAAAATCTGGATTTCCTTATTCACTAACATTAGATTGTAGGTTCCCTGAGAGCCAGAAATGTTCAGAGTAAACAAGTAAATTGGATAAGTCATAGAAAAGGTAGAATCTAAAACAGCAAAATAGACATTGGGGTGAATTGTGAGTAAGAGTTAAAGTGACTTATTGGGAGGCAATTCTCTATTGTTTTCTAGCATTTCTGCACATATTATAAGCAGAGAAAATGATGCTTTGTTCCAGATTATTTTTTCAAGGATATTTCTGTAGTAAACAGTTTGGAAGGTAAAGATAGCCTTGCCCTAAAACAAAGGACAGGGGGGTGCTTCTCATAATAAGAGATAGGGAAACCTAGGGTACCTGACTTGCTCAATTGGTACAGCATGCAACTCTTGATCTCATAGTCATGAATTTAAGCTCCATGTAGGGTATGGACTCAACTCAGAATAAGTAAAATAAAATAAAATCTTAATAAAAAGAGATGTGGGGTCCTTAAGTTCCAGGTTCCTATTCTGTGATGCACTGTGCTCTACAGGCAGGTGCCACCTGGCCCTCTTCCTGTTGCTCTGTGGAAACTGGGGTATGGAGCAGGGATGCAAATGTTATGCGGCTGGTTGTGCTTTGAATAATAAAGGCTTTGTCTTTGACCAAGGTATCTTATGTCTTCTGTGTCCATCTAAAGAACTGCAGAAGAATAAAGCATTAGTTTGCAAGGAAAGTATTAGACACCTCATAGCCCTTGATAGAATATAGAGAAATAAAGGGATGCAGCATATAAAAGAACTCTAGAAAGGTAAAAGAGCAACACTAGCCTGCAATTCCCTTCCTTCATGTTTAATAAACGTTCACTTAGCATTAATTCATTTATTCATACACTGAGCACTTTCCAATGGGCAGGTATTACTCTAGGACAAGGAATACAGTACTGACTATGACTGATAATGTCTCTTCTCTCTTGTTACATACCTACTAATAACCAGAGACAAATATAAATAGGTGAACAAACATATTTTACAATTTCAGATGGTTATAAGTATTATAAAGCCAAATAAAAAGAATAATGTAATTAGGGCCTGCTTCTTTAATTAGAGTAATCAGGGAAAGCCTTCCCTTTTATTTAAATTCAATTTAATTAACATATAGTGTATTATTAGTTTCAGAGGTAGAATTTAGTGATTCAGCCGTTGCATATAACATCCATTGCTCATTAAATCAAATGCCCTCTTTAATGCTCATCGCCCAACTACCCCATTCCCTGATCCAAGGGAAAGACTTTCTGAAGTGATAACATTTGGTATAAGGTCTGTCATGTGGAATTTGGGGGAAAGAACATTCCAGGAGGCTAGGGAAAAGGAAGGGAAAGAAAGAAAGTGAGGAGAGAAAAAGGGGAAAAAGAGAGAAACAGAGATAACATGAGTAGAGACAAGGAAACATGAATAAGAGACATAAAAGCAGTGTCACTGGAACATGAGTGATGAATGAGAGGAAAAGTAATACTGGATGATTTTAGCAACTTGTGCAGAAGCCAGATCATATTGTAAATTATAGACTACAGTAGGCAATCAGATGAAATAGATGCTGTCTCTTTTCCTTTAGGAAGTTAAATGGGCTCACTTTCTTCATTATTTTTAAAAAGACACAAAGTTTACTGATGCTCTGAGTATTCACAAAATAAGGAATACATTTGCACTGTGTAAGGCAGGTGTTTGGATTTACAGAAAAAATGAAAAACAGTTTTTGCCTAGAACCTTCTGGAGAACAGATCTAAGTATATTTGCAACAAAGTACTATCAATATTAAACACTAAAACTTCTATTACTACTAAAAATGACAATATAAAGATAAGGGAAAGGATGAGGAGGGAGACAAGAAGAAAATAGCAAATTATAGAGAGAGCCATTGTCAAGAATTATGCTCAATGCTTTATATACTTTTTTAAAACTTCAAAATTATGTTGTAAAAGGCTTTGATGCTCCTTTCATTATTTGGAATTCAGGCTCAGAGAGAAGAGGTTTTTGCCTGAGATTTTCTAGCTAGCCTATGTCTGAGTCAGGATTTGAGCCTTGGAACTATCTTGCTCCAGAACGAGAAACTTTGCCAAATAGGCAGCCTGTATTCTAATGCAGCATCTCCATACTGAAAATGTTCTTTCCTTGTAAAGCAGGCAGCTTTGTCATCGGTTGATAGAGAATTGTAGTATTCCAGAGTTTGTTAGGTTTAGTCATGGAACAAAATGATTGGTTGTTTTTATCTGCATTGTTTGTAAAGTCTGGCTCTAAACAGAGGCTGAAATACAGCATACAACATTTTTTTTTTTCCAGTGGATGCCATAGCAGACAACAGATGTACAATGTCTATACAATAAGATGGACAAAAATGCCTAAATCGATCATCTAGCATGAGAATATAGCTGACCCATCCTTTTTTCCAGGTGCTTCTGGACTTTGGTCCTCTGGAAGAAAAATGATGCATTTTTGGAAAATATCTCTAAAGAGAAAGGATTATTGTCATCCTAAAGAAAATGTTTCATAAATGCACAAAGTCAAAGATAAGGGAACAGAAAAAAAATATCTGAAAACTAAAAAGGCAGATTTTGATCTAACAGAAAAATAGAATATCAAATCCAAGGGGATCTGGAATATACTTCTTAGGTAATTAGTAACTAATAACATGTTATACTGGGGAGATATGTCTGAAGCAGATTGTCTAGATGAGTGTTTTCAAAACTGTTGCAACAAACGCATATTTCTGGAAATGCCACCATTTTATGAAGTTAAGATTTCATTGTTTGGAAAATCTCTAGCAAAATTTATCCAAATTTCTTCTTTCTTATAAGATAAAGAACTCTTATTTAGTTTTATATGGGGTTGAAGATGGAGGCCAATGGTTTGGTAGGTTCTCTACTGGTGAATTTCAAACATAAGAATGTGAATTTAAGGCAAAGAAAAAGAAAAACAAGCAGCAGGATGGTCAGTTTTTGAAAGCAACCAAGTTCTTTAAAACAAAGGAATGTGGGGAGAGGTGTCCTGGCTCTTTCTCTGGTCCTGTGGCTGGCAATGTGTTTATTGGAGATAAACAATCTTTGTCTTTGAAGTGGATGCCCCTTTGAAATGGAGGGCTCAGCAGTCAAAGCTTAAGTCAGACACTTGCATCACAAAAAGAAAAGCTAACTGTCAAGGCTTATACTACAAAAACCTACAGATGAAACTTACTCTGTGACACTGCCTTACCCGCCCTGGTATACCTACATCTTAACTCTTTTGGGGGAGAGGAGTGAAAATATAAATCTTAATGTGTTTAAACAATTGTGACTAGATCTCTGTTACGTACCAGCAATTGCGTGCAATTCTTGATACACACTTTGTGTGTTGTACATCTGTGCACTGTACATTTCACTTAAAGGTTTACAGGCACATTTAGTCACTGAAGACTGGAAATTAATGTCATAAATAATACATTCATAAATAAAACAACTATTAAGAAATTACCACGTGACACTGTGCAAAATGCTGAGGATGTGGGAAACTAAAAGAAAGAGTGATTGACCCTGAATATGCCATGGAAGTCTTCTTAAAAGAAACTCAGTTAGGTCTTGAGGGGAGAAAAGGAGTTTTCTAAATAGAGAAATAGAAATAGAAATACAAGACAAGTAGGAAATGTGATAAATGCAAAGAGATAGCAGTATGTCCCAAGAACTTCAGCAACTTTGATAACAGCTGAGGAACAGAAGTAAGTTGGGTCTTTTGGGTGGACATATGGTCCTGTGACAGAATTACACTTTTGAAGAGGTAGACAAAGGCCAAACTATGCAAGGCTTTTTATGTCAATCTACTGCACTTAGGTATTATACTCTAGGCAATGTGGCACTATTAAGCAATTTTAGACAATGATGAACAAAATCAGTTTTGTGTTCTTGAATTACCTCTCTGTCATTAATATGCAGCATGGATAAGGGAGTTTCACTGTGAAAAGTGGGCAAGGTAGGGCATAAAACCAGAGAAGAGAACATCAAACTGGATTCTACTCAGGAGGCCATCAACCACTGCAGTAGTAACTTCTCTGACTGACTAGCAAAAGTTACTAGGATTTATTCATAAAACAATACCACTTACACAAAACAATCAACAGTCACAAGAGGTGAAGAAATCCTGACTCTGGGGCGCCTGGGTGGCTCAGTGGGTTAAGCCGCTGCCTTCAGCTCAGGTCATGATCTCGGGTCCTGGGATCGAGTCCCGCATCGGGCTCTCTGCTCGGCAGGGAGCCTGCTTCCCTCTCTCTCTCTCTGCCTGCCTCTCTATCTACTTGTAATCTCTCTCTGTCAAATAAATAAAATCTTAAAAAAAAAAAAAGAAATCCTGACTCCTACACCAATAGAAAGCCTACATTTGAGGAAACCGATTCCATGAATTAAAATTTTTAAAAAACTTTCCATTTTCCAATTTGTTAAAGAACAACTTTATTTATTTATTTATTTATTGAGAGAGCAAGAGAGGGAGAGAGCGAGCGCACATGTGTGCACATGCATGCATGCATGGGGGGTCGGGGACAGGGAGACAGAGACTCTTAAGCAGGCTCCCCACCCAGTGTAGAGCCCAACACAGGGCTTGAGTTCACTACCCTGAGATCATGACCTGAGCCCAAATCAGGAGTTGGACACCTAGCCACCCAAGTGCCCCAAGAACAGCTTTTTTAATAAAAAGCACAAAAATACAAATATATCTTTGATCTATAGCCCCATGCTGAAGACAGTTTTGATTTCTTTGCCACTTTGAAGATATCTCACTATTTTGGGATAAGAGAACAGAGTCTGCTCATGTCTTCCTATCTGTAGTCAAGGAGGTTTCCATTTTTCCAGGGGCCAACGTTCCTGACATTGAGAAGAGCTGAGAAACTGTCTACTATGATTTTTACCATTACACTAGGTTGCAGTATTGTGACTGAAGCTACTTATGATTTTCAATGAGGTAGTACCATTGATACTAAGAGCCAATGACTGCAGTATCAATAAAAACCTGCACAGTCCTGATTTCAGAGTGATTTCTGTGGGAGAAAATAACACCTTTAGGATTCCTTAGCATCTCTAAAATTAAAACAACTACAACAGTGTGTAACCAGCTTCATGAGTTCTTGTAACAACCTTCTACCACACCAGCTTCTGAAGAGATTCTGAGCTTTTAAACAGTCCTACCTCTGCAACCTTTGTGGAAGAGCTGTAAAATATTTCTGAATGAGATTCTTAGATTCCTATTTTTATCAGTATCTTCCTCTTGAGATGGTTGGAGGTTGGTTATCTTTTTTATTGTGGTTTTGCTGTCATTTCTATCCCACCTGCCACTCTCATCCACTCCACCCTGCCAACTAGATTTCAGGGAGGACTCAGTGTGTGAAGAATTAAAACTCAAGTTCTTTCCGTGCTGCTTTTGCCTACCATCAATATTCTTTTACAAAGACTCCTGCCTCTGATTTCATTCCATTAGGAAACCTTTACCTTTCAAACACATGAAATATATCATCTCATGAAGAGAATGTATCTAAGAAACTCTGCTCAAAAGGATTTCTGGCAGAAAGAATCACTATCTTATCAGATAATGGCAGAGGCTGAGTATACAGATTAGGGGGAGGGGAGTTGTGTCACTGTGCTGAATACCCAGTAAGGTTAATAAATATTTTATTAAAAAGTAATGATTAGAAAGTACGACTTGTAGAAAAGAATAAAAGTATATTTTTGTTTATTTTTATTTGGACTTCATTTAATTCCCAAAGAAAATTAGGTGTGGCTAGTGGTATATACACTCCCTCTGCTTTATTAACTGTTCTACTGAAAGTTTTGCTGATGTCCTAGAGTACAAATTCAAAGGAAAGGCCATTATTACACATAATACTTTCTCCTTTACTGAAATTAAATTCAGCTTTTTTTATTTCTGTAAGAACAATATACTCAATGAGATGAAAAGGCAGTAATAATTTGAGAATTAGCAGAGAAAGAATCACGTGGCTCTTTGTTTTTCACAAATGGAGGAAAAAAAACATTGAGATAAAAATCAGGGTAGTGAACGTTTGAAGGGTTTACACAGCAAATCTTTTCAAGAATTATAGGCATGTCCTAATGTCTAGAAAACATCTTGACTACAGCCTTATAAAATTAGTAAGAATCATGAAATCTCAAAGATCCTGAGATCAGTTTATGGAATGATCATTTTTAGAGAGCATTTAATCCAATGCTTGAACATTACAGTAAGGAAACAAACATTCTAGAGCACTAAAGTGACTTTTCCAATGTCACATTGTAATAGTAGCAATTTGGAGGTGGCTATATTTCAGTATATGTGCTGCCGAAGCAAGCACATGGAGAGGGCTATATTTCAAAATTATTACTGTGTGGTGTGCTCCCAGGCAATTTATTCTAGGGAAAAAGCCATGGGCTAGGATGCAGGTTTTCTCCCTTCCACAAAGTAGGTAGGTGTGTGTATAATTTAGGACACACTGATTTCCTGGATTTTGTTAGAAGGTCCAACCTTGATTTTTGAAAATCTAACAAAAACACCTAAAGTAACAGCATCTGAACCAGTGTCAGAGATCAAAGACTGGAAGGTCCCCTGTTTAGAAACTAATATGATGTAATTCAAATCAGATTTCAAAACTAGGTAGAACACTTTATATAATTACTTCCCTTAAGGAAGGGACACATGAGAACACCTTATTTCAACTAAAAAAGCCTTTATTATATTCAGTTGAGGCTCCACCGGTTAAAAGACTAAAGAAACTTCCTTAGGTTTCTGAAATACTTAGTAACCCAGTTTCATAAGATCCCATCACATCACAGCAGGATGCATGTTTGAGAGCTCTTCAGTATAAAAGTTTAGACCAGGGAAAAAGAAAAGCCAATCTGGTGGAGGGAAAGTATTCTCTTTTTTGGAGTTTTACCTTTAGTAATTAAATTAATCAAATAGATATTTTCATTTTCCTTCCATAAAATACACATTTAAAGACCATTCAAATATAAAATGCTCTCAAAATCATGCTAATTGGCTCTCTGGTAAATCAAGAGATGACTTCTTGATGAAGAAAATAATGAGGAGCTCTCAAGGGAATGTAAGGAAATCTGATTTTAAGAGTAGTCCCACTTATATTTTTTTCAAGTTACAAATAAGAAGAAACACTTTAGAATGAAAGCTTGAGAAGGGTTCCTGATAGGGAGAGTAATGGTGATAATGCATCATCTCTAAATCTCAGGGTAAAAAGGAGGGAACCTCTGAACAACTTATAAGTTGAGTAAGAAGACAAACTCTCAGATAATAGGATGAAGCTATGTGTCCCACTTAGTTTCACAGTTATGGTTTTCCCCAAATATAAAGACTTTGTAATTGCTCATATTCCATTATTGTATGTTAAAGAGAAAGACCATTTCCTACCTCTGTGCTGCAAAAGAAATGCTTAAAATTTACAGAGCAGAGAAATAGAAACGTTCCTGGAATCTGGAAGCCTGGCAGTCTCAGTTGGTTGTCCCATCTGCCTATTTCTTTGCGATAGAACCTCCATTTGTTTGGATATTCACTTTCACATGGTTCAGAAAAAAAAAAAAAGAGGATAATTACGTTACGTCTCAAACCCTCTGGTTGTGATTGATTAGTTATGAATGTGTGGCCCAATCCTGACCAAAGGGATAGACAGGTAAATCAATGTGGCTTCACAAACAAACAAACAAAATGATGCAAGAGTTGGGGCACCTGGGTGGCTCAATGTGTTGAAGCCTCTGCCTTCAGCTCAGGTCATGATCCCAGGGTCCTGGGATTGAGCCCTGCATAGAGCTCTCTGCTCAGCAGGGAGCCTGCTTCTCTTCCTCTCTCTCTGCCTGCCTCTCTGCCTACTTGTGATATCTGCCTGTCAAATAAATAAATAAAATCTTTAAAAAAAATGATGCAAGAGTAAAAATGTCTTTTTCACTAGATATGGCCATATGTCAAGATGGTAACACAAAACTGCTATAAACATCTTGCAACCATAAGTAAAAATATTTCCAACTCGCTGAAGATAGAGAGGACTAACATACTGAGCATCTGGGTCCATGAGATCGTTGACTTGCAAAATCAATTCTGAAATCATCCATTGGCTGAGCACTGAGAGACAATTTTCCATGGGTCTCTTCATTTCTGTACATCTTGCAAAAAGCAGTACTGACTACCTGTGTTTCTGATGACATTTTCAAGGATGTTTGTATAATAAAGAGGCTTGGAAGATAGAGATACTGTCTCCTTCTTTAACAGAGCCAGTCTGTTTACTTTTCAGTATGATGAAATTAATGTTTACCTCCTCAACAAAGTATAGGCAAGACTATTAAAAACGATTCAGGTTTTCTAAGTTTAGAGGTCTTCTCTTTTAATGCAACCAACTTTATGGGCACATATTATCTGGACCTTTTAATTTCCATGTGGAAATGGGATGCATGGAACCAGCAAAAACTGATACTCTAGCTGTTACTGTTGTTGAGTAATAAAGCCTTTGTTTCTGACCTAGAGTCTGGTGTTCACATGCACTCATGAAAACTGTTACAGGCTATTTGGGCTCAGGTAAAGTGAAATCTCAGACTATTTGCAGTTATTCACATTAAATTTCCTATTGTGTGAAGTAATATGTATCCCCAATAATTAATCTCTTTTTAATGGGATATTCTACGGTTCATGGCTAAAATCAACCACTGAGATATTGTCATAAAACTGTACATTTTTGGAGGAGAGTAACATATTTTCTAGGTATATGTTTCATGCTATCATAAAGTCAGAGGCAGGATATGAAACTAGAAGAACTGGTTACTTCTGAGATATTAGGAAACTATTTGATCCTTTGGCCTAAGTGTTCTTTCTCATTAAATGGTGACAATAAATATGCTCTACCTATATATGCTCTTTTATAAGGACCATGCTTTGCAGGCAAGATAGTTGTTTTCATTGAATTAAAAAAATCATACAATTTTACATGATTATTCTCTAGAAATAAACTTAGAACTGTTTACAGAATTAGTATCTCAATACAACATTTTTTATTATAACACCAGGGTTCACAAATGGCAAGTGTCTTAAATTCTATAATAAACACCTTTAATTTAACATAATTTTGGGGGGGATAGAACTGCAAAGAAATATCTTAGGCACAAGTATAGAATTTTTTTTTAAGATATACTTACTTATTTTAGAGAAAAAGAGAGAGAGAGAGAGGACACACATGTATGACTTGGGGGAGAGGCAGAGGGAGAGGATGTCAAGCAAACTTTATGCTGAGCATGGAGCCCAATGTGGGACTCGATCCAACAACCCTAAGATCATGACCTGAGCTGAAATCAAGAGTCAGATGCTCAATTGAATGAGCCACGCGGGTGTCTCTAGAATCATTTCTTTAGATAACTCAAATTTAAATATGTAACCCAAAGAGCAACCAGGAAGAGCTCCCCCCACTTTCTTTTCCTTTCTTTTTTCCTTTTGGTATAGCATAGACTTTATTTAATGAATATTTTGTGAAGTACCTGTCAGTGGACAGAAATGATGTTAAAAATTCTTTACCTTGGGGTGCCTGGGTGGCTCAGTGGGTTAAAGCCTCTACCTTCGGCTCAGGTCATGATCCCAGGGTCCTGGGATTGAGCCCCACATCGGGCTCTCTGCTCCTCAGGGAGCCTGCTTCCCTTCCTCTCTCTCTGCCTGCCTCTCTGCCTACTTGTGATCTCTGTCTGTCAAATAAATAATAAAATCTTTTTAAAAATTCTTTATAAGTTTTTCTTTCCTTTGGCTTTCCTTTCTAGAGGAGAACAATATGACATGCGGCATGTGAGGTAGAGAGGGAGGAAGGAGTTGAAAAACTGCACGGAGGTATGGAATGGAAGGGATGATGGTCAGGGATGTTAGGCAGACTAGAAGATGTGATGACCAACAATGGGAGTAATGAGAAGAAAGTTAGAGATGACAGAAAAGATGGCTGGCATGGCTAGAGTTTGGCTACATTTATGTATTACATAAATAAGTACATTTAAATGTACTGAGAATAATATGAAGCCCCTCGAAACAAGAGAAGATTTTAACAAAGAAAGGTAAAATGATGGAAAGAAACATGAGGTGTTGGACTAAAAGACTCATGATTTTGTAATATATATACACAGCTATGTGTGTAATAGTTTTAGTTGTATGTATATGTATTCATATACATATATTTCCAAGCTCTGCATATTGACAGGGCAATAATACTCTTGTAACAGTCAGTACAGTGAGTGCTAAGACACTGGTTTTCTAACTGCTGCCTCACTAAAAGGAACCAGGGCTTCTTGAAGTACCAACTTTTCCTACAACTAGGACAGGGAAAGTAGGAGATGAGCTTTGAATATCATATTGTGCCTTAAATTAAGGTAATTCTCAGTGAATGCTGAGGATATCCATTAAAGTCCCCAGAGAAAGGATTGTTTCATAAGTGTCTCATGAGGTGATGCCCCAAGAAATGTGTAACAACACTTCTGTAGAATTCCTGCCAAAAGTGCATGAACTGAGTCAGGACAGGAAGAATTACCACATGGACTCAGGTTGAGGGTCATAAAGGCATGCTCCCTTTAAACTCATCAAAGACACAAAAGACAAAAACTCTGAGGGACTGAACCAGGTTGGAAGAGTCAGAAAAGACCTCTCACTTTGGAGAACAGTGTGGAGATTCCTAAAGAAAATAAAAATAGAGGTTCCCTATGACCCTGCAATTGCACTGCTGGGTATTTACCCCAAAGATACAGATGTAGTGAAAAGAAGAGCCATCTGTACCCCAATGTTTATTGCAGCAATGGCCACGGTCGCCAAACTGTGGAAAGAACCAAGATGCCCTTCAACGGATGAATGGATGAGGAAGATGTGGTACATACATACGATGGAGTATTATGCCTCCATCAGAAAGGATGAATACCCAATTTTTGTAGCAACATGGACGGGACTAGAAGAGATTATGCTGAGCGAAATAAGTCAAGCAGAGAGAGTCAAGTATCGTATGGTTTCACTTATTTGTGGAGCATAACAAAGAACATGGAGGACATGGGAAGATGGAGAGGAGAAGGCAGTTGTGGGAAATCGGAAGGGGAGATGAACCATGAGAGACTATGGACTCTGAAAAACAACCTGAGGGTTTTGAAGGGGTGGGGGGTGGGAGGTTGGGGAACCAGGTGGAGGGTAATAGGGCACATATTGCATGGAGCACTGGGTGTGGTGCAAAAACAATGAGTACTGTTACGCTGAAAATAAATAAATAAATTAAAAAAAAAAAAAAAAAAGAAAAGAAAAGACCTAACAATTCGATGTCACATGGAATCTTGGATAGCAAACAGAACCAGAATGGGAAAATTGTTACTGTTGGGGCAACTGACAAAATTTGAATGGGAACTTGGGCTTGAGTGGCAGTATTGTGCCAATTTTAAATTCCTTATTTGGAGGGTTATGTGATTGTTATTCAAGAAAATATACTTGTTTGGGGAACAGAAATAATGTATTGTTTGGAGTAAGGGGACATTTTGTCCACACCTTACTCTTGAAACTTCAGAAAGAGATAAAAGATAATGGCTATATACAAAGAGAGAGAGAGAGATTGGGAGACAGAACAAATGTGGCAAAATTAAACAACTGGAAGATCTGATACTTATACACTAATATTGAAGCTCACATGACTATTAGAAAAAATGGAATTATTTCTATTTAAATTTAAGGTGGGTACTCAACATATCATTTGTCAGTCCAACAAATATTGGGATTCCGCATTTTTTGTCCCATATTTTGGGTGCAAGACTTACAGAGGGAACAAAAAAAAAAACAATTTAGACTCTAGTGGAGTTCATATAACCATGGAGGTCTGTGATTCCTTTTCTGAAGTCATTAATTGATTATGACATTATTTTCATTTATGCTATTTTTAGACATTCCAAAGACCTTGTGGAAGGCAGTGAGGAAATATTAGCAGAAAGTTATAACATTCAACAAAATAACAAATACATCCACTGAAGCTTGTACTTTATAACAAATGTACTCTATTTCCTAATTTCTGGGATCTTGAATCTTGAAGGTATGTCATTTCCATTATTGTTACCAGAATTATGAATAGAGGTTGCTTTTTTTATTTTTTTGAAGTTTTTCAAAGCCCTTTGTAAGCATGATCTCGTTTGTCAGGGCTGAAAGCAGTCTAGTAGTGCACTGTCTCTTCAAATAATAAATACTGTATTTCTTTCCTTCCAGCTCCCAGTTCCTTAAATTTCAAAGGTCAGCAGCATTCTGAATAAAAGAGTAAAGACTAAAAACCTTTATAAATTGTGGTGAAGGCCCTTAGTGGAAACATTATTTTATTTTTTTTTAAAGTGCTTAAATCAAAACAATAAAAAAGGTGGTTTCTACAATATATTAAAACATTTCTTCCAACTCCATTTTTTAAACAATAAAACTTTTATTGACTTTAATTTTTTCTTTATTCTGTTCTGTATCTATCATAAGTATGGATTTCCAAAACCACAAAATATATTAAAATTCTTAAGAATATTTGCAATCTCACAAAAAGTCTATATTTTATTTCCCTTTGTTTTGTTAAGTTGCAATACTTTTTGCCACTGTAGTTTGACAAATGACTAATAAGAATTATCCTGGATTCCCTCTTACTGCATATTGTGAATTTACTTGATTTCTCTGTGAATCGTAGTTATTCAGAATATATGCATAGATGAAAAGTCGATTTCAACCTAGAACATATTTGTCTAATGGCTGAACTATCTCAGGCCCAATGCTACTATACACATGAAACATAAAACAAATGCAAAGTAATCCTTCAACCAGAAACTCATTTTAGTAATAAATGAATAAGAATCCAGTAAAGAAATCTATTAATATATTCATAAATAAGAGTTAGAGTAAATTTAGAGAAAAGTGTGCCTCTCCGATTAAGGAAGTACCAGGGATGGCTTTCTGTGGAAGAGAAAAATAACCAAGGTTTTAAAAACGAGTAGAAGTTCATCGAACCAAAAACTACAAGTACCCAAAGATACAGAAGCATAAGAAAATAATAAAATATGAGGAATATATTCATTACTGCCTCAACGCAGAGTATGGGTGCATGTGAGATGGATGGGGAGGACTGCTTATAAATGTGAGAATAGAGAGGGATATAGGGGCCAGATCATGAAGAACTTTAAATGCCTGCATTTTATCCTACAAAGTAAAAGAAAATGGAGACTTAATAAAGAACATTAGATGGAAGGATCACAAGGTCCTAGGAAAAAAACATTAAAGAAAACCATACTTAACAACTGGGTAGTATACTGGAATAAAGTGCATCCTAACAATGGAAAATATGTAAGTTATCATTACACACTGAGTATTTTATGTATGAAATTATATCTAAGTTCAGTGTTTCATTCATATTAGAGTTGCCACCTGTACAGAAGGGTCCTAATCCATGTGAGGCTGCTCATGCTGCACCGGTCAGGCAGTTGGACCAAGAAAAAGGGAGACATATCATTTGGTGTTCAGAGACTTGGGATGCAATTATTAACTTCAGTGTCACCATATGCCAAGTTCTATGCAAAATCCTCTTTTTCCCCGTCCTATAAATCCAAAGTCAGCATGTGGGGTGTGAAGGTATATGTGCATGCATGTATATTTTGCCCATTCCTAGTTCATTCTCCACACAACAGCTAGAGTGACTAGTTCAAAACTCAAATCAGATCATCTTACTCTTCCAGCATAAAACTTCCAGTGGCTTCTACTGCACCTGGAATAAAATGTGAATTCCTTTATATAACCTACAGCATCATGCATTATCTAGACCTTGCCTAATTCTCAAACACTCTCTTTGTCACCCACTAATTTCTGACCATTTTGTCATCCTGTAGAATAACCCAGGCTCTCCCCTAAAATACAGGCCTTTGACCTTACTGATTTTTTTTGCATAGGATGTCTTTCCTACTAGCAGAGTGGCTGCTTTATATATTTTATGTTAGAGATTAAATGTCACTCAACTCTGAAAGGCAAATCCATATGGTTCAAACTAATATTACATAATGTTGTTCTTCATGGCCATGGTGACATTAAATTTTGGAAAAAAGATGGAAACAGTTGGCACAATGGGATGCCCATAGGGATTGGTCCCAAATCTGTAGTAAAGATTGCAGCTGTGCAACTACTAACTGACTGTTTGGATAAATTTCTTAACAATTTCTTAGCTTCATTCATTCAATTTTGCATTGACAGATTCATTCATTTGTTCACCCATGCACTGTTATAGACAGTGAGGATTAAGCAGGGACCAAGACAGATACCTCTGCATTTTTGAAGCTTCCACTGATAATGGGGGAGATAGATAGATAATTATAATTTCAGAGATTGATGAGTGATATGACTTGGATACAGCCTCTTTTCTACAGTTTGACAAAGAAAGTCTTTCTTAGGAAGAATTTTGGCTAAGTGAAAAATGTTATATAGTGAAATTAGTGACAGAATGTCAGCAAGCACAAATCCAGAAACAATAATGGAGATACTGGAGTGCTTTGGGATTAAAATTTATAGATACTGAGACCATTTTACAAGGTTCCTATTTTAGGAATTAAGTTAAGTGTAAGATATACAGCATTGTGCATGAAACCTAATCAGTATTCAATGTTAGTTTCCTTCCTTGTTGTATGGGACTAATGAAGACCGAGAAAAAGATAAAATCACACTGATGTTGGCCAGCACTGTTATCACTTGCAAACTCATACTTTCATACTTCGTTCATGTGTACCTAAATGTGCCAAGTTATATGAATCACTGAAAATATAATACAGTAAGGAAAAAGTTATTTTTTTCCGAATTCTTGATCATATTTCTAATAGTACATTGATAGCTATTTCTAACAATAAGAACTTCTCAGTAACGTAAAAAAAAGAGGGATTTAATTCAAACCAATTTTATTTTGAGTCTATGATCTATCATTTGCTAGTTATGTAACCTTTGTTTAAAACACCTCATCTATGTGCTATGGTGAGTGCTGTGAAGGGTGTAAACCTGGAGATTCACAGACCTGTACCCCTGGGGCTAATAATACATTATATGTTTATAAAAAAATTAAAAATAAAAAAAATCAATGTGTGAATTCTGTAATGAAAACATCATTTAATTATTAAAAAAACCACATCTTTTTGCTTAATTTTCTTATCTATAAAAGAATTTCAATCATAAAGCTAACATTTAGTGTGCTTATAATGTCTCATTCCATAAAAGCACGTTATGTGTGCTAAGATATATCATTCACAACCACCTTTCAATATATTCATATGATTCTTATTCCCACTGTACAGATGAGGAATCTGATGTACAAAGGAGGAATCTGATTTACAGGTAGGTCACTTGCCCAATGTCATACCGTGTGAGTTTAAGAACATTTGAAAAAAAAGAACAAATATTTGAAAATAATCTACATATGGTATGAGTAAAAAATTAATATCTGTCATTATAAACTATTGCGATCTTGTGGTTGTTCCTTATCACAACACAGCTGCTGTGTTGTTGGAGTTTTAATATACTCATGCATTATGACTCTAAAGAGACAGCTACTGTATAAGCATTTCTCAAACATTTTATTTAACATATTCAATATAACAATTATTATGTATAGACAGTGTTCTAAGAACTTTATAACTAACTTGCTTAATTTTCATATCAACACAAGGAGAAAAGTACCACTTAAAGCTATATAGTACTTATGGACAATGGTACTATGCAGTGTATTTCCACTTAACAGCTAAGGGAACTAAGTCACAGAGCAATTAACTTGCCCAAGTTCACATAGCTATGATGTTGCAGAACCAGGCCGTTAAACTAGGGTACTTGAGTTTGTGTTCCTGATCACCAAGCTATTACAACTTCCATGTATTGAAAACATGCTCCACAAAGCTTGTGCTTCTTCCTTGCAGAATTCATGTAGCAAATTTCTGAATGTTGGAAATGTGGTTATCTTGAGTAGAGAAGGATCTCAGATAAATAATAGCCTCTGAAGGACTACCATGAGCTATGTAGGTTCCTGTTAGAGAATTAATTCTTCCCTTGAATAAGAAAGATGTTACATATCTTTATTCTTCAACAATAATCTTTACTATATCTTCCTATTAGATGTTGTATACTCCAAAGATTTGGATGACTAAAAATTTAAATGAGGTACTTGATGTTTTATCATAATTTAAATACAGCCCTTAACTCTTGTTCCTGAAAGATTTCACTAGCATTTGTAAATTTGTGGCATTATGGTACAGAAAATGAAATTGTTTTCTTTAACTTTCTTATTTTAAAAAGTTGGGAGTTAATCCAAGTTAAAATTGGATAAAAAATCCAATTTCAAAGCAATTGGATTGCTTTAAAAACATAATCTATTGGCAAATGATGTGTATGAGTATGGTACAACATAAGCAGGAAAACTTCAAATTTTGCATGATGCTGACCAAATAATGTAAAATTTATGCAATCTATGAAGTCTAAAGCAAAGATATATATATGTATATACATATCTCATTGTGCCATAAGAAGACGAAATATGTATTTTAGAAACAGTCTGAATTCTGATGTTCTCCCTTAGGGTCTTCTAGACCTTCCATCTACTTGGTGAGACATTAAGTTAGTATCAGGACAGACAGCTTGAAAAGAAGTATTGTTGGTATTCCATCCCATGTCACTACACAAAAACATTTAAAAAGAAAAAAATGTTTGGGGCACCTGGGTGGCTCAGTGGGTTAAAGCCTCTGCCTTCGGCTCAGGTCATGATCCCAGGGTCCTGGGATCGAGCCCCGCATTGGGCTCTCTGCTCGGCGGGGAGCCTGCTTCCTCTTCTCTCTCTCTGCCTGCCTTTCTGCCTACCTGTGATCTCTGTCTGTCGAATAAATAAATAAAATCTTTAAAAAAAAAAAGAAAAGAAAAAAATGTTTGCCCTCCATGTTGCACCTTCCAATAGCTCTTCACATGACCCTTTTAAATCGGTATTTGCAGAGTATCTCAGGAGAAAGAAGACTGTCACTCTGAATATGTCAACATCTTTTTAGAAGTTTTAAACCACAGTGGACTGTAAATTTCTGCAATAATGGTAATTGCTGTGTTGGCAGAAAGGTCAGTGGAGGGCTGTTCTTGAAAGTGGTAAGGAACATTGGTACACTCAATCTTATTTATAGTTCAACCATACCATTTACTTACTAAGGATCATATGAGCTTGTTTACCCAATTCCATCCCACTCTCCCTAAATACACTTGGTGTCCATGCTAGTATTATGATAAATAGTTTTTTAAAAAGAACTTTATTTTTTTATTTTAGATTTACAGTAGATTTGGGAGGAAAGTACAGAGATTTCCCATATATCCCCTGCATCCCACAATCTCCCCTATTTTCAACATCCCCTACCAAAGTGGTACATTTGCTTCAACTGTTGAGCCTACATTGACACATTGTTATCAATCAAAGTTCGTATGTAGCATTTTCAGATAGTTTTCTTTCACTTAGTAGTATGCCTATTTAAAGTTCCTCCAAGTCTTTTCATGGTTTGATAGCTCATTTCTCTTTAGCACTGAATAATGTTCCATTGTCTGGATGCACCAAGTTTACTCCTCCATTCACTTGCTACAAGACATCTTGGTTGCTTCCAAGTTTTGGTAGTTATGAATGAAGCAGCTATAAACGTTCATGTACAGAATTTTACATGGATGTAAGTTTTCACCTCTTTTGGGTGAGTACCAAGGAGCATGACTGCTGGATCATATAAGAGAAGGTTTAGTTTTGTAACATACCATCAAATGGTCTTCCAAATGGTTTTGTCATTTTATGTTTCCACTCCTGACAGTGTCTTTTGCAGAGCTGAAAATTTTGATTTTAATAAGGTGTAACTTACTATTTTTTTCATAGATCATGCATTTGGTGTGATACCTAAAAATTCATAGCCATACCCAAGGCCATCTAGATTTTCTCCTATGTTATCTTCTAGGAATTTTACAGTTTTGTGTTTTAAATATAGGTCTGTGATCCATTTTGAGGAAATATTCATGAAGAGTGTAAGGTTCATGTCTATGTTCTTTTTTTTTTTTTTTTTTTTGCATGTAGATTCCAAGTTCTCACAAAACCATTTTTTGAAAAGACTAAATTTTCTCCCCTATATTGTTTGTTCCCTTGTCAAAGGTCAGTTAACTGTATTTATGTGGATCTGCTTCTGGGTTCTTTATTCTGTTTTATTGATCTGGGTATTCTTTTGCCAATATCCTGCTGTCTTGATTACTGTATATTTATAGTTAAGTCCTGAGGTCAGGGAGTGTCAGTTCTCCAACTTTCTCTTCAATATTGTGTTGGCTATTCTAGGTCTTTTGCCTCTTCCCATAAACCTTAGAAACAGTTCGTCAATACCTATGAATAACTTACTGAGATTTTCATTGGGATTGCATTGATCCATGCTAGTATTATGATAAATAGATTTTATAGATTTCTAAGTGCTGTTTCTACACTGAAGTATGAAACAAACTTGAGATTTTGTTTTAGTATAGACCTAAGGACAGGAGTGCCATCTGCTGAATTATTGCTCACCTCTCCTATCTTCCCCAGATTAAAATATGAAAACATCAAAACCTGAAATAAGATCATGTGATACCTAAGGGTCCCATAAACCTCAAAGCATGATGGATAGCTGACACTTTTTTCATTTTAATTATATATTAAAGATTTTATTTATTTATTCATGAAAGACAGAGAAAGAGAGACAGAGGCAGAGGGAGAAGCAGGCTCTCCATGGAGCAGGGAGCTTGATGTGGGATTCATGACCTGAGCTGAAGGAAGAAGCTTAACCAACCAAGTCACCCAGGTGTCCCACATTGGCACTTTTTCGTGTACAATTAAACCGCTAAATTTGTCATCTTTAATAAATGTTTCTTTAAAGTATAAGTTTTTAATCATTTTGTGGTATTTACCTTTTACAAGGCATCCTCAGACACTTCTTTCTGGCTCTAAATTACATACAGGAATGAACATTTTTTCATGTGTGTCTGTAAGCCATTTATATGTCTTCTTTGGAGAAGTGTCTGTTCATGTCTTCTGCCCATTTTTTGACATGATTATCTGTTTTTTGAGTGTTGAGTTTGAGGAGTTCTTTATAGATCTTGGATATCAGCCCTTCGTCTGTAATGTCATTTGCGAATATCCTCTCCCATTCTGTGGGTTGCCTCTTTGTTTTTTTGATTGTTTCCTTTGCTGTGCAGAAGCTTTTGATCTTGATGAAGTCCCAAAAGTTCATTTTCGCTTTTGTTTCCTTTGCCTTTGGAGACATGTCTTGAAATAAGTTGCTGTGGCTGATGTCAAAGAGGTTACTGCCTATGTTCTCCTATAGGATTCTGATAGATTTCTGCCTCAAGTTCATCATTGTTAGCCATCAGGGAGATTCAAATCAAAACCACATTGAGATACCAACTTACACTAGTTAGAATGGCCAAAATTAACAAGACAGTAAACAATAAGCGTTGGAGAGGATGTGGAGAAAGGGGAACCCTCTTACACTGTTGGTGGGAATGCAAGTTGGTGCAGCCACTTTGGAGAACAGTGTGGAGATTCCTTAAGAAATTACAAAGAGAGCTACCCTATGACCCTACAGTTGCACTACTGGGTATTTACCCCAAAGACACAGATGTAGTGAAAAGAAGGGCCATCTGTACTGCAATGTTCATAGCGGCAATGGCCACAATCATCAAACTGTGGAAAGAGCCAAGATGCCCTTCAACAGACAAATGGATAAAGAAGATGTGGTCCATATATACAATATTATGCAGCCATCAGAAAGGATGAATACCCAACTTTTATATCAACATCGATGGGACTGGAGGAGATTATGCTGAGTGAAATAAGTCAAGCAGAGAAAGTTAACTATCATATGGTTTCACTTACTTGTGGAGCATAAGGAATAACACAGAGGACATTAGAAGGAAAGGAAAAGTGAATTGGGGGAAATCAGAGGGGGAGAAAAACCATGAGAGACTGTGGACTCTGAGAAACAAACTGAGGGTTTTGGAGGGGGTGAGGGGTTAGGTGACCCTGGTGGTGGGTATTAAGGAGGGCACATATTTCATGGAGCAGTGGGTATGGTGCATAAACAATGAATCTTGGAACACTGAAAATATAAAATTAAAAAGTAAATTACATATGGAGAAAAAAATCTACTAAGTGACTCAGAAATCACTTATTTAAGTTTCAGTGTTGTTTTGCCCATTTTTCAGTTATGGTTCTTTTTCCAAATAGATGCAACACATACTAAACCTAACATAGTGAAAAGTGTAGTAACTGAAACATGGAAAAAATATAATGATAATCTCGTTGTTCAAGTATGCCTGCCACTAATATTTTATTTCTCATTCTCTTCAACTTTTGTTATTAATAGAGAAATACCTACACATAGAAATTATTTTTTTTCCTCTTCATAAATGTCATAAAATAATGAACACTTTGGAAATGCATATTCAAGGTAGTAAACAGTATGCCAATCTGGCACTACAGTTAGTTCAATAGCCCCTAAACTGGATGGATTTACATTTGAGGTTGGCAGGAATTTAACAAAAATTTTATTTAATTAATCTTATCATAATGTTTCTGGATTTTTAAGCATACCTTACCAGAACTAGAATCTTTCAAAAATTCAGTTACTATCATTTAATTCCAGATTCATAACTTTTTTCAAGTATCCAAAATTGATTTGATTAGTAAACCCTCTCATTTAATATTTTCCAAATGGCATTTTCAATTCAGCTTAACAGATGAGTCCTCAGTACTTGCTAAGGAAGATGCATATTATTAAGTATAGAACATTGTTCTTTCTTGTACGCTCATTATACTGCGAGTAAGGCAAAATACACACACAGACACACAAACACCCACAAAGCAGTGAAATAATATGAGATTGCTTAGATTTGGTGAAAATAAATAAGTAAAACAGAAACCTCATTGTTCCCTTCATCTGCAGCAGTATACACTACATGTTTCTGAGATCAGAAATGGGAATTGTCTTGTCTAGAGTCAGGGATACTTTCTAAAGAAGAGCCATTGTTCACCTGGTTTCCAGTCCTGTGGCACTGTACTTCATACTGTACCCCTGAGGGTCAGAATGAGGGACAGAAAATGTAATTCTACAATATGGAGACTGGTTACTTAAGGAGCAAGCTGAAGCTGGATTTAGAGACAAATGGATGAAAATGAAGGAAGGATGCCAGGTGCATAGGGTAAAGAACCCTCTAGAAGTACTGCATCACACACTCTGCGCCTACTCTTCAGTGCAGGTGGTCAATAGCATTTGTTGAATGAGCTCATGAGTCAGGTTTAAATTTTCTTGATGACTAGGAATAAAAGCCAGCATTATCAATGGGAATTGTTTACACTGAGCTGATGAAGTTTTACTCTAAAATACATGTGCCTATGGAATATGAGCATTTTCAACTCCTAGTAACACGAGTAAGTATAAATTCAAGATTCAAAGGTTATTTATCTGCAGGCTATAGAATGTTGACTTTTCAATTAAAAAGGTGATTTACTTATTTATTGTTAAAGATTTTATTTATTTGAGAGAGAGAGAGAGAGAGCTTGAGAGAGAGATCACAAACAGGAGTTAGGGGTAGAGGGCCAATGTGGGTCTAGATCCCAGGACACTGGGATCATGTCTTGAGCTGAAGGCAGACGCTTAACAGACTGAGCTACCCAGGCGCCTTGAGAGGTGATTTAAATGATGTTTAATTCTATGTAAAATTATGTTTAATTTTAGGTAAATAGTATTTAAATGACATGGCTTTTTCCTAATGAAGCTACTGTGCAGGGAGGAAGGTGGGGATAAAATCAGACATGGAACCCAATCAAGGAGGTATACTTTCTAACTTATGCTCTCCTGAGCAAACTTTCCCAGCTCTAATTCCTTTTATCAGAGTAGACTTAGAGGATTTAAAGAAATTCCTATTTTTTTAAAATATTTTATTTATTTATGTGACAGATAGAGATCACAAGTAGGCAGAGAAGCAGTCAGAGAGAGAGAGAGAGGAGGAAGCAGGCTCCCTGCGGAGCAGAGAGCCCGATGTGGGGCTCGATCCCAGGACCTAGGATCATGACCTAAGCCCAAGGCAGAGGTTTTAACCCACTGAGCCACCCAGGCGCCCCAAGAAATTCCTAGTTTTGATGGAAATAGTTTTTCATAATCTCTAAATAAATTCCCATCAGTTTTGCTATGACATGCTATTTCTGCTATGGTTACTTTTTTTTTTTTTTAAAGCGTAAGAAGAAACTAAAAATATAGAATCATTAGTTTAAATTCATTTAGTTAAGGAAAACTGCATGAAGATTTTTTTTAACAGTCTTTTTCCTTGAAGCAGATTCTCAACATACAATCTTAACTAAAAGTTTTCCATATTATGTCACGTGGCAATTCCAAGACCGCTATAATAATCAAGAGACTGATAGAGAGGTGTCTCATTAAAAAAGTAAAGAAAAATTCTAGATTGAAAATAATGTTTGACAGTAAGTAACAGTTAATAAATGAGGTTAGAATTCTGCACTACATTTAACTACCTCTATAAGTTTGGGCACATCACTTCCTTTCTCTGAACCTGTTTCCTGATCAATAAAGCAAAGATAGAAATAGAAGTGATCTATAAAATCTCTTCTATCTTTCATGTTTAATTACTCTAATGGATTTGGATTTAATTACTCAATCAACTTAAACTAAATAATCTACTTGACTTTGGGGGAAAAAATCCCATAACACCACTTACAGTTTCTGCCCCCCCCCCTTCCCATTTTGCAGTCTTTGGGTCAGAAATAACTACTCCAGCAGCACATTGATTACACCTCTGTAACAGCACGTATGGCTTCCTGTCTTATTTGACAAATTGTTTCCATGCTGGCCAATACTTATCGATGCTTAAGACACTTGTGAACTTCACAGATACAAGGATCATCATATATAGAGAGCAATACTGTGAGGCACCACCCAGCTCCCAAAGGTCAGGGTATCACCACACATGCCTGGACTGTCAAGTTGTTATTTCCCATAGACTGTAAGTTGCATGAGGACTGAGATCCCGTTTTACAACTCCTGTGTTAACACAAAGCCTAGTTCAATGTTTTGTACATACTGAATAAATAAATGAAGGATAAACTAAATGTGTTATCCTTTATTGAGCAATTAATTCCTAGTTAGGCTTAATGTGGAAAACAAATTCATATACTGTCTCTTTGAAAACAGATTTTAGGAAACTAGATCCTCCGCCAGTGAACACAGGCAGATAAACACAAGTGGGAGAGAAGGGGTGAGGGAGACTTGGGGGGGGGGAGCCATGAAATCTGGAACTACAATGCTTATTTATTTTTTTCAGGATGTAGTTTATTTTTTGTCTTTCTCTTTTCTGTTTCAGGTGTTTTGAGCTAATGACTGAAACTAGGTAAAACTCTTATAATTTCTTTTGGGTCTTTTTAAAATGTAACTTTAAAAAAATCCTCTTGTCCTCTTGTTATTGGGAAAACATTTTGAAAGCAAGAATATTCTCCAAGCTAAAATATAACTTGCAAAACTGAAATTTTAAAAGATTTCAGGAACTGATGTCCAAATCAATGATAAATTATTCAGTTTAAAATTGATGCAGACTGCTTAATTTTTCAATTATTGTCTAAATATGGAATTATAATATTGTAAGTATTTAGACAGATATCCTTGGTTGTTGCTTTTATTAGAGTTCTCTTTATTTGTAGCTTACCAAAATAAATCTAAGTATGTAGTTATATTTATCCACTAAAAATTTCTTGCAGTAATAGCATTCACTCAACATATTTGTATATATTCCCATTATGTGTAAGACAGTGTTGTTCTAGGTGCTGGTTATTATCACTAAAACAGCAGCCCAAATTTTCTCCCCACAAAGCACTTTCATCCTAGCGGGAAGAGATCACATAAACAATATAAAAATTCTATACTTGGTTAGAAGGTATGAAGAGAAAGGTATTAAAGAGGGAAAAAAAGGCAAAAAAAAGGGTATAAATATATAGGAAGGATAGATAGGTAGGTGACATTTTAAGTGGAGTGATCATAGAAGACCTCACTGAGTAGATGATACATGAGCAACATCTTGAAGTGAGTGAGGGAGAAAGTCCTGTGGGATCTGAGGAAGTGTTCCAGACAGAAGGAATAGCAGGGGCAAAGGCGTAACATACAATGCCTCATGTGTTAAAGATGCTAAGGTGGCTTATGAAAAACGAGAAACTTTAAAAAAATAATTTTAAGGAAATGATTTTAAGGAAAAAAAAAACTCTTTCTCTTAAAATTCTCACACAAGGCACAAATATAAAAGCAGTAAGTCATGTGTCTACTCCCAAATTGTATATCAGAATACTGCAGGAACAGAGAACAGGTACTGTCTAATCATAACCACTAAGGAAGAACCAAAGCTGGGATTATACTCACAGAATATATGTTCAAGACAAAGGTTTATAACTGAGATCAAGGATATGGAAGTTTTTTGCTTCAACTTTCTTCTCCCTCTATCTACACGGCATAAAATAATGTGTCTCTGTATTAACCTATATAGAACCCAGCCACAGAAAATATGTGTGATTCTGTATTTTTTTTTCCTGACATTGTTCCAAAGATAGTGTTCCTGCTTGAAAAATAAAGCAGACCATTATGATGCTATCCATACAATACAAGCAGGCAAAAATCCCATTAGTTGCTGAGATAACTTAGCCAGGTCACTGCTTTCACTGTTTCTCTGCCCATTACACAAGGAAGCGATCCTAGGTCTTTGTTTCTTCTCTCTGCCTCTTCTTGTTGCAACAATCCTGTACACAATAAATCATTTATGTGGAATCCAGATAGTCAAACATACCCAAAGAGATTACCGGTCACCCTGCTCTGGTAAGACCAAAGTTGCAGCCTCCTCAGAGGCTCTCTCTGGACCTCACTTTCATGTTACCTGAGCACTGTACCCTCCTTGCTTTTGCTTTAGTCTCTTTCAGGTCAGCTCTCTCAGCCAAACATCTAAACCTATTCCCTGAAAATTCATTTTGAATGAAATGATGAAGAAGAGCTTTAGGCGGCTGACTTTCTCACCTGGCCTGTTATTTTCTGTCACCTGGGCATTCTCTAAAACAAGCCAGGTTCCTGGATAAAAGGAACAAAAAGTATTAGCCCAACCCACTTTTCTTTCTTATGCTTTGTATCAGAGACAGTTAAACAAAGGAGCAGAGGATGCCAGTATCTGTTAAGGAAGACATAGGGAAGATATTTATCTGTAGATAGATATTTGGGTTGACAGTATGATACAAGGGCATAAAAAATATTTAAAACTGAACTTGGGAAAAACTTAGATTGACAAGAGAAAATTTCCAAGATATAAGAATAAGACATAAGATATAAGCATGCTATAATGTGGTATGTCTTTTTAAATATATATACTCATGCATCTGCATACAAATACACATATAGGAATGTACAGATATAGAGGCAAATATATGTGCATAAAAGAAATAAAACATTATCATTAGTAGTAAAATTATAGGTAAATTTTGGGGATATTTTTATATTATTCTGTATTTCCCAAATGTATATAGTTCATCTGAAGAGCTAGTTTTATTTCTTTCCTCAGAGATTCACACAAAAAACAAACATTTAAACAAGTAAGAAAAACCTGTTGAAACTAGTAAGGGAATCAATAAAATTGTAGGATACAAAGTTAACACACAAAAATTAGTTGTATTTCTGTATACTAACAACAACCAATGTGAAAAGAAAACTAAGGAAACAATTCATTTACATTGATGAGCATCAAAAAGAGTAAAATACTTAGGAATAAATTAACCAAGGAGGTGAAAGACTTGAGCATGGAAAATTACAAAATATTGATGAAGGAAATAAAAACAACAACAGCACAAATAAATAGGAGGATATCCTTTGTTCATGGATTGGAAGAATTAATATATTTTTTTTAAATCTCCCATATTCCCCAAAGTGACTTGTAGATTCTGTTCATTCTTTATCACAATCCTACTGGCATTTTTTTTTTTTACAGAAATAGAAAAAAGTCTAAATTTCATGTAGAACCATGAAAGACCTTGAATTGTTAAAGCAATTTTGAACAAGAACAGGGTCAGAGGCATCACATTTCCTGGCTTCAAAATATATTACAAAGCTACAGTCATTAAAACAATATGGTTATAGCATAAAAATAAACATATAGACTAATGGAAGAGAATCAAAAGCCCAGAAATAAAACATATTCATATATAGCCAGCTGATCTTTGACAGATTTCAAGAACACATAGTGGAGAAAAGACAGTCTCTTCAATATGATATTGGGAAAACAGGCTACCCATATGCAAAAGATTGAAATTGGATCCTCACTTCATAGCGTATACAAATATGAACTCAAAATGTCTTAAAGACTTAAGCATAAAATCTTAAAGAATAAAACTCTTAGAAGAAAACTTAGGGAAAAACTACTTGACGTTGGACTGGGTAATGATTTCTTGCATATGACATAAAAAACACAGGCAAAAAAAGCAAAAATGCCCATTAGCATGGTAAATTGTTTTCCATCCCCTCACTTTAAATCTGGAGGTGTCTTCGCGTCTAAAATGAGTTTCTTGTAGGCAACATACTGATGGGTTTTGTTTTTTTATCCATTCTGATACCCTGTGTCTTTTGATTGGGGCATTTAGCCCATTAACATTCAGGGTAACTATTGAGAGATATGAATTTAGTGCCATTATTAGCCTGTAAGGTGACTGTTACTGTATATTGTCTCTGTACCTTTCTGATCTACTACTTTTAGGCTCTCTCTTTGCTTAGAGGACCCCTTTCAAGATTTCCTATAGAGCTGGTTTGGTGTTTGCAAATTCTTTCAGTTTTTGTTTGTCCTGGAAGCTTTTGATCTCTCCTTCTATTTTCAATGATAGCCTAGCTGGATAGAGTATTCTTGGCTGCATGTTTTTCTCGTTTAGTGCTCTGAATATATCATGCCAGCTCTTTCCGGCCTGCCAGGTCTCTGTGGATAAGTCTGCTGCCAATCTAATATTTTTACCATTGTATGTTACAGACTTCTTTTCTCGGGCTGCTTTCAGGATTTTCTCTTTGTCACTAAGACTTGTAAATTTTACTATTAGGTGACGGGGTGTGGACCTATTCTTGTTGACTTTGAGGGGGGTTCTCTGCATCTCCTGGATTTTGATGCTTGTTCCCTTTGCCATATCAGGGAAATTCTCTCCAATAATTCTCTCCAATAGACCTTCTGCTCCCCTCTCTGTTTCTTCTTCTTCTGGAATCCCAATTATTCTAATGTTGTTTCATCTTATGGTGTCACTTTTCTCTCGAATTCTCCCCTCGTGGTCCAATAGCTGTTTGTCCCTCTTTTGCTCGGCTTCTTTATTCTCTGTCATTTGGTCTTCTATATCACTAATTCTTTCTTCTGCCTCATTGATCCTAGCAGTGAGAGCCTCCATTTTTGATTGCACCTCATTAATAGCTTTTTTGATTTCTACTTGGTTAGATTTTAGTTCTTTAATTTCTCCAGAAAGGGCTTTAATATCTCCAGAGAGGCTTTCTCTAATATCTTCCTGGCAATCCTTATATCAGATCAATTAGATTTTAAGCCAAAGACTATAATAAGAGATGAGGAAGGACACTATATCCTACTCAAAGGGTCTGTCCAACAAGAAGATCTAACAATTTTAAATATCTATGCCCCTAACGTGGGAGCAGCCAACTATATCAACCAATTAATAACAAAATCAAAGAAACACATCAATAATAATACAATAATAGTAGGGGACTTGAACACTCTCCTCACTGAAATGGACAGATCATCCAAGCAAAAGATCAACAAGGAAATAAAGGCCTTAAATGACACACTGGACCAGATGGACATCACAGATAGATTCAGAACATTTCATCCCAAAGCAACAGAATACACATTCTTCTCTAGTGCACATGGAACCTTCTCCAGAATAGATCACATCCTGGGTCACAAATCATGTCTCAACCGGTATCAAAAGATTGGGATCATTCCCTGCATATTTTCAGACCACAATGCTCTGAAGCTAGAACTCAATCACAAGAGGAAAGCTGGAAAGAACCCAGATACATGGAGACTAAACAGCATCCTTCTAAAGAATGAATGGGTCAACCAGGAAATTAAAGAAGAACTGAAAAAATTCATGGAAACAAACGATAATGAAAACACAACAGTTCAAAATCTATGGGACACAGCAAAGGCAGTCCTGAGAGGAAAATATATAGCGGTACAAGCCTTTCTCAAGAAACAAGAAAGGTCTCAAGTACACAACCTAACCCTACACGTAAAGGAGCTGGAGAAAGAACAAGAAAGAAACCCTAAACCCAGCAGGAGAAGAGAAATCATAAAGATCAGAGCAGAAATCAATGAAATAGAAACCAAAAAAACAATAGAAAAAATCAATGAAACTAGGAGCTGGTTCTTTGAAAGAATCAATAAGATTGATAAACCCCTGGCCAGACTCATCAAAAAGAAAAGAGAAAGGACCCAAATAAATAAAATCATGAATGAAAGAGGAGAGATCACAACTAACACCAAAGAAATACAGACAATTATAAGAACATACTATGAGCAACTCTACGCCAACAAATTTGACAATCTGGAAGAAATGGATGCATTCCTAGAGACATATAAACTACCACAACTGAACCAGGAAGAAATAGAAAACCTGAACAGGCCCATAACCAGTAAGGAGATTGAAACAGTCATCAAAAATCTCCAAACAAACAAAAGCCCAGGGCCAGACGGCTTCCCAGGGGAATTCTACCAAACATTTAAAGAAGAACTCATTCCTATTCTCCTGAAACTGTTCCAAAAAATAGAAATGGAAGGAAAACTTCCAAACTCATTCTATGAGGCCAGCATCACCTTGATCCCCAAACCAGACAAGGATCCCACCAAAAAAGAGAACTACAGACCAATATCCTTGATGAACACAGACGCAAAAAGTCTCGCCAAAATACTAGCCAATAGGATTCAACAGTACATTAAAAGGATTATTCACCACGATCAAGTGGGATTTATTCCAGGGCTGCAGGGTTGGTTCAACATCCGCAAATCAATCAGTGTGATAGAACACATTAATAAAAGAAAGAACAAGAACCATATGATACTCTCCATAGATGCTGAAAAAGCATTTGACAGAGTACAGCATCCCTTCCTGATCAAAACTCTTCAAAGTGTAGGGATAGAGGGCACATACCTCAATATTATCAAAGCCATCTATGAAAAACCCACCGCAAATATCATTCTCAATGGAGAAAAACTGAAAGCTTTTCCACTAAGGTCAGGAACACGGCAGGGATGTCCATTATCACCACTGCTATTCAACATAGTACTAGAAGTCCTAGCCTCAGCAATCAGACAACAAAAAGAAATTAAAGGCATCCAAATTGGTAAAGAAGAAGTCAAACTATCACTCTTCACAGATGATATGATACTATATGTGGAAAACCCAAAAGACTCCACTCCAAAACTGCTAGAACTTGTACAGGAATTCAGTAAAGTGTCAGGATATAAAATCAATGCACAGAAATCAGTTGCATTTCTCTACACCAACAACAAGACAGAAGAAAGAGAAATTAAGGAGTCAATCCCATTTACAATTGCACCCAATACTATAAGATACCTAGGAATAAACCTAACCAAAGAGGCTAAGAATCTATATGCAGAAAATTATAAAGTACTCATGAAAGAAATTGAGGAAGACACAAAGAAATGGAAAAATGTTCCATGCACCTGGATTGGAAGAATAAATATTGTGAAAATGTCTATGCTACCTAAAGCAATCTACACATTTAATGCAATTCCTATCAAAATACCATCCATTTTTTTCAAAGAAATGGAATAAATAATCCTCAAATTTATATGGAACCAGAAAAGACCTCAAATAGCCAAAGGAATATTGAAAAAGAAAGCCAAAGTTGGTGGCATCACAATTCCGGACTTCAAGCTCTATTACAAAGCTGTCATCATCAAGACAACATGGTACTGGCACAAAAACAGACACATAGATCAGTGGAACAGAATAGAGAGCCCAGAAATAGACCCTCAACTCTATGGTCAACTAATCTTCGACAAAGCAGGAAAGAATGTCCAATGGAAAAAAGACAGCCTCTTCAATAAATGGTGCTGGGAAAATTGGACAGCCACATGCAGAAAAATGAAATTGGACCACTTCCTTACACCACACACGAAAATAGACTCCAAATGGATGAAGGACCTCAATGTGAGAAAGGAATCCATCAAAATCCTTGAGGAGAACGCAGGCAGCAACCTCTTCGACCTCAGCCACAGCAACATCTTCCTAGGAACAACGGCAAAGGCAAGGGAAGCAAGGGCAAAAATGAACTATTGGGATTTCATCAAGATCAAAAGCTTTTGCACAGCAAAGGAAACAGTTAACAAAACCAAAAGACAACTGACAGAATGGGAGAAGATATTTGCAACCGACATATCAGATAAAGGGCTAGTATCCAAAATCCATAAGGAACTTAGCAAACTCAACACCCAAAGAACAAATAATCCAATCAAGAAATGGGCAGAGGACATGAACAGACATTTCTGCAAAGAAGACATCCAGATGGCCAACAGACACATGAAAAAGTGCTCCACGTCACTCGGCATCAGGGAAATACAAATCAAAACCACAATGAGATATCATCTCACACCAGTCAGAATGGCTAAAATTAACAAGTCAGGAAATGACAGATGCTGGAGAGGATGTGGAGAAAGGGGAACCCTCCTACACTGTTAGTGGGAATGCAAGCTGGTGCAACCACTCTGGAAAACAGCATGGAGGTTCCTCACAATGTTGAAAATAGAACTACCCTATGACCCAGCAATTGTACTACTAGGTATTTACCCTAAAGATACAAACATAGTGATCCGAAGGGGCACATGTACCCGAATGTTTATAGCAGCAATGTCTACAATAGCCAAACTATGGAAAGAACCTAGATGTCCATCAACAGATGAATGGATAAAGAAGATGTGGTATATATACACAATGGAATACTATGCAGCCATCAAAAGAAATGAAATCTTGCCATTTGCGATGACGTGGATGATGGAACTAGAGGGTATCATGCTTAGTGAAATAAGTCAATCGGAGAAAGACAACTATCATATGATCTCCCTGATATGAGGACATGGAGAAGCAACATGGGGGGTTAGGGGGATAGGAGAAGAATAAATGATCTCACTTTTATATGGAATCTAAATAGTCAAACACAAAAAAACAGAGAATAGAATTCAGATCTAAGAGGACAGATCCTATGTTAAGTACTCTAAACACAAAAGGAAAAATAGGCGAGTGGCAAGAGGAAACTTTTGGAAGTGATGGATAAGTTTATGGCACTGATAGTGATGATGCTTTTGCAGGTGTATATTTATCTTCATACACATCAACTTGTAGAAATTATATATTTACAGTTTGGGGGATGTTAATCCTATCTCAATAGAGCAGTTAGGATTGTAGTGTTTACAATTTATATTTTACAATCAGGGAAAATGATCTTTTCAGGTGATATATTGTTTTGCTTCTGTCCTTAACAGAGAACAAAATGTGTGTGTTAAATAGGAACATCTCTTATAGGTATAAATTCCTTATGGGGGAGCAGAAAATCTTACCATCAGATAGTTTCTCTCCAGCCTCTATGGCACCAACTACAGAGATTCATAAGTTGCTAAGGTCAAGGAGCACGTGACCGCTACTGTGTGTGGACCTATCCCCAAGGGAATAATTCAGAGGACACAGCCTGGTGAATATGGCACATAAATGTCCTATTTTCTTAGACCGCTGCAACACTTAAATGTATTTGGCAGCGTAAGCACACAGTTTCTTTCTGAAGGAGGTTTTCTGCTGAAGGTTATGCTGTACATTCCATTAAAACATAAATCTGTTGGCTGTTTGTTAAGCCTCTTGTATAATGAAATCAAAGCAATCGTCAATGGATATGGTTCACTGAAAAAATGTAAACTAGCTCCTCCACCCCAAGAGAAATGGATTAAGTTATGCAGGAGGTTTTGCACATATTCTCTACACACATCTCTCTTTGTAAGGGAAAGCTTTCCTGCAACACTTACTGCACCTGCCAACTCCCTCTTTTCTCCTGAAAGCACAAATCCCCATTCTACATCGAAGAATGATTAAGGCCTCTCAGTGGCCAGAATGTGTTTGTAGTAATTGATATTTCATCCCTCGTGCCAGGCTACAGGAATAGAGGGCTTTATGTTGAAGGCTCAGGAATTTGCTTTGGTACTCTTTGGTGCTCTTTGGTACTGTAGGGGAGGAAAACCTCCCTTCTCTTCTAGGTTCTTTGGCTGGCCTCATGATTAAATTGACGTAAGACAGATAATAGGAGAAAAGCAAATTTAATTTTGTTTGTACACAAGTCCCGAAAGACACCAGAGGCTCACTGACAGGTAATTGAGGTTTATATGCCATCCTGAGCTACAGAGAAGGGGACTGGGGCCTAAGACTTCAAAGGGTAGGAAGGCAATTCATAAATAAATAAATAAATGTTTAGCATGTCTTGCAGATAAGTCTTTCTTATGTTAAAAAATAAAGTTATCTTTGGTAATAGCTCTCTTCACGGTATAAGCTCTTTACCTAAAATTCTTTCAGGAAGTTAAGGGAGAGGTAAAAGCTCTTGAGTTTGTTGGGCTCTGATCATTCTCAGTTTGAAATAATCCGCATGCAAATGTGGTACATTCTGGGGTGGGTGTGCCCTGAACCCTATTGGTATCCTGCCTAGATTAAGTATGCCCACAATCTATGTGGGGCCAGTGCAACCCAAGCACATAAGACAGGCAGCTCACAGAGCAAGGAGGACCAGAGTCTTACATAATGTATCAGAGATATAAAATTTTCTCTGGAGGAAAATATGATGTAGAAAATACTTGGGGGAACAAAAGCACCTCAGTTTTTATAATCTGATCTTTATTAATAGGGATATCATGGCATGAAATTAAGACTCCAAAGTTTATTATACTTCTAAACCTCCTTGTTTAAATCAAGTACTGTAATTTATTGCTATAAATTGCCTCTGCTCTTCATCCAAGCTATCTCCACTGCTGTATTTTACATCAATGTTTAATTATAAAAACAGATAGCTCTTACTTTAAGTGATTTTACCATGATTATCTAACACAGTGACAAAAGAGAATAAAAGAGAGTGGGAAAAGAAAAATGACCTTAAAAATAATTTGATAGTTGGTATATGAAGAATCAAATATCTTTCCAACACTAGGTATTTAGGAAAGAAAAAACTTTTATCATCATATGAATCTCATCTATCACTTTATGAATATAGCTCTGTTATTTAAATAATTCTTATCCATTTATTTAAACTTCTCTTGGATATTCATGACTGTGAAATATGAATTATAAGCATTGAGAATGAAAACTGGTATCTGTCTCTGGGTAATTCTAAAAAATGCCTAGTTGGTGATCAGTTGGTTATTGTATATTACTAATTAATTGGTTGATAAATTATTAGCATTTTTCTGTTCCCTAAACGGTTCTACCTCACCTATCTATCCCATCCCCACACCTTCACAATGTGCTATTTTTGCCAGATCAAGGAAAGGATACCCTAAGCCTGACCCTAAAATGTCATCAACAGAAAGTCAAAGTACCTATTTTGCATCCTTTGAAGGTATCTCCAATTGTCATTCCTGGAGAGTCTGAAAGTACTGTTGGCAACAGAAATGTTAAAAAAAAAAAAAAAAGCAACAACAAAATTGACTTATTAGGTGTTTGTTATGTTCATTTCTCCCTTAATGGAACATGCACATATTTTTATCTGAGCACCAATGAGACTCTTACAGGCTTCCCAATCTCAAGGGCTCAACTCTGTACCAGGCCAAAGTCTTCAATGGAGCCTCTCAGAAGTAAAACCATTTGGGCGTATGGACTACTTAACTTAAACACAGCTGAACACCAACAATAAAATATCTGAAAAAGAAATGTTTGCATGTATATACAATTAATATTTGGCAGGGAGCCAAGGATACTTAATAGGGAAAGGATATTCTCTTCAATAAACAGCAATGGAAAGTTGGATAAGCATATGCAAAAGAATGAAACGGAACTTCTAATAACAAAAATTAATTCTAAATGTATTAAAGATTTAAAAATAAGACTTGAAAATGTACAACATCTAGCATAAAACAGGGAAAAAAGCTCCTGGACAATTGGTTTAGTAGTGACTGCCTGGATGTGTCACAAAAAACACAAGCAACGAAAGCAAAAACCAATGTAGGACTACATGAAACTAAAAAGCTTCTGAACAGCAAAAGAAACAACACAATGAAAAGGCAATCTATAAAGTGGAGAAAATATTTGCAAATGGTCTATCTGATAAAGGGTTAATACCCAAAATATATAAGCAACTCATACATCTCAATAACAACAACTCCAAGCAGTTCAATTAAAAACAGTCAAAGAAATGGAACAGACGCTTTTCCAAAGAAGACATATAAATGGCCAATAGGCATATGAAAATTTTCCCAACATAACTAAACATCAGGGAAGTGACATCAAAACCATAATGAGGTATCAATTTCAGAAGGACAGTTATCTAAAACTTGAAAAATAACAAGTGTTGGCTACGGTGTGGAGAAAATGGCACTGATGATGGGAATGTAAATTGGTACAACCACTATGGAAAACATTACAAAGTTTCCTCAAAAAATTAAAAATGGAACTGACATATGATTCAGCAATCCTACTTCTGGATGTATATAAAAAAAAGTGAAATCAGGATTTCAAAGAGATACATGCCTTCCCATGTTCACTGCAGCATTATTCACTTTAGCCCACATATGGAAATAACCTAAATGGCCATCTACAGATAAATGGATAAAGGTGTGATATGTATATTTCACTATATTCAGCCATGAGAAGAAGGAAATCCTGCCATTTGTGACAACATGGATGGAACCTGAGGGCATTATATTAAGATAAGTCAGACAGAGAAAGACAAATACTGCATAATCTCACTTAAATGTGGAATTTAAAAAGCCAAACTCACAGAGACAGAGTAGAATGGTAGTTGCCATGGTTTGGGTGGTGCATAGGGAAAATGCAGACATGTTGGTCAAAGGGAGCAAACTTTAAGTTGAGTAAATGCTAGAAATCCATTGTACAGCATTGTATTACATACTTGAAATCTGCTAAGAGAGTAGATCTTAAACATTTTCACCACACACACAGAGACATACACATGGGTAATTACGTGAGATGATGAAAGTGTTGTGACACTATGTCAATCATTTTACAGTATGATACATGTGCTAAAGTCATCACCCATACACCTGAAACACAGTGTTATATATCAATTATATCTCAATAAATCTGGAAAAATACATAGCTGAAACCACTTTTCTTGAGTTCTGCATTTGATATTTGTCCCTACCCATGTTCTAGTATAACTTCCTTAAGCCTTAAATCTGTACTCCAGTGTTTTCTTCCAGGTTACTTATCTAGACCTGAGCCCAATTTAATTTACTAATCTAGTAAATTATGCCACGAAATCTAATTTTTGAATTTCAAGCTTCTATGAAAGGACATTGCCTGGTACACAAAGTAGAAGTGGGAAGAAAAATAGCTAGGTAAATAGAGACTGGCTGTCAGAAAAGAGATGGGCAGTAAGTTGCAATTACAGCAGATGATTTGAAAAATGATGGCCAATATCGCATACAAGGAAACATCCTTTGGAGTGGCAGAAAATGGCAATGGGAGAGTTTGAGAACAGGTATTACATAGATAATAGGACTGGTTTTATTCATCATAAAATTCAAGAATTAGATGTATAATGATTGAAGTATTTTTTGAGAACAAAACATCTTAACAATCACACATTTGTGATTTATGAAAGGAAGAGTGATGGTACTCACACAGACCTATAATACAATCTACCACAGGAACTTGGCTCCTGCAGATTTCAGCCAATAGCCTGACTGTTTTCATCAATCTAGATTTACATAATTTCAGTGGATAAAGCTTGTATTACTTGAAATATTAGTCCTCCTATAAAATTTAAAATATTAATAGTATTTACTTTTTATTACTCTCAATATAACCACTGACATTAGCTTGGGTTTTAAAATTCATTTATTCATTCATTCATTCAATTTTTAAAAACTCACTGCAGAAAACAAGTATTTGTTAGTTGTTTACAGATTTATGTTACCCACTGGTGATATAAAAGTGAATCAAATTGGTAAAGTTTCTTCTCTCAGTATCCTAACAGTCAAATAGGGGAAACAGACTTTAATCAAATAATCATAGAAAAACTATAGTTGAAAAATTTGCTAAGTTCTATGAATACTAATAATTAACATCACTTGTGGGATTGTTCTGTGCCAGACATGGGTATAAATACTTTAACGGGATTAATTCATTTAATTCTCACCACCACCCTAAGTGGTATATCCTAGTATTATTTCCATGTTACAAGTGAAATCACTGAGGCCAGAGATAGTAAGTCATGTGGTATCTTAGAACACAAAATACCAAGTAACAGAATGGACACTGACTATAGAAGCTTCATCTTAGAGCCTGCCTTATATTATCATACTCTTACTTACTCTCACGTTGAAAAAAAGTATGCTATGACAATGCATGAGTCAGCTTTCACTATATTATGCTGAAATAACAAATATACCCCCAAGTTTCTGTGGCTTATAACAATAAAGGTTGGTTTATTTATTGCTCATGTCAATGTCCCTTGTAGGTCAGCTGCAACTTTGTTCCATATCCTTTTCTTTCTGGAATCCAGGAGAAAACAAAATTTCCTGCTTTAGCTGTAAGACTCAAAACCTCTTTGTAGACATGCCATCACTTCTACTCACATGTTACTGTACAAAGCAAGCCTTATTATAAAATTGGGCATCAATGGGGAAAGAAATATCTTCCTCCTATAAGAAGAGATACCAGGGAAGGGGCACCTGAGTGGCTCAGTGGGTTGAGGCTCTGCCTTCAGCTTGGGTCATAATCTCAGGGTCCTGGGGTTGAGCCCGGCATTGGGCTCCCTGATCAGTGGGGAGCCTGCTTTCCCCTCCCCCTCTGCCTGCCTCTCTGCCTACTTGTGATATCTCTCTGTGTCAAATAAATAAATAAAATCTTAAAAGAGGAAGAGAAGAAGGGTGCCTGGGTGGCTCAGTTGGTTAAAGCCTCTGCTTTCAGCTCAGGTCATGATCCCAGAGTCCTGGGATCGAACCCCACATTGGGCTCTCAGCAGAGAGCCTGCTTCCTCCTCTCTATCTCTCTCTCTCTCTCTGCCTACTTGTGATCTCTGTCAAATAAATAAATAAAAAATCTTTAAAAAAAAAAAAAAGAGGAGGAGGAGGAAGAAGAAGAGGAGACACCAGGGAAGGGTCCTACCAGGGTGAGTCAAGAAAGCAGCAGATATTTTTAACAACTAATACAGCCCACAAAAGATATATAATGTAAGAAAAATCCTTAATCTAGTCAGGGAGTCAAAGAAAGCTTGAGGTACTGTCTTAGTAGTGTTCTAATGGATAAAATATGATTGCCTAAGAGCTGTGGTCTACAGAGAACATTCCACATAGTGGAAATGGCAGGTACAAATATCATGCGATGCGAGTAAGCATGGCTTTTTAAAGAATTGAAAGAAATAAGGCTGAAGTAAAGACCATAAAGACAGGGGAGATTGTCCTGAGTATGTAGAAGTAAGCAACAGCAAGATTACGCGGGCCCTTCTTCATTAAGATTGCATGTTTATCTTGATAGGAGCACACTAAAGTATTTTAAATAAGGGAATGATTTCCCTGGTGGTTTTGGCAGCTTTACAAAAGAATCATTCTAGGTGAGCTTCACTAACCTAAAGATGTCATCATCTTCCTAATACTATTGTAACTGTTTAAGAAGAGAATGTAGAGCTAGCTTTTCTATTAAGTCACCCCCATTTCACTTTCAGATCCATCCAAACACAGTGATTCAGAACAGAGTTAGTAACTTCCCCCTTTCTCTCAGAGAACAGTTTATACCCTGTCACCTCTATGGTTCAAGTTCTTCCCAGTCACAGAAATCCTTCTGTGTTCCCCTCCTGCCCTGAGGAGCTGAAAAGGGAGCCAACAGTGACAAGGCAAGTCTGCACAGGAGGCCCTTTGCCCTTTATAGTAAGGAGTAGGACTCAGCTGGGAACTGTAGTAGTTTAGAATAGGAAATATGTGCAAATTACTTCTAGTAGAATATTCAATTTGGAAAAGGTGCAGCATGTGCTTTAGATGTTTTTAGTAGAAATATATGCCACCACCCCATTGTCATGGCATTCATCATTCCGTTCTGATGGGAACACATGTCTGCCTCAGGCATTCCATGCAGAATTGTGCCATCCCCCAAATGGTGTACAGCCAATCTTTGCCTGTCTTCCTGTTACTGGTAATAGAGGTCCATTGAATCTGTCTCTTCAACTCCTAACATTAATTTTTGGATGCTGGTCAGTTAAGAGGAAAACAAACAAACAAGGTGAAAAGCACCCATCATATGTTTCACTACTGCAATACCTGGAAAAAGTTATCAGTCAATATTTGTATCAGCTACAGAGAACACACTGTATTTGTTAGAATAGTGCCAGGTTCTACCACTGTGAAGCATCAAAATTCCAAATTCCACTCCGCATTAACTGATCATAAATGCAAATGAACACTTTTTTTAAAAGATTTTATTTATTTGACAGACAGAGATCACAAGTAGGCAGAGAGGCAGGCAGAGAGAGAGAGAGGGACGCAGGCTCCCTGCTGAGCAGAGAACCCAACGCAGGACTCAATCCCAGGACCCTGGGATTATGACTTGAGCCGAAGGCAGAGGCTTTAACCCACTGAGCCACCAAGGCGCACCGCAAGTGAACACTTTTAAATGATCATTCAGGAAACCGGCATCCTTCCAGCTTGCGAGTCTACTACCCCTGAAGTCCTCTCATTGGTCCTCTCATTAATCACTAGATAAGGAGAAAACATGGATGAACACTCAATGCATGTATTTTATGAAGTAAGTATGGAAGGGGAGCATGTTACCTTCTGCTCATACTCCACATGCCATGAGCTGCAACCCAGCCATATGGCCACACTGAACTAATGGAACAGCTGGGAAATAAAGTATAGTTGTAAGTACAGGAAACAGAAGAAACAGATTTGGAGAACAGCTAAGTACTCTACCACACACGTTATGTCTTTATTTAATCTTAAAATTTGGAAATGAAATGGTAAATTTTATGTTCTATGTATTTTACTACCACCACAACAGAAAATATTGGGGGAAAGGATCTTCAGGAACAGTCAATTTCTGGTTCATTAACTAAAAAATATCCTTTGGGTGGTCCTGCTCTTACTGTTTAAAGTGAAATTCAATGAACTCCTTTTCTTCTCTTATTTAGCATAATACAGTCTACAATTTTTGGTATTTAGACTGAAGTTCCAGAGGGTGATTTTAAAAATCACTTGAAGTCATACTAACTATAAGTGACTTTATGTTTTTTTTCCTCTCAACATCCATTATTTTGTTTATTTTTCCAACGAGTATCTATTGATTGCCCATTATATTCAGAAACTGTATGAGACAATGGGTACACAGAAGTAAACAAATGGATAAATCCCTAACCTGACCTTGTGGAGGTTCTATTCTTTAGAGACAGAAGAATATTACACAAGGGAAAAGGCCAGTTTGTGAACAACTATATGATGTTTGTTACAAAGCACACAGCCTGTCCTGACAATGTAGAGCCAGAAAAACAGCTGTGGTCTGTCTGTGTAACCAGCAGAATTCAGTTTAAAGAGAAGGAAAGTGGATGGAAAGGCATTTCAGGCACTGCTTTCCTCTCTCTCTGCCTGCCTCTCTGTCTACTTGTGCTCTCTGTCAAATAAATAAATAAAATCTTTAAAAAAAAAAAAAAAGAACAACAGTGTGAGGGAGAGGGAAAAGGACAGGAGATAATAATGGGAAGTTAGGTAAGGCCAGATTAAGCACCGACATAAAATTCTAAAGGATTTTAGACTTGTTTCTGAGTGCAGTGTAGAGTCATTGAAATTTTGCAGCAAGTTATCAGTTACAATTTGGAAAGATGGTCCCAGTTGACCTTTTTTTTTTTTTTTTTAAAGATTTTATTTATTTGACAGAGATCACAAGTAGGCAGAGAGGCAGCCAGAGAGAGAGAGAGAGGAAGGGAAGCAGGCTCCCCGCTGAGCAGAGAGTCCGACATGGGGCGCCATCCCAGGACCCTGGGATTATGACCTGAGCTGAAGGCAGCAGCTTAACCCACTGAGCCACCCAGGCGCCCCGACCTTTTTGTCTTGTTTTTTTTTTTTTCTGGTTTTAGTTTTTCTAAATTTTTTTTTTACTTAAATTCAATTTAATTAACATACAGTGTATTATTAGTTTCATATCCTTTAATTACTTCAAAATTAGTAAAGCCCAAACTGATCCATCCTGGCTCTATATTATTATTTTTTTTTTCCATTTTATTTATTTTTTCAGCGTAACAGTATTCATTGTTTTTGCACAACACCCAGTGCTCCATCTGGCTCTATATTATATTCACAGATCCACGACCTACTAATAAACCCACTAAAAATTTTCAGCTCCCATATCTCTAAAATTCACATCTAATTGGTGGATAAACATCATTTTATTTACCTCCTAAATATCTCCGAGTCTCTTCACTGCTTTCCAAGACCTCAGCACTATCAGCCTCTCTTCATCTTTCTCTGGGTTGTTCCAACAATCTCTAACTTGCCTTATCCTTCAGTGGCTTGTTCTTGCTTTCAAGATAAACTCCAAACTATTTGAAATAGCAGAAACATTTCTCCAGCTGGCCAAATCTCTCCTTCGTCTTCTTCAGCTACAAGCTTAACCAGTTTGTGTTTTTTTGATAAGAATTTCAATATCAATAAGAGTAATGTTATTTTTCCTAAGAAGCCTCTGTCGCTTGTTTCTTGTGGCAGATTTCGCCATTTCTTCCTCTTGGAATCCACAGCTCTGCGTGTATTCTTTTTTTTTTTTTTACTATCAATTGTAATATTGCATCGTAATAGGTTGTTTTCATGTCTGGATATGGGCTTTGGATTTGGGCCTGTGGTAAAATATTTTACTCATATTTGCGCACCTAGTACCTCACACCATCTAGGCTTACAGTATATGTCTAATATTTACTGATAATGAAAAATACAGGTGAGCAGATAATTAAATTAAAAATGTGGAGAGTTGTATTGATGGTGCAGTGTATGTTATTGTGCATACAAGCCTGATTGCAGGAAATTGGGGGTAAGAAAAGATGATGAATTTCTAAGTGAGATTATATAGTCACTTAAATTAGTGTTTTTAGGGGAATAAGGAATATATATAAGCAATCAGAAATGTGAGATTTATAAAAATACATGAAGTAAGGGGCACCTGCATGGCTCAGTCAGTTAAGCCTCTGCCTTCGGCTCAGGTCATGATCTCGGGGTCCTGGGATCAAGCCCTACATAGGGCTCTCTGCTCTGCAGGGAGCCTGCTTCCCCCTCTCTCTGCCTGCCTCTCTGCCCACTTGTAATTTCTCTGTCAAATAAATAAATAAAATCTTTAAAAAATTACATAGAGTGAGATACCACATATTTTCTAAAGAGTATGTGCATAGTATTAGAATTATATGCATGAAAATACACTGGAGGAAAATGTACCAGAATAATACAATAATTCAGTGTTATGATGATAATCATGAATTTCATTTAACCAATGATTTTATAATCTAAAAAATATAGCCAATAAGTACATGTTCTCACTAGTTGTATTTTATACCTGCCCATTTTCCCAGGATTTCTTCTCAGAAATTTGTTAACTTGTCAATAGTCCTATTGAAAGGTCAACATGCTACATAGCCCTGAGCCACAAATTCCTTTATGTTGGGTAGCTAGTTACTTACTTACAAGATATTTCACTTCGCATTTTTGTTTTAAAGATTTATTTATTTTAGAGAGAGAGAGCTCACAAGCAGGGAAAGGGGCAGAGGGAGAGGGAGAGGGAGAGAAGCAGACTCCCTGCTGAGGGCAGAGCCCATGCAGGGCTTGATCCCAGGACACTGAGATCATGACCTGAGCAGAAATCAAGAGGTGGTCCCTTATCTGACTTAGCCACCCAGGTGTCCCTTCACTTGGCATTTTAAAGATAAGATATTGAGGGTGTTAGCATTTGGAACCAAAGTACAAGTGTTTTAATAAAGAAGGAGGCAATGGAAACAAAAGGAAGTAAAAGGAAACTGCAGTGATGATTGATGTATTAAGAGCACAAAGAAGCAGAGGCAATGATCTGGTATTGAGAGAGAGCTTGACCAGGCAAGACTAGCAAAGCTGGACTATCTGTCCTTCAGCTCCTCAGAGGGATAGATAGAGCTGGGTCTGTTTTTGAAATTTTTCCAGTTTATGGGATTCCTGGCTGTATAGTGATCTCTGTACCTCAATCCCAAAGAAATGTGTGTCTCATTATGATAAATTCCCTTTCCCTTCTTCCTTAGAGATTACTTGTCTCACTGTTCCTTGCACCCAGAAAAATTCTAAATAAAGTAAGCCTTTTCCAGTTCAATAAAGGCAGGATATAGAACTACTGCTCATTGAAAGATTTAATGATTCCCCATTTCTGCTGACTTCACCTCTTGCTATTAATTTCACTCATCACAGAGAACTTGAGCCCTTCATTATAGCACTTGGGATATTTGACTTTGCAATAAAACTGTTTCTATACCATAATTTCCAATAGAGGGCAAGGTCCATGCCTTTGTTTACTTTCTTTTATTTTATTCATTCCATCCATGAAGATTTATTGACTGCCTGCTTTTTCAAGGACCTAGCACTGTGTGAGGTTCTGGGGATACACTAGGAAACAAGGCAAACATTTCTGATATTGTGGAACTTACAGTATAGTACAGGGGACTAAATTCTGGGGTTACATTGAATAAAGACCAAGTTAAACATTACTCTTTTTTATTTTAATTCAATTAATTAACATATAGCATATTATTGGTTTCAGAGGCAGAGATCAGTGATTCATTAGTTTTATATAATACCTAGTGCTAACTACATCACCTTGCCTTCCTTAATGACCATCACCCAATTACTCCATTCCCCCACCATCCTTTCCCAACAGCAAACCTCAGTCTGTTTCCCATGATTGAGTCTCTGAGTCCCTTATGGTTTGTCTTCCTCTCTGATTTTTTCTTGTTTTATTTTTTCCTCCATTTCCCTATGTTCCTCTGTTTTGTTTTTTAAATCTCACATACGAGTGAAATCATACAATTGTCTTTCTCTGACTGACTTTTTCACTTAGCATAATACCCTCTAGTTCTATGCACATCATTGCAAATGGCAAGATTTCATTCTTAAGACTGAGTAATATTCCAATATATATATATACACCACATCTTCTTTATCCATATCTGTTGATGGACATCTGGGCTCTTTCCATAGTTTGCCTATGGTGGACACTGCTGTTATTTTTTTTTTTTTAATTTTTTTTTTTTTAAGATTTTATTTATTTATTTGACAGACAGAGATCACAAGTAGGCAGAGAGGCAGGCAGAGAGAGAGAGGAGGAAGCAGGCTGTCCACAGAGCAGAGAGCCCGATGCGGGGCTCGATCCCAGAACCCTGGGATCATGACCTGAGCCGAAGGCAGAGGCCTTAACCCACTGAGCCACCCAGGCGCCCCGACACTGCTGTTATAAACATTGGGGTGCAGATATCCCTTTGGATCACTACATTTGTATCTTTGGGGTAAATACCCAGTGGTTCTATTGCTGGATTATAGGGTAGCTCTATTTTTAACTTTTTGAAGAACCTCCGTACTGTTTTCCAGAGTGGCTGCACCAGCTTGCATTCCACCAACAGTATAAAAGGATAGCCCTTTCTCCCCATCCTCACCAACATCTGTTTTTCCTGACTTGTTAATTTTAGCCATTCTGACTGGTGGTGGTATCTCATTTTGGTTTTGATTTGTATTTCCAAGAGTGATGTGAGTATTTTTTCATGTGTCTGCTGGCCATTTGGATGTCTTCTTTGGAGAAATGTCTGTTCTTGTCTTTTGTCCATTTCTTGATTGGATTATTTTTTCTATGGGTATTGAGCTTGGTAACTTTTTTACAAATTTTGGACACTAGCCTTTTATCTGATAAAACTTTTGCAAATATCTTTTCCCATTCTGTAGGCTGCCTTTTAGTTTTGTCAACCATTTTCTTTGCTGTGCAAAACCTTTTTATTTTGATGAAGTCCCAAGAGTTCAATTTTGCCTGCTGTGGCCAAGGTTGAAGAACTTGCTCCCTGTGTGCTCCTCAAGGATTTTGGATACCTAATCTTCTGAAACTGTTCCAAAAAAATAAATGGAAGGAAAACTCCCAAACTCCTTTTATGAGGCCAACATTACCTTGATCCCAGAACCAGAGACCCTATCAAAAAGGAGAATTACAGACCAATATCCCTGATGAACATGGATGCAAAAATTCTCACCAAAATACTAGCCAATAGGATCCAACAGTACATTAAAAGGATTATTCACCATGACCAAGTGGGATTTATTCCTGGGCTGCAAGGTTGGTTCAACATCCACAAATCAATCAATGTGATACAATGTATTAATAAAAGAAAGAACAAGATCCATATGATACTCTGAATATATGCCGAAAAAGCATCTGACAAAGTACAGCATCCTTTCTTGATCAAAACTCTTCAAAGTGGGGGGCACCTGGGTGGCTCAGCGGGTTAAAGCCTCTGCCTTCAGCTCAGGTCATGATCCCAGGGTCCTGGGGTCGAGCCCCGCGTCGGGCTCTCTGCTTAGCGGAGAGCCTGCTTCCTCCTCTCTCTCTCTCTGCCTGCCTCTCTGCCTACTTGTAATCTCTATCTGTCAAATAAATAAATCTTAAAAAAAAAAAACAAAAAAACTCTTCAAAGTGTAGGGATAGAGGGTACACACCTCAGTATCATAAAAGTCATTTATTAAAAACCCACAGGGAATATTATTCTCAATGGGGAAACGTGAGAGCTTTCCCCCTAAGGTCAGGAACATGGTAGGGATGTTTACAATCACCACTGCTATTCAACATAGTACTAGAAGTCCTAGCCTCAGCAATCAGACAACAAAAAGAAAAAAAAAGGCATCTGAATTGGCAAAGAAGTCAAACTCTCACTCTTTGCAGATGGTATGATACTTTATGTGGAAAACCCAAAAGACTCCATTCCAAAACTGCTAGAACACATACAGAAATTCAGGAAAGTGTCAGGATATAAAATCAATGCACAGAAATCGGTTGCATTTCTATACACCAACAGCAAGACAGAAGAAAGAGAAATTAAGGAGTCAATCCCATTTACAATTGCACCCAAAACACAAGATACCTAGTTGTAAATATAACCAAAGAGGCAAAGCATCTGTGCTCGGAAAACTATAGAATACTCATGAAGGAAATTGAGAAAGACACAAAGAAATGGAAAAACGGCCCATGCTCATGCATTGGAAGAATATTGTTAAAATGTCAATGCTACCTAGAGCAACCTATGCAATGCATAGGTTCAATGCAATCCCTATCAAAATACCAACAACTTTTTCACAGAGCTGGAACAAATAATCCTAAAATTTGTGTGGAGCCAGAAAAGACTCTGAATAACCAGAGGAATGTTGAAAAAGAAAACCAAAGCTGGTGACATCACAATTAAGCTCAATTAAGCTTTTCTTTTTCTCTTGAAAAAGAAAACCAAAGCTGGTGACATCACATCAAGCTCTATTACAAAACTGTAATAATCAAGCCAGTATGGTACTGGCATAAAAACAGACACACAGATCAATGGAAGAGAACAGAGAACTCAGAAATGGACACTCAATTCTATGATAATCTTAAATGAAGCATGAAAGAATATCCAGTGGAAAAAGACAGTCTCTTCAACAAATGGTGCTGGGAAAATTGGACAGCCACATGCAGAAGAATGAAACTGGGCCATTTCCTTACACCATATACAAGAAATAGACTCAAAATGGATAAAAGACCTAAATGTGAAACTGAAGCAAATATTAAGAATAAATTTATTTCTAATTGTACACTCTGTCACTATTCCCTTAGAAAACCATACTACCATCTTCTGATTTCCCATAAAATCGCCAATGAATCCACCAGGGTTCATTGATGAATACTTCAAGTTTTAAATGTTGGGAGCATGGTATATTGGAAAGAAGACAAGAAGCCTGAGTCAGGAAATTTGGGTTTTTCTCCTGTTTCTGCCACTAGTTTAGGTACTTGACCTCATATAAGCATAGAACCATCATGGGCTTGGTTTCCATTATCTGCAGAGCGAGAAGAATGAACCTAAACATCTATTCAAAAGATTTTCCACTCTTCTGATTTTTTTTTTTTTTTTTTGGTACTAACTTAAATTGACAAATGAAGTGGTTTCGATTGGATACTAGCTAAAAGCAAGGAAAGGAACAAGGAGAATTGGCAAGTTTATCTCCAGAGATACCAGAATTGCTGTATCTTGTGGTAGCTGAGGGATGATGAGAAAAAACACAAAGAAACATCATCTGTTTCATTAACTTATTTATTTTCAGGTTAATGTTTTGCAGTGGTCATTAAAATAAACATTGCAAAGGGAACTGGGATGCTTTACCTACTAATTTCTTTATTGTCTTACGGTTTTCTAATTTCATCTCTATGAGGATCCTTTCTTCAGGTCAAAAATGTATTTTCATTCATTCATTCATTCATTCAACACTAGAAACAAACAAACAAACAATCCAATTTAAAAATGAGCAAAGGACTTAGATATTTTTCCAAAGAAGACTCACCGATGGCTAAAGGACATAGGAAAAGATGCTCAACATCACTCATCATCAGAGAAATACAAATCAAAACCACAATGAGAGTTTACCTCATACCTGTCAGAATGGCTAAAATCAAAGATAAGAAACACTAAGGACTGGCGAGGATGTGGGGAAAAAGGAATCCTTGTGCACTGTTGGTGGGAATGTAAACTGGTAAGCCACTGTGGAAAACAGTATGTAGGTTCCTCAAATAATTAAAACTAGAAATACCATATGATCCAGTAATTCCTTTATTGGATATTTACCCAGGAAAAATGAAACACTAACTGAGAAAGGTATATGCACCCCTATGCTGTTTAATGCTGCATTATTTGTATACACACACAGGAATATCACACAGCCACAACAAGGATCAGATGATACCATTTGAAGCAACATGGATGGACCTAGAGGGCATTAGGCTAAGCGAAATAAATCAGACTGGGAAAGATAAATACCATATGACTCCACTCATAAGTGAAATCTTTAAGAAAGTGAAAAAAAAAGCATAATCAGGGCTATAAATAGAAAAACTGATGGTTACCAGAGGGGAGAGGGGCTGGAGGTTTGGCAAAATGAGTGAAAGGGAGAGAGGGAGACACAGGCCTCCAGTTATGGAATAAGTCATGGGAATAAACAGCAGAGCATAAGAAAAATAGTCAGTGGTATTGCAATAGCAATGGGATGGGACAAATGGCAGCTACACTTGTGGTGAGCATAGCACAATGTATAAACTTGTCAAATCACTAAGTTGTGCACCTGCAACTAATATAACATTGTTTGTCAAATATACTCAAATTTTAAGAATAATCAACACAATAAAGGCTATATTTTCTGAGTATAAAAAAATCTACTCACCTTCTTCTTAAGCATTAATGTCATCTCCCATATTTTTCTTTCATATGTCTTTTTTTCCTCTTTTATTATATATCCTCGAATAAAAGAGAGAGTGTGCCTTGGGGATGACAAAATTAACTCTTTGGTAATCAACACAGTTGTTCAGTTACTTTCTTTTTTTTCCCCATTTTATTTATTTTTTTCAGCATAACAGTATTCATTGTTTTTGCACAACACCCAGTGCTCCATGCAAAACGTGCCCTCCCCATTACCCACCACCTGTTCTCCCAACCTCCCACCCCTGACCCTTCAAAACCCTCAGGTTGTTTTTCAGAGTCCATAGTCTCTTATGGTTCACCTCCCCTCCCCAATGTCCATAGCCCCCTCCCCCTCTCCCAATCCCACCTCCCCCAAGCAACCCCCAGTTTGTTTTGTGAGATTAAGAGTCATTTATGGTTTGTCTCCCTCCCAATCCCATCTTGTTTCATTTATTCTTCTCCTATCCCCCTAACCCCCCATGATGCTTCTCCATGTCCTCATATCAGGGAGATCATATGATAGTTGTCTTTCTCCGATTGACTTATTTCACTAAGCATGATACACTCTAGTTCCATCCATGTCATCGCAAATGGCAAGATTTCATTTCTTTTGATGGCTGCATAGTATTCCATTGTGTATATATACCACTTCTTCTTTCATCTGTTGATGGACATCTAGGTTCTTTCCATAGTTTGGCTATTGAAGACATTGCTGCTATAAACATTTGGGTACACGTGCCCCTTCGGATCACTACGTCTGTATCTTTAGGGTAAATACCCAGTAGTGCAATTGCTGGGTCATAGGGTAGCTCTATTTTCAACATTTTGAGGAACCTCCATGCTGTTTTCCAGAGTGGTTGCACCAGCTTGCATTCCCACTAACAGTGGAGGAGGGTTCCCCTTTCTCCGCATCCTCGCCAGCATCTGTCATTTCCTGACTTGTTAATTTTAGCCATTCTGACTGGTGTGAGGTGATAACTCATTGTGGTTTTGATTTGTATTTCCCTGATGCCGAGTGACGTGGAGCACTTTTTCATGTGTCTGTTGGCCATCTGGATGTCTTCTTTGCAGAAATGTCTGTTCAGGTCCTCTGCCCATTTCTTGATTGGATTGTTTGTTCTTTGGGTGTTGAGTTTGCTAAGTTCCTTATAGATTTTGGATACTAGCCCTTTATCTGATATGTCGTTTGCAAATATCTTCTCCCATTCTGTCAGCTGTCTTTTGGTTTTGTTAACTGTTTCCTTTGCTGTGCAAAAGCTTTTGATCTTGATGAAATCCCAATAGTTCATTTTCGCCCTTGCTTCCCTTGCCTTTGCCGTTGTTCCTAGGAAGATGTTGCTGCGGCTGAGGTCGAAGAGGTTGCTGCCTGCGTTCTCCTCAAGGATTTTGATGGATTCCTTTCTCACATTGAGGTCCTTCATCCATTTGGAGTCTATTTTCGTGTGTGGTGTAAGGAAGTGGTCCAATTTCATTTTTCTGCATGTGGCTGTCCAATTTTCCCAGCACCATTTATTGAAGAGGCTGTCTTTTTTCCATTGGACATTCTTTCCTGCTTTGTCGAAGATCAGTTGACCATAGAGTTGAGGGTCTATTTCTGGGCTCTCTATTCTGTTCCACTGATCTATGTGTCTGTTTTTGTGCCAGTACCATGTTGTCTTGATGATGACAGCTTTGTAATAGAGCTTGAAGTCCGGAATTGTGATGCCACCAACTTTGGCTTTCTTTTTCAATATTCCTTTGGCTATTTGAGGTCTTTTCTGGTTCCATATACATTTTAGGATTATTTGTTCCATTTCTTTGAAAAAAATGGATGGTATTTTGATAGGGATTGCATTAAATGTGTAGATTGCTTTAGGTAGCGTGGACATTTTCACAATATTTATTCTTCCAATCCAGGAGCATGGAACATTTTTCCATTTCTTTGTGTCTTCCTCAATTTCTTTCATGACTACTTTATAATTTTCTGTGTATAGATTCTTAGCCTCTTTGGTTAGGTTTATTCCTAGGTATCTTATAGTATTGGGTGCAATTGTAAATGGGATTGACTCCTTAATTTCTCTTTCTTCTGTCTTGTTGTTGGTGTAGAGAAATGCAACTGATTTCTGTGCATTGATTTTATATCCTGACACTTTACTGAATTCCTGTACAAGTTCTAGCAGTTTTGGAGTGGAGTCTTTTGGGTTTTCCACATATAGTATCATATCATCTGCGAAGAGTGATAGTTTGACTTCTTCTTTACCAATTTGGATGCCTTTAATTTCTTTTTGTTGTCTGATTGCTGAAGCTAGGACTTCTAGTACTATGTTGAATAGCAGTGGTGATAATGGACATCCCTGCCGTGTTCCTGACCTTAGTGGAAAAGCTTTCAGTTTTTCTCCATTGAGAATGATATTTGCGGTGGGTTTTTCATAGATGGCTTTGATAATATTGAGGTATGTGCCCTCTATCCCTACACTTTGAAGAGTTTTGATCAGGAAGGGATGCTGTACTCTGTCAAATGCTTTTTCAGCATCTATGGAGAGTATCATATGGTTCTTGTTCTTTCTTTTATTAATGTGTTCTATCACACTGATTGATTTGCGGATGTTGAACCAACCCTGCAGCCCTGGAATAAATCCCACTTGATCGTGGTGAATAATCCTTTTAATGTACTGTTGAATCCTATTGGCTAGTATTTTGGCGAGACTTTTTGCGTCTGTGTTCATCAAGGATATTGGTCTGTAGTTCTCTTTTTTGGTGGGATCCTTGTCTGGTTTGGGGATCAAGGTGATGCTGGCCTCAGAATGAGTTTGGAAGTTTTCCTTCCATTTCTATTTTTTGGAGCAGTTTCAGGAGAATAGGAATGAGTTCTTCTTTAAATGTTTGGTAGAATTCCCCTGGGAAGCCGTCTGGCCCTGGGCTTTTGTTTGTTTGGAGATTTTTGATGACTGTTTCAATCTCCTTACTGGTTATGGGCCTGTTCAGGTTTTCTATTTCTTCCTGGTTCAGTTGTGGTAGTTTATATGTCTCTAGGAATGCATCCATTTCTTCCAGATTGTCAAATTTGTTGGCGTAGAGTTGCTCATAGTATGTTCTTATAATTGTCTGTATTTCTTTGGTGTTAGTTGTGATCTCTCCTCTTTCATTCATGATTTTATTTATTTGGGTCCTTTCTCTTTTCTTTTTGATGAGTCTGGCCAGGGGTTTATCAATCTTATTGATTCTTTCAAAGAACCAGCTCCTAGTTTCATTGATTTTTTCTATTGTTTTTTTGGTTTCTATTTCATTGATTTCTGCTCTGATCTTTATGATTTCTCTTCTCCTGCTGGGTTTAGGGTTTCTTTCTTGTTCTTTCTCCAGCTCCTTTACGTGTAGGGTTAGGTTGTGTACTTGAGACCTTTCTTGTTTCTTGAGAAAGGCTTGTACCGCTATATATTTTCCTCTCAGGACTGCCTTTGCTGTGTCCCATAGATTTTGAACTGTTGTGTTTTCATTATCGTTTGTTTCCATGAATTTTTTCAGTTCTTCTTTAATTTCCTGGTTGACCCATTCATTCTTTAGAAGGATGCTGTTTAGTCTCCATGTATCTGGGTTCTTTCCAGCTTTCCTCTTGTGATTGAGTTCTAGCTTCAGAGCATTGTGGTCTGAAAATATGCAGGGAATGATCCCAATCTTTTGATACCGGTTGAGACATGATTTGTGACCCAGGATGTGATCTATTCTGGAGAAGGTTCCATGTGCACTAGAGAAGAATGTGTATTCTGTTGCTTTGGGATGAAATGTTCTGAATCTATCTGTGATGTCCATCTGGTCCAGTGTGTCATTTAAGGCCTTTATTTCCTTGTTGATCTTTTGCTTGGATGATCTGTCCATTTCAGTGAGGGGAGTGTTAAAGTCCCTTACTATTATTGTATTATTATTGATGTATTTCTTTGATTTTGTTATTTATTGGTTGATATAGTTGGCTGCTCCCATGTTAGGGGCATAGATATTTAAAATTGTTAGATCTTCTTGTTGGAAAGACCCTTTGAGTAGGATATAGTGTCCTTCCTCATCTCTTATTATAGTCTTTGGCTTAAAATCGAATTGATCTGATATAAGGATTGCCACCCCAGCTTTCTTCTGATGCCCATTAGCATGGTAAATTGTTTTCCACCCCCTCACTTTAAATCTGGAGGTGTCTTCGCGTCTAAAATGAGTTTCTTGTAGGCAACATACTGATGGGTTTTGTTTTTTTATCCATTCTGATACGCTGTGTCTTTTGATTGGGGCATTTAGCCCATTAACATTCAGGGTAACTATTGAGAGATATGAATTTAGTGCCATTATTAGTCTGTAAGGTGACTGTTACTGTATATTGTCTCTGTACCTTTCTGATCTACTACTTTTAGGCTCTCTCTTTGCTTAGAGGACCCCTTTCAAGATTTCCTGGAGAGCTGGTTTGGTGTTTGCAAATTCTTTCAGTTTTTGTTTGTCCTGGAAGCTTTTGATCTCTCTTTCTATTTTCAATGATAGCCTAGCTGGATAGAGTATTCTTGGCTGCATGTTTTTCTCGTTTAGTGCTCTGAATATATCATGCCAGCTCTTCCTGGCCTGCCAGGTCTCTGTGGATAAGTCTGCCGCCAATCTAATATTTTTACCATTGTATGTTACAGACTTCTTTTCTCGGGCTGCTTTCAGGATTTTCTCTTTGTCACTAAGACTTGTAAATTTTACTATTAGGTGACGGGGTGTGGACCTATTCTTGTTGACTTTGAGGGGGGTTCTCTGCATCTCCTGGATTTTGATGCTTGTTCCCTTTGCCATATTAGGGAAATTCTCTCCAATGATTCTCTCCAATAGACCTTCTGCTCCCTTCTCTGTTTCTTCTTCTTCTGGAATCCCAATTATTCTAATGTTGTTTCGTCTTATGGTGTCACTTATCTCTCGAATTCTCCCCTCATGGTCCAATAGCTGTTTGTCCCTCTTTTGTTCGGCTTCTTTATTCTCTGTCATTTGGTCTTCTATATCACTAATTCTTTCTTCCGCCTCATTGATCCTAGCAGTGAGAGCCTCCATTTTTGATTGCACCTCATTAATAGCTTTTTTGATTTCTACTTGGTTAGATTTTAGTTCTTTAATTTCTCCGGAAAGGGCTTTAATATCTCCAGAGAGGGTTTCTCTAATATCTTCCATGCCTTTTTCGAGCCCGGCTAGAATGTTCAGAATCGTCATTCTGAACTCTTGATCTGACATATTACCAATGTCTGTGTTGATTAGGTCCCTAGCATTCGGTACTGTCTCTTGTTCTTTTGTTTGTGGTGATTTTTTCTGCCTTGTCATTTTGTCCAGATAAGAGGATATGAAGGAGCAAATAAAATACTAAAAGGGTGGCAAAGACCCCAGAAAAATGCGCTGTAACCAAATGAGAAGAGACCCCAAATTGTGGGGGGGAGAAAGGGGATAAAAAGAGGTTCAGTGGGTTAAAGCCTCTGCCTTTGGCTCGGGTCATGATCCCAGGGTCCTGGGATCGAGCCCCACATTGGGCTCTCTGCTCAGCAGGTTGCCTGCTTCCTTCTCTCTCTCTCTGCCTGCCTCTCTGCCTACTTGTGATTTCTGTCTGTCAAATAAATAAATAAAAAAAAATCTTTAAAAAAAAAAGAGGTTCAGGAAAAAAAAAGAAAGAAATTTAAAAAATAAAACAAATACAGAAAAAATATAAAAAAAAAGAAAAAATATATATATTTAGATAAACTAGTCAAAAAATGTTAAAAAAGAAAAGGGTAAAAGTTTTAAAAAATTTAGCAGAAGAAGAAAAAAGAAAAAAAATTGAAAAAAGAAAAAAAGAAAAAAAAATTGAAGTAGCCGCAAGACTAAAGAATCATGGGGAGAAAGCCATGTGTTCCGTGCTTTGCTTTCTCCTCCTCTGGAATTGCGCTGCTTTCTTAGGAGTTGAACCTACTTTCCTTGATAGATGAACTTCGTCCTGGCTGGATATTTTGTTGATCTTCTGGGGGAGGGGCCTGTTGTAGTGACTCTCAAGTGTCTTTGCCCGAGGCGGGATTGCACCGCCCTTACCGGCGGCCGGACTAAGTAATCGGCTCGGGTTCACTTTTGGGAGCTTCTGTTCCCTGAACGCTTTCCGTAGAGTTCCAGAGGACGGGAATGAAAATGGTGGCTTCCTAGTCTCTGGCCCGGAGGAGCCGTGAGCCTGGGGCCCCACTCCTCAGTGCGCCCCCAGAGGACAGCACCCAATCACTCCCGTATCCCCAGCCTCTAGCCACGCTCCGAGCTAACCCAGCCCGCGACCAGTTCAAGGTAACCCCGAGCTGAGAGTTCAGTCCTCGGCTCTGTCTCTGCAGCCGGCTTCTCCGTTCTAATACCTGCGAGCTCTGTGACACTCCGACACCCCCAATCCTTCTGTGACCCTGCGGGACCTGCGGCCACGCTGACCCCGCGTGGGCTTCACCCTGGGTTAGCCTCTGGAGCAATGTCCCTCAGTGGAACAGACTTTTAAAAGTCCTGATTTTGTGCTCCGTTCCTCTGCCGCTTGCCGGGAGCCGACCTCTCCCCCCGCGGTCTATCTTCCCGTCGTTTTAGATTCACTTCTCCGCCAGTCCTACCTTTCAGAAAGTGGTTGATTTTCTGTTTCTACAGTTGCTGTTCTTCTTCTCTTCGATCTCCCGTTGGATTTGTAGGTGTTTGCAATGTTTAGATAAGCTATCGAGCTGATCTCCTGCTATCTGATGTAGTTTCAGCCTGCTACTTCTCCGCCATCTTGACTCCTTCAGTTACTTTCTTATCATGCTCTTATGCAGGACAAGTTTAGTGAAAGGAAAATTATGATAGCAAAAATTAACATATTCCAACTGTATTTTCTCCTCTCCTGTCATTTTTTCCCTATACAAATAAATACATTTATATTTGATTAACTGTCCAAATAAGGTCTGAGTATAATTCTTTGTTGGTTATTTATTCTTCTCAAACAAATAGTTGGTGCTAATGATTTCTTACAATATAGTAGTTTATAATCCTCAAATGTGGTTTACTATGCTTTTTCTTAGGCATCAAAAATTCCTGAGAAGTTCCAGGGAAGTAAGGTCTCCAATGTACAGATGATGAAGTGAACATCTTAAGATGCTAATTATTTTTCCTAATTAACTAGCTAATTATATGGCCAGTCAGCCCAGATTTTATAATAAAATGGGACTCATTCTATTTTTTGCTTCTTTTCCCCCCATCTTTTTGGCCTTATGTTTTCCAAAGCACCATTCAATTTATTTTCTGGCAGAAAAATTATGAAGTTAAAATACATCCAGATATTTCCAAGTATGAGTAAAATGTGCTTCAGGTGAGAAAATTTAACTATTTCAGTTCACAGTATTCCTGTATTCACAATTAACACCTGTTTCTCATCATAGTGCTGATGTCTGGTCAGTGAGATGCTAGGAACACAACAGAGTATCTGAACTCCAACAAACTCCCCAGATAAAGTACAACTGTCACATGCATGGTAAGACTGATGTCACAGACACTGGAAAATGATCTGAAGTTCTTACACGTGGGTGTCTTTACAGCCTGGCTCACAGAGAGCACGTGTAAGGCAGGGGAGTCATGCACCCTGTGTCCTTGAATATCCGGTATAGTGCCTAGCTGCCACTGATCCCACAAAATTAGTGTAAAGATCCTGTCAAGAATTTTGGTCTTATCAAGCTGACTGGCATGTGGTGAAGAAGGATATCTTCTGATTATTTCCCCATGATTTTGACACAGTTATATGAATGCTTATTGGGTCAAATAACAAAGAACCTTTGTGTATGATGTAAGAGAATGGTCAGGTTTCATTCTTCTACTCGTAGCTGTCCAATTTTCCCAGCACCATATATTGAAGAGGCTGTCTTTTTTCCACTGTATGTTTTTTCCTGATTTGTCAAAGATTATTTGACCATAGAGTTGAGGGTCCATAATCTTGGCTCTATACTCTGTTCCACTGGTCTATGTGTCTGTTTTTGTGCCAGAGCCATACTGTCTTAGTGATCACAGCTTTGTAGTAAAGCTTGAAATCAGGCAACGTGATGCCCCTAGTTTTGTTTTGTTTTGTTTTTCAACATTTCCTTAGCAATTCGGGTTCTCTTCTGGTTCTATACAAATTTTAGGATTGTTTGTTCCAGCTCTTTGAAAAATGTCTGTGGAATTTTGATCAGATGACATTGAAAGTACAGATGGCTCTAGGCAGTATAGACATTTTAACAATGAGCATGGAATGCTCTTCCATCTTTTTGTATCTTCTTCAATTTCTTTCATGAGTGTTCTGTATCTCATGGATCTTGATGCTATAGTAAATGGAATCGATTCTCTAATTACCATTTCTATTTTTTCATTGTTAGTGTATATGAAAGCAACTGATTTCTGTACATTGATTTTTGTATCCTATCACATTACTGAATTGCTGTATAAGTTCTAGTAGTTTGGAGGTGGAGTCTTTTGGGTTTTCCATATAAAGTATCATGTCATCTGCGAAGACAAAGAGTTTGACTTCTTCTCTGCCAATTTGAATACTTTTATTTCTTTTTGTTGTCTGTTTACTGTTGCTAGGACTTCTAGTACTATGCTGAACAACAGTGGCGAGAGCAGACATCCTTGTCGTGTTCCTGATCTCAAAGGGAAGACTGTCAGCTTTTCCCCACTGAGGATGATATTCACTGTGGGTTTTTCACAGATAGGTTTTATGAAGTTAGGGAATGTTCCCTCTATCCTTATACTTTGAATCATTTTAATCAAGAACAGATGCTGTATCTTGTCAAATGCTTTTTCTGCATCATTTGAGAGGACCATGTGGTTCTTCTCTCTTATTGATTTGTTCTGTCACATTGATTGATTTGCAAATGTTGAACCACCCTTGCATCCCATGGATAAATCCCACCTGGTCATGGTGGATAATCTTTTTAATGTACTGTTGGATCCTATTAGCTAGGATCTTGTTGAGAATTTGGGCAACCATATTCATCAGGATATTGAACTGAAATTCTCCTTTTTGGTGGGTTCTTTTCCTGGTTTGGGGATCAGGGCAATGCTGGCTTCATAAAAAGAGTCTGGAAGTTTTCCTTCTATTTCTTTTTTTTTTTTTTTAAACAGCTTCAAAGAATAGGTATTATTTCTTCTTTGAATGTTTGGTAGAACTCTCCAGGGAATCTGTCAGGTCCTGAGATCTTGTTTTTTTGGGAGATTTTTGATCACTGCTTCAACTCATTACTAGATACTGGTCTATTCAAATTGTCATTTTCTTCCTGATTCAGTTTTGGAAGTTTATAGATTTCCAGGAATGTATCCATTTCATCTAGGTTACTTAACTTATTGGCATATAACTGTTGATGATTTCTAATGATTGTTTCTATTTTCTTGGTGTTAGTCATGATCTCTCCCTTTTCCTTCATAATTTTATTAGTTTGATTCCTCTCTTTTTTCTTTTGGATTAGTTTGCCCAGTGGTTTGTCGATCTTATTGATTCTTTCAAAAAACCAGCTTCTGGTTTTGTTGATGTGTTCTACTGTATCTCTAGTTTCTATCTCAGTGATCTCTGCTCTAATCTTGATTATTTCCCTTTCTTGTGTGTGGGGTTGGCTTAATTTGTTGTTGATTCCCCAGTTCTTTAAGGTGTAAAGAGAGCTGGTGTATTCCGGATTTTTCAATTTTTTTGAGGGAGCCTTGGATGGCTATGTATTTCCCCCTTAGGACTGCCTTTGCCCTATCCCATAGGTTTTAGACCAAAGTTTCTTCATTCTCATCGGTTTCCAAGAATTATTTAAGTTCTTCTTTGATTTCCTGGTTGATCCAAACATTCTTAAGCAGGGTGGTCTTTAGTTTTCAAGTGTTTGAAGTCCTTCCATACTTTTTCTTGTGGTTGAGTTCCAGTTTCAAAGCACTGTGGTCTGAGAATATGCAGGGAAAAATCTTAATCTTTTGGTATTGGTTGAACCCTGATCTGTGACCCCATATGTGGTCTATTCTGGAGAATCTATTCTGGAGAAACTTCTACGTGCACTCGAGAAGAATGAGTATTCTGTTGTTTTAGTGTGGAATGTTCTGTATATATCTATGAGGTCCACTTGTTCCAATGTGTCATTCAATGTTCTTGTTTCTTTACTGATTTTCTGCTTGGATGATCTATTACTGAGAGTGGTGTGTTAATATCCCTTACTATTAATGTATTAATATTGATATGACTCTTTATCTTGATTAACAGTTGTCTTATGTAGTTGGCTGCTCCCCTATTGGGGGCATAAATATTTATAATTATTAGATCTTCTGGGTGAATAGACCCTTGAAGAATGATGTAGTGTCCTTCTTTATCCCTGACTACAATTTTTAGTTTAAAATCTAATTTATCTGATATGAGAATCACTACCCCAGCTTTCTTTTGAGGCCCACTGGCATGAAAGATGCTTTTCCATCCCTTCACTTTCAGTCTGGATGTATCCTTAGATTCAAAATGAGTCTCTTGTAGACAACATATGGACAGGTTCTATTGTTTTATCCAATCTGCAACACTGTGCCGTTTTATGGGAGCATTTAGGCCGTTCATGTTGAGAGTGATTATTGATATGTTTTTATTGACATCATGTTGCCTGTGAATTCCTTGTTTCTATAGATTGTCTCTGTAAATTTCTGTTCTATGACACTCTTGAGTTCTTTCTTCTTTCATAGAACCCCCCCTTAATATTTCTTGTAGTGCTGGCTTGGTGGTCACATACTCTTTTAAACCTTCCCAGTCTTGGAAGCTCTTTATCTCTCCATCCATTTTGAATGTAAACCTTGATGGATAAAGTATTCTTGGCTGCATGTTCTTCTCATTTAGTGCCCTGAATATGTCTTGCCAGCCCTTTCTGGCTTGCCAGCATTCTGTGGACAGGTCTGATGTTATTCTGATGGACCTTCCGCTGTACATAAGGAATTTCTTACTCCTAGCCGCTCTCAAAAGCTCTTGTCTAAAATTATGATTCATCAGTCTTACAATCAAGTGCTTCAAGGTCTTTCTAGATTTGTTCATCTTGGAGGGTATTTTTTCTACCTCTAGGACATGAATGATGGTTCCATTCCCCATACATAAAGATAAACTCAAAATGGATAAAAGACCTCAATGTGAGGCAGGAATCTATCAAAATCCTAGAGGAGAACATAGGAATAACCTCTTCAACATCAGCCACAGCAACTTCTTCCAAAGATACGTCTCCAAAGGCAAAGGAAACAAAAGAGAAAATGAACTTTTGGGACTTCATCAAGATCAAAAGTTTCTGGACAGCAAAGGAAACAGTCAACAAAACAAAGAGGCAACACAGAGAATGGGAGAAGATATTTGCAAATGACATCTGCAGAATGGGAGAAGATATTACACAAAAAACTACAGACAAAGGGTTGATATCAAAGATCAATAAAGAACCCCTCAAACTCAACACACACAAAACAGATAATCATGTCAAAACATGGGCAGAAGACATGAACAGACACTTTTCCAAAGAAGACATACAAATGGCTAACAGACACATGAAAAAATGTTCATCATTATTAGCCATCAGGGAAGTTCAAATCAAAACCACATTGAGATACCAACTTACACCAGTTAGAATGGCCAAAATTAACAAGACAGTAAACAAAAAGTGTTAAAGAGGATGTGGAGAAAGAGGAACCCTCTTACACTGTTGGTGAGAATGAAAGTTGGTGCAGCTTTGGAGAACAGTGTGGAGATTCCTTAAGAAATTAAAAATAGAGCTATCCTATGGCCCTGCAATTGCACTACTGGATATTGACCCTAAAGATACAGATGTAGTAAAAAGAAGGGCCATCTCTACCCCAATGTTCATTCAGCAATAGCAGAACCAAGACGTCCTTCAATGGACAAATGGATAAAGAAGATATGGTCCAGGGGTGCCTGGGTGGCTCAGTGGGTTAAGCCTCTGCCTTTGGCTCAGATCATGATCTCAGTGTCCTGGGATCAATCCCCACATCAGGCTCTCTGCTCGGCGGGGGACCTGCTTCCTTTCCTCTCTCTCTGCCTGCCTCTCTGCCTACATGTGATCTCTGTCAAATGAATAAATAAAATCTTAAAAAAAAAAGATATGGTCCATATATACAATAGAGTATTATGCCTCCATCAGAAAGGATGAATACCCAACTTTTGTATCAACATGGTGGGACTGGAAGAGATTATGCTGAGTGAAATAAGTCAAGCAGAGAGAGTCAAATATCATATGGTTTCACTTACTTGCGGAGCATAAGGAATAACAAGGAAGACATTGGGAGATGTAGAGGAGTGAGTTGGGGGAATTTGGAGGGGGAGACAAACCATGAGAAACTGTGGACTCTGGGAAACAAACTGAGGGTTTTGGAGGGGGTAGGGGGTTGGGTAAGCCTGGTGATGAGTATTATGGAGGATATGTATTGCAACAGAGCACTGGGTGTGGTGCATGAACAATGAATTCTGGAACACTGAAAAAAATAAAATTAAATTAAATAAAAAAAAACAAAAAACAAAGAACCACCAATGACACTGAATCATGAGTTCCTAAAGGATTTCATCCTGGTCAAGCTGAGATTTGAGTCTACTGAAGGTCTTTCTGATGCAAATTAACTAGACTGATATCTCTTGGCTGTCACTGGTACTAGAAGTAGTAAGAATACAGTCAGGACTCACAAAGTAGTTATAAAATTTAAGGACCCTTCTGTGTGCTATTTTATTTTCTGGGTCAGTAAAAATAGCCATCTGACTTTTGTGACAGGTAACTAAGTTTTCTGCTAGACTTTATGTTCACTGGAAACTTCATTTAACCAGATGCCTATTCTCAGCATTGTTCAGGGCATTCTGTCTATGCTTACACCAATCTGTGTTCACCTACCAAGACTCCTCAAAATACAGATTCTCAATCTTTGTTTGCTTTCTTGGTTTTGATGAGTGTCAGTGGGGGTAGACTTTTAAACACCATGTTCTATGTAGAGGAAATTCTTAAATAGTAATGCTATGTGCAATGCTAATTCTTTTGAAAGGTTAAAAAAAACTTCTATGTGCCTTATATAACATGATCTATTTATACTCTGTCACTAAGGAGAGTCAGCTGCATTTATGTTTGGGGTGAACAGAACAATTTATTTGTACTTTCTCACCCAACTGATCACTACCAGTTTACCCAACTCACTGATAATACTCCAGGTTAGGTTATGGGAAATTATTAGAAGCATTAATATGTTTGGAACTGAATTATTTAGCATAAAAATATTTAACATGAGAATTCCATGAACAGAGAAATTTAAGCACCGGAGTTTCTGTATCTTCTTCCAGTATCAGCTAAAATATTAAGTTCTGTCAGAGGATATTATGCATGACAACAGTTACTAAGAGACTCCTGCCGTTGCAATGCCAAATGGGATGCTTTCGAAACTCCTTCAGTATTTCCAGTACCTGATAGTGACTACTGACAGCCCATGTGTTTGTCTGTTTGTTTTAACCAATAAAAAGTTCTTTAACTGACTCTAAAGCAAATTATTGAATTGTGAATTGTGACCATAACAGAAAATTCAAGAAGGGGGAGACACATATTCTGGATTGTGTAGCTTCTGAAACCAAAATTTGACTATGATTTACTAAGACTATTAATCATATCTCCTTCATTTATGTGTGGAAGCCACCACGATACATCAAATGTTACTATATTTACATCCCTTTCTTCTCTAGGCCTTTCATTGCTTGTATCTGCTCTTACTACTTATTTGATGTTTAGCATATACTCTCTTCTGCTTTAAATTTCCTCATAATAGCTTGTTGTATGGTGCACTGTATAGAGCACATTACATGCTACAAACTGTCAGAACAAATCTTATGCAGTAGGGACTATTGTTATACCCATTCACGGAGGTGGAATTGAGGTTTAGAAAGTTGTAACTTACCTAAAGTGATGTAGCATGTAACTGATAGAAGATTTGAGTCCTGACTACCTGCCTTCAGCTTCCACATTCTTACTCTCCTTCCTCCTTCCCTCATTTTTCTCCTTCCCCTCATCCCAACATGACGGCAAAACCAAGGTGCTGGGCATCTGAAGAACAAAGAACAAATTGAAGCCAGTGTCTACATAATGGAAGTCACTAACAGGATTAAAAATAAATTATTTTAGAATTAGACTGTATTTCCATGTTTCCTAATTTTTTTCTCTTTTCTACATCCCATAGATAGGAGGATGCCACTGTTGTATACATGGACCACACAGTTCTCCTCTACCTGGCTGCAGAGACAATGGAAAATCTAGCATGCTGAAAGGCACTGCCAGTCTTCCCACCTGAGTCAAACATTTATTACACAAAGGGGGACTCTTTGAAGATTTGCTATTAAATACTTCAAGTTCCTTTTTGTGTTGTTTCATATCTCACTAATGAGCTTCAGTTTAATTCAGTTTTATTTATTCTTTGCTTATTTTATTATAGGAAAAAGGCGCCATTTATAATCTCACAAATTATATTCCTCTTTTTATTTGTGTTGTGTAAGTTTTTTGGTAAAACTTACAAAGCAAGGTGTAATGAAAAACGGCCTGCAATTCAAGAAACTAATACAAAGAAAAAGGTTCTTTGAGAATGTAAACATAAACAAGTGAGGAATAAATTGGCAAAGTGCATTGTCATAACCATACATCTTTAAGACATTAAATTACACATAATTTTAAATTCTGCAAATTAGTTACTTAAGGATGACAGATAGCTTTAAATGTGTAATATTTTTCCAAGAGAATGATGGTCAGGTTAGTATTTTTCTTACTATTATCTTTTATATTTTTTCTTCAAAAATGATATTTCCACATTTTTTTTAAAGATTTTATTTATTTGACAGATAGAGATCACAAGTAGGGAGAGAGGCAGGCAGAGAGAGAGAGAGAGAGGAGGAAGCAGGCTCCCTGCCAAGCAGAGAGCCCGATGCGGGGCTCGATCCCAGGACACTGGGATCATGACCTGAGCTGAAGGCAGAGGCTTTAACCCACTGAGCCACCCAGGTGCCCCTATTTCCACATTTTTTAATAATATATACTTCTATCTCCACCAAACTAAGAAATAAAATAGATATGAATTAGATACTGCAAAATTACTTACATCAGACAACTTACATATATACCCCTGAGATTTTATCAGACCAAAATAATAGATGGGCGAAAATGAATATATCCACCTTTAAAACAATCTAAAATGTAACAGATTTATAAAGTTGCAAAGATTAAGAAAAACTGGCTCTAAACTTTCTCATAATTTCAAAGCTCATGCAGTCTTAAGACTTTCTCTACAGTATAAACATTATTTGAACTGCAATGAGCCCAATAAGGAAATTGTACAAAAAGGGGTGTGAAGAGTCAGGATATAGAGTATTTGCATAAATTTGCATCACTTACACATCCAGAAAAATTTCACTCACCAGCCAAATTTAGTTTAACAGATGAGAGCATTTCGATTCAAGCTCTAATTTCTGACTGCAACATTTGCTTCAGAGAGCCATGTATCCTCTACTCTTATAAGGGCTTTTGTTGCTTCTTCTGCACACATACCACAATCTACTGCACAAATCTGGGGGAAGGTATTTCATAAATGCCTGTTTTCTTCTATTGCAATAGTAAATTCCACAAGGGCAAAACCGTTGCCGAGTCTCTCTCTGTATCTCCCAGTGCCCTATGTAGTGCTGAGCATACAGCGGATGTTCAATAAATAGTTTTTAAATGAACAAATGAATATATTGGTTATCTCACTAAACTTCTCAGAAGCAAAAAGCAGATCATCTACTGGCCTAATTTAAGTCCTTTTATTTCAGTGTTATGCTGGTTCTTTGATGAGTCTGGTTCATTCTGATGACTAGGAATAGCATGATTTGAAGTAATCTGAACTCAGCAAGGGAATTAGAGCTAGAGAGATACAGTGTGTAGTTTTGGCTCAGAACAGATTTTAAAACTGTTTAGACAACATTCAGTTTTGATGAGTTAATATCAGAAATTTTAATGGCACTATAAAAATGTTTTAAACTGTGATAAGGTTTAGATTTCAGTTTTGAGGATGGTTTATTTTTTAGTTAATTTGAATTAGGTTTCCAAGTAACCTACATTCCAGCATGCTTCTTAGCGCAAACTTGTATGTGTATGTGTATGTATATATATATAAAACACACATGTACATATATGTTTATGTATATAAACATACATTTCATGTACCATATACACGTATATATACATGTACCACTCTGGGTCCTGACACCTATCTCTTCTGGAGTCTTGATATTTTCAAAATAATGTAGGAGGCAGGGGCACCTGGGTAGCTCAGTCTGTTAACGTCTGACTCTTGATTTTGGCTCAGGTCATGATTAGGGTTGTGAGATGGAAACCTGCATTAGGCTCTGTGCTGGGCATGAAGCCTAAAGATTCTCTCTCTCCTTCTTCCTCTGTCCCCACCTGCCTCCCCCCCCCCGCCCACCGCCACCAAAAAAAAAACAAAAAAACAAAAAAACAAAAAAACAAGCACTTTGAGGTACCTGGGTGGTGCAATCAGTTAAGCAGGTAAGCATCTGACTTGGTTTTGGTTCAGATGGTGATCTCAGGGTTGGGAGATCAAGCCCCACATGGGGCTCTACACTCAGCACAAAGTCTGCTTAAGACTCTTTCTTCCTCTCCCTCTGCCCCTTCCACTGCTCTCTCTTTCTAATAAATAAATATTTTAAAAAAGTCATAAGTAGGAGGCAGAATTGGTGGACCTCTTTGTACACATTGAGTTACTGCTGCCTACATCTTTTATATAGCATACAAAGACAAAGATGATCAATTCAATGACATGGAGGTTTCCTTTAAACATTAAAATTCTGGGGGTGCCTGGGTGGCTCAGTGTGTTAAAGCCTCTGACTTCGGCTCAGGTCATGATCCCATAGTCCTGGGATCAGGCCCCACATCAGGCTCTCTGCTGGGCAAGGAGCCCATATCCCCCCTCTCTCTCTGCCTACTTGTGATCTCTATCTCTATCAAATAAAAAAAAAATTAAAATTATGAAAAACATCTGTGTAGCCTATACTCACATTTTGAAGAGTACACATCAACATTAAAGTATGCCAAATAGTATCCATATATCCAAGTTTATAAATACATTCTAATTTCCAGATATAAACAATATTACAAATCCTCTACTTGTTTAAAAAAATAATACCACATCTTCTTTATCCATTCATCTGTTGATGGACATCTAGGTTCTTTCCATAGTCTGGCTATTGTAGACATTGCTGCTATAAACATTCGGGTACACGTGCCCCTTCGGATCACTATGTTTGTATCTTTAGGGTAAATACCCAGTAGTGCAATTGCTGGGTCATAGGGTAGTTCTATTTTCAACATTGTGAGGAACCTCCATGCTGTTTTCCAGAGTGGTTGCACCAGCTTGCATTCCCACCAACAGTGGAGGAGGGTTCCCCTTTCTCCACATCCTCTCCAGCATCTGTCATTTCCTGACTTGTTCATTTTAGCCATTCTGACTGGTGTGAGGTGATATCTCATTGTGGTTTTGATTTGTATTTCCCTGATGCCGAGTGACGTGGAGCACTTTTTCATGATATGAGGACATGGAGAAGCAACATGGGGGGATAGGGGGATAGGAGAAGAATAAATGAAACAAGATGGGATTGGGAGGGAGACAAACCATAAATGACTCTTAATCTCACAAAACAAACTGGGGGTTGCTGGGGGGAGGTGGGATTGGGAGAGGGGGAGCGGGCTATGGACATTGGGGAGGGGAGGCGAACCATAAGAGACTATGGACTCTGAAAAACAACCTGAGGGTTTTGAAGGGTCAGGGGTGGGAGGTTGGGGGAACAGGTGGTGGGTAATGGGGAGGGCACGTTTTGCATGGAGCACTGGGTGTTGTGCAAAAAGAATGAATACTGTTACGCTGAAAAAATAAATAAAATGGAAAAAAAAATAATAGATTTATTCTATCTAGTTGTATAGTTTTATTTCTCTCCAAGGTATTTTATTAACTAAATTAATTTCTGATTTATAGAATCAAAGAATTATCTCTGTATTAATTTCTAATGCCTAATTTCACTTAGCATTTCTGAGATAAAACTTAGAATCGCTTCACTGGGTAATCTCCATTCCTTACCACCATCATCAGCCCTATCTAAATGGAGACCAATTTGCATGTCTCTTTCTTTAGAAATGATCAAAGATAATAAAGAACAATGATTAAGTAATGAGTCCAATTAATTAATATATGTGTTTTAATACTTCATTTCTTTGGTTTTACGGTTTTCTTCCAAGGTTGTCATTTTGAGCTCTGCAGAGTGGCCAATTTCCTACTTTTTCTTCCTGTGTCTCTTCTAATTCAAACATGCAAACGTGTTACAATTTCCTACTTTTTCTTCCTGTGTCTCTTCTAATTCAAACATGCAAACGTGTTATTGTGTGCTTGCTTTTAAGCATTCTGCCATTTTTCAAACTGAGCCTGGACTCAGCCATAAATATATGTTTCAGCATATGTGAATCCGAGGAACCACCTTAAGTCACTACCACCCACTGTGACCTCACTCCTTCTGAGCTCACAGTGTGTGAACTTCTCGTGACACTCACTCGGCAATTATTCATGCCTGCCTTGTGACATTTCTGATGATGTGTATTTAACATCACATAGTTATATAATTTGTCAGTGTATCCCCGCCCAGCCGCCTCATTTGAACTGCAAGATCCTTGAGGCAGATTCAATGTTGGCCCTAAAGAATGTCCTGTAAACAAGGAAAATATGTGCTGACTGATTATTTGATTGTACACATTTAGTTATGAAGGAAGTCAAGCAGCATGAACAATGGAAAGTTAAAAATGTCTCCTCCTGGGTGCCTGGGTGGCTCAGTTCATTGGGTGACTGCCTTCTGCTCAGGTCATGATCCTGGAGTCCTGGGATGGAGTCCTGCATTTGACTCCCAGTTCCATGGGGAGTCTGCTTCTCCCTCTCACCTTCTCCCCTCTCATGCTCTTTCTCTCAAATAAATAAATTAAAAAAAAAAGTCTCCCCCAATTAGGTCTTCTTGGTTATATTAGTGTCTACAAAGCAATTGTGACATAGATTTCCTTTGCCTTTGATAAAGGCATATAATAATATGCCTCAATAAAGAGTCCATAGATTTCTTTGCCTTTGAAAAGTGAAGAACAAGAATGAGGTATGAACTGTCATGGGATGAACATTATGCTTTATTTCTTTAGATGACTTGATACATGTTGAGTCCAAATCTTTCTACACTGAGCTGCCATTTCCTAGTAATGGTGCCCAGTGAAGTTAACAGTGTGACTTCAATAATGGGACCCACAGTCAAATAAATTTGAGAGAAACTAGCAAAAATAACATTGAACAGTCAGAATTCACAGAGCTTTTAATTTTCTCATACTTCCCAAGGTTTGGGACAGAGAATACAGTATACCCCTTTACCCAAATTTGTGTAAGCACTGATTTCTTTTCAAAGTATCTTATAAAATCTGTTGCCATAGTGGTCACTTTTAGAAACACTGAAGTAGAAATTTCATGCACATCTTACACAATTCATAATGCCTAAAAATGGTTTATCAACTGAAGAAGACCATTTCTTATTTTGGGGGCAAAAGTCCAATATTAACTTGACTTTGGTTCTTTACTCCCTTGGTACTTTAAAGGTCCACAGAAGATCCTTCAACTTCTTTCCTTTGTGGCCATTTCCTCCCAATGTGTTAATGAGGTTTCTGCATTTTGATACTGTGTTATTGCTTTTTTAAAATTCATCTCATGGGGCGCCTGGGTGGCTCAGTGGTTTAAGCTGCTGCCTTCGGCTCAGGTCATGATCTCAGGGTCCTGGGATTGAGTCCCGCATTGGGCTCTCTGCTCAGCAGGGAGCCTGCTTCCCTCTCACTCTCTCTGTCTGCCTCTCTGCCTACTTATGATCTCTCTCTGTCAAATAAATAAATAAAATCTTAAAAAAAAAAGTAAAATTCATCTCATTTAACCAACTGGATTTTAGAAATATTTATCATTTTTGTCTTTTTCTTCCACTGCACTGTGACATCCTCTGCAGATTGTATAAGCATGTCTGCCTGTGTTGGATAGTAAGCAATGTTAAAGATCCACAGCAAAGTCCTACCCTACATACAGCCATTAGGTGTATGATCTAACTTGTCACTTCCCCTTCTAGTTTTCAGCTTTGTTCTCTGCATAAAGATAAAAAATTATAAAAAGGAGAGACAAACCATAAATGACTCTTAATCTCACAAAACAAACTGGGGGTTGCTGGGGGGAGGTGGGATTGGGAGAGGGGGAGCGGGCTATGGACATTGGGGAGGGGAGGCGAACCATAAGAGACTATGGACTCTGAAAAACAACCTGAGGGTTTTGAAGGGTCAGGGGTGGGAGGCTGGGGCAACCTGAGGGTTTTGAAGGGTCAGGGGTGGGAGGTTGGGGGAACAGGTGGTGGGTAATGGGGAGGGCACGTTTTGCATGGAGCACTGGGTGTTGTGCAAAAAGAATGAATACTGTTACACTGAAAAAATAAATAAAATGAGAAAAAAAAAAGGAGAGGTCTTAGTAAATTCTTTGTACATGCAAGGTATTATTTTGATGTCATTTTACAATCAATTTCTTATATTTATTCCTATTTTGGTTAATGAGAAACTGTTACTAGTTAAGTCTGGGGTGTGAAACAGGAGGTGGTAAAAAGCACAAGGGAAATTTCTATGGTATAACTTTCTGTGTTTTTAGAAATTTTATTTGCTTTATTCTAAATATATTTTTCCAAATATACATATATAAAAATAATATAAACCCAAAGCAGGTACCATCATAATATCTATTTATTTTAAGTGACACAAGCCTAAAACTGTAACTTAAACAAATGTGGAACCTACAAGGGCAGGAGCAAATATTGATCAAAATGTTAGTAGCCTATTCAGTTCTTTACAATTCTAGATGAAAAAAAGGGAGGTAGTGCCATATCTAAAGGGAATGCACAAATGATCTGCCAAAGCATAGTTCTCATCCTTGCACATCTTTGATGGGAGAAGGGAATGTCCTCTCCATTTTCTTTTAAGGATTTGACAAAAACATTAATCACAGCTTTTGTTTGTACTATAAGAGCATCATTTTTTAGAGGAACCTCCTGTGTTTCTCACATTCAGATGCTAATCAATTATGTCCTCTTTTGCCTTTGGATAAAAATCAAACAAAACATCCATTAGCAAATTATCTTCATTAGACTCTGGGGAAATTTTGAATAACACTTTTAGAGACTCATGGTGCTCCCAGGGGAGAGAGTTGTTAAAGAAGCACTGATCATGGAATTAATCTTAGTAAAAATTTACTCTTACTACTGAAGATTTGTATGACAAATGGTGTTTTAGTTTCCTGAGACAGATTTCCCAGATTAGAAAGACTTTTTCTACATTAAAAAAAAAAAACTTTTATAGAACTGAAGAAATAAGTCTGCCTTATTGCTTATGTGTCAAGAAATTGGATTACATTTTGTCAATGTTAATAGGAAGAAAATTACCGAATAGATTTTCTTCTAAAAGTAGAAACATCCATATGTATAATAAGTATAATAAGTAATGTAAATATCTGTAGCTCTGGATGGACTTCTCTGCATGTAAGTCAGGTTTGACTACTTTGCAGCACCAGAATCAAGTGTTTATCAAGAAGTCCAGAAAGTTTATACTTTATTTTTTAAAGATTTACTTATTTATCTTGGAGAAAGAGAGAGAGAGAAAGAAAGAGAGAGAGAAAGCAAGCATGGTGGGGAGGAACAGAGGGAGAGAGAATCTTAAGCAGACTCTGCTGAGCACAGAGCTCACGATCCTGAGGTCATGAACTGACCGGAAACCAAGAGGCCATGCTTCACCAACTGAGACACCCAGGCACCCCTATACGTACTCTATTTTAATAATGGTTTATTTCTTTAACTGTCCTTACATTTTTCATTTCTATGAGGTTCAAAGATGTTTGGTATTAAAGTGGTATAAGCTTTATTAGAATTGAAGATGTTCTTTTCAATATAAAGTAAGACTCTTACAAGAGTTTGTCCAGGCTGTGGCCTTCAGAGCTCTCAAAGAAGAGTTATAGATTTCTTATCTTTTAAAGAAAGTCATTCCAAAGCCCTTCTCATCTTAGTTCAGGCTTATAACTAAACAATCACAATACTACTTTAAAGATCTTTAATTTTTTCTTTAATATTTTATTTATTTGACAGAGAGAAATCACAAGCAGGCAGAGAGGCAGGCAGAGAGAGAGGAGGAAGCAGGCTCCCTGCGGAGCAGAGAGCCCGATGCGGGGCTTGATCCCAGGACCCTGAGATCATGACCTGAGCCGAAGGCAGAGGCTTTAACCCACTGAGCCACCCAGGCGCCCCTAAAGATCTTTAATTTTTGACTGTTCCCTTTCAAATCCACCCTATCCACCCTTTTCTCCACCTCAAATCTATCTGTATCCAATCCTTAAGCTTCTTTATTTATGTCACCAGCATCTCCCCACCCCCCATTTTCTATGTTCTACCTCCTCCCGCCTACTATATGATGAAGCTAGCTTAAAATATTTAAGGCTCCATGTCCTCATATCAGGGAGATCATATGATAGTTGTCTTTCTCCGATTGACTTATTTCACTAAGCATGATACGCTCTAGTTCCATCCACGTCGACATGGGGGGGTAGGGGGATAGGAGAAGAGTAAATGAAACAAGATGGGATTGGGAGGGAGACAAACCATAAATGACTCTTAATCTCACAAAACAAACTGGGGGTTGCTGGGGGGAGGTGGGGTTGGGAGAGGGGGAGCGGGCTATGGACATTGGGGAGGGGAGGCGAACCATAAGAGACTATGGACTCTGAAAAACAACCTGAGGGTTTTGAAGGGTCAGGGGTGGGAGGTTGGGGCAACCTGAGGGTTTTGAAGGGTCAGGGGTGGGAGGTTGGGGGAACAGGTGGTGGGTAATGGGGAGGGCACGTTTTGCATGGAGCACTGGGTGTTGTGCAAAAAGAATGAATACTGTTACACTGAAAAAATAAATAAAATGAAAAAAAAAATGTTTAAGGCTCCTCTAGAATGTGATTTTCCTGATCTCACTACCATTTTCTCCTATTCCTGGTCTATTCAAAGACTGCCGAACTCATCCCATACTTTTCTGATTTCATTCCTTTGTTCCATGTGCCCTTTATCCTGCCTCTTTAATCTGTACCACTCCACATATGTCCATATTTCTGGGAGGAAATGCTAGACATTTTGAATATCACATTACTGAGAGCTTTGTTTTCTTTGTAGATTAACACACTTTATTTGGCTGGCAGTAAGTTACTTGTAGAACATCTGACCCTTTTTAAAACTTGTTTTTATGCTTTGTTCCAGCAGATCTGTTGTAGTCTTTACAGCTAGTTTGGCCTTCCTACAGTCTTGTGCTCTTTGCCTAATGGCTCCAGTGCTCAATAAAGACTTCCTCTCCTACTGCTTGGAGAAATTCTCCAAGCTTTGAGTAAACTAGAAGAATGTTCTCGTTTACAATTTCCCAGTTATTTTTTTCTCATTCTAGAGTTTCATTCAAGGTACATCCATTTCAGTATTCAACCACACCACTATAGATTTATGATGTTGTTTTCTCTGTTTAGGTCTCTCTTCTCTGGTGCTCTGACCACAAATATCAGCTGCCTCAGGCTTCTCAAACTCCAATCTCTGTCTACTCAACTGAATAATTTGCTGTGTTCTGCTTGTTTTCCTTATTTCTACACTCTGGTCCAGAAAGTGCCCCCAAAAGGCCAAGGTAATTTTAGGCTCACCTCACTTTTTTCTCTTTCTTCTAAGGGCTCATAGTCCTATACAACATATTGACTAATGTCGGTGCAGCTGATTCATTTACTTTTTCAGTTTTTCATTTCCCATCATGGAATATCATATCTGGTTCTAGTTATTCCATCATGACTAGAAATGCCACACCTAACTTAAGTAACATCTAGAGTCTCAATTACTGGTTTGGTTTGGGGAGATGATGTAATTCTCTAATTCTTATTTTATCCACCGATAAAAGTAAATTTGACAGATACTATTGTATTTAACAAGTTTTCACTTTTTCCCTGTTATGCCTGCAGTAACAAGTGGCCATGTGATTGCCTTCTGTCCAACAGACTATGAATGAAAAGGTGATAGGCACTTTCGGGTTTGTCCCATTAAATACCACCTAGTAGTCCTCTACCCATTTCCTATCTCTATTGGATGAATGCAGAATGCTTCAAGGATTTGTAAAATGGGCTCACAAAATGGAAGGCTGACTGTGAAGCATATCCACATTGGATGAGTACAAATAAACATTTACCATATAACTCCATCCCCTCTTGGGATTGTCTGGTTCAGCAGTTTGTCCACCTTGACTGAATGAGTTAATAGCAATAATGCCTATACAACACGTTATTATTTCATGTCAATGCAATCAAATAAAATGAGAAAATATATTTTAATAGATACACTAGATAAGTGTCTGTTAATGACAAATGTTATTGTTGTTACTATTATTCCTACTAATCCTATTATATATATATTACTATTTTAGTGAAATAGTAATGGATATTTTAAATCAACATTAACATGCCAGAGAATACTTTATAAAGTAAATGCACAAAAATAAACTCAGTTTTCTATCTGTAAACAGTCAACAAATGTACATAAGTTTTAAGATCCTGAGTTACCTTTTAAATCACTTTTAAATAGGAAATTTGTTTAGTAAGTGAAAATTATTCAAAATAGGAACTTTAAGGCTGGAACTGAAAGGTTCATCAAAATTATCCTATCCTTTCCTATGCCTAATGTAAGATATATTCTGCCCTTAGATACTTGGGTCTGAATGACCTTTCAGACTTAATATTTGTACTCAACATGGCCAGAACAGTCATCTAGAAAACAAAGCTGAGAATTCTGTGTTGATAAAGAAACTACTGAAAGTAACTAAGAATCAACTCTGATGGTCTGTGAGCAGGGAGGAATAATTATTTCTTCTTATAACTCCAGGTTTTCTCCTTGAGGTGTATTTTCTATTATTAGCAATTAAGTAGACTTTATAATGTCACTTGAATTCTCCATCTCAGCACTGCACTTGGATGATTAAGCAGCCACCAGAGTTAGTAATGATCTAAGGTTGCTTTTAAGAACAGCTATGTTTTAGTCAAATCAGGGTGAGGTGGGTGTTAAAGAAGGTGGAAGATACCTTAACCTGGAGATTAAACAGGCTGCAAAATATGATCTCCTACACAAGATGCAGGGTGCTATTGCACATCATGGCATGTTTCTAGGTCCTATCTGATTCATTACATTTCCCCCAATAAGTGAACATCTTTAACACACTGTAAAAAGCCTGGCTGACAAAATCACCTCCTGTTTGTGTTATGGTAAAAATCACGCATTTAACAGCCAGATCATCAAAGTAATTAGTTGTTAGTGATGATTCTAATGTTGGCACTTTATTTATTAGTGGTTCCATGTATTTAGTTTAAGAAAAATTTAGAAAACTGTCAGAAAAGTATTTGTTTATGTCTTAGAAAAATCTGTTCATGTTAACCAACTTGGATAACAAGTTTTAATTTTTCATATCTTAGGAAAAAAAATAAACAATTTTCTATTAACTAAAAGAATAGTTTTCCAACATTGGTGCCCCATGGTAAATATTGGAAAACTGCCATGTCTCTCAGGAGTCACTAAAATGGAAACAGAGGAAGAGAAGGTCACAAACATGGTCACCTGGTATAATTTAATAACACTTTATTTCACAGGATGCTTAGAAAGCATATGTAAAAATAATGATGCACTGAAGATAATGTCTTTATATTTATACAGAACAGTGAAATATACACATATTTATGTAATACATGTATACTGTGTATATGTATGTTATATATTCATGTATATTTGTGGGTATACATAATTATAAAATATTTAAGGTATCTATTACAATAGATATCATTTAGAGGGCTCAACAAAATTATCTAGACTAAAATGCTCTGCAATTGTCCTAAGTCTGCCTGTCCATCTGTCTCCCTCTTTCTGTCTGTCTCTCTCTCTCAAACTCTCTAGAATCCAAGCATATCAATGGCCTAGAACCTTGAGGGTTAGAGTCTTTTCCTCCCAGGTGTTGTTAGTCTTCTCTACCACAGAATTATGTTTATTTTTCAGATTCAAGAAGCTTTCAACTTGATAGGACTTCATTTTTCTTTAATAAAGACTTAGCAACTTCCTACCATGTGCCATCATTCTAAGTACTGGGGAAAAAATCGCAAAGAAAGACAGGCAGATTTCCTGCTGTCATGGAAGATGCAGGCCAGTGGAAGAATAGATCAACTAAAAAAAAAAAAAGCATACAAACACATAAAACTGGTATGTGCCATGAATGGCTGATATTTGAGCATGTGAGAATACAGAATAGTCAAATTTGCCTGAATAAGGGAAGCCAGAAAACACTTTTCCCAGAAATTAATGATTAATGATTAATTTGAAATCTACAAAAAATAATGAGTTAGGCGAAGAGTAGATGAAAAGTTTTCCAGAGAACATCCATGTGCAGTTTATTTCATTGAGAGGAAACTGATGTTCTTGACAGGGATTAAAAGCTATCTTTACAAATATGGAGCTTAAATAAATCTAAATATGGAAATCAAAAAGGAAAAAAACTCAAATAAATAAAAAAAAAATCTTTAAAAAAAAAAAAAGGAAAAAAACTTCAGTTCATCTCAAAAGTATACTTTTTTGGGGGAAAAGTCAATGTGGTCTGTTTTAAAGATGAAGTTAAATTTGGGGAGTAATGTTTCTTCTTGGAGTATGCATTTTATTTTTTACATCCATTTGATTTCAACTGCTCTTTTGATGATAAAAATTCTAGTGCACAAAAGTAGAAAATAACGTAAAACTTAGAAAACCTCTCATTGTGGGACATTGATCCTCATGCATTAATGCTCAGCAGGATTCTACAGGATTTGTGGAGGGGATTTGAAACATTTACTTTGCTCACAAGATTGTTTCTGGCAAGTTTCAGGTCATCCATAATCTAAGATGTAGTATAGGAAGAGAAATCCACAAATCAACTTTTAAGTCAGTTAGGAATAATTAGCCTTCAGGAAAGTTTGACCCTGCTCCTGTATGGCAGTTTCAACCTGTAGGGAAGTCAACAGGACTTGTCACTGAGAAGCACTTACCCCCGCACAGCAAAGTCCAAGTATTTGTTCCCATAAGTACTTCACTGTACAATGGCAGACTGGTTTAGGGGCTACATTTGGTAGCATCTTGAGGTAGCTGAGTGAATGACACTGAAAATAAAATTTACTTTATTCAATGGTTTGAGTAATTTACTAATTAATTCAAGCAATTAATAAACTTTATTTTAATGTTCAATGTTCAAGTTAAACATTTTTTCACTTCTTTGAGAAGTGTCTGTAAAAATTTTTTCTTTTGCTATTAAGACATAAATTGTATCATCAGAAATTCTCTTGACAAAATTTTAATTGGTGACTTTTAAGCTGGTGGGCAAGGATTATTTGAGGATTGCTGGTAGCATCTTTCACATCATTTTGATGTCCATGGGTTACAATGACAGAAGAATTTCTTGTTCCAAGAGTAGCAAACTAGATTTGTTGCCAAGATCCCAGATGGCCATACTTTTTTACAGTCAAAACTTTGCTTGGCAAAGAAACTTTTTATCATTTCAAAGATCTCAATTGCCTTTGCAGTTTCCAAAAGGAGTTTACAAAAATAGGGAGTTTTGATGTTGTTAGCATGCACACAATAAAGGAAAATCAAACGTTGGTTGCACTGAGAGAAATCAGTAGATTCTTTGTTGAATAATGAAAGAAAATGGTGTCATTGCAATTTCACTATGTCCGGTGTCAAAGTCTTAGAGAGAATGTCAGCAGACACACAATAGAGGTCATAATTTATTAGAGACTTGCTGCAATTTTCATCATTTGCTCTAAGCCACAAACTATATTAATTCATACATATTAGTCCACTAAAGTTCCACCTGTCAGAGGTCCTACTATGACAAAGCAATAAGCAGTGCAGTGTAATTAAAGTCAAAGCTTTTCTGTAGGGTCAAATCCAGACTTTAGTAAATTTCCAGCAATTCCATACTGAGATGTCATCACTTCAAAAAGGATCCACATTATCTAAAGTATTTCTCAGCATGGGAAAATTATTTCTTTAGGCTCCTGTTGTTAGGAGACCTGCTACAGATTAAGCGTCATAACTTTCATATCTTCTGTGTTTTTATTAATCAGAGTTCTCCAGAGAAACAGACTCTGATAGGAGATATATATATATATATATATATATATATATATATATATATATATATATAATTTCTGTCCAGATCTAAGAGCCTGAGAACCAGGACTGCCATGGAAAGAAGATTGATGTCTTAGTTCACATAGTCAGTAGAAAGTGAATTCAACCTTTCTTCACTTTTTTGTTCTTTTCAGGCCCTCAGCAGATTGGATGATGCCCCCCCCCCCAGACTGGGAGGGGCAATCTACTTTACTCAGTCTATTAATTCAAATGCTTACCTCTTTCAGAAGGATCTTCACAGACAAAACCCATTTAAACCTATTTAACCAGGTATCTGGGCATCCTGTGACTCAGTCAAGTTGACACATAAAATTAACTGTCATAGTATTCCTTTACATTCAAAAAGCATAGTAAAATTAAGCACAGGCAATTTTTCATACCTTGTTTTCTGTCAGTTTTTACCTTAAGCAAGACCCAAAGCATGAAAAAAATAAGATACTGTAATCATAATGGTAAAGTGTTTTTCTTTAATTCCAATCATAGCATGAGCACTCACATCATGTAAGTAATGACAATTGTGCATTATGTGAGTATGCCTCCATGCTGCCCTGCACATGTTTGATGAGAGAAATGACATGAGTTTACATAATTATTAGTATCTCATAAAGAAAATTTGCAAAGTAACAGAAAAGGAAAGAAAGCAGAAGAAAAAATCATTACTGCATTAGTACTCCATGAAATCCATTTATGTTGATATAGCTGAGATGTTAAGATCAAATTCCCACCCTTCCAGAGAAACAGGTATTATCAGCTTGAAATTAACAAAAAATCCCTTAAGATAAATTATTATATCAATTATATATTCTGAATGTAGTAGTTATTTCCCTATAGTATTTATAATTATGTCTCCTCTGGATATTCTGCAGACTTTTTAAGCCTTAATTGACTAAACATGTTTGTGAAGTTCCTTATTATCAAACTCATTATTATTGTTGTCAAAGATGTGCCAAACATTGTACTAATTGCTATGTCAATCTCAATTTATATAAATTTTATGTCTATGTATACATTCACTAAGAGAAAGAGAAGGCATGTATTGTTATCTTCGTTAAGAATTCTAGGGAAAAAAGAAAAAGAAAAAGAAAAAAGAAAAAGAAAAAGAAGAAAAGAAGAAAAAAAAAGAAAAAAGAAAAAAAAGAAAAAATAAGGAAAAAAAAAGAATTCTAGGGCCTCTTATTGAGCCCCCGCAACCAGCCCTGCTCAGCAGGGAGCCTGCTTCCCTTCCTCTCTCTCTGCATGCCTCTCTGCCTACTTGTGATCTTTCAAATAAATAAATAAAATCTTAAAAAAAAAAAAGAAAAAAAAGGCCTCTCGACTCAAAAGACTTAGAGCCTCTCACCCTAAAATAGTTATTCACTTTCAGAAAAATGTGTATATTATGTTGTATGGATGAATTTATACTTTTTCATTGACATAATTTGAGATTACAAATTTTTGTTTCTAAATAATTTTCTATTTTGTATAGCATCTATTATTTCATACCTAGTTTCCTTTTTATCCTGGCCTCGTTACATAAACTAATCAGTATTTTTCCAATAAACCTAATAAGTTGAATTATTACATTAACCATAGCTACCATTACTATTGTTTTCTATATCTAACTACTGTATTCATATGATATATATTATGCATATATGTAATTTCTATATATACATATATAATTTCATATCTTCATGTATATATGTTATTATAATATATTGTTATAATTAGTATTTTAAATTACAAAATATATTTATATCACATTCATAATATTTTATTACATTATAATTAGTAATGTGTATATACCTAATTTCATACATAATTTAAGAGTCTCATGCTCTACTGACTGAGCTAGCCGGACAATAATTTCATACATAATTTAATATCTTCTCAACCATACTATGAGATAGAGACACTCTTTTCCAATTTATAGATGAGAGAATGGAAGAATTTAGGCTTACAAAGTTTATATAATTTGCCCAAGATTATAGCAGTCGTGAGCAAGTATGCATTTGCTTGCATCAGCAAAAACTGATTTGAAATTAGATAGTTTACACATAATTCTACACTTTGGTCCATGCAAAATCTCTCTATTAATTCCTATCATAAGTTATATCCTAAAAATGATAAAATAAATATTTTCTTCAAAATTTAAGGATTTGCTGGTTTCTCATTCTCAACAAATTTGCATTTAAAGATTAGTCCCTAACTCCAGAAAATACCTAGGTATCTCCAAAATATAAGTTGTTTCTTTTGGACTGTTGTCTGCCTTTACTTAAATTCTAACAGGGATTTTCATCTATTCATTCAATAGGTATTATTTAGGATTTATTATGTTCTTTCCTAGACCCAAATCATTCAATAATGAACATTATATATAGGTTCCCAGCTTCATGGAATTTCCCATATGAAGACAAAACTACAAATATATTACAACAGTATTTTCTTGTGTCGTATCTTAATTTCCAAAAATATGAATGTTAAGAAAAAATGAAGTAATGTAAGATTTCTACAAATCTGTGTTAATCAGAAATTTACTGAATTAGTCTGTTAGAGTGCACCTATTCAACAAAAATAAATTCTTAAATACTTCAAAACGTGCATCCTGAAATTCTTAGTAGTACTTAGCATGCAACCAAAATGTACTCCTATTTATCCTGCCTGAAAGATTTAACTAGCAAATAACCCCCCTCAAAATTAACCTAAATCACAGGTGACTGACTTCAAATTCCCCTAATAATCATCTCTGTATTATTATTCTTAAAAAGAAAGGAAAAATCATTTATTAGTTTAGGTATCATATGCTTAATATTCTATTACCTTTAAATTTTAAAAAAATCAAATTTCCTTTCTACTGGTTAATTATAATCAATATCCAGGCAGAGGGCATGTTTCTGTCTACAAGGTTACTCCCAAAACACTCAACTATATTCACTAAAATATCCAGTGACATTGATGCTCTGTTTTTCCCACATCTTAGCATGAACGATTTGGCAAACAAATGGACTATATAACAGTTACTATTTAAAATAAGTTACCCTGTCATATTACTGCTAAATTTATAACCTAGAAGCATTCACATAATTTTCAGAGAAACCCAACTTATCATAATGCTGTATCTTAGGTATTAAGAAGACTCCCTGGCTTATATAATGATAGGAGGTCAATTCAAAAATCCTTCTTTAAGGTTCATTTCCCCTTTCAATTGACTGGTTTGTAGTCAAAGTAAGACAGGTTTCCTGACTTAACACTGTACTCTTTTGAACCATGGCTCATGTTGAGTTCAAATTTATTTTCAAAACTGTTAACATAATTTATTTGAATAGCCACAATAGATAATGAAATAATTTCAAGTAATTCTAAAAATGTGTTTTATTTGTAGGTTGTTTTAGAAGATAAATGTATTGCTCCTAATATCTCAAAATCAGATAATATATAAGTGACAAAAAAAAAAAAACCCAGCCTTCAAAAACTATTCCCCTTTTTGCTATGTTCAGGATAGATATTTCCAACACTCCCTACTCATTTAGAATCCACATTAGTATATTACTGGAGGCTAGTCCATCATGGTGATAAAAGCTGAAACTTCTTTGAAAATCTTTGTTTAAACTAATGGTAGTTCTGAAACATCCTGCATGTTTGTCACTTTATCAGTTAACCTTTAAGAGGAAAATTTATCGGAAAGCTACAATTTATATTGGTCTTACATCATCCAAGTTTTTCTCCAGGAAGACCTAGAATGAGGGTCCTAAACTTGGAGATGGTATTAGAAATCTTAAATCCACTTATCCATAAAGGATCATGTCCTTCTTTGATCTGTGTGTGATTCAGTCAAGCCACAAAAATGTGTTATCCTCTTCTACACAAAACAACTCATATTTGTACACGCAGATTTTTATCTCCCTTTAGTATTTGCTTCTCTAAGTATTTGTTTCTCCCTTTAGTATTTGCTTCTCCAAGATGAATCCAGGTCCTCTGAGGTTCTTCATAGAACATTCATTCTAGAATTTTCACTATCTTTGACACTCTAATTTGAACACATATGAAATTATCCTTATCCTTTTCATTATAGAGCCCCAAATATCCTGTATATCACTTTCTCAAAAACTATTTAGTAGCCTATTAATCAGAAAAAAGTAAAACTATTATTTCACTCAGGGAACTTTTATCCTGAGCTACTCAGAATACATTTCTAATCACTTCCCACTTCATAAAGAGTCCTATTAGAAAAATAGTTTCTGCAAAGCCCCATCTAAATATGCATTTTACCTGCTCATTTCTCCCCTCCCTCCCCCTTCTCTCTCCCTTTCTCTCTTTCTCCTGTCTCTCTCTCCTTTCTCTCCTCCCTCATTTTCTTTTTGTTACTCTTAGAGCTTACTGGTTTATTGTTAATTTTTGGTTTATTGTTTTTTTGGGGGGGGGAGTTGTTTTGTTTGGTGGGGGGAGTTGTTTTGTTTTTGAATGATGCATACCCTTCTCATAGCTACCCATAATTCCCTGACCTGTCTGAGTCTCATGAATACCCTCAAGTTAACTTTCTCCCTCTACACCCTTAGGGAACTCAATTATTCCCACAAGGCCAGGGGTATATGTGTATACATGTATATATATATATACACACACACATATACATATATCTTTTTTTCTTACCAATCACTCTTTCTTGAAAAATAAGCTCTTTTCCTTGGCATTTCTTTATGACCAAACCCATGCCATGTAATCAGAAAACTAGGCAAAGTAACCTGTATTATTCTGAGGTACTTACAAGGTTAATATTAAAGCAGTTTCCTATTGTGCAGAAAAGTCAGAACACTGCTGAATGTGTTCCCTTTCTACATGCTCCTTTCAGATTTCACAGATACCCAGATGTCTAAAATAGCTCTTGGGTGTATGTGTATGTGTGTGCATGCCTACACACATGCAACAGATTATTCAAACAGCAGACTCTGACACATAATTGGTGATTATAGAAACTTAATGGATCATAAGCAATTTTTAAACGAAATATAAGAGAAATGAAAGAAAATGTTTGAGTACAGAATACGAACTGCAGGTAAATACAGATGTATATGTAAGTGTGTACTGTGTTATCAGATGGACTTTTGTAGTGTATCACAATGAGAAAAATATTTGAAAGCCACTGACTTAGCTAATCTGGGGGGGGAAATTCTTATTAATTTTGTTTGTTATTTCTCTTGCAAAGTCTGATATCCTGGAGAGACATAAACCATTTAGATATTTGAATTAGAGTTAAAGTCTCTGCTTTTCAGAGTATCACACATCTTATTTTTAGTAAGAGAGGCTAATCTGTGTGATTAGCTCCTGCTCTCTTTCTCCCTTCCATCCTCCCTCATCCCCATTCCCAACTTTGGAATTTCTCTCTTTCATTTGAAAATCCAACACCTAGCTTTTAGTAAGAAAGAGTCATGATTTAGCCCTTTGTCCCTTACTTGACACTTTCTGAAAACAGTCTGCTCTAATGTTAGGTGTTGTGTTAAACTGTTTACATGCTGAAATGAGATGATATGTGGATTATGTTGGCCTGCAGATTAGGGAGCAGAGCTATATTCTCACGTCACTTGATGTAGGGGATGTAATTTACTCATTACATTATTACATTATAAGGCATTTTATGATAAATGTACACACAGATTCTATGTAAAAGTGAATACCAGAGAAGGGCAAATTCAAAGTGTGGAAGAGAAGCCTATGAACCATAATTAGGATTTTTGTTATAAATGAACTCAATATTCTCATTCTTTAAATTTGAGTAGAGTTGGCACACAATGTTACATTAGTTTCAGGTGTACAACCCAGCAATTCAACAAATTTATGCATTATGCTGTGATCACCACAAGGGTAGCTACCAGCTATCGCCATTACAAGGCTATTCTTAAGTGAAACCATTATGTTCATTGGCCCCTCCTTAGAGTAGTGGTCTTTGGTAGATCCCAAAGTTAGATTGAAGAGATAAAAGCAGAACTGTTGGGAACTTGGATGAATATATTATTCTTATGAAGTCATTTCTATACAGAAGTGAACAATGTGATGTCTTATATAATTATCTCATAGGCGTACCTAGTATCTTTTGAAACAAGTTTATAAAAGATTTATATCAGAAAATAGCAGGAGGAGAGGATTGTGGAATCTATGTTTTCTGGAGTTGCATATACTTTAGAATATTCCAGACACAGTGTTTCAGATGTTTGCTGATTATTTCAGCATCTTGAATCTATAGAAGGTAATCTAGGTCCCAATAAGATCTATAAAAAACAAGTCAGGAAATGACAGATGTTGGTGAGAATGCGGAGAAAGGGAAACCCTCTTATGCTTTGGTGGGAATGCAAGCTGGTGCAGCCACTCTGGAAAACAGTATGGGGATTCCTCAAAAAGTTGAAAATAGAGCTACCTTCCCACCCCGCAATTGCACTACTGGATATTTACCCTGAAGATACAAATGTAGTGATCCAAAGGGGCACGTGCACCCAAATGGTTATAGCAGCAATGTCCACAATAGCCAAACTATGGAAAGAGCCTAGATGTCCATCAACAGATGAAAGGATAAAGAAGATGTGGTGTTGGGATGCCTGGGTGGCTCAGTGGGTTAAGCCTCTGCCTTCAGCTCAGGTCATGATCTCAGGGTCCTGGGATTGAGCCCCACATTGGGCTCTCTGCTCAGCGGGAGCCTGCTTCCCCCTCTCTCTGCCTGCCGCCTCTGCCTACTTGTGATCTCTCTCTCTCTGTGTCAAATAAATAAATAAAAACCGAGAGCTTTTCCTCTATGGTCGGAACAAAACAGAGATGTCCACTCTCAACACCGTCATTTATTTATTTATTTACTTATTTTCCATCTTGATATTGTCTTTATTCATGAACTTGAAAAGTCTTCCAAAGCTAAAATCAAAAATTTTCAAATATTCAAATTGTTTTTTATTATAGTCAGTTAGCACTGTATAAAGTATACCATCACTGTTTAGATTTTTTTTTTTATTGGACAGAGAGAGAGATCACAAGTAGGCAGAGAGGCAGGCAGAGAGAGAGGAGGAAGCAGGCTCCCTGCAGAGCAGAGAGCCCAATGTGGGGCTTGATCCCAGGACCCTGAGATCATGACCTGAGCCGAAGGCAGCGGCTTAATCCACTGAGCCACCCAGGCGCCCCTATACCACCACTGTTTAACACAGTACTGCAAGTCCTAGCCTCAGTAATCAGAAAACAAAAAAATGAAATAAAAGTCATCCAAAATGGCAAGGAAGAAGTCAAACTTTCATCTTTTATAAATGAGATGATACTCTACATAAAAATCCCAAAAGGCTCCGAAAAAACAAATTCTAGAACTGATAACACAAATTCAGCAAAGTCACAGGTTGCAAAATCAACATACGGAAATCTGTTGGATGTCTATGCACCAGTAATGAAGCAGCAGAAAGAGAAATCAAGGAATCCCAATCCCATTTACATTGTACCAAAACCAGAAGATATCTAGGAATAAACCTAACCAAACAGGCAAAAGATCTATCTGCTGAAAACTATAGAACACTTATAAAAGAAATTGAAGAAGACACAAAGAAATGGAAAAACATTCCATGCTCCAGGAGTCGGGGTGGCTCAGTTGGTTAAGTGTTCGATTCTTGATTTTAGCCTAGGTCATGATCTTAGGGTTGTGAGATTGAGCTTCATGTCAGGATCTGCTCTCAGTGAGGTAATATCTCACCTGCTTTAGATTCTCTCTCTCCCTCTCATTTTGCCCATTCCCCCCTGCATTCTTTCTCTCTAAAATAAATAAATCTTTTAAAAAACAAACAAACAACAACAACAAAAAAAACAAAAAATATTCTATGTTCCTGGATTGGAAGAAGATATATTGTTAAAATGTCTACATTACCCTAAGCAATCTATACCTTTGATGTAATCCCTATCAAAATAAACACCAGCATTTTTCACAGAGCTAGAACAAAGAATCCAAAACTTTTTATGAAAGCACGGAAGACCCCAAATACCCAAACTGTTTTTGAAAAAGAAAGGCAAAGCTGGAAGCATCACAATTCTGAACTTCAAGCTATATTACAAGGCTGTAGTTACCAACACAGTATGGTACTGGCACAAAAACAGACACACAGATCAATGGAAAGGAATAGAAAACCCAGAAATGGACCCACAACTCTATGGTCAACTAATCTTCAACAAAGCAGGAAAGAATATCCAATGGAAAAAAGAAAATCTCTTTTTTAAAAAATGTTATTAGAAAAACTGGACAGCAATGTGCAGAAGAATTAAACTGGACCACTTTCTTACACATATACAAAAATAAATTCAAAATGGGTGAAAGACCTAAATGTGAAATAGGAAACCATCAAAACTCTAGAGGACAACATAGGCAGCGACCTCTTTGACACCTGCCAAAGCAACTTCTTACTAGATATGTTTCCAAAGGCAAGGAAAATAAAAGCAAAAATGAACTATTGGGACTTCATTAAGATAAAAACCTTCCAGACAGTGAAGTAAACAATCAACAAAACTAAAAGGCAATCTTCAGAATGGGAAAAGATATTTGCAAATGATATATCTGATAAAGGGTTAGTATCCAAAATGGATAAAGAACTTATCAATCTCAACATCCAAAAAACAAATAATCCAGTTAAAAAATGGGAAAAAGGGAAATACAAATCAAACCCACAATGAAATACCACCTCACACCAGCTGGAATGGCTAAAATTATCAATTCAGGAAACAACAGATTTTGTTGAGGATGTGGAGAAAGGGGAACCCTTTTACACTGTTGGTGGGAATGAAAACTAGTACAGTCACACTGGATAAAGTTTAAAATAGCACTACCCCAATATGTGCACTACTAGGGATTTATCCACAGGGTGCAAACATAGTGATTTGAAGGGGCATATGCAGCACAATGTTTATAGCAGCAATGTCCACAATGGCCAAACTATGTAAAGAGCCCAGTTGTCCATCGACAGATGGAGAAAGAAGATGTGGCATATATATACAATGGACTATGACATAGCCATCAAAAAGAATGAAATCTTGCCATTTGTAACAATGTGGATAGAGCCGATTGTAACAATGTGGATAGAGCTAGTGTATATTATGCTAAGCAAAATAAGTCAGTAAGAGAAAGACAAATATTATATGATTTCATTCATATATAGAATTTAAGAAGTAAAACAGATGAACATAGGGAAAAAGGAGGAAAAATAAGCTAGATGAAAACTGAGACACAGGTAAATCATAAGAGATGCTAAACTCTAGGAAACAAACTGAGGGTTGCTGGAGGGGCAATGTGTGTGGGGGGAAGGACAATTGGATGATGGGCATTAAGGAGGGCACTTGAAGTCATGAGCATTGGGTATTACACGCAAGTGATGAATCACGAAATTCCACCTCTAACCAGTAAAAAAAAAAAAAAATTGCAGAAGACATGAATAGATGTTTTTCCAAAGAAGACATACAGATGGCTAATAGACACATGAAGAGATGCTCAACATTATTCATAATCGGGGAGACGGAAATCAAAACCACAATGAGATATTACCTCACATATACCTGAGCCGAAGGCAGAGGCTTTAACCCACTGAGCCACCCAGGCGCCCCTGGTCACTTGACATTTTTTTTTTTCCATTTTATTTATTTTTTCAGCGTAACAGTATTCATTCTTTTTGCACAACACCCAGTGCTCCATGCAAAATGTGCCCTCCCCATTACCCACCACCTGTTCTCCCAACCTCCCACCCCTGACCCTTCAAAACCCTCAGGTTGTTTTTCAGAGTCCATAGTCTCTTATGGTTCGCCTCCGCTTCCAAATTTTTTTTTTTTTAATAAACATATAATGTATTTTTATCCCCAGGGGTACAGGTCTGTGAATCGCCAGGTTTACACACTTCACAGCACTCACCATAGCACTTACCCTCCCCAATGTCCATAGCCCCCTCCCCCTCTCCCAATCCCACCTCCCCCCAGCAACCCCCAGTTTGACGTTTTTTAAGTGACACGGGGTTTTGCTTACTGAAAAATATCTAACTTTTAATTTATTTTAAATGGAAATAATGGCCAGGTAAAACATCTAAAGTGAATCACCTAGGGTATTTGTTTTGATTCTTCCCAACCCAAGTAAGTCAATGAAATAACTGTTAAGATTTACAAATAAGTTATGGATTCTAATAAACTATGAATTACCTGAGTTGTAAAGAATCAAAGAAACAGCATGGATTAATGGAACCCCCAGGAAATCCAAGAGCCACATTTTAGCCAATAAATTCATGTGAACTGTTACGAGATAGCCACAATGACTGATTTAATATTGATTTCCTTTTCCTTACTCTTAAAAAAATAATGGCATAGAAAATGTTTGAGAGGGGCACCTGGTGGCTCAGTCATTAAGGGTCTGCCCTCAGCTCAGTTCATGGTCCCAGGGTCCTGGGATCCAGCACTAAGTCTGCTCCCTGCTCAGCAGGAAGCCTGCTTCTCCCACTGCTACTGCCCCTGCTTCTGTTCCCTCTCTTGCTGCGTTTCTCTGTCAAATAAATAAATAAAATCTTTAAAAAAATGTTTGAGAATATATAAAAGGAAAAAAAAGGAACTTTCATGACAATATGCATGTACATATACACACATGCACAAGATACACACATTTCTGTTGGAGAGGGTTCTTGTACTTTAAATTGGCTATTGTATATAAATAAGTACAAAATCTCAGCATGAAAATTTGGCAGTGGTATTAAACTGTTAGTAGGTTTCACACTTTTTTCAACCAGGAAATCTATGTCTCGAATATATGTTAAAGAAATCATCATGATTGTGGACAAACGACAACAACAAAAATTATAGCTTCTCTACCTTCCATTAACACAGAACATTTATCAATTTTGTTTACCGTTATATTTCCAAAGCCTTAGATGGTACCTAAAAACATTCAGGTGACAGTTGAGATATACTTTATGTTACATAAATATACGTATACATATTATGTTATACATATATTATGTTACATATATATGAACAAAAAATAAATGACATCAAAAGAATAAGATTTATTCAGGATCAATAGTATTAAATATTAAAGATATTAGAGAATAAGAGCCAAAGAAAAATCATGGATAAGATATAGCAAAAACTTTTTCAAGCACAAATGACATATTGCAACCTAAGTCTAAGAGAATTTCTAAAAAGAGACAACAGAAATTAAAAGCTAGAGTCAAACATGAAAAAGTGCTCCACATCCCTCGGCATCAGGGAAATACAAATCAAAATCACAATGAGATATGACCTCACACCAGTCAGAATGGCTAAAATTAACAAGTCAGGAAATGACAGATGCTGGCGAGGATGCGGAGAAAGGGGAACACTCCTACACTGTTGGTGGGAATGCAAGCTGGTGCAACCACTCTGGAAAACAGCATGGAGGTTCCTCAAAATGTTGAAAATAGAACTACCCTATGACCCAGCAATTGCACTACTGGGTATTTACCCTAAAGATACAAACATAGTGATCCAAAGGGGCACGTGCACCCGAATGTTTATAGCAGCAATGTCTACAATAGCCAAACTATGGAAAGAACCTAGATGTCCATCAACAGATGAATGGATAAAGAAGATGTGGTATATATACACAATGGAATACTATGAGGCCATCAAAAGAAATGAAATCGTGCCATTTGCAACAACGTGGATGGAACTAGAGGGTATCATGCTTAGTAAAATAAGTCAATCGGAGAAAGACAACTATCATATGATCTCCCTGATATGAGGACGTGGAGATGCAACGTGGGGGTTAGGGGGATAGGAGAAGAATAAATGAAACAAGATGGGATTGGGAGGGAGACAAACCATAAGTGACTCTTAATTTCATAAAACAAACTGAGGGTTGCTGGGGGGAGGTGGGGTTGGGAGAGGGGGAGGGAGGTTATGGACATTGGGGAGGGTATGTGCTATGGTGAGTGCTGTGAAGTGTGTAAACCTGGTGATTCACAGACCAGTACCCCTGGGGATAAAAATACATTATATGTTTATAAAAAAAAAAAAAATTGGAAGGGGAGGCGAACCATAAGAGACTATGGACTCTGAAAAACAACCTGAGGGTTTTGAAGGGTTGGGGGTGGGAGGTTGGGGGAACAGGTGGTGGGTAATAGGGAGGGCACGTATTGCATGGAGCACTGGGTGTTGTGCAAAAACAATGAATACTGTTACGCTGAAAAAAAAATGGAAAGAAAATACACATATATAAAGATTATATATAAGTTTACATATAATACATTTTGAAAACTTAAACAACAAACACCAAAATAGAGAAGGAAAAGAAAATCTAAGTAAACTAACCTTTGAACAATGTGAATCCACAGCTGAAAACCAACCCATGATATTGATAATACCAGATCTGATAGATTTATGGAAAATTCTTCAAATTTCAAAGGAAAGAATAATTTGCATCTCAACATATTAAGAAGAATAGAAAAATGGAAAATGTTCTCATATCATCTTATAAGACAGGAATAAAACTGATGCCAAAGCAAGGCAAGAATGGTATAAAGAATAAAGCTACAGTCCAATCTTACTTGTAACATGAACACAAAATTCCTAAAACAAAAAAATTTAAAAATCATATGATTATCTCAATAGATGCAGAAAAAATCATTTTATAAAATTCAAACCAGTCATCATAAGGATTCTTTTAAAACTAGGAATTGAGGGCATTTTTCATCTGATAGAGGGTGCATCAGATACTTCTTGCTCTTGTTCCCAAACCTCTCAGCCTCCTTTAACTTTGTTAACTGCTGAACTATCTAGGTTTTTAAAGATCTAACTTGGCAATAATTCTTTCCATCTTCAATGAGTATTTCTCATCTTTGTCCCAAAGTTTCTCTGATGTCATGGGTTAAACATTTATGAGAACCTACCTGGCACTAACATATCTGAATTTGGGACTGCTGAATCATAGGGTAGTTCTGTTTTTATTTTTTTTTAATTATTTTCAGCTAGCCACTGTATAGTACATAATTAGTCCTTGATGCAGTGTTCAATGATTCATTAGTTAAGTATAACACCCAGTGCTCATCACAGCACATGCCCTCAATACTCATCACCCTGTTTATCCCCTACCCCCACTCCCCTCCCCTCTGAAACCCTAAGAGGCAGCCTATGGAATGGCAGAAGATACTTGCAAATGACATTACAGATAAAGAGCTAGGATCCAAGATCTACAAAGAAGTTCTCAAACTCAACACTTGAAAAACTAACAACCAGTGGAAAAAAGGGCAGAAGACATGAACAGACACTTGTGCAAAAAGGACATACAAATGGCTAACAGACACATAAAAAAGTGCTCAACATCACTGGCCATGAGGAAAGTACAGATCAAAACCACAATGAGATACCACCTTACACCAGTCAGAATGGTGAAAATTCACCAGTCAGGAAACAACAGGTGTTGGCAAGGATGTGGAGAAAGGAGAACCCTCCTAAGCTGTTAGTGTAGCCACTCTGGGAAAGAGTATGGAAGTTCCTCAAAAAGTTGAAAATAGAGCTACCCTATGACCTACCAATTGCAGTACTAGATATATCCCCAAAGATACAGACATAGTGAAAGGAAGGGGCACATGCACCCCAATGTTCATAGCAGCAATGTCCACAATAGCCAAACTGTGGAAAGAGCTGAGATGCCCTTCAACAGACAAATGGATAAAGAAGATGTGGCACATATACACAATTTGCATCCACATGGGTGGAACTGGAGGGGATTATGTTAAATGAAGTAAGTCAAACAGAGAAAGACAAATATCATATGTGGAATATAAGCAATAGCATGGAGGACCATAGGGAAAGGGAGGGAAATCTAAAGTGGAGAAATGAAAGAGGGAGACAAACCATAAGAGACTATTTTTTAATTTTTTGAGGAACAACCAGACTGTTTTCCACAGTGGCTGCATAAATTTACATTCTTACCAGCAGTGTCCAAGGGTTCCCTTTGCTTCTCATCCCTACCAGCATTTGTTGTCTATCGTCATTCTGACAACAGCCTTTCTAAGAGCTGTAAGGCAATATCTCGGTATCTCATTGTGGTTTTGATTTGCATTTCCATGATGATTAGCGATGTTGAACACATTTCATATACCTTTTGGTTACTTGTGTGCCTTCTTTGGAATGTCTATTCAGTTCCTCTGCCATTTTTTAACTGGATTATTTGGGTTTTCTTTTCTTTCTTTTTGCTATTGAGTTGTATGAGTAATTCATATATATATTAGCTATTAATATCTTATCAGATATTCGGCCTGTGAATATTTTCTCCCATTGTGTTCAATTTATTGTTTGCTTTGGAGTACAGAAACTCTGTAGGTTTATGTAGTCCCACTTATTTTACCTTTTGGTATCTGTGCTTTGTGTGGCTTACCCAAGACATCATTGGTGAGACAAATGTCAACGATCCTTTTCCTTATGTACCTTTTTCTAGGTGTTTTATGGTTTTAATTTTTATATTTAAGTCATTTATCCATTCTGATTTAATTTTTGTGAGTGGTATGAGAGTCCAGCTTCAATGTTTTGCCTGTGGATATCCTCATTGCGTGTTTTCCTCATTGCTTGTTAGCAATTCTGTCAAAAACTAGTTGTGTGGGTTTATGTCTGAACTCTCTATTTGGTTTCATTGGTCTATTTTTTTTTTAATGCCAGTACTATACTATTTTGATTACTATAGCTTTGTAATATACCTTGAAATCAGGAAGTGTGATGCCTCCAGTTGTTCTTTCTCAGGATTGCTTTGGCTATTTAGGGTCCTTTGTAGTTCCATACAAATGTCAGAATAGTTTTCTTTCTATTTTTAAAGAAAAATGACATTGGAATTTTTGTAGGGATTGCATTGAATCTACAGATTGCTTTGAGTATTATGGACATTTTCACAATAAATTCCAACTCAGGAACCCAGGATATCTTTCATCAGTGTCTTAGAGTTTTCACCGTACAGGTCTTTCACCTAGGTTAAATTTATTCCTAAGTCATTTATTGCTTACAATACTGTAAATGTTTTCAATATTATAAATATTGCTTTCTTATTTTCTCTTTCAGATAGTTTCTTGTTAGCATATAAAAATGTAACTGAGTTCTGTATGTTGATTTTGTATCCTGAAAATTTATTGAGCTCCTTTATTAGTTATTAGCTTATTATTTACTAATCCATATATATGACAGGTTTTTTTAGTGGAGTTTTAAATTTGTCTGCAGAGAAGATCAAGGAAAACTTTGCTAGGCAGTGTATTCTCATTCGGATTTTTTTTTTCTTTCAGCACTTTGAATATTTCATCACAAAAGGCTTCTGCAGAGAAATCAACTTATAGCCTTACCAGGATTCTCTTATATGTGATGAGTCTTTTTTTCTCTCCTGGTGCTTTCAGTATTTTCCCTTTGTCTTTGATTTTTGAGAGCTTGATTATAATGTGTCTCTGTAATGATCTCTTTGCTTATATCTGTTTGTGGATCTGTGAAGTTCATGTACCTGGATGGCCATAATTCTCTTCAGATTTATGTTGTTGCTATTTGCACATTTAAGGGCACAATCATCTCTTCTAGCTTTTGGGGGTTTGCCTCAGTGAGGAAAGGCATTTACCTGAACGTAGTTGCAAGGATACCAGCTGGATGGAATGCAGTGTCTTTGGTGCCAAGAAGGCACAGTGATGTAATGCAACCCCAACAGCTGAGATTAGCATCAGTGCAACTGCGGGGGGGTTCTTCTGTAGTCAAGAGTATGGAGATCTGTGAGTGGCAGTGATAGATAAGGCCATTAAGATTCTCAGAGGCTAAAAGTATTGGGCTTTTCCCATTCTCTCCATTTTTGCCTGTGGAAGAAAGTTCTAATTGAGAGGATCTCTCATGGTATCTGGTCCGGAATGCTGGCACTCAGAGCAGTAAAACAACTAGGGTCCTGGTATCAAGTACATACAAAATTACCATAGTACCTGGGACCTGGGACACAGGTCCACTGTGTCCACTGGACACAGGTCCAGCTGAAGCTGTGGCACTGGTGTCTGAATTGTACGTCTCTGCATATCTCCCATGGAACTGGTGTCTGGATCTCTGGGGCTCACTGCAGTGATTCTGGCCTGAGCAGTGGAAACAGTAGCGTAACAAGAGGTATAGAGCTTGGGATGAGGGGACGGAGTGTAGTAGCAGCTTGGCCTGGGACTACTGGGTCAAAGTCTCAATGCTAGACCCAGGGGAAGGAGAGGCAATCATAGGACAACAGCTTGTCTCTAATTGTAGTCCATTAAAGCCATACGTCAGGACCAGAGAAGAGTACCCACATCAAAGGCAGTGTGGCTGGGCAATGACAAGTCAGAGATAAGACCTGAGACTCAGGAGGTGGATCTTAGGACAAGAGCAACTCTAGTCTTGTCTATGGCAAAATGCTATGGCAACTTGATCCCAGAGAGTGATGTATAGCCATGACTGGGGACACTACTGGCAGGTCTTACTACAGCAATAGTTCCTGTCCTGGAAAAAATGTCCATGTCCATGGAATAGATGCCATGGGGGCAACCCTAGGCAACTCCATTATCTGGGATGAACATTGGTACACACTGTGGAAGACACTGGTCTGGTGTAAATCTCCACAGTGGTAAGACTTGTTGGGATTCTCCTGCTTTTTTCTCTGTGGAGATCCCTCCTTGTGCTAAGCTATTCTGAACTGGGGCTAGTATGAACAGGTGAAATGTTAACTGTACTTTTCTATAACGTCATCCTCAGTCTTTGAGCTCTGCAGGATTTTTGCTGCTTCTTCCTTATAGTCCAAAGCTTTCTCTGAGTTATTTTTGTCAATTTGTAATTGTTTATTTATTGTATTCGTTGCTTTTCTGTGGAAGTTAAGCATAAGGACCTCTTAGACCTCCATTTTTCTGACCTCCTATCCCTCCATTTACTTTGAGAAATATTTGAAAACTAGAAATGCAGATTAAGTACACAAAAGTAAAAAGTGAATAAATCACTGCTCAAAATTTGTAGAAGAATTTTAAAGCCCAAAGCCAAATTCTATGAAAAGGAGGAAACTATACTGCATCCAACTAAGGGATCATTTGAGTAATGTCTTCAAAACAGTCAGGTTTATCAAGCAATTTCTCCTACTAGGATAAACACAAAGAAGCATTTGTGATTACCTACAGGTTAAAGCAGTAGGTTGAATATTGTGTCTACAAAGGTATGACTATACTCTTTGGCTTTTGACCCAGAGGAATGATGCAGAATCCCAACACCTATGATTAAAACCTTCAGAACACACTCCCCAATAATACATTCTCTTCTTCTCAATCACCAAAGAAGGGCTTGGGAACAGAAACTGAAACCAGACTCAGGAAAAGTATAATCTTAAATAGAAAGGTGATCATATCATCAGAAATAACAATTCTCAGGGGGGAGAATAAAAATAGGAACAAGAGACATATGCTTCACAAAAGAAGAATGAAGATTTGAGGAAAGTGTTGCTAGAGCAAAACGACAAAAGAAAATTTGAAAAGACATGTAGCCTCAATAAAATAATGGTGGATACTGAAGGAGTAAAATAAAAATGGAATATTATTGTATCATGTCATTAGTTGCTTGTTTGTAATTTGTTAGTTTAAAATGCAGTTAGATATACTAACATTTAAATATGCTAATTAAAATAAAAATGCAATAAATGGACTACACCCCGTTGGTTATAGAGAGAATTAAGGATCTTGAAGATTGAGTACAATAAATCCTTCAGGGAAAAATAAAATCACTAATGTGCTTGGGTGGCTGAGTTGGTTAAGCATCTGCCTTCAGCTCAGGTCATTATCTCAGGGCTCCCTACTCAGTGGGGAGTCTGCTTCTCCCTCTTCCCCTCTTCCCTGCTCTTGATCTCTCTCTCTCTCAATCACTCTCTTCCTCAAATAAATAAATAAAATCTTAAAAAAATAAAAGAAAAAGAAAATCACCAAGTAACGAGGAACCTAAAAAGTAACAAAAACTTCAGAACAATGGAGTCTAAAAGTTTCAACACCATATTGTGTACCAGAAGGAAATATCAAGAATAAAGAGGAAGATAAGATTATTGGCTGCTTTCTCCATTTCAACTCTAGAGAGAATACAGCAGCTAAATAAGACAATAGTAAGAAGGAAAAAGGAAAGGAAAGGAGAGGGGAGGGGAGGGGAGGGGAAGGATGAAGAACCCGAATCCAAAGTGAAATTACTTTAAGCTATGGATCTGCAGAGCTTAAAAGAATGAAAACCTTGGAGAAAGGAGGCAGCTGTGCTTCCTTTTCCTATAGAAAGGAACACTGAGGGCGCCTGGCTGGCTCAGTCCTTAAGTGGCTGCCTTTGGCTCAGGTCATGATCCCAGCGTCCTGTCAAGTGATCAAGCCCTGCACTGGGCTCCCTGCTCAGCCAGAGGCCTGTTTCTCCCTCTCCCATCCCACCTGCTTGTGTTCCCTCTCTTGCTGTCTCTCTCTTTGTCAAATAAATAAATAAATAAAATCTTAAAAAAAAAATAAAGAAGGAACACTGGTTGGGATACAAGAAATTAGAGTCAACGATGAGTGAGACTTTTAATTTTTAAAATTATGTAAAGCTATACAAAACTAGAAAAAATTTATATACCACTTTGTTTTTCAAGTATTATCTTGTTTTATAAATCCACACACACTTCTAGAATTTTTGCTAGAAAAGTTCCTTCCTTTGTCTCTTGTACTATAGTATAAATCTTGAATAGATAAACTGTTTCTTTCATTACAGTGCCATTATCACACATAATAAAATAGCTATAGTTTTTCTGGTAACATCAAATAACCAGTCCATATTCAAATTACTATACTGTCATAAAACTTGCTGAAAGTTATTTTTTAAAAATCAGTTTCCAATAATTTCTATATTACATTGGATTTTCATGTCCTTTACTGTCTTCTTAATTAAATTTTTGTTTTGAGGTAATTATAGATTCACATCCAATTATACAAAATAATACAGAGAGAAGTAGGTGTGGCCACAAACGGGCAATATGAGTGATCTTTGTGGTGATGAAAATTTTCTGTATCTTGATTATATCTAATGTCAGTATTCTGGTTGTGATATTATGCTATAGAGTTGCAAAATGTTCCCAGTTGAGGAAACTTGTATTATTTGTATTATTTCTTGTAACTGAAAGTATTCTCCTTGTATTATTTTTTCAAGATTGCTTTAGCTATTCTAATTAATTTATGCAGGTAACTTGACTTTGATGGTCTTGAACTATTGAACAAATGCCAGGATCTAACTTTTTTTCAGACTTACTACATGGAAAAAATAACCTACTAAATATAAAAATGATAACCTAAGTAACATAGATTTCTGTAAGTCACAGAAAGTGCAAAGTCTATGAGTACTAGCCAGCCATATATTGAGATATAACCTGAGAAAAACTGTCAGCAAAATAATTATTGTACTGGGAAAGAACAGGTTAAATACACCAGACAGACATGAGGGCAGAAAAACACACCTACAAATATATAAGAATTCGACATACAACCAAGATAACATCAAAAAACAAGTTCTGGAACAAAATGGCACAGATTCTCTTTTCCCTGGGCTTTCCCTCTAAATACAATGTAACACTCTGAAAATAAATTCAGTAATTCAGTCATAAAAGAACTCTTAATGATGGACTGAAGAAAGTTGACTGGCCTGAAACTACTGGCTTAAAGAATGACACTACAATGATTTTCCAATATATTCTAAGACTGGAATATTAGATTCCAATATAATCTAAGACTAAGATTCTGAGTCCTGCAACCCAGAAATGCCAAAAGGCATCAAAAACAAGTAAGAAAGCAAGCAAACAAGAAGGCTCTGCCTTCTCTATGCAAAGGATCAGCAAGGGATTTAATCAAGGGATCAGATGAGATTTAATGAAGAGATCTGTGCCCAGCAGCAGTGGTGGGTCTGATTTACCTCCAGCAACAGCATCAGCAGAACCCAGATAAACTCTTCTATCCTATGTCCAACACCTGTCAGCAGCAGGAATCCTGATCTTCCTGTAGTTGTGACACTGGGAGAATGCAGAGACAATCACATAACCCTCCCCATACCTACTGACAGCTGATAACCTGATCTGCCCACAGGAATGGCAATAGTAGAACCTGTACTAGCTAACTTATATTCTGTCCCTCACAGAACAAAGCAGACCAGAAACGCATTGCAAGGTCTTAGAAAATTAAGTCACCATTGGAACTATAGCCCATAGAAGTAGAATGAAACTTACACACTAACTTACACACTAAATCTACAGAGGGTGGATTCTTGTTAAAATACAAGATTTAAATAGAATAAGAAATCTCTTAAAATAATATCCAAAATATCTAGGATTCAAGTGAAAACCATTTTTCATGTCAGAAAGGGAAAAAGCAACAACTTAAATAATAAATGACAGTTAAAAGGTACCAATAAAGAAATGAACCAGATATTGAAACTACTTCGTAAAGATTTTTTTCTAAATCTATCACAAGATTATCTTAACAGAATTTTGAATTTCTTTGAAACAAATAGAAAAACCTCAGCAAAGAAATAGATTTTATTTAAAACCCTCAAATACAGACTGTAGACATAAGAAAGTAACTGAAATAAAAATAAAAACTTTCTCAGTGAAAACTTACTTTAAAAATACAATAACCAAAATAAAAAGTGGATGGATGTGATGATAAAGTAGAGATGACAATGACAGAATTACTGAACCTAAGGATAGATCAACAGAATTTACTTCCTCTAAACAAAGAGAGAAAATAGACTGCGTAAAAAACAGAGACTTGGGACTCTAAGAATAATGAAAGAGCTAACATATGTACCATTGGAGTCCCAGAAGAAGAGAAGAAAGGATATGTGGCTGAAACATTACTCAAAGAAATAATAGCTGAATCTTCCGAGATTTAGGGCAAGACATAAGTCTGTAATAAAAGAAGCTAAAGGAATCCCAAGTTAGATAAATCCAAAAAAAATACGTGCTAAGACCACCATAATTAAACCTTTGGAATCTAAAATCGAAGAAAAAAACCTCAAAAGCAACTGGATAGAAATGATATATTACCTATAGGGGAAAATAATTTGATAGCCAATTTCTTATGTGAAATCATGGAGGAAATTTTTCATGTGCTGAAAACAAAACAAAAAAAAACTCAGTAACTTCTAAATCCAAAGAAACTATCTTTCATGAATGAAGAGGAAATCAAGGCATTCTTAGGTTTAAAAAACAAAACAAAAAAGAGCAATAAGAAAGAGAACTGTTTGCTAGCAAAACTACTCTTAAAGAAAAACAAAATGAGACTATCTAAAAAAAAGAAGATAATAGAAGAAAACTGGAACTTATATAATAAAGATAAACAATGGAATGGGTAAAAAAAAGTAGGGTAAACCAAATAGATGATCCTTCTCCTAATGCTCTTCTTAGTCATATGTGAGGTTTGAAACAAAAATTATAACATACTCTGTTTTTATGCTCAACATATGTAGAAGTGTTTCTTAAAACAATATTTTTTATTTTTGTATTTTTAACTTTTTTTAAAGATTTTATTTATTTATTTGACAGACTGATCACAAGTAGGCAGAGAGGCAGGCAAAGAGACATTGGCAGGGGGGAGCAGGCTCCCTGCTGAGCAGAGAAAGCCCAATGTGGGGCTCGATCCCAGAACTCTGGGATCATGACCTGAGCCAAAGGTAGAGGCTTTAACCCACTAAGTCACTCAGGTGCCCCAAAACAACAATATTTTAAAAGTGTGATAGTATAGAGACCTAACTGAAAGTAAGGTCAATAGTAATAGTTTGTGAGTAATAGTAATAGTTTGAGATAATTGCTTATGGATATTAAAATGACTAAGACACCTATATAGTTTACTCAAAAACAGTTATAAATAAGATGGAATTCCCAAAACATTAAAATTACTCAAAGTGTAAGGCAAGGAAAAAAAAGCAGAAGAATGAGAATTAGAAGATATGAACATAAAATAAATAATAAAATGATAGGCTGAAACCCTAACATATCAGTAATGATATTAAACATAAGTGCTCTAAACTTACAAATTAAAAAAGAGATTGGTAGAGGGGAATTAAAAAAAAAGTTATGACCTAAGTAAATTTCTATAAGCTACCTATTAAAAAAATCACTTCAATAACCATGAAATAGGTAGGATGAAAGCAAAAGGCTGGAATAGACATATCATGATCATGTTAATTTAAGAAAACCCATGATTAGGTATTTATTAGATAAAGTAGGCATCAGAGAAAAAGAAATACCTAGGGGCAAAACGGGACATGATCATAAATGGAACAATCCACCAAGAAGACTAAATATTTGTGCAATGAAAAGCAGAGTTTCAAAATGCATGGAAAAAAATTTAATGGAACTGAATGGAAAAAATTTAGAGAAATCTACAACTATAATTAGAAAGGCTAATACTGCTCTCTCAATAATATTGATAAATAGTAAATATCTGTAGGATAAAAATCCTACGGAGAAAATCTGAAAGTATATAAAGTAACTGAAAAACAACATCAAGCCACAGAATATAACAGACAATTAGCAGTCCACACAACAATATCAGAATACACATTATGTTCCATTGCCCACAGAACATTCATTAAACTAGACCAAGTCCTAATCTTAAAACAGACCTCAAAAACTTAAGATAATTGAAATCATAGAAAATATTTTCCAGTCATGGTGTAATCAAACTAGAAATTAAGAGAAAAATAAGGGGCTATATCCAAACAGTTGAAAAGTAAACAAGATATTTCCAAATAATTCACTGGCCAAGAGGGAAGAAGAAAGTGTCAAAAGAGATAAAATATATGTAACATTTAATTAAAAATGAAAACAAAATACATCAAAAGTTGTGGGATGCAGTTAAAACAGTGTTTAGAGGGAGATTTATAGCACCAAAAAATGCCTACCCTAGAAAACAGAAAAAGTTTCAAGTAAATAATTTATGATCTTCCTCAAGAAGCCAGAGAACAACAAAATGCACACAAAATATATACAAGAGCCATCAGGGAGATTCAGATCAAAACCACATTGAGATACCAACTCAGACTAGTTAGAATGGCCAAAATTAACAAAACAGTAAACAAGTGTTGGAGAGGATGTGGAGAAAGGGGAACACTCTTACACTGTTGGTGGGAATGCAAGTTGGTGCAGCCACTTTGGAAAACAGTGTGGAGATTCCCTAAGAAATTACAAATAGAGCTACCCTATGACCCTGCAATTGCACTACTGGGTATTTACCCCAAAGATACAGATGTAGTGAAAAGAAGGGCCATCTGTACCCAATGTTCATAACAGCAATGGCCACAGTTGCCAAACTGTGGAAAGAGCCAAGATGCCTTTCAATAGACGAATGGATAAAGAAGATATGGTCCATATATACAATGGAATATTATGGCTCCATTAAAAAAGATGAATATCCAACTTTTGTATCAACATGGACAGGACTGGAGATTATGCTGAGTGAAATAGCCAAGCAGAGAGAGTCAATCATCATATGGTTTTACTTACTTGTGTACCATAAGGAATAACACAGAGGACATGGGGAGATGGAGAGGAAAAGTGAGTTGGGGGAAATCAGAGGAGGAGATGAACCATGGGAAACTGTGGACTCTGAGAAACAAACTGAGGGTTTTGGAGGGGAAAGGGATGAGGGGTTGGGAGAACCTGCCGGTGGGTGTTAAGGAGGGCACATATTGCATGGAGCACTGGCGGTGATGCATAAACAATGAACCTTGGAACATTGAAAAAATAAAATTAAATTTAAAAAATAGTAAATACAAGAGAAGAAAGAATAAAGAATAGAAACTAGTGAAATTGAAAACAGGAAAGCAATAGAAAATGCAATGAAACCAAAAGTTGATTCTTTAAAAATATCAATTAAATTGATTAATCCCTAGCCATACTGACAATGAGAAAAGACACAAATTATTAACATCAAGAATGAAAAGTGATATCACTATAGTTCCCGCAGGGAATACTGCATGTAAATTTAAGCTTAAAGTTTCACAATTTAAAAGAAATTGGCCAATTCCTTGAAAACTACAAGCTGTTAAAAATCAACCAAGATTAAGAAGAAAAGTTAACTTTTATTTTTTTTTAATTTGTACTTTTAAAACTCCTGAAAAAGAAATTTCTATGCCCAGATGGCTTCCCTAGAGAAGTTTACCAAAAATTAACCATTTTATGCATAACTTCTCCCAGAAATAAAACAGGAGAGGAGACTCTCCACCTATTGTAAATGGCCAGCATTACACTCGTATACCAAATATAGCAGTGGGGGGAGGAGAGAGAGAGAGAACTACACAGTGTGTGGGGGGGAGATAGATAGAGAGAGAGAGAACTACAACACACCAATATCTCTCATGAATTTAGGAGCAATATCCTCAAAATAATAAATATAAATATAAATCAATTCCAGCAAAATATGAAATAAGTTATGTAACATGTCCAAGTGGGATTTATTTCAGATATGCAAGACTGGTTCAATATTTGAAAAATCAGTCATTGTAATCCACTGCATCAACAGATAGAGAAGGTTATATATACATTTTTATAGGAAAATAATTTCACAAAATTCAACCATCATTCATGATTAAAAAAAGAAAAAAAACATTAGCACAGTAGTCAAGAGGATACTTTTCCAATATGATAAAGAGCACCTACAAAAGACCCTGTATTAACATCATACTTCATGATGAAAAACCCAATGTTTACCACTTAAACTTTTTAAAAGGCAAAAATTTTAAATTTTCCAGTTATTTAACATAGTGCTGAAAGGCTGTAAGCAACCTGGAATTCTCTACCCAGCAAAATTATCTTCAAAACTGGATGAGAAATACAGACGGTCTCAGACAAACAAAAACAGAGGGAATTCATAGCCACCAGACCTGCCCTGAAAGAAACATTTAAAGGAGTTATTTAGTGAAAAACACTATTGATACAGGACAGAAACTGAGATCTACATAAAGGGAAAAAGGGTATCGGAGAAAGAACAGATGAAGGCAAAATCTTTTATTTTTATTACTTAATTCATCAAAAAGACAACATGTCATTTAAAACAACTATAGTTAAAAGGTATTGGGCAATTGCAGCATACTGACAAGTGAAATAAATGACAGCATTCCCACAAGGAATGGGAGGGAGGAACTGGAAATTCTGTTATATGTACTTAGACTACATGTGAAGCAGTACAGCATCATTTGAAGATCAATTTAAATAACTTGAGAACATATATTGTAAACTAAAAGGCAGACACTCAAAAAGTGTAAAAAAATGACATTTTAACAGAAGAGACAAAATAAATTAGACACAATTCACTAATATTAAAAATGAAGAGGATAATTTTTGATCCTATGGAAAAATTCCTTTAAAGATACTGAAGTGCTACAATTCCACACAAGGCATAATATATAACTTGAGTAACCCTATTTCTATTAAATAAATTGAATCAATAATTAACAACCTTCTGAAAAGAAAGCAACATACCTAAATGATTTTAATGAGTGAATTCTAGCAAATATTTTTATTATTCTGTTCAATTAGCCAGCATATAGTACATCATTAGTTTTTTTTTTAACATTTTAAAAAAGATTTTATTTATTTATTTATTTGACAGAAAGAGAGCGATCATGAGTAGGCAGAGAGGAAGGCAGAGAGAGAGGGGGAAGCAGCCTCCCCACTGAGCAGAGAGCCCAAAGTGGGGCTCAATCTCAGGACCCTGAGATCATGACCTGAGCTGAAAGCAGAGGCTTAAGTAACTGAGTCATCCAGGCGCTCCACATCATTAGTTTTTGATGTAGTGTTCAACGATTCATAAGTTGCACACATCTAGCGAACATTTAAAGGCGAAATAATACAAATTCTTCTCAATCTCTCCCAGAAAGTAGAAGCAGAGAGATGCCTGCCTTCCTAGCCTGTTAACTTTCAAGTAATTTATAAGTTAGCTTCTTTAACTTGATGAAGAATATCTATTTAAAAAAAAGTACAGTTAAACTCACACTTAATAATGACAGAGTAGATGCTTTTTCCCTAAGCAGAGCTAGGCAAAAAATGTCCTCTCTCCCAAATACTATTCTATACTGTTCTAGAGATCTTAGTACAATAAAAGAAGAAAAAGAGATGAAAGATAAACAAATTGAAAATAATGTTGTTATTCTCAGTAATCAGTATTGTCTATGTAGAAAACCCCAAATAACCCCCATGACTCTAGAACTTCTAGAAATAATATGCAAAAATAACAGGGTCTTAGAATAAAAAGGTGACTATATTAATCAAGCATTTCTATATACCCGTGACATATTATTGGAATGAATAAGAAATACATTTGCAACAGCACCCAAAAAGCAGCACTTAGGCAAAAATTTAACAAATATGTCTTAATTCTCTTCACCCACGTATCTATCTTTCTATTTATTCATCCCTTCCTTTAAAAAGTGTTTCCAGGGCGACTGAGTGGCTCAGTGGTTAAATGTCTGCTTTCGGCTCAGGTCATGATCCCAGGGTCCTGGGATCCAGCTCCGAATCTGGCTCCCTGCTCACCAGGAAACCTGCTTCTCCATCTCCTTCTCCCTCTTCTTGTGTTCCCTCTCCCACTGTGTCTTTCTCTGTCAAATAAATAAAATCTTAAAAAAAAATTTTTTTAAAGTGTTTCCAGAAATGTATTGGCACTATATATTTGGAAATGAACTAAAATATCACACAAATAAGAAATCATACATGTTGATAAATGTAACAAGGGAAACAAACAGATGGAGGACTGCCACAAAAGTCCTTTCTAAGAAGGTGGCATTGAAGCTCTGAAGTAAGAGTGGGTCAGACAGTCACAAGAAGAAGGATATGAAGTACAGTTCAAGGAAAAGCAACAGGCGTCTAGAAAAACCCTCAGAAGGGAACAAACTTGTGCCAGTGAACTGAAAAAGGCAATGTGGACAGCAGAATAGTTGGCACAAAAAAGTTGGAAAAACTGGCAGACAGTAACCCTGAAACCCACATTAAGACTGTGTGTGTGTGTCTGTGTGTGCGCGCGCTCACGTGCGCATGCACGCGCACGTGCATGTGTATCTAAGTGGGAAGATTTATTCAGGGATTTTAGATTATCTTTGGACTTTCAGCAAATAGATTCCTTTTCCTACATTATTTGACCTTTTTAAGTTCTTTCAAGAAAACATTTTCCATGAAATTCAGTAGGAATGTATCCTCTTATTTTGAGGATTTGATAATTACTGACTTTTCAGAATTCTTCTGAGGTGGTCCTCTTTTTTTTTTTTTTTTTTTTATTATGTTATGTCAGTCACCACACAGTGACTGTAGTTGATGTAGTGTTCCATGATTCATTGTTTGCATATAACACCCAGTGCTCCATTCAATACATGCCCTCCTTAATACCTATCACCAGGCTAATCCATCATCCCACCCCCCTCCATTCCAAAACCCTCAATTTGTTTCTTGGAGTCCATAGTCGCTCGTGGTTTGTCTCCCCCTCTGATTTCCCCTGCTCTTCATTTTCCCTTTCCTTCTCCTAATACCCTCCATGATATTCTTTGTGTTCCACAAATAAGTGAAACCATATGATAATTGACTTTCCCTGCTTGACTTATTTCACTTAGCATAATCTCCTCCCGTCGCATCCATGTTGGTACAAAAGTTGGGTATTCATCCTTTTGGATGGCTGAGTAACATTGCATTGTAAATATGGACCAGATCTTCTTTATCCATTTGTCTGTTGAAGGCATCTTGGCTCTTTAAACAGTTCGGCTATTGCAGACATTGCTGCTATGAACACTGGGGTGCATGTGGCCCTTCTTTTCACTACATCAGTTATCTTTGGGATAAATGCCCAGTAGTGCAATTGCTAGGCCATAGGGTAGCTCTATTTTTAAATCTCTGAGAAACCTCCACAGTTTTCCAAAGTGGCTGAAACAATTTGCATTCCCATCAATAGTGTAAGAGGGTTCCCATTTCTCCACAACCATTGTTGTTTCTTGCCTTGTCAATTTTTACCATTCTAACTGGTGTAAGGTGGTATCTCAATTTTTTTTTTATTAACATATAATGTATAATTTGTTTCAGAGGTACAGGTCGGTGATTCGTCAGTCTTACACAATTCATAGCACCCTCCATAGTACATATTCTCCTTAATGTCCATTCCCCAGCCACCTCATTTCTCCCACCCATCTCCCCTCCAGCAATCCTCAGTTTGTTTCCTGAGATTAAGAGTCTCTTATGGTTTGCCTCCCTCTCTGGTTTCATCTTGTTTCATTTTTCCATCCCTTCCCCTATGATTCTCTGTCTTTTTGAACTCCTCATATCAGTGAAATCATATGATAATTGTCTTTCTCTGACTGACTTATTTCACTTAGCATAATATCCTCTAGTTCCATCCACATCATTGCAAATGGCCAGATTTTGGTTTTATTTGATGGCTTCATAACATTCCATCCATTTCACATATATATAAAATATATATGAATGTATATGAAACATAAAATATAAATATAAGTATAAAATATATAATATAAAATATAAATATATATGTGTGTTTATATATAATACACACACATATAGAGATAACCCATCTTTTTTTTTAAAGATTTTTTTTTAATTTATTTATTTGACAGAGAGAGATCACAAGTAGATAGAGAGGCAGGCAGAGAGAGAGAGAGAGGGAAGCAGGCTCCCTGCTGAGCAGAGAGCCCGATGCAGGACTCGATCCCAGGACCCTGGGATCATGACCTGAGGCGAAGGCAGCGGCTTAACCCACTGAGCCACCCAGGCGCCCAATAACCCATCTTCTTTATCCATTCATCTGTTCATGGACATCTAGGCTTTTTCCATAGTTTGGCTATTGTGGACATTGCTGCTATAAACATTCAGGTTCATGTGCCCCTTTGCATCATGTAGTGATCCAAAGGGTAAATACACAGTAGTGCAACTGCTGGGTCATAGGGTAGCTCTCTATTTTCTACTTTTTGAGGAACCTCCATGCTGTTTTCCAGAGTGGCTACACCAGCTTGCAATTCCCACCAACAGTGTAGGAGTGTTCCCCTTTCTCCACATCCTTGTCAACACCTGTCGATTCCTGACTGGTTAATTTTAGCCATTCTGACTGGTGTGAGATGGTATCTCACTGTGATTTTGATTTGTATTTCCCTGATGCCGAATGATGTTGAGCACTTTTTCGGGTGTCTTTTGGCCATTTGGATGTCTTCTCTGCAGAAATGTCTGTTCTTTTCTGCCCATTTGATTGGATTATTTGGTCTTTGGGTTTTGAGCTCAATAAATTATTTATAGACTTTCCATACTGGCCTTTATCTCATATGCCATGTGCAAGTATCTTCTCTCATTCTGTCAGTTGTCTCTTGGTTTTGTTGACTGTTCCCTTTGTTGTGCAAAACTTTTTATCTTGATGAAATTCCAATTGTTCATTTTTACCCTTGCTTCTCTTGCCTTTGACAATGGTTCTAGGAAGAACTTGCTGCAGTTGAGGTCAAAGAGGTTGCTGTCTGTGTTCTCCTCAAGGATTTTAATGGATTCCTGTCTCACACTGAGGTCTTTCATCCATTTTGAGTCTATTTTTGTGTGCAGTGTAAGGAAATGGTCCAGTTTCATTCTTCTGCATGTGGCTGTCCAATTTTTCCAACACCATTTGTTGAAGAGACTGTCTTTTTTCCATTGGACATTCTTTCCTTTGTCAAAGATTAGTTGACCACAGAGTTGAGGGTCCATTTCTGGGTTCTCTATTCTGTTCCATTGATCTATGTATCTGTTTTTGTGCCAGTACCACGCTGTCTTGGTGATCACAGCTTTGTAAATGGCTTGAAATCAGGCAATGTGATGTCCCCAGCTTTTTCTTTTTCAATGTTTCCTTGGCAATTCAGGGTAACTTTTCTGGCTCCATGCAAATTTGTTCCAGCATTTGAAAAATGCCTTTGGTATTCTGACTGACATGGCATTGAAAGTATAAATTGTTCTGGGCAGCATAGTCATTTTTACAAGGTTTATTCTATGGATCCATAAGCATGGAATGTTTTTCCATTTCTTTGTGTCTTCCTCAATTTTTTTCATGAGTATTCTATAGTTTTCTGAGTACAGATTCTTTGCCTCTTTGGTGAGGCTAATTCCTAGGTATCTTATGGTTTGGGGTGCAAGTGTAGATGGGATCAACTCCTTAATTTCTTTTGCTTCTGTCTTGTTGTTGGTGTATAGAAGTACAACTGATTTTTGTGCATTGATTTTATATCCCAACACTTTACTGAATTCCTGTGTGAGTTCTAGCAGTTTTGGAGTGGATCTTTTGGGTTTTACACATAAAATGTCATATCATCTGCAAAGAGTGAGAGTTTGACTTCTTTGCTGATTTGGATGCCTTTAACTTCTTTTTGTTGTCTGATTGCTGAGGCTAGAACTTCTAGTACTATGTTGACTAGCAGTGGTGATAGTAGACAGCCCTGCCATGTTCCTGACCTCAGGGGAAAAGCTCTCAGTTTTTCCCCCACTGTGAATTATATTTGCTGTGGGTTTTTAATAGATGGTTTTTGTGATATTAAGGTATGTACTCTCTATGCCTAAACTGGGAAGAGTTTTGATCAAGAAAGGATGCTGTACTTTGTCAAATGCTTTTTCAGCATCTATTGAGAGTATCACATGGTTATTTTCCTTTTATTAATGTATTTTAGCACATCGACTGATTGGCAGATGCTGAACCAACCTTGCAGTCCAGGAATAAATACCACTTGGTTGTGGTGAATAATCCTTTTAATGTACTATTGGATCCTACTGGCTAGTATTTTGGTGAGAATTTTTGCATCCATGTTCATCAGGGATATTGGTCTGTAATTCTTTTTGATGGGGTCTTTGGTTTTGGGTCTCTGGTTTTGGTTTTGAGGTAATGCTGGCCTCATAAAATGAGTTTGGAAGTTACTCTTTTATTTCTACTTTTTCGAAGAGTTTCAGGAGAACAGGTATTAATTCTTCTTTAAATGTTGGTAGAATTCTCCTGAGAAACCTGGGCTCATTTGTAGGGAGATTTTTGATGACTCCTTCAATTTCCTTACTGGTTATGGGTCTATTTAGGTTTTCTATTTGTTCCAGGTTCAGTTTTGGTAATTTATACATCTATAGGAATGCATCCATTTCTTCCAGATTGTCTAATTTGCTGGTGTATAGTTGATCATAATATGCTCTTATACCTGTTTATATTTCTTTGGTGTTGGTTTTGATCTAACCTCTTTCATTCATGATTTTATTAATTTGGGTTCTTTCTCTTTTCTTTTTGATATGTCTGGCCAGGGGTTTATCAATCTTATTAATTCTTTCAAAGAACTAGCTTCCTAGTTTTGTTGATCTGTTCTACTGTTCTTTTGGTTCTATTTCATTGATTTCTGCTCTGATCTTTATTATTTCTCTTCTCCTGCTGGGTTTAGGCTTTCTTTGCTGTTCTTTTTCCAGCTCCTTTAGGTGTAAGATTAGGTTGTATATTTGAGACTTTCCTTGTTTCCTGAGAAAGGCTTATATCGCTATATACTTGCCTCTCAGGACCACCTATGCTGTGTCCCAAAGATTTTGAACAGTTGTGTTTTCATTTTCATTTGTTTCCATGAATTTTTAAATTCTTCTTTAATTTCCTGGTTCACCCATTCATTCTGCAGTAGGATGATCTTTAGCCTCCATGTATTTGAGTTCTTTCCCACTTTCCTCTTGTGATTGAGTTCTAGTTTCAAATCATTGTGGTCTGAAGATAAGTAGGGAATGATCCCAATCTTTTGGTCCTGGTTGAGATCTGATTTGTGATGCAGGATGTGATCTATTCTGGAGAAAGTTTCCATGTGCACCAGAGAAGAATATGTATTCTGTTGCTTTGGGATGGAATGTTCTGAATCTATCTGTGATGTCCATCTGGTCCAGTGTGTCATTTAAAGCCTTTATTTCCTTGTTGATCTTTTACTTAGATGATCTGTCCATTTCAGTGAGGGGGGTGTTAAAGTCCCCTATTATTGTATTATTGTTGATGTGTTTCTTTAATTTTGTTATTAATTGGTTTATATAATTGGCTGCTCCCATATTAGGGGCATAAATATTTAAAATTGTTAGATCTTCTTGTTGGACAGACCCTTTAAGTATGATAAAGTGTCCTCCCTCATCTCTATTATAGTCTTTGGCTTAAAAGCCAATTTGTCTGATATAATGATTGCCACCCAGCTTTCTTTTGTTATCCATTAGCATGGTAAATTATTTCCCACCCCTCGGTTTAAATCTGGAGGTGTCTTTGGGTCTAAAATGAGTCTCTCGCAGACAGCATATTAATGGGTTGTGTTTTTTAATCTATTCTGATATCCTGTGTCTTTTGATTTGGGCATTTAGCCCATTTACATTCAGGATAACTACTGAAAGATATGAATTTAGTGCCATTGTAAGATTTCTTTTTAAAGATTTTATTTATTTGAGGGACAGGGAGGGAGAAAGAGAGAGAGAGAGAGAGCACAAGTTGGCAGAGAAAAAGAGAGACATTCCCCACTGAGCCAGGAGCCTAATGTGGGACTTGATTCCAGGACCTTGACATCATGACCTGAGCCAAAGGCAGATGCTTAACTGACTGAGACACCCAGCACCCTGAAGGCCACATTAAGATTTTAAAATTTTTGTCCTAAGTAATGTGGATCACCTATGTGACTTTTTAAAAATTATAGTAATACAATCAAATTCAAGCTTCTCAGAAAAGAGGAATTAATCATACACTAAAACAGTGTACCAGAGAAGCCAATCGAAAGATTTTAACAGCCCCAAGAAGAACCTAGAATATGAGATGGAAGAATGGATAGAACTCTACTAGCAATCTCCACATTTCTGGTTTATTCTTTTCTAACTAATCCTTTTGGTCTCTCAGGCCCATGAGCTTATCTTCCCTTACAAATGCAGATAAGTGGGGGGAAGGGCAGATGGCCAAGGCCAATCTTCCAAGCAATCTGATATTCATTATATCATATTATATATATATTATATACACACATATATATAATATCATATCATACCATATTGCCACTCCATATGTGCCAGACTTACTCTCTTTGCTCTACATTTATTTGTATTATATAATGTACAGTGGTTTGGCCACTTTTCTTTTCTATCCATTTCTTTGAAGCCCAATTTGTGCCTCATCTATATACAGAAAATCTCCCTATGCTCTCTTAGTCTAGATAAATTACTCTGGATTCCTTACTCTCAAAACATATATTTTTTTTTCTTTTTTTTTAAAAAGATTTTATTTATTTACCTGACAGAGGGCAAGAGAGATCACAAGTAGGCAGAGAGGCAGGCAGAGAGAGAGAGAGAGGAGGAAGCAGGCTCCCTGCTGAGCAGAGAGCCCAATGCGATGTGTGGCTCCATCCCAGCATCCTGAGATCATGACCTGAGCCGAAGGTACAGGCTTAACCCACTGAGCCACCCATGTGTCCCAAAAACATATGTTTTCTTAAATATCTTGGTATTTTATTAAATTTTGCCTTCAACTATTTTTTAAGTATCTCTTTAAAATTTGTATTTTATCAATAAAAATTCTAGGTATTTCAAGATGGGTATTATGTCTGATAATTCCCTATATGCCTCCCATTATGCCACACACATAGTGAATGTAATAAAATAAAACACACAGTGAATGCTCAATAAATGTTTGCATAGCTAAATAATAAAATTAGATGCATAAAACTACTATTTATAAAATATATTTTAAAATGTTATGAGGTATCATTGTTGGCAGGGTTTATAAAATACTTATATGGACCAGTTTAAACTATTATTTATAAAATATATTTTAAAATGTTATGAGGTATCATTGTTGGCAGGGTTTATAAAATACTTATATGGACCAGTTTAAATTTAGTTACAGGATAGATTTACTTTACTCCACCTAGCCCACAAGATAAGGAAGTACCTTATCACCAGTTATTCAGACAAGGGTATTCTCACTGAGGAGGGAACCCTTTCCCATATTTCTAAAGATCTTCATTTGTCATCTGGATTATTGTATTAGCCGACTCTCTCTGGCCTTGGTTCTCTTTTAATGTTTTCAACAGTGCTGCCTAAGGAATCCTTTTAGCGCCTAAATCCAAAGGCTCACTGCCCTGGTCTAAACCCTTCAGTGGATTCTTCTACCATTAGGATAAAATCCGCACTAGCATGACACTCAATGTCCACTATGATCAAGCATCTCTCCACCTATTTCTCTTGAGTTTTCCATTGCCAGTCATCCAGCGATATACCAGACATTCTGTATTTTCTCTCACCCACACCATCCTGACTGAAACTACTCACTCTTCAAGCCTTTAACAGAGGAACTTTCTCCTACAATCACTGAGATAAAGACCTGACGTTTTCACCCATCAGTAACCAATGGTCACCTTGCGATATAAATCATAACTTCTACAGACCAGGGACAGGGTCTGAACTCTTTTTAATTAGTTACTAGCACATGTCCTGGTATTCAGTGGATTCTCAATTAGAATATGCTAACTAAATGGTTGTGTGGGAGAGAACACTGGTACCCAAAGGTGAGGTTTAAAAAGCTCTAATTGCTGGGGATCCTGGGTGGCACAGTCAGTTAAGCATTCAACTCTTGGTTTTGGCTCAGGTCATGATCTCAGGGTCGTGAGATGGAGCCCTGCATCAGGCTGTGCACTCAGCACAGAGTCTGCTTAAGAATCTCTCCCTCTCCCTCTCTCACTCCTGTTCATGATCTCTCTCTCTAAAATAAATAAGTAAATCTTAATTTAAAAAAAAAAGCTAAAATTGCTTAAATGGTCAGAAGAGCAATTTCTGCATTTTGTGCCAAAATAAATTGGATTTTGGATAGGACTGAGTAAATATTCCCAGAACAGAAAAAATTTAGACTATTTAAAAGCATCTTAATTAAAAGTTCCTGAAAATATATAAAATCATTTTTTTTAATAAACAGGTTTTGCATAACCTCACTGACCACACCATCTGTTAAGCATTTTAGTAACGTTACTGAGAGTGAATTGCATTTTCTAAGTTTGGCCCATCAGTCATCTGTTCTGTGTGGTAAAAGGCATGGCATTTTTATCATGTTCAAATTGCAAGTAATTTAGCATTTCTGAAAGTTCTTTGGTGATTTGAGTCATATTCAGACAGTAATTATGATTTGTTTGAAAATGGACCATAATATGTGATTATTGTATCATATACATTGAAATGCATTTATTGACTTTCTAAGTTTTGAGTACAGTAATTACCCTGGAATGAAGCAAAGCCAATTTTACTTGTTTTTATCAACTTCAAAACGTGCAAGTTAATGAGATTTATACACTGATAATTTTTATTGTTTTACTTGCTCTGTTATGAATGTTAGCATCTCAAATCAATATATTATCCCTTTGATCTGATAGCCATCAGAGGAATAGTGGTTTTATTCTCTTACATTTTTTCACATAGGCAGTACTCTAGATCATGAGGACAAGTCAAAATGGAAGGCTTTTATTCCCCAAAGGGTCTTTTATGATTGCTCAGCAGTAATGCCCTCCCTTCTTCTACTTCCCCACAAGCCCCAAGTGAATGGAATAGCAGTCTTACAACCACTGGTGAGACTAGCCCAGGAATTTTACATTCCTAGTAATGATAAGTCTTTGATTCATTCACTTGTTCTTTCATTTACATGTATTTAGTAATCATTTCTTAAATGGTAGTCACCATTATAGGCATGGAAGGATTCTCAATAGAGAAAAAGGCATGCTCTCTGCCTTCACAGACCTTATAATGTGGTACGGGACAAAAGTATAGAAACAGACTAAGTAAGATAGCAGTATGTGCTATGACCCAAGAAATAAAGAACATTCGGTGAATGTATAGTTAAGGACAGGAAAAGCTTGGAGAATAGGAAAAAACTTCCTCACCAGGGTGACAGCTCAACTGAGAGCTAAGTAACAGAGGAGGAAGCTCCTGGCCTAAGTGATGCAAGATGTTTATGTATAAGATCAGCTCTGAATCCTGGAAAGAAAAGCAATTCGGACCATGTGGTCCAAAAAGTACCAAAACAGTCATAATTGTTCTTAACAAGCATTACTCCTTTCCACCTTTACTGGAAATTGCTGCATTCATTGTTAAATGAGTCAGTAGCAGGTCTCATCACAAAGGGCTAACCTTGTACTTTTGCTCTCCTTTGAGAAAAATGCAGAGTTCTGCCAGCTTTTCCCTGTTTAATCATGTGTTAAATCTCAAGAGCTCCTTTTAGGACATTTTTTTCTTTAAATGAGTCCCTTAACAAGTCTAGATGCTAAAATCACACATCCTCACCTGAATATACTTCAGAAGGTTTGGTGCTATGCACGAGTCTTCATTAGGAAAGTGACAGAGCCTTGATTGTTATTTAATTTGGAGAAAATGATACCTCGTGTCTGGGCATGTTAGTTTGTGGATTTAAAAATAAATGTGAGATCTCAGAGTCAGGTGGACTTAGCTCGGGCTGTGTGGAATTCTGAATAGGGAAAATGATTCAATGATTTAGGACAATTCAGGGGACTATTTTTATTCATTCTTTAATTTTGCATTTTTAAAAGATCCTCATATTATTTGTAAATTCACTATAAGAAGTGTTTAGTATATGACACTTTTCATAACACACATCTATTTCTACACTGAATTCGAAGTGCATATAATTGATCTGTAATTAGAACTTTGTAGGGTCTTGAGCAGTAAATTCCTTCCTTTCAAAGGGCTTCTGTTATGTCATGTATAAAATGAGGGAGCTGATTTAGATAACAAAGGGAAAACACCTGAAAAACATGGCAATTTCCACATTTTACACCCATACTATGTACCATTACTAAACCACAGCACTCCTTCTTACTGAAGCCAAGTGCCACTTCAGAATCATTCTTGGCCCAATGCCGTAGGCAACTGTAAATCAGAGCTAGAACAGAAAATAAAACATTCTTATCATGCTTTGGCCAGATCTCTTCTGCCTCTTATGCCACCAGCAGTCCTCAAATAGGATAATTCTATGGAGTGTTGTACTAGTTTTATTTTCATTTTTTTTAATGTTATTTTTAAAAGAGATCTATTTATCTTGAGAGAGAGTGAGCCAGCAACCACAGGTGGGATGGGCAGAGGGAGAAGGAGAGAGATTCTCAAAGAGACTCCCTGCTGAATGTGAGCACTCCCTGCTGAATGTGGCCTTGATCGCACAACCCTGAAATTATGACCCTTAAATCACTGACTTGAGCTAAAACCAGGAGTTGGATGCTTAACCAACTAAGTCGCCCAGGCACTCCATGGAGTGCAGTACTGGTTTTAGTTCTTAATGTTGCTTTTATTCAAAGAATAGATGCATATTAAAAAACAATCTCAGGTAAGCAAAATAATAAAAGGAGAAAGAATAATCACTCTTACTTAATCCCATACCTAGAAATAGCTCTTATTAATATATTGAGAATTTTTATTTTTTTAGCACTATACATAGTGCTAAATTTTCTTAAGAATGCTTTAGTTGGACCTATTTTTTATTCTCAAAATGTTTGGTCCCCAGATGAACAAGGTTTCTTTATTTTGAATACCTATGGATTAACATGATCATTTTCAAGGCATTTTGATGATTTTTTTTTTTTTTTTAACATGAGGTCTCATTTTTACTGGCCAATTCTCCTCTTTTCTCCAAGAAAGCAAATTCTCCTGTGACCAGTTAATGTCTTTATAACTAGAGGCCAAATGGCTCCTTAGGCTGAGGACCCTTATTTCATGGCCTTAAAAGCCCTCACGTCCCAGCAGGTCCAAAAGGCCCACTGGAGACAAACTGTTTTATTCATTCTTAGTTGGTGCCTTCTTCTTTATTCTCTTTATAGCAGAAAGGTAATCTGTCCAAAACTTGTAAGGAATACAAGCCTGTATGTTAGGTCAGAGGGAACATAGTGAAACAGAATATAGAGGAAAGATAACCTCTAACAGTATGTTTAAGAAATGAAGACACTAGTGGCTCTTATAGTTTTTAAAACATAATACAACTTTATAATATCTAAATTTCAGGGAAATAAAGTATTCTATTACAAAGTATCTCTAGCAACCTTGTTATTTATCCACAGCTAAATTTCTAGGTTTCTCGTATTTCAGTATACACCTTAAGAAAATATACTACTTATAATATACATATCCTACTATACAGTGTATATTTTCAGTGTGTATATATATATATACACATATACTCAAATATATACTTAATATATAAAACACATACTTCAATATATTTATGTATTTATATAAAATACAAAATTGTATTTACTATAAAATATATATTTAAATACATATTTGTGCATTTCACATATATATTCCTTATACTATATATATATATATATATACACACATATACTTAAAAGACACCATTTAGTTTTCATATATTGAAAATGCAGTAATTATGTAATTAAGAAATTGAGCACTATACCCAGTCTTTCTATCCTAAAGGTATGCTCCAGGAATTCTCCGCTCGCCTACATTACCTCTTCATCCCCTAGAGGATCATCTTCATTAGCATATAAAAAGATATTGGCCTATTCTAAAAAAATCATTAAACTCAATAATAAGAAAATACACTACTCAATAAAAAAATGGGCAAAAGATCTGAGCAGACACTTCAAAGAAGATACACAAATGCTTAATCTAAGCATATAAAAAGATGTTTCACATCATATATCATTTATGAAGTGTAATAAAAATAAAAATAAAATACTATGATTAATACCTATCAGAATGACTAAAATCTAGAATACTGAAAACACAATACTGGTGAGAATGTGGAGCAACAAGAACTCTTATTCATTACTGGTGGGAATGCAAAATGATGATGACTCCACTTTGGAAGACATTTTGGTGGTTTCTTAACAAAACTGCTGAACATAATTTTACCATAAAATCTAGCAATTACACTCCTTGGTATTTATTCAAATGAGTTTCCAATGGACTGCATGTTTGTGTCCCCACAAAATTGTATACTGAAATCCTAATGCCAATGCGATGATATTGTGTTAAGCCTCTGTCTTCGGCCCAGGTCATGATCCCAGGGTTCTCGGATCGAGCCCCACATCAGGCTCTCTGCTCAGCAGGGAGCCTGCTTCTCCCTCTCTCTCTGCCTGCCTCTCTGCCTACTTGTGATCTCTGTCAAATAAATAGATAAAATGTTTAAAAAAAAGAAGAGGCTGGAAAGCTAGCTATCTGGCTTTCTTTCCACCAAGTAAGGATACAAGAATTCAGCAGTCTGCCCTAAAAATCCTCTGTATTTCATGTATTCCTCATCCCTAAACCCTGGCAACACTGACGTTTTCATAGTGATTTAATGTCACATGGTTGGAATCAAACAGTACACAGGCTTTTCAGGTTGGTTTCTTTCACTTAGTCATATGCATTTATGCTTCCTCCATGCCTTTTACAGCTTGATAGCTCATTTCCTTTTAGCACTGAATAATATTTCATTGTCTGGATGTACCATATTATCCATTCACTACTGGAGGACATCCTGATTGCTTTCAAGTTTTGGCAATCATGAATAAAGCTGCTATAAACATTTGTGTGGATTTTTATGTGAATATAAGTTTTCAACTACTGTGGGCAAATACCGAGAAGCACAATTGCTGGATCATACGGCAAGAGTATGCTTAGTTTTGTAATAGAACACCAAACTGTCTCCTAAAGTCGCTATACCATTTTGCATTCGCACCAGGAATGGATGAGAGTTTCTCCTGCCTTACATCCTTGCCAGCATTTGGTGGTGTCTATCAGTGTTCTAGATTTTGGTCATTGTGTACAGTGGTACTTCACTTTTTTTTTATTTGCATTTCCCTGATAACATATGATGAAGAACATTGTTTCATATGTTTATGCTTATTTTCCATTTGCATAACTTCTTTGGTGAGCTATCTGTTAAAAAAATTAATCAGGTTATTTTCTGATTTTTGGGTTTTAAGAGGTCTTTTTATATTTTAGATGAGACTCCTTTATCAGGTATGTCTTTTGTTAATATTTTCTCCAACCTGTGTCTTATCTCTTTGTTCCCTTGACAGTGCATTCACAGAGCAAAAAATTTCGGTTTTAACATACAGCTTATCAATTCTTTCTTTCATGATTGGGTCTTTGGTGTTTTAGCTTAGGAATCATGACCAGGGGCACCTGGGTGGCTCAGTGGGTTAAAGCCTCTGCCTTCAGCTCAGGTCATGATCCCAGGGTCCTGGGATCGAGCCCCACATCGGACTCTCTGCTCAGCGGGGAGCCTGCTTCCTCCTCTCTCTCTCTGCCTCCTCTCTGCCTGCTTGTGATCTCTGTCAAATAAATAAAATCTTTAAAAAAAAAAATATCATGACCAAACACTACATCATCTAGATTTTCCTCTGTGTTTGCTTCTAGTACTTGTTCTAGTACTTGTATAGCTCTAATAGCTTCTAATTTATCCGGGGGTGAGTTTTATATCCATATAATCATATTATGTATTCTTATATTCTATAATTAGTATCTTCTCTTTACTTGCTTATGCTGGCTGATGCTTTCAAGACAATATTCTGCAATAACATTAACAGTGGGTCCTTTATTTTCTGTGTGTCTTTAATAGAAATGTTCCTGGAGTTTTGACAGTGGTGACGCTGATTTAGTGTTTTTATTATATATATTTTATAGGTAATCTAAAGTTATATTTTAAGTTGTCTCTTTGGCCTAAGTGTAGTTAAGTAGAAAGTAATTGTCTTTCTCTACTCAGATATGCTTTTTCTGCTTTTTAATTAACTTTTGGCTATATAGCACTTTGAGCAGTGAATGACTTCTATGAAACATCTACTTTCTGGTATCAACAGAACTTTATTTTGAAGCCTAATATGTGGTCAATTTTTGTAAATGGTACATAGTTCCTTGAAATATATTCTCTATTCTCATATTATGTTCACCTTAACTAGCTTATTGTTTATTTTTTTCTCACTTATTTCTAGGGCAATTTGAAATATAATGGACTGAAAAATGTTAGTCACACTATTATTTCTGTAAATGTTTCTTTACTTTTCTTATTAATTTTATACCCTGACTTTTGTTTCTATAACTCTTTGTTTCTTAAAGATTCATGACATAGAGATCTTAACTCTATTAAAATGGGATTATTAAATATCATTAGGTGTCCCACTTCTCTGAATGGGGTGGAAAACAAGAACTCCCCTTGTTTGTAGGTTAAAAAATGATTTTTTTTGTACAAAGATGTTATTTTGCATGAGGATATTGTTATTGTACAATAATTTTGCATAAGGATATTGATCTCAGAGCGTGAACTGCCAATGATTTTTTTATATAGTATTAGGAATAATTTTGCCTTAAGACACCCACATTTTGGGACATTTGGGTGGCTCAGTTAGTTAAGAATCTGCCTTCAGCTCAGGTTATGATCCCAGGGTCTTGGGATCAAGTCCTGCCATTAGGCTCCTTGCTGGGTGGGGAGGCTGCTTCTCATTCTGCCTGCCTCTTCCCCTGCTTGTGCTCTCTCTCTGATTCTCTTTCTCTGACAAATAAATAAATAAAAGGTTTAAAAAAAAAAGACACCCACATTTTTTTCAACCAAGGTCTTCTTTGTAAGCATAAATAACAAACTGAAAGACAGCCATCACAGTTTAGAAGTTTAATCTGAATCCATGGTACAGGATGGATTAATCCAGAAAGGAATGATCTTTACAGCCTCCTTATAGAAACTGATGTGGCAATTTACAAGAATTTTTGTGTATTGTTTCATAAATATATGAATATTTTCTTGATAGTCTGTATTAAATATTTTAAAGGAAGGGAAACCAAACTGTGCTAAGGACTTGATAACCCTTGCTCCTGATTCTTAAGATTCTTACGATATACTAATGTTTTCTTTCCTAATCTATATACAAACCAACCCAGTAAGAGCCAAAACAGTAGGAAAAGTGCTACTTATCCCATTGAGAGGAATAAATAAGATTCTTTATAGATGACGATGATGGCATTGAGGTTTTCTTACCAGTGCAAAAGTTTATAACTACACTCAAAATAAAGTTTGACGTCCTAAATAGATTAGTTGAGTTTATAAATTTTATCTTGCCTGCACATAATTTCCTGTGTTAAAGATTTCACAGATAAATCCAGAATACATAATGCAACACAGCAAGTGATAAAATGTATCTTAAGTTCAGGAACAGAACTGCTATTAGTCTTCTATGATAGTAAAACATTGCTGGACTGTGTTTGAACTCCACCTGCCATTAAGTATTATTCACACACAGTCACACTTACACACTCATTAGATAAGTGAATATATTGAGAAAAGTAACATTTCAGTGATTATGAATGCTGGTGACTAGAGCAGTGATCTAGAGTCTGCAGAATCCTTTTTTTTTTTTTTTTTTTAAGATTTACTGATTTATTTGAGAGGGAGAGAGAGAGGAGCTATGGGAGGTGTTGGGGCAGAGGGAGAAGGACTGACTGAGAAGCCAGATATAGGGCTCCATTTCAAGATTGTGAGATCACAACCTGGATGAAACCAAGAGTCTGAAGCTTAACCCACTGGGCTACCCAGGTACCCCTAGATTCTGCAGAATTCTTAATTCAAATTGCAAAAGAAATGCTGCTGATAATAAAAACGGAAAACACTTCTACCTAATAGAAAACCTGTTCTTTAAGAGCAAAGCAATAAATACTATTTATCATATCTTGCACAGTACTTTATATATTAAAGATGTGTGATTCATGCTTGTGCATTGATAGATATATCAGGCTGCTATACAGCCAAGCTATTAAAAAAAAAAAGCATCTATTTGTTATAGATTATCCACTGGCTACTACTTTAATGCAGTACCCTTAGGAAACTATTCATATAAAATTCAATTAAATCCTTTCTTTTGAATAGAAATTTTTTATGTAGAGGGATAATACTTTTCCCTCCTCACCACACCTCCTCACTGGAGTCAAGTGCTCCATTGAACTGGAGGAAATGGATGTGACTTAGCAAAAGTATGTGTACAATTTATAAATACGTCTCGGTGGTTGGTTGAAAGTAAGAACTATACAAGTCAACAAATCCTGTGGCCAGCGTGTCATTTTGGGCTTCACAAGAGATGAGGTAGTGTACCTTTAGAGTGGATTAAAACTTGTTTGACCAAATGGTTTCAGGTCTGAGTTCACACGTTTAAAAAAAAAAAAAAAAAGGCGCCTGCCGGCCGAGGAAAACAATGCAAAGATGCCCATCCCTAGACAGCACCCCAGCTGACTCTCCATTGTGTGTCATATCAAATAACCAGACACCAGTTCTTCATGCTGATGCTTCAAGAGGAGCAACTGGGCGTCTTGGAAACAAAGTCAGGGAGACCCTCCAGCAGCCGCTTCTCCGTTCAGCCGGGGCTGAATCCAAACAGCGGAGCTCTTCTCTCACCCACCCACGTGGGTCTCCTGGACACGAGCCTCGCTGTTTTCAAAGTTAGATGTTTTGAGGGCTTGTGTCTCAGAGGCAGGTCTTAAAAGCTGGGGGTGCTGGGTGTGAGGTTTGAACCCTTCCCTCCTCAGGAAGAAACTCCCAGTTTGAGGTCCTTCCCGCTTGTAGGTCCCCAGCCCCGCTGTGGTGGGGTTTCTGGCGGGCCTGCGTCCTGGCCTCTCCCCTCTCCTACCTGCTTTCATGTGGGCCTTCTCTCCTTCCTGCAGGCTTAGGTGTTGTTAAGCGGTTGTTGCTCCTTAGAAGTTGTTCCACGCATCTGTAGCACCCGTTTGTAGCACCCGTTTGTTTCCGGGAGGAGACGAGACCAGGGTCCTCACGTCGCCATCTTGAATCGCAACTGCACGTTTCGTCCAAGTGGAAGCAGCCGCGCGAGATAAGGGAAGAGAGGTCAAAGGCGCTCTACACACAGGCAGTGAAAGGAAGTGGGGCAGGTGTATTTAGCTTAAAATGAGAATGTTTAAAACAAAAAGGAATTAATGCTTGTAAGACGTAGGGTCAAAAATAAAACAGCAGAAAATAAAAAAGTCCTTTTATTCTGTTTAAAATTACCTAGTGGATTCCCATCATATTCAGAGAAAGACGGAACCTCTAAAACAGTGGTTGTCAATGATGTGGGAAGAGTGGATTTTAGCGTCTAAGGATATTTCACAGAGTCAGGAGACATTTTTGGTTGCCATCATGAGAGGGACGAGCGTGCTCCTGGAATCTAGTGGGTAGAGGTCGGGATGCTGCTGAACATCCTTCGGAGTACAGGACAGTCCCTCACAACAAAGAATCATCCAGCTCAAAGTGTAGGTACTGAGGTTGAGAAAGACCTAAACGAGACTTCAAGACCCTTCTTAACAAGCTCGGGTCACTTCTTTCTCGTCTCCAGCTGTCCATGTATTTGCTGAGCCCCAACCATAATGGCTTCCTCGCTCTTTCTAATATGTTTCTTCCTCAAAAGTCTTATACTATTCCCCCTCTTTAGAAGACACTTTCCTCAAATGACAGCATGGTCTATGTCTTCATCTCTTTCCGTGTTTTGCTCTCAGTAAGCACTTCTTGAACTCTCTGCTTAAACTTTTCATCACAACCACTGTCCTCATGGCCTATGCTCCTTCCTTTCTCTATATTGCATTCATTTATTTTATTGCCTACCTCTCCCCACTATCACGTAAACCTAAAAGGTAAGGAATTGTATCTATTTTGTTCCCTCCTGTATTCCTATTTCTGGGAATCGTATTTTTGAGGGAATAAGTAAAAGGAAGAGCTGTACAAAATTTCTCATGTAAAGCATTATATCAGTATGAACAAAGAAAAATTTGGGACAAATTGATAGTACCTATAGGAAGACGAACTTCAGTGAGTACAATCTATTGAAGCATCAAAAAAGAATTGATACAGAGCTCTATGTTGCAGATTTCTTTATGCTCAAGCAATGATAAAATAATCACTGAACAAGGATAAAAGATGAGTTTCAAACATTAGCTCTTCAAGTTTCTGATGAGTTACGAGGTGGTAATAGGCACAAACTTTGGACTTAGACTTATCCAGGCTTGACTGCAGTTCTACCACTTTGCGTATTTACTGTGAATCCTTGGGAAAATTACTGAATCTCTCTGAGCATTACATTACTTTTTATGTAAAATAAGGATAGCAATAATATATTCTGCAAAAGATCAATTAGAGGAGTAAATAAGATATTCTGTGTGAAGTACCTGACACATAGTTAAATGCATATGTTTAATAATAATAATGATTTAAAAATAAATAATACTTACTAGTGCTAATATAATATTTTTCCAGAGTATATAACATTGGCTTTTTTATTTTGAGTATTTCAGATTTGTTATCTCTACCTTAATACCCACCATATTTTTCCTAGACTCTCCCTAAGGACAGAAGCTTAATCAATCTTCAGTGCCAGTATAGAATTATTATACTACTCTTCTGTCAACCCGGGCCCTCTCTCAAAATACTTAGGATAAGTTCTCAGTCTCAATGCTGACATGCCTATTACATTTTTTAAGTGTTTAGAGATTGTATTTGCGGAATAAAAATAAGATTTGTATTTGTAGAAATTTTCCTATAGCTCTTCTTAACTGCTGTGCTGTCAGTCTACTACAGGGCACTACTAGATTCTGATCACTATGCAACATAAATTTTTGATGTAAGTGGTAAAGATGATTATAGAGCAGGATAAAGAGGGTCAAAATCTTGGTACAAGTAAAAAGTTAGAGCTATTATCTGAAACTGATGCCAAAGACAAGATTGTATATGAGATGCAATGTTCAAAAATTCACTTCTGAGTATAAAAGAAAATGGCATCATGGAAGAAAACAATTCTACTCATTTAAAAGTGACCAATAGTAGTGGATAAATAAATAGTATTTATTATCCTATATATAGTTATATAATAATGATTTATCCTATATATGATTATGTGGTGATTCTTGGTGGCATATTACTGTCATTTTGATAATTAATTTTGTATGTCAACTTGACTGGGCTAAGGTTCCTCAGATAATCAGTAAAACTTTATTTCTTGTTGTGTTTGTCAGGGTGTTTCCAAAAGAAATTAGTACTTGAATCAGTAGACTGGATAAGAAGGTTGCCCTTGCCAGGGCAGTTGGGTGTCATCCAATCCTTTGGGAGGCCTGAATAAAACAAAAAGGTAAGGAAGAGTGAGTTTGCTTTCTGCCTGAGCTGGGATATCCATACTTTCCCGACCCTGGACATTGAGCTGGGACATCCATATTTTCCTGCCCTTGGACATTAATCCTCCTGGTTTTGGGGCTTCTGCCTCAGACCAGGACATACACCACCAGTTCCCCTGGTTCTCAGGCCTTTGGACTTGGACTGAATTACATCACTGGCTGTGCAGACAGCAGATTGAAGGACTTACAGGCTTCCAAAATCATGTGAGCCAATTCCTGTAATAAATCTTCTCCTATGTATATCTATATATCCTATTGGTTCTGCCTTTCTGATGAACCCTGACTAATACACAGGTGTCTGTCAGTTCAGGCTGCCATAACAGAACACCACAGGCTGAGTGGCTTAATCAACAGAAATTTATATCCTTAAGAGTTCCACAGGCTAGGGGCGCCTGGGTGGCTCGGTGGGTTAAAGCCTCTGCCTTCGGCTCAGGTCATGATCCCAGGGTCCTGGGATCCAGCCCCACGTCGGGCTCTCTGCTCTGCAGGGAGCCTGCTTCCTCCTCTCTCTCTGCCTGCCTCTCTGCCTAGTTGTGATTTCTCTCTGTCAAATAAATATTTAAAAAAAAAAAAAGAGTTCCACAGGCAAGAAGTCTCAGATCAATCAGCAGGATTGGTTTCTCGTAAGAAATGTCTGACTGGCTTGTAGATGCCCACCTTCTCTCTATGCCCTCACATAGCTTTTCCTAGGTGTGTGCATGCCTACAGACAGACAGACAGAGAGAGAGAGAGAATGAGAGAGGGAGAGAGAGATCTTCCTCATTTTATGATCCATATTGTAAGATCCATTGGGATTAGGGCCCTATGCTTATGACTTCATTTAACCTTAATTACCTCCCAAAGGTCTACAGTTTAGGGAGATACAATTCCGTTCATATCAATCCTTTCAGGTGTGCACCCCCCAAATATGCCATTTAAAAGCATGCCTTCCAAAGGCTCAAAATGTTTGAGAATTAGACACTAAGGATCTCAGGATCCTCGACATCTTAATAATTACAATGCATCCTGTCACTCCCCCCCCAATAATTCATTAGATTTAATGCCTCAATTATGTGTTTCAACAAATTCTGTAATTTTGTCGTTTCATCTACTAACTGATGAAAGTTGAGGAATTAACCTAAAAATTACACTCCTGACTTTTATTCCATAGGTCACCCTCTTCTAGTGTCCAGGTACCATAATACTATAATGTATCCAGTACAAACTTAATAAATCTTGAACTACATGTGGCTCATAGTATCCCTACTGATGATGGTAAGCTAGGTGGCTCTGCTGAAACTCTTACACTGTCTCAATTCCTATCACTATACTTTCTGGATTTTCTGATGACTGTATTTTAGTCACATGAATACAACTTTTTTTCCCCTCAACTGATAGAGGAAAGGAAAATGAGAGAAGGAAACAGGGAGAGAAGAGAAATAAGAAAGAGGGAAGAAGAAGAGGGAGGAAGAGAGGGAGAGAGAGAGGAAGGGAGAGAGAAATAGAGAACAATTTAAAAAAAGAGGTCATTTCATTGGCCACCTCTCATGGGCTGGAGTGACCTTGAAATGACAGAGTCAGTTTCCTGTTTTCTCATTCATTCTCAAATACTCGGATACTCAGAGTATATCATGTGATAGGGGATTCTAGGATTTATAGATATATAATTTTTATCATATCACCTTTTAGTATGAACATAGTGGACACACTGTATATTTTATTTTACATGGACATTTTAAAGAATTACAACCTATTTCTGACAGCATATAATTCTTACCTTACCATTTGGCTTTGAAAGCAAAACCCATTTCCTATGTTTCCATTGCATAAATCCTAATTTCAGAAAATTAAATCTGTAATATTTTGTATCATAGAGACAGGACGAATTTTTCAAACTGAAGTAGCTGCATAGAGACAACCATATTATCATTAAGAATTGGTACTTCACATCTTCTCCAACACTTGTTGTTTACGATCTTGCTGATTTTGGCCATTCTGATTCGTGTAAGGCCACAGTCACCAAACTGTGGAAAGAGCCAAGAAGCCCTTCAACAGACGAATGGATAAAGATGTGGACCATATATGCAATGGAGTATCGTGCCTCCATCAGAAAGGATGAATATCCAACCTTTGTATCAACATGGATGGGCCTGGAGGAGATTATGCTGAGTGAAATACGTGAAGCAGAGAGAGTTAATTATATCTGAGAAACAAACAGGGTTTTGAAGAGGGGTGTGTGAGTGGGGAGTTGGGTGAGCCTGGTGGTGGGTATTAAGGAAGACATGTATTGCATGGAGTACTGGATGTGGTGCATAAACAATGAATTTTGGAACACAGAAAAAAAATTAAATTAAATTAAAAAAAAGAAGAATTGGTACTTCTCAAAAGAATAGTAGTTAAGTTACCTGTTGTCTCTTCTCTAGCAATATAAATACTGATTTTTAAAAATAACAGTTCTCCATAATTTAGTCCTCCACACATTATGATGCCTCACAAAAAAAGCTTTTCAAATATGTTTGTCCTTCCTTTAGGTGAAAGAGCCTTTGAAAAGGTACGATGTCTTACTAGAATTATAACAAAATGATAAGCAGTGGTTCCTGGGGTTGCAATAGTGAACTATATGCACAAGTAAAATTAGTCAAATCTTCCTTATTTAATTACATTATAAAGATAGAGTCCTTAATGGAATTTCTCATCTTTTTAACTTTGGGCATTATATATGGAGGCCATATAAAGAATACATCTACAAGTATCATCAAATAGTATTTTCAAAGATGCCTGAACTATTGGAACAAAATCACTCTGATTTCATGTGTTTTTGTTTTTGTTTTGCACTTAAATTAATCCTCAGCTGAGAAAAGTGGTTCTTAATACTTATGACTATAGTTGTGTTAATTCAGATAATGAAAAATAAGGTTATCAGCAGGAAAGAACAGCTTTGTGTCTTGAATTGCAGTTTTCTTATACTTTACAGAGGAAATTAAATATTCACATTGTCTCCATGTAGAGAGATTTTGTGGTAGGAATAGACACTGTAATTTGCCTGTGGTACAAATATTCCTATCACACTCACTCAGGAATGCCCAGAATCTAAATTACAATACAACTATTTCAGTCAAGATGGATTCAAAACCCAAACTGTAAAACCATCAGGGTCCTCAGAATATACAGATGTGTGTGTGTGTGTAGATGTAGAGATATGTGTGTGTGTGTGTGTGTGTGTGTGTGTGTGTGTGTGTGTAAGTCAGGCACTGAAAATATAGACGCTAATACACTTGGAGATATATATATATTGTATATACCACTCTTTACTTTGGTAATACAGATAAAAAGAAGGAAAAGAAGGCATGATGAGAAAAGAAGAATCATAAAGAAGACAAAATCACCATTTCAGATATAAATGAAATGCAGCTATCTTCATATTAACATCTGGGTGATTATGAAGCTTTCATTTTGATTTGTTTTCCAAGCTGTCAAGAAAAGCACACTCACGTGTTGTACTTATTGAATGCCATTACCTGAATATTAACAATTAAGCTGCCTTTTAAGAGATACAAAGTGATAGAAATTCTGAGTGTTCTTTCTTCACTACCCTTTCGTGTTTATTTGTAGATTTGGGTTGATGGAATGTTTACTGAATTATGAATGGTTACTTTAAAAATGAAATGCAATTTTCCCCCTGTTTTTTCTCTACCTCTTTTAAGAAAAATTCTAGACCATAGTGAAAAATTCACCCCAGTAATAGCCTAAAGAATAGTCATTATTTTGAAAAGAAGATAGCTATTGCTTAAGCAGTATTAGCAATACTGTATGATGAGACTAATTCCATCAAGCCCTTTTGTATACAAGCCATATCTACATAATACCTCCCAGGAAAAGAAAATAAGAGTTTTGTATGTCTGTAGAATAAATAGTAGAGGAAGACTGGAATAGTCTATCTATTAATAACCTAAGAGATTTTCCCCTCAATTCCTTGTTTTCAGCTATCCTTTACTGCTTCAGCATTTCTTTCAGTATTTACTGCAATTTTAAGATTTTCTCCAACCTGGGGCATCTGGGCTCAGCGGGTTAACCCTCTACCTTATGCTCAGGTTATGATCTCAAGGTCCTGGGATAGAGCCCTGAATCTCTGCTCCCTGCTGAGCAGAGAGCCTTCTTCTCCCCCCCCCCCACCCCGCTCCCAGCTCTCTGCCTACAGGTGATCGCTCTGTCAAATAAATAAATAAAATCTTTAAAATAAATAAATAAATAAATAAATAAATAAATAAATAAAAGATTTTCTCCAACCTCACAGCATATAATCTTAATAATAAATAAATAAATAACATCAACTATTTGAGAGAAGTTTTCCCCCCTCTGTAATTTTCTATAGTGGCTTAAGAAACATATCAACAAAAGCTTTGAACAACAGCTTTAAATCTGAATCACTGTGCTGTAAATGGATTTTGGTATAAAATTATTGCCTCTCTTAAGGTTTACAGAAGACATAGAGAAATTATGTATGTTATAAATTTAACTTTGAGGAAATGCTCCAAAAGAGTTTTAAAAATGGGAGGCGAACCATAAGAGACTATGGACTCTGAAAAACAACCTGAGGGTTTTGAAGGGTCGGGGGTGGGAGGTTGGAGGAACAGGTGGTGGGTAATAGGGAGGGCATGTATTGCACGGAGCACTGGGTGTTGTGCAAAAACAATGAATACTGTTACGCTGAAAAAATAAATAAATTTAAATACTGGAAAAAAAATGCCAGGGCATCTGGGTAGCTCAGTTGTTGGTTAAGTGTCTGCCATTGGCTCAGGTCATGATCCCGGGGTCCTGGGATAGGTCCATGTCAGGCTCCCTGCTCAGCAGGGGATCTGCTTGTCCCTCTCCCTCTGTTCCTCCCCACCCCCGGACAGCTCCTGCTCTCTGTCAAATAAAGAAATCTTTTAAAAGAAAAAAGTTTTAAAAATGCAAAAAAAACCTAGGGAAAATAATGTGTTCCCTTGAACTTCTTCAAAGAGTGAACAATTTTACAATATTTGTGAGTTAAGAAAAACACATGTGTAAATGGAGATCCCTGAAGTCTTTGCCTCTCCAGCATGCTTGTTTTGTGGGCAGTGAAATGGAGATATGAGTAAAGATTTTCTTCCTATTCAGATACGAACAGTTTCCAGTACAGATTTTACATTTGCCTTTAAAAAACAATACCCCCTCCCATGTACATCTAAAAGAAAGTGCTGTGAAATATTGCCTTCAGCTATTAGAGTTTGCCTGAAACATAGTACTATATTTTATGTATTTGATTTTGATGTGCATTTTGTCCAGATTTGGTATAAATTATAATATCAGTAGGTGGAAAGCTATAAAATTAAATGCTGAGACCCACAGAGTTCAATTCTATACAAAGCATGGCAACTGACTCACTGCGGAAACCAAAAAAATCACTTGACCACTTGTGCCTTCCGTTTTCTTATCCACAACCAGAGAATAATGGTACTCCCTCATGTGGATTTTACTGAGATTCCCAAGAGACTCAGAAGGTAGATTTCAAGGGCTTTGAAATGTATAAAACACGAAGACAGCAATAAAATATTGTCAATAAAACAATGAGAATAAGTGAAATTTTATGGCATGAATAGACTGACAAATAGAGATTTCTGTTATTTTGCTTCTGTGGTTAAATTTGGGAAAATACGTCATTTTTTAATTATACTTTAACAAATGGTAGATACACATTGAGATTTATTTCAAAAGGAAGGCCTTTAAATTTGTTTGAAATATGTACATTTTAATATGTTTTTCCAACCCATGAACATGAACATCTTTTCATATATTTAAGTCTTCTTTAATTTCTTTTTTCAATGTATTGTACTTTTCAGTATGGTTCTTTCATCTCCTTGGTTAAGTATGTTCTTAAGTATTTTATTCCTTTTGACACTATTATAAATGGGATTGTTTTCTTAATTTCCTTTTCGCATACTTCATTGTTAATGTATAGAAATGCAACTGATTTTTGTCTGTTGATTTTGTATCTTGCAGATTTGCAACCTAAATATGAATCAGTACATGAATGGATTAAAAAAAAATGTATCTCCACACACACACACACACACGCACAATATAATATTATTCAGCTTTAAGAGAAGAAGGAAATCCTACTATTTGCAACAATGGGAATGTTCTAATTAAATTAAAGAAGTTCTAATTAAATAAAGGAGTCAGTCACTGAAGGACTAACTGCATGATTCCACTTTGATGTGATATCTGAAATAGTCAAACTTACAAAAGCAAAACATAGAATAGTGGTTTCTAGGGTACAGAAGGAGGAGACATAGGGAGTTGTTCAATGGGCATAAAGCTAGGGTTGTAAAAGATGAATCAGTTCCAGAGATCTGCTGTGCAGCATATTACCTATAGTTAGCAGTACAGTATTGTGTACTTAGAAAGGGTAAGAGTAGGCCTCATATTCATGTTCTTACAACGGTAATAGGAAGGAAGGAAAGAAGGAAGGAAGGAAGAAGGGAAGGAAGGAAGGAAGAAAGGAAAAAAGGGATACTTAGAAACTTTTGGAGGCAATGGATATATTTATAAACTTGACTGTGGTAATGGTATCCCAGTTGTATGTAATGTCCAAACTCATAAAACTGTATATATTAAATGTATACAATTTTTGTATATAAATTATACCTCAACACAGTTGCAAAAATTTTAGATAAAAATACAGTACACACAGACACATAGACATAGACACAAACACACAGGAACACAAATACACTAAGACACTAGAGGACATACTATACAAAAATACATAAATAACCCACTGTTATAAATTATTGATGTTACATTCCAGAACCCCTTTTAAATAATATGAGAATTGAAACTGATTTTTAAAACAGAAAGAAGAGTAAAATAAATTGAAAAGAAACTTTTAACAAAGCTTGCAAGAAAGTTGTTTTATTATTAATCCATATTGCTATGGAAGTAAATAAGTTGAATCAGGTAAACAGGAAGCTTATAGACCTGACTGTTTGAAAGAAATATTCTGCACAGCGTTATTTAGGTTTGTTTGTTCTGTTCACTAATTTGAAATGTTAGTCTTTAAAATTAATTCATTTAAAATTATTTGAATTCACTAAGCTTATCTTCTGAGTAATTGACCTCATGAACACTTGGTTCATTTAAAAAGGAAAAAAGGTAGACACCGCTGCAGTTTCATGAGTCTGGAATTTATGCTAAAACAAAAACGGAAATAATTTTGGCACTTAATAAATGGGGAAACATTTTCATCTATTGATTTATACTCCTAAAAGCAGTTCAAACATTTATTTCCTAGAGGTGGCATATAGTAAATATGAAATATGGACCTTGGTTTTTCATATCATCTGGAGAAGAAATAATTGATATCACTGATTTGTTGAGCTCACAGCAGCTGATTAGCTACATTAATTATAACCTGAAGGCTTTTATTTTTGCCAGAAGTATATTCTCTGCTTTCCTACCAAAGCTCAGAATGGTTTTTACATCACTGTGCATAGATTAATGATTGACAGCTTCTTGTAATTCTCATTTTGGACATAATTCTGGTCAGGAGTGATCACTTGAACAATCTACATTCCATAAATAAGCACTCAGATTGGCATATCTATCTCATGATTAATATAAATGGTGTTTGTTTTCAGATGTCAGAAAGATTGTCTGTTTAGGAGCCATCGCTCTTCTGTATTGAAAGGTCAATATATCCTGATGTTTCTATAAGTGTCCCAACCCCAAACGCCCAGAGAGAACCATTGAACAATAGAATAGAAAGGGAAAGAGCTCAAGTCAAGGGCATACCAAGCCATAGAGTTATGTGGGTGAATCACTTTACTACTCTGGTTTTCATTTTTTTAATAAAATAAATTTTGGATTAATTGTTGTCTATGATTCCCTCCTGCCTTGTTGTTCCATAATCTGTGTCTGAAATTTTTGCTGAATCCTTTGAGATGCAGCTGCCAAACAGTGAAAATTTGGTTTCTCAAGGGTTGTTCTGAGTAGAGTCGCACCATGTATTCACTAAAATTTGCCTCTTTTAATCCTTTCTGTAGCTTTTGAAAAGAGTGCACCTCAAGCATTGAGTGGCTTTTCTTTTTTCCTCAAAGAACCAATAAAACTGAAATTGAAGTCAAGAAAGAGTAAAATTGGAGATAATTGTGGTGAAATCATGCTAATAATTTTGAGTGCTCAACTTTTTTTTTTCATTAAATTACTCTCCATCATGATCCAATTAATCATCATCATGTCTCCTTAAGGGAGTTAAGTAGCTAATATTACTAGGTGAATTAAGATGCCCATTTTTATTTTAAGAGGTATCTTCCCCAGCTTTATTTTTAACACCAATTACCTCTTTATCTAGAGTAGGCTGAAGTATACCAATAATACCATATACATTCTTTTCATGTGGTCAAATAAATAGGTTATTTTACTGATTTATTTCATGAATTTGATGATATTTAAAAAAGTGATTATGTGTCATAGCGTAATGAATTCTAAGATTTTCTGATTGTCCAAGTAAGGCTAAACTGAATCCATAGGTTTCATGAACTTACCAGCTCTTCCATGAATTTGCTGTGTGCTCTTGCCCAAGTTCTTTAACATATTTGTGCCCCACTGTAAGAAGCTAGTAACCTAATTGCTCTGTTAATATTTATACTTCTTAGGTGTGTTGTACAAATTCAAAATAATACAATTGCCATTATGTCTGATACCAATATCTATCCATTAAAATGAAAACTGCCAAGGGAAATAATGACCAGCTTTCTAACCCCCAATGCTCTAAAACTTTTCAACTTTGTACAAATGTGTGTACAAAGTGACATTTGTGTGCATGCACAAGGAATGTACAAAGCATACATCTAACTAGCTCTCTCTTTTTATTTTTCATTGAACAAGTGAGTCATGGTTAAGGTAGAAATAAAATTGGGAATTTTCTCAATGTATTTCATATTTACAGAATTATAGAATGGGGCGTGATCCTTGAAAGAATGTGCTTCTGTTTCCTCATTTTCTATAATGTATTCATGCTGTGTAGGAGAGTGATTTAGAAGAAAGTATTTGGATACAACACTGGATTTCGACTACTGACTATCACTAAGTAGTTTGGAGACTTGGCCAAAACCTAGACCTTAGTTTATTGCAGTTTTATAACTGAATGATTAATTTCTAATTCATTGAACTTTTGGTTAAGTAAGCTAATGTATTCAAGACACTTGATATGCTGAAAATAAAAGGAGGGACAGAGGGTGAGAAGAGATAAAACATTTCTTTGTCGAATGAGCTACTAGGTGAATTCTTTTTGGTCTTTTGGAATTCTCTTTGATTCAATCTTCTGATGCCCTCTGCTCTGGACGAGGCCACGGAAGAAGAATGCACAGGCATCGACCTCTGGTTATATCTATGTTGCCTTCATTTCTCTTAGCTTCTATTGCAGCAGTTTCTACTGGGAAACAAAATGAACAAGTTTGGGGAGTGAGCCCATCTGGCAAAGATCACTCTTCTCTTCCTGTGTTACTTAATGCCCCTAGCAGAACATGGCACTCACTCATCCATGTCTTCTTCATTACTACCATATTGTGTTACAAATATCTCTATTAGCAGTTCTTTCCCTAGATTCTAATTATCTGTCGATGTTTCTTTTCACTAGATTGAGTTCCTTGAAGGCATAGGGTATATATTACTTTTCTGTTTTAATTTCAGCACAGCTCTGACACATAAGTGCCATTCAGTCTGAATGAGTGAAGTTTATGTGTTAGATTAATGATGGGAAAAAATTTCAGAAAAAAAGAGAAAAGACAGAAAACCCTATATAGGTTAGAAGTAGAAATCCATCTATGTGGAACAGAGACTTTGATATATGTAATTTATGGTCACCATACATACTAAACTTATGTGAATTCTGTATAGTCCTGCTGATGTGAGCCTTCTTTTAAACCTGATGGTCACACCTGATATGAATTAAATATGTACAGGATAAATAAAGAATGAGCCACAGTTACTTCAACGTTGATTTTTCTATGGATATTTTAGCTTTGAAATTACAACCTTTATCCTAATTGCTATTCACAGTATGCCGTGGTTTATTGAGCACCACATATATACCAGGCACCGTAGAGGGACGTCTGCATTAAAATTTTAAACTTCATGATTATAGTGAAGTAATTTTGGTTTTCTTATTTTATAATTGAGTACTTTGGAGCATGAAATGAAACCGAGGATACTGAATTCATAGGTGATTATGTAATTATACTGGTGTTGCTCTCTTTCTCCAAGTGACTTTCAGATGATCTGCTAATGAATGTTACAATGGTCTGATCAAAATATATTTTTGCTAATCACAGTGAGGAAAGAGCCTCCAGTTGGACAATTGCTAGAAAGATGAAAGGTTAGGAATAATGCACATACTGGATAATTGACCCACTTGAATGGTCTGTATGGGAATGGCAAGAGCACTCCACCCTCTTTTGTTCTATTCTAAATATTGCTTCTCAGTGTCTTAGGTAGCTCATAAACCGGGAAACAGAGTGCATGAGTCACTGAAGAGAACTAGTTAAGATGCTACTGGCACAAACTTGCTAACATATGCAAATGTCTTATATAAGCGTATGTTTCTCAGTATTCTAAGCCCTTTTTCATAAACTAGCTTATAATATGTAGGCTAACAGAGAGACGCAACAAAGTATCATGGTTCAGACACAAGACAGACCTGGATGCAAATTCTGACTCTGCTTTTCTTTGCTGACTGTGAACAAGTTACATGACTTTCCTTGTCGGTAAAACATGGGGGGATAAAACAGATTTCATAAAGCAAACTGCTTAGTATATTATGTGACCTGTAACAACCCTTTCCATGAGGCAAGACTAGCAGTTTAGGTCCCTTCAAGATGGGGGGCAAAAAAAAGCAAACAACCTTGGAGAAGTAAATGACATTCATTCAAAAATTTATGGAGCATCTGTAAGATATCAGATACTGCACTAGACTCTAGATAAATAAAGATAAACAGATTCCAAATAGTCTTCAGTTGTCTCAAACTATCAGAGGACCCCTAAGTCATGGTTCTGTAGTCAGCTACTAGAAGCTAATATATTTTTTTAATTTTTTTCAGGGACTTTTTTTTTAAAGATTGTATTTATTTGACAGAGATCACAAGTAGGCAGAGAGGCAGGCAGAGAGAGGAGGAAGCAGGCTCTCCACTGAGCAGAGAACCCAATGTGGGGCTTGATCCCAGGACCCCGAGATCATGACTGGAGCCAAAGGCAGAGGCTTAACCCACTGAGCCACCCAGGAGCCCCTCAGTGACCTTTTTTTTTTAACGTTTACATCAGATGCTATTTTACCCATTTAATCTTCACAACAACCTTGTAACCTAAGAACTATTATTATCACCAATTTTTAGGTGATAAAACCAAGGTTGGGAGAATTGAAGTAGTTTGCCTAAGATGGCATATTTAAAGTGTTTAGCTGTACCAGATAGCCTTCATATTCATGTTCCCTGCTGTGAGACAGTGCCTCTTATTGTGTGATTTCTATTCTTATATATCTGCTTAGAAAAAAAAAGAACAATAATATCTGATCAAGATATCATAAGGAAATATTTGTGCATACTTGATCACTTCAAATACACAGACATAGTAGATTTTTAAAAAAATTGACAATTAGCCATATTCAAAAAAGAAAACTCTCATGTATTAGCAATCCCTTAGTGATAAGTTGGTATTCAAATCATATGGAGGCAGAGCAGTGGGAATCATTTTCAATCACTTGAATATTGTTGTAGAAACTGGGTCACGTGGCAAAACAGTGGAATCTATGGCTGTGTATATATAACAGGGGTCAGGGGCCATGCTCCTCATCAATGAGCTGTGGTGGGAATAGCACCATGTAAGCAACAATTGCATGTCCAACTTCGCAAACCAGAAATGTGCTGGTTGCCTGTGACTCAGGAATAAAGCAGAACCACCCATGCAAGGTGTACTGTACTACTTGAAGAGGTAGTACAAAGACTTACAGAAAACGAAAATAGATTGTGGTTCTTGTCTCACCATAAGATATCATGCAATTAATATCACTTGTATGAGTCTATTTCCTCATTTGTAAAATATTGAACTGTTGTAAAGATTAAACCAAATAATACATCTAAATACTTACAAAAATGCTTGACTTGTACTAAATAACATGTATTTACTAAGATTAAGACCAAACCATTTTTACTTTGACTGTTTTTGGTAGAAATACTTTAAAATATTTTATCTCACTCTCATAACATTCTACATGGAGGCCATTGAAAATTCATTACACAATTGTTACAAAATAATAGAAATTTAGTTTGTTAAAGCATTTTGGAAATCATCTCATCAAATCTCCCTCCCCATAATAGAGATGTAGAAATGGAGGTGCAGAGAAGTAAGTTAATTGCTCATGGTTCACCTAACCCTAGTGCAGGAATCTTTTCCCATGCACTGTTGACTTTAAGGCATTAAGGCTTCAAGACTTTATTCTTATAAAGGAGAGCTGTGTGCCCCAAAACACAGTGAGCCCACAATTGTGCAGCTAATTTTTATATTCCTCTGCCTCACTGCTTTCCATGTACTATCAGTTCTATTTTGGGTGCCTGATTTTAAAGCCCCTCCTATTTATCCACATTTTACTCCTCTCATCTACTTTGGAGTAAGAAACTAATTAAAGTGAACTAGGTTTAAAATAGAAGTAAACAGGCTTTGAGTGACTCTGATCTGAGTAAAACACTTGCTTTCCAGTACTTATATTTTGGTTTATTTACTTCATGGATGGTAGTGGGAGTTGAGGGGAATTCGGGACTAAGCATCAGGTTATCAATTTTTTTTAAGATGTATTTATTTTAGGGACACCTGGGTGGCTCAGTCGGTTAAGCTGCTGCCTTTGGCTCAGGTCATGATCCTGGGGTCCTGGGATTGAGTCCCACATCCGGCTTCTTGCTCAGTGGGGAGTCTGCTTCTCCCTCTGCCTCTGCCTGCCACTCTGCCTGCTTGTGCTTCCTGTCTTCTCCCTGACAAATAAATAAATAAATAAATAAATAAATAAATAAATACAATCTTAAAAAAAAAAAGATGTATTTATTTTAGAGAGAGAGCACGGGGAGAGGGGCCCAGGGAGAGAGAGAGAATTTCAAGCAGGCTTCCCACTGAGTGGGGAGCCCAGCATGGGCCTTGACTTCACAACCCTGAGATCATGACCTAAGCCAGAACCAGGAGTTGGATGTTTAACCAACAGAGCCACCCAGGAGCCCTGCATCACGTTATCAGTTTCATGAAAAAATTAAAATCTCCAGAAAAGTGAACTAGAGATAAAAGTGAAACATTGTTTTATTAACATTTGGATAAATGTAAAACTCAGGCACTGAAAGTGAATAAGTAAACCACCACCACCAAAAAATAATTCAAGAATAGTAACTAAATTATGAGATTTTAATGTGTTCAATTAGAACTAAAATGTAGAAGTTAAACAGAGAAGGTTGTCTGTCAATTCATTGTGTAATAATTGAGAAACAAGCAAATTAATTTTAGAAATGTAGGAAAAGTCTATTTGCATATTATCTTTATGACTGTACATAAAGCATCTAGTCTGGAAGAGTTCCCATTCAAAGGGACATTAAATTAGCATAATGCTGGTCTACAGGTCTCCCCCAGTATTTACCCACAAGCTCATAAACACACACAGTCAGAAAGATGAATGTAGCTCAGGTTCTGGAGGATTTAAGACGATAATAGCCTTCTGTGTTTCTATGGCAGAAAGCATTAGACTGCCAAAATCTGGGTTAAGGACATTTTTTTTTTCAGTATTTAAATTTATTTATTTTTTCAGCGTAACAGTATTCATTGTTTTTGCACAACACCCAGTGCTGGTTAAGGACATTTTTAAGCCATAACACATAATCAAATAGCCAAAGTTTGTGGGACACTCTGAGAAAATGTACCATTCATGTTACTAGCACCTCACATCACTCAAACTTCAGCAATCTGTGGTTTTCTTTTGTTTTTGGTGTGATAGTACACATTTTATTTTTGTATCAGCTAATATTTGTTAAAAGCAAGTTTATGATTACAGATTTCATAGACTTGATTTGGAATGTTTTTAACTTTAATTTTATCAGTTGTATATCAATGCTTAATACTAGCATAGTGAGATGATGACAATGATGATACTATAAACATTCTCTTACTATGGTGCCTTATATATGCTAGACACTGTTCTTAGCAATTTACATATATATATATTTTTTATTTCTAATTTTTTATTTATTTCTTATTTTTTATAAACATATAATGTATTTTTATCCCCAGGGGTACAGGTCTGTGAATCGCCAGGTTTACACACTTCACAGTACTCATCATAGCACATACCCTCCCCAATGTCCATAACCCGCTCCCCCTCTCCCAAACCCCCCTCCCCCCAGCAACCCCCAGTTTGTTTTGTGAGATTAAGAGTCATTTATGGTTTGTCTCCCTCCCATCCCCATCTTGTTTCATTTATTCTTCTCCTATCCCCCTAACCCCCCATGTTGCATCTCCACGTCCTCATATCAGGGAGATCATATGATAGTTGTCTTTCTCCAATCGACTTATTTCACTAAGCATGATACCCTCTAGTTCCATCCATGTTGTCGCAAATGGCAAGATTTCATTTCTTTTGATGGCTGCATAGTATTCCATTGTGTATATACACCACTTCTTCTTTATCCATTCATCTGTTGATGGATATCTAGGTTCTTTCCATAGTTTGACTATTGTAGACATTGCTGCTATAAACATTCGGGTGCACGTGCCCCTTTGGATCACTACGTTTGTATCTTTTTTTTTTTAAGATTACTTTTTTTTTTCATTTTTTCCCCATTTTATTTATTTTTTTTCAGCGTAACAGTATTCATTGTTTTTGCACAACACCCAGTGCTCCATGCAAAACGTGCCCTCCCTATTACCCACCACCTGTTCCCCCAACCTCCCACCCCTGACCCTTCAAAACCCTCAGGTTGTTTTTCAGAGTCCATAGTCTCTTGTGGTTTGCCTCCCCTCCCCAATGTCCATAGCCCCCTCCCCCTCTCCCAATCCCACCTCCCCCCAGCAACCCCCAGTTTGTTTTGTGAGATTAAGAGTCATTTATGGTTTGTCTCCCTCCCAATCCCATCTTGTTTCATTTATTCTTCTCCTATCCCCCTAACCCCCCATGTTGCTTCTCCATGTCCTCATATCAGGGAGATCATATGATAGTTGTCTTTCTCCGATTGACTTATTTCACTAAGCATGATATGCTCTAGTTCTATCCACATCATCGCAAATGGCAAGATATCATTTCTTTTGATGGCTGCATAGTATTCCATTGTGTATATATACCACATCTTCTTTATCCATTCATCTGTTGATGGACATCTAGGTTCTTTCCATAGTTTGGCTATTGTAGACATTGCTGCTATAAACATTCGGGTACACATGCCCCTTTGGATCACTATGTTTGTATCTTTAGGGTAAATACCCAGTAGTGCAATTGCTGGGTCATAGGGTAGTTCTACTTTCAACATTTTGAGGAACCTCCATGCTGTTTTCCAGAGTGGTTGCACCAGCTTGCATTCCCACCAACAGTGTAGGAGGGTTCCCCTTTCTCCGCATCCTCGCCAGCATCTGTCATTTCCTGACTTGTTAATTTTAGCCATTCTGACTGGTGTGAGGTGATATCTCATTGTGGTTTTGATTTGTATTTCCCTGATGCTGAGTGATGTGGAGAACTTTTTCATGTGTCTGTTGGCCATCTGGATGTCTTCTTTGCAGAAATGTCTGTTCATGTCCTCTTCCCATTTCTTGATTGGATTGTTTGTTCTTTGGGTGTTGAGTTTGCTAAGTTTCATATAGATTTTGGATACTAGCCCTTTATCTGATATGTCGTTTGCAAATATCTTCTCCCATTCTGTCAGTTGTCTTTTGGTTTTGTTAACTGGTTCCTTTGCTGTGCAAAAGCTTTTGATCTTGATGAAATCCCAATAGTTCATTTTTGCTCTTGCTTCCCTTGCCTTTGCTGATGTTCCTAGGAAGTTGTTGCTGCAGCTGAGGTCGAAGAGGTTGCTGCCTGTAGTCTCCTCAAGGATTTTGATGGATTCCTTTCTCACATTGAGGTCCTTCATCCATTTTGAGTCTATTTTCATGTGTGGTGTAAGGAAGTGGTCCAATTTCATTTTTCTGCATGTGGCAGTCCAATTTTCCCAGCACCATTTATTGAAGAGGCTGTCTTTTTTCCATTGGACATTCTTTCCTGCTTTGTCGAAGATGAGTTGACCATAGAGTTGAGGGTCTATTTCTGGGCTCTCTATTCTGTTCCACTGATCTATGTGTCTGTTTTTGTGCCAGTACCATGTTGTCTTGATGATGACAGCTTTGTCATAGAGCTTGAAGTCCAGAATTGTGATGCCACCAACTTTGGCTTTCTTTTTCAATATTCCTTTGGCTATTCGAGGTCTTTTCTGGTTCCATATACATTTTAGGATTATTTGTTCCATTTCTTTGAAAAAAAAATGGATGGTATTTTGATAGGGATTGCATTAAATGTGTAGATTGCTTTAGGTAGCATAGACATTTTCACAATATTTATTCTTCCAATCCAGGAGCATGGAACATTTTTCCATTTCTTTGTGTCTTCCTCAATTTCTTTCATGAGTACTTTATAGTTTTCTGTATATAGATTCTTAGCCTCTTTGTTTAGGTTTATTCCTAGGTATCTTATAGTTTTGGGTGCAATTGTAAATGGGATTGACTCCTTAATTTCTCTTTCTTCTGTCTTGTTGTTGGTGTACAGAAATGCAACTCATTTCTGTGCATTGATTTTATATCCTGACACTTTACTGAATTCCTGTACAAGTTCTAGCAGTTTTGGATACATATATTTTCATTTGATGATAACATATTGAAATGGGTTTTGAACCAGTAAGTGCTTTCAGACAAGTCCCTCTGCTCCTGTATAGCTTCACCACCAGCTCATTATGGCTCCTGAAATCCAACCATTAGGAAGCATTTTAAAGAGCTTAAACTGGATATAGTTTAGGTCCCAGTCTGAGTTCATATTTAAGCTATTATCTTTTGGTTGCAAATCTACCCTTCTATACTTTGCAATCCTGGTGCTAAACTACACAGCTTTCATTGCTCTCTTTAAGATGTGTCCTACGCAGTTCTGGGAATAGGAAGTACTCTAGGGAGATGAGAAGAAAGAAGAGAAAAGGAAGAAGGGACTTCTTCAGTCCATTCTAAATCTGTTCTTCTCTAAGGGCTGTCCTGATAATAGCCCTCCACTCTGGCAATAGCACTTGTTTCAACCTCTAAGTTATTATTGCATTCCCAGGACTAGCTCCATCATGCCCCAGGCACTGACCCCTTTAAAAGACTGGACCCAAGTTCCTTGGGTATCTTTCTCAAGATGATATTCCTGGCCCCTTCTCCTTCTCTCTTTTTCCCCATAGCTTTAAGGATAGTAGGTGCATCTCTACCAGAACTGCGCTTGATACCAGGAGATTCTGAAGTTTATTTGATCACATCCATGTCCTTTAATAAAGTGCTGCTCTCCTTTCCAATAGGAAGTGTCATACTAGTAATTCATAATATGAAGTCACATCACAGTTAACAAAAAGCATCACTCTTATTGATTGTAATGAAATGATCCTGAGAATCAAGTGTCTTCACTTCATAAATTTATAGTAGTTATGAGGGATATAAGAACTGTGTGGGGGTTGGTCCTCTTCTGACTGCACTCGAGAATCAACAGGCAGAAATGTATGAGCCTTATCAGTCTTTTAATTCTCAGTTCAAGTAACAGAGAACAAAGGAACTTCTATGGAAGTCTCAAAAGAATCTCTTATTTCTTGTAGCTACAAGGCTGGCTTCTTTTAAATAGTAGGTGCATATTTTAATTGTGCTGATTTTAGAATTATCATGTAAATCAAAATGTACATTGGCCGTGTCTCTCATGAGAAAGTCAGGACATTAATTGGGAAGGAAAGTGAGATTGAAACTTGTATGGTGACATATGAATGGACTTTAACAGTGCTTAGAATCTTAGAACTCTAAGGTTTTCTACGATTTTTTTTTAAAGATTTTTATTTGCGAGAAAATAAGCATGGTCTTGCATGCTTGACTAGGGGGAAGGTGGCAGAAGCAGAAGGACAAGCAAACTTCTCACTGATCATGGAGCTGGATACAGGGCTCCATATGAGGCTGGATTTCAAGATCCTGAAATAATGACCTGAGCCAAAATCAAGAGTCAGATGCTGAGCTTACTGAGCCACCCAAACTCCCCTCTAAGACTTTCTTAGTGATGGAAGCAGTCCACCTTCCTGGATGTGAGAGGACTATCCTGCTCTTGTGTCAAGACCCTTCAGTAATTCTGTCAGGTAAAAAAATTGCAAATCAACCAGTTGACAGGCTGAGAGAAAAGGGTAGTAGAAGAAGGAAGTTATTTATATCAACTACAATCATGTAATTCATTACACAGATGGGGACTATAGAAGGTATGCATATCTTTTCCTTACTTGCTATTACTTTTTAGACATATATAGAGTTCTTTCTGTAAAGGTGACATGGGTATTTAAATAAATCTCAACAAATTGATATTTGTATATATTAAATGCTTTCTTTTGATTTCCCTTCTATTCCCTTACTGTTTTATGGAAAGGTATTTTTATCATAGACAGGCTTACAATTGAATCTTTGGGAAACAGATTATTCAAGTGGGACCATGATTATATTAGAAGATTAAATATCATCATTCAGAAATGGATGCTGTGATTCTTGCCTAGAAATGGATATGATGGCTGTTTGGATTTTGTATATCTTTCTCAGACAAAAGATGAGAGCATTTTGTTTGTACAAAGGATAATTGCATCTTATTTTTCTGAGATAGTATACATATGCACAGAAGTGAACGTATAGTACCAAGTAGTTGAAAGGGTGAAGTTTGTCTGTTATTAAACATTTATCTGTCATCTCCAAATCCAAACTTCCATACTCTATTTTGTGATACTTGGGCTGGGACTCAAGTTTTCATTTCTTCTCTCCCACTGTCAGGTTATTCTCATAGAAGGCACTGGAGGAAGGAGGTGGAAGAAGGGAGCAGGTGGAAAGGGAAGAGAAAAGAACATTCTCTTTTTTGTTGACTTGCTTTGCCTTTTAATGTTACTCTTCACCTTGTGGAAACAGTTAATTCCAGTCTCCAGTGTTTTGCATTTCCAGAACCAGCCTCATTGTGCCTTCCAAGGTATCAGTTTCCGTCAAGCAACACCTCTTCTTCCAAGTCTGATCCCAAATGTGCACCTGTTCTCCGGCACATGACTAAGATTCTAGCAGCACATGGACAGACCAAGAGGTCTGAGATGCAGCCCCGAGGTGCCCTTTTTCTGATTACCTGTGATTCCACCATCAACCATGTGGCACTCTGCCCTTGGAAGTCTGATTCTCAGCTCTGGGGTTTCCTTCTTCTGAGCTGCTGAGTTATCCTCTTCTCTTCTAAGGATGATTGAGTCTAGCTCTATAAGGCCTCTGGCCTAATGATTTAGGCTCTGTAAATCTTATCAGCTTTCTTTTGGTGTTTACTCCCATAGTTACTATCTCTGTGTTGCTCATTTATCAGTTCCTTCTATACTAAATTCTCTTGAAACACATAATCTAGTTTCTGTTTTACACAGTCCTAATTTGTGTTGGCTGGGGTAAGTTATGTCGCCATTCAGATTCAGTTCCTTACCTGTTTTATTGGTGAGTGGTTATAGAAGGGATGGTTCAAATAATATTAAAGTGGTGTTTCACCACCTTTTCTGGTGAATACTAGTCCCAGCATTTCCTCCCTTCAAAATAATACTTATGGCCATGTGGATTTGGGAAATGTTAAATAGTATAGCAAACTGTGGGAGAATCATAGTACACATAAGCATAATAAAGGCTTTGATAAGTCCAGCAGAAAAAAAACTTATTTTACTCTAATTCAACATCTCTTCACAAATTATTTAGCTATGAAAACTGTTTTATTTTCAGTTCATCTCTATCGCCATTCCATGACATACATTGAATAATAGTATTCTCTAGAATCCTTAGCAATTTAGAAGTTTTGTAATTTAATGAATTTTTTCAAGATGCTTTTATTAAGGAGAAATCTAATGCCAATAGATTGGTTTTAGTTATCTCTTTCAGCTCTAAGCATAAATGTTGACTGAAAGTAATGTCCTTTGCAGTGAAATGTAGAAAGAATGCTGAGGAAGGGGCAAGAAGGATGTCAGAAAACCAGGAAAATTATTACAGGAAATGAAAGACGAGAGAATTCTGGAGAGGATTAAAAATAGAGTCACAATGGGTTCTATGAAGATATGTATGGTTATGGTTAAGTGAACAAGCTATGAATTTACACTGCTTAAATATGACTCTAATATATGTCACCTGAGTGCCACTTGCTTTTGAAGAAAATGAGTTATCTTCTCTGTACCTTGATTTCTCATCTTTAAATGGAAGATAATAGTAGTATATACTTCATTGGTTTATGAGGAAGATTAAATGTAATGTAGCATATAAGATGATAACACTTGCCTAGTATTTGATGTACTCCCTAAAACAGAAGCAGGCCGTATAGAGTTAGACTCATTTAATTTACATAGAAAAGAATTGTTTATGAGGAAGATTAAATGTAATGTAGCATATAAGATGATAACACTTGCCTAGTATTTGATGTACTCCCTAAAACAGAAGCAGGCCGTATAGAGTTAGACTCATTTAATTTACATAGAAAAGAATTGTAATGAAACAACCATAAATTATTCAAAATGGAAGGACTCTAAAGGGCATCTGATCAATCCCTCATATCCTATAGCTGAAAATACAATAAAGTTTCCCAGAGATTGAGATTTGGTCAGGGAGCTAATTCATAGAGACATTGGATGGAGCTCTTGGTCTCTTCACCTTTAGCAGAATGCTATTTTAATTACCCTCTGACTTGTTGGGCTGTAGAATTTTCGCATTTTTCTGGATTGAGTCAAGAGCAGTAATCTCAAAATATTTCTTTCTGGGTTCATAGCTCAGGGTGACTTCAATGACCTCAATTTAAGATGCAACAACAGCTAATGAAGGGTTTATCAATTTGGACGAACCACACTGCATGAGTTTTCCTATGCCTAGTTCCTGTTTTTCTAAGACTGTTACTCTGTGTGGGAGAAGCATGGATAAAGTCAGCATCAGGAAGAGTTGGGATAGCAGAAAGAGAGAAAAGTCTCATTCATTTTTTTTTCAGGTTTCTTGAGGTAAAAGTTGACGAATAAAATTGTAAGGTATTTATAGTGTACTGTGTACTGTGTGATGATTTGATATAGCAATACATTAGGAAATGATTCCCCTTACTGAGTTAGTCAACATATCCATCCCCTCACATATTTCCTTTTTAATTTTTTTTTTTGCTGAGAACATTTTAATTCTGTCTTACTAAATTTCAATTATACAATACAGTGTTCTACTGTTGTTACCCTGTTATATATTAGATCCTCAGACTCTATTCATCTTATAACTGAAAGTGTGTGGAGGGAACAAGAAGGAGATGAAAGATTGACTCTGAAAACAGACTCAACTCTTTAATGTTTAGGGTGAGGTTACTGAGCTGACCTGTCCTGTACCTTCTACTTGTCAGAATCATCAGGGACACTAACATGAAGTAGAGTGTCTTAATTTCTTCATACTTCAAAGAAGTCTTCTCCCTAGCTTTATTAAATAGATCCAGAGAACCATGTTTATTGTTTTATTTAGTGGTATACATAGGTAGAAAATATGAGCTATAGCCACAGTCATAATATAACAAGGCTTTGTTATAGTTTCATTGTTTTCTACACTTTCATGGAATTATGATGAACATATTACTTTGAAAGAAGAGCTTACTGAGATAAAATAGCACTGTATTGCAGCCCAACTAAAACTATGTACATATGCATACTTTTTAAATTTATCTATTCATTGAGGTAAAATAGCACAGCAAGGTTAAAAAAAAAGGCTAAGCTCAATATGGGCTTGACACTGAAAAACATTTTACTAGCATAAAGGCCTCCAACATGCTGGTATTAATCTACTGATAAATATTTAGACTATTTATATTTTGCTGTCTTTGACAACTAAGCCAAAATAAACATAGTTTAAGGCAACCTTTGGAAGTGTTGGCATTTCTTTTTTTATATTCTCTGTGGTAAATGCTCTTCACAGTGACAATTAAAATATTGAACAATGAAGGACAAAGATTGGCAAATTCCTCTTAAGTCTATCTTATTCTCTTACAAACATTTTCTCTAACATACAGAAAAGTCATATTTTTCAACAACCTTCAACTTCTAGTGTTGAGAAGTAACATTAGTGTTTTTGACCCATACATGCTACTCAGAGCTATATGTTACAGATTTTCAATGTTCAGAAAAGCATCTATACAAGTTTCAGTGCTATCAGAAAATGAGAACTTACAACATCCAAGTTGTCCTGGCTGCAAACTATTCAACACTGCTGCCCACTTCCATTGTGTCCTTGGAAAGGTAAACTACCCAGTATACAAGGTTAAATCCTGCAAATGCAACTGGGAAGAGAATCCGAGAGTACTGGTCTATTTTACTGGTGCCTCCAAAGGCTGGAGAGAGTGGTGGGGGTGTGACAGGCGTTGACGGTAAGATAGGAGCTCTAGTGAGGACTTTGCTGGCCTCAGGGGATGGAACTATTGGCAAAGTCAGAGAGGTGATTCTTTTCTTCAGATGATACTTGGAATCAGGATGCTGCAGGCAAAAGACATAAACATTCAGCCTAGGTAAAAGACTAGTGATCACTTAGTTATTTACTTTTTCACTGTGAACAGTTTTTATTGACTACATACTATGTAAGATGAAATATTAGCAAATTTCTTTTTTAATACTAGGAATTTATTAATAGTATTTGATGGTCCTACCTTTCTAAGAAAGTGGTAAAATAAATTAAAAAAAATGATTTGCTGCCATCCAACACCTTATAATTTCATACATCAGCAATTGATGCCAAGCACAGTCTACATCCCAGAAACTGTGTTGACCACTGGGCCATTAGGAAGAGATAAACCAGGCTGCAAATGTTTATCCAACCCCTTCTCCCTGGTAATATGTAAAGCTATAGGGCAATGAGTGTGGGCAACGAGAGGGATTTCAATTTGGAATATATGGACAATTAATTAATACAAGAAAATATAGCAGTTCAGTTAGTTGATATCATTCTTCTAGCCTACATCCTCATCTTCGCATGTTCATAAGTGTGACCCAGCTGAGATAATAGCCACAAAAAATACTAAGGTGCTCATGTATGTGAAAAGCCAGTGACAGAGTACCGACACCCTTAAACCGAGTGGGATGACTGTTCATCCCTTGAAATACAGCTGCCTCTTAAGCTCAAAAGTTCAATATTGAGAGCTTTCTGCTTCCCATTCAGAACTTCTCCACTAGTCTCTTCTTCCTCCATCCTAAGTCACCAAAAAATGATGCAATTACTGACCTCAAAATTGTTACATGTTCTTTTTTGTCATTAGAAATCTTAAGACAACACTTTTAGTCCTGAAAGGGATATTTAGTACATTAATTGTTAGGTGAAAAGGCTAAGTCCAGAGAGTGGAGCTGGTAATACCTTGCCCATAGTCACACAGTTTGTAATAAACTACACTGGTCATTTGCGATCCTTGTTTCATCATCCCCACATTTTCTTGTCTTCACTTTAAAGTATTGGGTCTAGTGCAGGGACTCTAATTTTGTTTGCTTTAGACTCTTTTCATACTTGGAGACTAGAGGACCTTGCTCTGATTTGTATCTTTTCTTGTCTATATCCTGTACTAGTCACTCTCCTTGTGACCAGGTTGTCCTTGCTGGTTTCTGCCTTCAAACACTTGCTGTACATTATCTCTGCTCTTGTAAAACTACCTTGTTTTCTCCCTGGCAGCAAAATCACCACTTTGATGCCTGGCAGGGTATGTTACTCACGTGGGCAGACTCCTGTGGCTTAAGCCAGCAACCCTGCAGCAACAGGATGAGGCAGCCACCTCCCCTGTGCTGGTTGAGCCACAGGACCAGAGTGACCTGCCGATGTGGTGACATTTGGAGTGTGAGAATCAACAATTCTAAGAACCTCTTCTCTCTATAGTCCCCTTTTGAATTTTGCTGTTTGATTTGTCATGGAATTTACTGAGTATTTAAATAATAATAGTCATCACTGAGAGTTCAAGCCCAGTGTACATTTAAAGGCTGTGGGAAAATCTCTTCACCAAAAGCAAAAATGAGTCTCTGCAGTCAAGTCTGACCGTGAGTTGCAAGGAAAGAATATCTTTTTTTGTTGTTGTTATATATTGGTCCAGTATTATCCTAGGGACTCTTGACATAATTAAATAAATCATAGGTCTTGGTGGTAAAGATCATTTAAAATAGTGAGGGCTCATTCTGCTGATCTTGGGAAATAAGTGATGCTTTCTACTAAAAACATGTGACAGCTAAGGACTATTGCATCCAGGGTCACTGGTCAGCATGTGGATAGGACCAGAGTAGTCTCAGTATATGCTGCCTGTAGAGAATAAACATAGCACCCACTTTCCAGAGTTTCTATTGTGTATCTCAGGCTCTAATTTGAACTTTTAGCCATTAACTATGTTACTGAAGTGTTCTCCACCTAAAAGAGCAAAATGTGTTACTGTTTCATATTCCAAAAAGAGTCAACCTCCTCCCAGATACATGCAATATTAAAATATTTGGCTCTAGTAAAATTTCTAAGGATCATGATAGAGTAAAACAAGGGCAAGTCTTAGAGTAGATACTCTTTCTAAACTCATGATTTTTAATAGCATGCATTGTCTGTGTTTATTTCTTTTTTTTATTTCTTTTTTTAAGGAGAAAGAGAGCAGACATGAAAAAGTTCATTGATTGAGATGAAAAAGTTATTATAAAACATAATCTACCATAAAGATATAAGGCATTGTTTTATCTCTCCCTCTTTAGAGCTGTGGGGGAGAAAACTTAATTGTTAATGTTTTAACATTGTCACAATGTCACACAAGACTTATTAAGAATTACCAAATGACCCTTGTCTGGAGTTAAGCAACATCATTAAAAATACCATGGAAATTTTAATGGCATAAAATTTTTGGCCTGGAATGAAAGATCCCCTTCAACAGTATTCCCTTTCCTCATCTGCTTCTCCAAACAATCTCAATGGTGGGTTCCTTGAGAGCTAAGTGGACAAAAGAGTCAGAAAGCCCTTGAGTGCAATTCCATATATACTACTTACCTGCTATATGCAGTTCCCATATGTAAAGCTAGGGACAATTATTGCTTTCTTTGTAAGTTTTTCTTTTCTTTAAGAATTTGGGAAAGAAAATATTTATAGATAAGATAGATGGCTATTATGTATATAATATATAATAGATATTCAAGAAAGAGAACACTTTTCTGCTTACTTAACTGTTATAATTTGTTCAGCTCTTATCACATTCTTCCTTGTGAATATTATTTCTGTTGTGCCTTATCTCTTTTCCTGATGTGAAATCTCCTTATTGGTAGAGGGCATCTTATTGTCAAGTATAAGCACTCCACAGTGCCTAGTTAGTTCACAGAACACAGTATGTGCTTAATAAGCCTATGCCAATGCAACAAATGAATGAAAATCTGAACATTTCCAGGATTTCTTAGAGTAATCAGGCAAGGAGAAGAAAACAAAAAAATTTACGATTATTTAACATTGTATTTTAGTGTACTGTTTCATATTACAAGTACCATATCTAAATGCTTACAATTGAGAAGCACTACACAGACTTTACATGCATTATTTTGCTAATTCCTAGAAAAAGAAACTATGATGAAATATTATTTTTATTTTAGAGATAATCAAATGAAGGCTTAAGTGGGAAGCTCACACAGTAACTGGCAGTGCCTGAATGTGATCTCTCTCAGATGATAAAGATCACACTCTTAATAATCATTATGGTTTCTCCCCATTAGTTTTAAGGTTCAGGGTACAGTTTCTCAAACACAGAACTATTGACATCTTGGGGTCATAACTTTTTTGTTGTGGATCATTGTCCTAACTTCATAGGATGTTGAAGAGCATCAGTTGTGGGTTCTACCTGATGCCTGATGCCTGGGTTCTACCTGATGCCTGATGCCTGGAGCATCTCCCTCCCCAAAGTGGTGACAACCAAAAATATCTCCAGACATTGCAAAATATTCTCTGGGGAGAAAAGTCACCTACCACTGAGTATCACTGGCTTAGAGTTATAGCTATCTCACTGTCCAGCGGCGACTGGGGGTGTTTCTAACAGGCAGCAAATATGACATACTCAAGGAAATGGAAGAAGTCTGGCTAACCCACATGCTGGATAATCAGCTCCTGCATAATTGGGAATTGGCAGTACAGGAAACCGGACTCCAATTTAGAAGAATCACATTGAATTTCTGGAGTGAAAAGAAAGCCAATTTTGCAAGCCATTCAAGATACAGGTTTGCATCAGACCCCGCCTGTTCTATTGTAAGCTCAGCAGCTTCGGCTGATGGTAAAATAGGTTTTTGTCAGATTCCAGATGAGGGCTCAGCTTGGGGCTGTCACTGTTTTGAGTGGAACACCTGTGGTTTTGAATTTTTCCAGGGCTCCCCTGCTGCTGAATGCCATCTTGCTTTGGGTATTTATAGAGCATTGCTTTGTTTTAAGTAATGCCATATTGCAAAGGTACTTTGAGTCAAACTGGACTTTATGACAATCAATTATTTGATGTAAAGATAAGACATTTGGAAAGTACTTAAAGCAATTTTGATACAACATTCAGTAACTCTAATATGTTAAAGAGGAGGGGGCAATGGGTTACCTCTCAAGAGAGATATTCTAACCACAGCTACATTATCCAAGGGACAAACAAAGCATCTGTTTTTAGAAGCAGCAAAGAGAGGCACCAAATATAAGAGAAATTTGAAAACATTTAGTACTTGATTTTTCAAAAAAAAACTATTATATTAATTATTGTGGAGGAAATAAGAATTTCAAATCAAACTTTCTTGCATCTATGTAATAGCTGGTAGAATTGGAACAGAGACGATTCCAGAATTTCTACAAAGAAGCAGCTTTTTGGCAGCAATCAGGTGGGTGGGTCAGTGATGCTAGGAACATGTCCAGAAACCATATTGAAATGTTTGGATGGTAAAGAAGGGAATATTGGCTGAGGATTTGATAGAAGGTATAGGGAAAGAACTAATCCAACCTACCCTCTCTTTAAGTTATGAAATCGCAAAACCATGGTGCAGGGACTGAGTCTCGGATAGGCTACAGAGTAATGATAGTATTCAAAGAAATCTTGACAATATTTGGAACATGGGAGGTTAATCTTTCAGTATCCTATGCTTTCTATCTCTGTACATGGGTGGAAGGCAACCGTGATAATGACCCAGCAGATCATCCCAACCTTGAAAGGGAATATGGAAAGGATATGTCTTATTTCCCTCTCTATTCCCAAGTTTCTAGGCACTGATTTAGTGTTTCTAGAACAGGACCAAGCTCATCCTTCGGTTCTCAGCTGAGACAACACTTCCTCCAGAATGATGATCTCTCCAGCCTGTGGTAGGTACCCTTGCATGGCTCTTCATTAGCCACTATACATCTCTAATACAGCCTTTATCACAATGTATCATTACGGCTCATACGTTTGTCTTTCTTCCTGTTCAGCAAGAAGCTCATGAAAGACGAGGCAGTACAGATGTCACTCACTAATATATCCCTAGCATTCTACAAAGGATATAGAACATAAGATCATTTAACAAGTACTTATAATGTGAATAATTCATTGAATACATGTGTACTCAATAAATGGGTGTCAGATGACAAGGGAAAAAATAATGAATAAACAATATAAGCAGTATAAATATAATCATTGTCCTGACTAATAAAATTTTGGCCAATTTTGTTGTAGATAATATACCAAGAACGTCACACCTCCTGTGAAAAAGGAAAGCAAGACTGGATGCGTCGATGGGTGGGGGGAGTTCATTCTTAAGAACATAATAATGAAGGCTTAGACCTTTAAAATAACAAGGAATCTAGCAAAACATCCAAGAAATGATTGAGGTCTAAACTTGGTCTCATATGCAGAATAAGTATACCCCAGATACATAACAATTTATAAAACATGAAGATAAGACTAACTCTTTAATGACAAGATAAGAAACCAGATAAAAGCAGTAAGAAAGAGTACTGTAAAAGCAAGAAAGAAGCTCTGGATAATTTCTTCTCATAATCTAAAAACAAAACAAAACAAAAAACCAACAAAAAACCAAGAAAACAACAACAAAAAATCCAAAACCCAGTATCTAGTTCCAACTCCCTTAAAACCAGAAAGCACTTCTGAGGTATTAGTTTGAAATATCTCTTCAGGTTTGAGTATTAGATCTAAAACTCCTGAATTTCCTTGTCATTATTATATTAAATTTCAAGGTCAAAATCAAAGTGATAAACTTTTTCCTGTATTCATTCTAAGTAGCTTCTTGTGAGAAGCAATGAGGACATTAAAATATAACTTAGAATCACATGAAACATCTAAGCACTTAATTTTATTTCAACCTCACCACATTGGTTTGCTATTTCAATGTCTAACTTACTCAAATAATGCTATTTTGATTACAACTGAATAGGCACTTTTAAATGTCATGGTATTTGAAAGAAAAAATGGCCTAGCAATCATAATATACCATTTTGTTGTATAAATTGCAAATGTGTAATTTATGTTTGTTCCTCTACATCATATAAGGCAAATTGCCAAGGTTTGACATGAATAAATAAAATATAAATGCTCTATGTAATCATCTATATTTATTTTTGATACCTACAACGTTTGTATTGCTAGGTTTGCTTGTTTTGGTCTTTATTTTTACTCTTTGACCTGGCCTTTCAGAAACAAAATGGTACTTTTCATTACCTTAAAATATTTTAAGTGAAGCCAGGTTTAGAAATAAAATTTTTCATAAAAAAAAGTCAACTTGCAAGAAAAAAAGTACTTTGAGATGATTTGAATGCATTTTTTTTATCCAACTTCCCAAAGGACCTGCTCATTATATGTTACTATTTTAGAATTGTAGAAGATAGCTTATATGAAGACCTGAGGTCTTAAATTCCATCTTATTAATAAATTATATCTTTAAAATAATAGAGAATGCTAACTCTATTCTTTCTCCAAGGATTTGAAATCATAATCCTCTCAGTAATACATATTTCAAAAGAGTTAAAGTAAGGAAGTTGGTCTTTCTTTTTATCTCAATATCAGATCAATGAACATATTCAAAATCATTGGACTTATTTTTTTATCTTGTTTCTCATGACTCTCTCTTTGCATTTTTACTGCATTTTTAAAAGGAAACTGTTAAACTGAATACTGATAAATATTAAATCTTCATTTTTGGTATATGTTAAGATGATATGTGACCATTGCGCAATACCTATATAGATACCGACAACTTATAATCACTTATTTTTACAAACATAAGCTGATTCTCAAAAATATTTTCTGAAAACAATATTTTCAAGGGTTTTGGATTGAGTCTTCAGACTAGTATCCTTCTGCTATGAAATTTATATACTTGTGGCCTTTCAAAATACACATATATAAAGAAAACATCATTAGGTCAGGGGAAGAATCTTGGGAATGACCTCACATTCTGAAAATGTTTTATTTTGTGGTATGCACTCTTTTATATATCAGCCTTTGAGGAATTGTTGGAGAAGGGATAACCTCTGCCTCTGTAAATCTGTGTATATTGGACTCCTGCAATCAATTCTTAGTTTTTCTACCAATTAGCAACAAACATTTTCCCTCTCCAAGACACTGTTTTTGATTTGTAAGCAGAGGTAATTAGTCTGGATCACTGGATGGCAATTTTTTTTTTAATGAGAACGAATTTAAGAAAAAAAAATCTTTAAATTATATATTTTCACTTATGGGAACGGCCGTGTTTTATTCCTTGGAGAAAATATAAATTCTCAAACAATTTTCTTCATATATCAAAAGAGAAGTTTCAATAAGACCTATCATTTTTTTATCCAATAAATACCCAAGTATTTGAGAACAAAACACATACAGCTTTGTGATTTTTATCATTAAAGTTAACCAAGGATTAGTTGAACTACATGTGGTTCTGTGATTTGGAAATATTCTCCAGAATTGATTATACAGACATTTTCAGTTCAAAGTGTCAGCAGTACTTGATTTTACAGAGCAAAATTTTCTTTTCAACAACTACAATTTGGAATTTGCATTGACATAAAAATTTATATTTGTCAATCAATTCTATAATCCATTAAAAAAGTGTGCACAGCTGAACTGCCGAGAAAATTTACTCACATGTGAGATTGAAGCTTGGGAGTGCATTTATGACCCTTAAATTATTAATGCCATCATTTGTTTCTTTTTCAAAATAACCTCTAAGGACCAAAGTTTAGCCACAGCAAATCTAAACTGAGTTTTATAGCTATTTGTCACTAATTATATGTCTTTGAATAAAAACACGTTAAAATACATGTATTTAATATACAAATGTGAACATGAGAGTTTTCATGAAAATCAAAAACCTTGCTTATGACTCGGCATTCACAGACCTAATACTCACATCTTGCCTTCATGGAATGAAGTAGCAAGCAGATTTCTAACAAAAATTGTCCATTCTGTAGGAGTCCCTCTTTATTTCTCTCAGATTCTGAAGCCTCATTAGGAACTTTATTTTTTCATTTTATTCTCCCTAGCTGGTATAAATAAACCTGTTAAAAGGAAACATCTAAAGGCTGAGAAAAATGTTCTCATCTCCTCTGAGAGCTTGGAATCTGCTAGTACCAACGAGGATGATAAAAGAATGCCAGAAGTTTAGAGCAAAGAAAAATGGAGGATTGTTGTTTGTTTGTTTTTTGCTATAAAGTTGGAAAAGAAGTTGGCCTTGGATTCGGAATTATGTAACCTGTACTCAGCTAATAGTACTTTTGCACTATTCAGTTGTTTGTGATCACTGTTAGGTTGTCTTTTCCTATACTGATAGGTAACATGAGAAAAGTAAATAATTACCAAAACAATCTCAGCTTCCAAGGGTTCCCTCACTTTTGATATCGTCACTGGGGGTGAAGCTGCAATCTGTGCCCTCCTTTTGGCCTTCTGTGTCTGAAGATTGGTAAAGTAGTTGACAGCCGCAAACTCAATAAGAGCTGAGAAGACGAAAGCAAAGCAAACAGCTATGAACCAATCCATGGCGGTTGCATACGACACTTTTGGCAAGGAGTGCCGAGCACTGATGCTTAATGTGGTCATGGTCAAAACAGTGGTGATCCCTAAAGTGAAAAAAAAAAAAAAAAGAAGAAAAAAAAAAGAAATGCAGTATTAGCATTTGGAATCTAAAACCAACATCAAATGAGAATGTGTCAGTGGATTAAACACTCCAAATGCAATTTTTGACCTTGTTTTATAATTGTTCACAATTATTATATAGGTGTTACCATTTTTGTATTCTTCAATACCTAGTATAGTGCCATATACACTGTAGTTGCTCAAAAAATATTTTCTGATTCGATTTAGTTTAACTATTGTAAAGTTTAACTGGTGAATAATTTTAGTTGTTTACTTCTTAAGCAAATTTATAGCAAATAATCACTTAAGTACTAAAAACTTGAATTCTTGGTTAATTTGTATAGCTGGTAATGTCTATCAACATATTTAAGAAGTCTCTCTGGTATGAATAGTAAACATAAAATTAGGCTCCTCAATTTTTTTTTGAAATTTCTAGCTTAGTTTTAAGGTAAAATATTTACTCATGAGAAGATAATTTCATCACTCCATCACCAGCAGTTTTATGTCTTGCATAATAGTTGGGAAATACATGTAATTTAAAGATGATCAACATCATTATATAGATATTCTTTTATAATTTGTGGAAAAAGATCTATTTTAATATAGTAAATTAAAAAGTAAAAATTCATCTGAGATTTTAGTTCAACTCAGATCTTCCCTATAAACCTCTCTAAATGTACAAGCATGAAAACCCAGAAAAAATTGGCTTTTGTTATTGACGATATTTTCTGTTACAGCTTTTTCTCAAAACTAATAGTGATTCCACATATCATAAATAGTGAACTCAATAGGTTGAAACATGGGAAATTGGTTATATTTAACTATTTTTGAGATCCAGAAAAACAACAGTTTATTATGATTCAAACTATTAAAGCAAGATATAATTTATAATAGATACAATTTATGTATTAGATTTCAATATCTTAGCCTTTCTTTTCATGAATTTACATGTCACTTTTACTTTCCTGCTTTACCTTAGTTATGAAAAAGCAAATTGAGATTAAAAACAAAACAAAAGAAAACAAAACACTCCTTAATAGGGCACAGAAAAGGCATAGGAATCCAGCCAGAATTCTTGCCAAGACAAATTTTTTTGTGAATTCACCACATAGCTTGGGATAACATAAGGGTCATTTAATATCATACATATGCCTGAATGAGACAGGAGTCTGTTTCCTTTGTGGATCGAAAAAGTGCACTAGTGTGAATATTCCCCTAACCTACACAAGCAATAAGAGCTGGATGAGTGGAAGTATAGCCAAAGTGGGAAGCATACCAAAGACGGTTCTGGCCGGGACAGACTCCTTATTAATCCAGAAAGACACCTGGGAAAGAATGACCGTCATAATGCAAGGAGTGTATATCTGTATCATGAAGTAGCCCATCTTCCTTTGCAAGTGGAAATAAACTGTCATTATTACGTATTCACCTGTTGGGAAACATGTATATCAGTATCATTGCTTTTGACAGGGTGCAGAAAGAATGCAGCTGGAAATAAATCTTGCAGATCTTTAAAGTGGGCTGGAAGAAAACAAGTAAAGTCATATTTCTCTGTATGACAAAGATACTTGATCAAGCAGATGATAGATACATCAGCTCATTGTTTTAGGTCGGGTTCTTTGTGTCATATGCATAGAAAACTACTTTTTCCCAGGTTACATAAATCTTTTTATGCACATGGTTGCAAAATCAATTTTAAAGAAGGCTACTCATCACTTCAAAACAGCAAATGTAGCCAAGGATAGCTAAAGCAGAGAAGAAAGAAATAGATATTTTGAAAATGTGTATGAGAGTCACCTTGCTGGATTACATTCACGAATTGGTCTAATTCTTACCTGTGTTAGATTTAATTGTCTCACTAGATACTGTTTGTCCAATCAGATCGTACTGGAGGAGACTTGAAGATTCTTCTGGGACTTCGACAGAGTAAAGTGGTCCTTTTTTCCAAGTATATATGATTTCACTTTTGGGGTAAGCATCTGAATTTTTAAAACCAATTAAACATAACAGTGAATCTGACTAGTTTTTTTTTTCAAAGCAAATTTTGTCCATATAAAAAGCAACTACAAATATAAATTTTTTAAAATATTTTTTTAATCTGGGTAACTAAAACCTCTGACTATTTATAAGATTGACAGACATGAATAAGTAAGTATATTCCTGGAATAACAATGAGAATATCATAGTAATCTTTCTCTTTTTCTTTTTGGTCTTTGGATACAATCAAATAATCACACACACACACACACACACACACACGTATTTTTAAAAGACTGCTGCCTTTATTTATTTATTTACATTTATTTATTTCAGAGAAAGGGGTGGAGGAAAGAAGCAGAGGAAGAGGGAGACAAGTAGACTCTGACTGAGTGTGGGAAGTCCTGAGGTGGGGCTTAATCCCAGGACCCTGAGATCATAACCTGAACTGAAATCCAGAGTTAGACCCGTAACCGACTGAGCCATCCACGTGTCCCAGTAATTATATTTTGAATGCATAACTTACAACTCCCAAACTTGAGTGGACAAGCATGCCCATCCATCGGAAAGTTAACCAGCCTCATGGGACAGTCAGCATTGATGGTAAGCCTAGGGATATTAAAATAAATGGTTCCACGTTAGTATGTGGACAAATCATTTGGATTAGAGGTAGTTGAATTGGGGAAACCTCACCTCATGGTATATAGAATGGTTCCATTCTGCATTATTCTGAAGAGTTTATTAGGGGTTGTCATATTGTGTGCAATTGATTTTTTGCCATTCCTGAAAAAAGTGTCAGGTGTCCAGATTTTACTGACCATCAGGTTATTCAAACTCAGAATCTCAGTTGGCCCCCCAAACTTCAACCTCTCATCTGTCCAAGTCTGGCGGAAGAAAACGTCCATTGTATACTCCTAAGAGAAAATAAGATATTCATGCAAGCTGGGGAGATAATTTATTAAGAATAGTTTATTCACTAGCTTATATACTTAATTCTAAAATTTAGGAAATAAAACAACTTTTTGTGATAATAACTATCAGACTATCAGAGAACCTGTGATTTCAGTAATTAATATTTTTCTCAAACTCAAAGTTTGCAATATTATTATAAAAGATAGCACTGTGTTGTGACAAACTCCCTCCTCCACCTTGACCCTCTTCAACATTCTTCCTCTTTTCTATCAGTCATCCACCTCTCCATCTACTGACCTATCGAATTCCCCTCCATTAATTTAGGAGAAAAATATGAAAAGATTTACAGTCTAGGTTTTGTCTGGCGTTCCTACCATCACAGTCTAGCACACCCTTCAGTGCCTTCTTCACTTTCAGAGTTGTCTCCAAACACCATAGTACCATTTAGCAAATTTCCAAGGATGGGTAAACTTTGCTTGATAAGTGTACTCTGGCTGCGCATCCCAATAATTTTATATTGTTCTCGGAGAATATAAAAGCAAATGTTACCATGATTACTCAGAGCATCATTTAAGTAGGCATAATTGAAATTTTGAGTTTTAATTTGTGGCTTTTATGAAATAACATTAGAAATATTAAGAATTATGGTAAGAACCATTGCAAAAATCAATGATAAATAACAGCTTGTAAGTATATAAAAATATTGCCAATAATTGTTTTGTCTACTTCATGTGTTCCTGTATGAGACATATTACTACAAGTTGTGATTAGATGTTTAAACTATAATTTGACACACAGTATACCCATATAATAATGATCCAGGCTTTAACAAGTCTCTACTGTACAAATATACTTAAAAAATGAGACACATACATAAAATGAAGTGTCAAGTGTTTCCCAGACGTCAATAATATAGTATAGTATGGTTGTGGTTTTTTATACTTGTGGTGAGTCAGTACTCAATGAAAAATATGATAGTAAAATAATTGAGGATTCTGGATAATGCTGACTCTCCTTTCTTTCAAGTCTTAAGACATTTTTCTCTTAAATAAAGTCCTTCTCCCTCTCCTTTACTTCCTCGTTTTCTTTCTTACTTTTTTCCCTCCCTTCTCCTTTTCTTTCCTCTGGTACTTCATTTTTTCCCCCCTCTTGCCTCTTTCTTTTCTCGTCAACTCAAAGATCAGAAGATAAAAAGTCTCCAATAACTATTTATCCAGAGCTACATTTCCCTAATAATTTTTAATGATTCAATTATTTAAAGAGTTATGTGCATTTTGATTTTAGTACTTATATTTTACTTTTAGGGGGAAATGGTAACTGAAAACTGTGGCAAAAATATCATAATGCACTTTGTTCTAGAAGACTAGTTCAGATTTTCATTGCCACATACTATAAATAATCTCTTACGAATCCTACAGCCATCTGTACCTGGAACAGAGTTCCCAGAACACCTACTGGTCCATTTGCAACACAAAAGGTACAAAGCACTAGCTTTTCCAAATGATGCCCTTCACTGTTTTAATAAAATATACTGAAAATGATGTGCTACAGAAAACAGCCATATTTTAGGTTTCATAGATATTCTGAATATACTCTTAAATGATATATCATCTTTGTTGATTTTTCTTTTTTTCTATTCTAAAAATTTACCAGGACTATATAAAGATGGGGAAACCTTATCTTTGTAGAAAATGATGGGTGCATGATATATGGCCAGAAGAGAGAATAGAATCTTAGAAAGTTCCGCAGGTTAAAGTGTTCAAGCCCTTAGTGAAATGTGAAGGCAATTAAGCCAGTAATCTGTTCTAATGACCATGCCCTCCCGGCATGAACACATATTGCATTAGGACTGTGGAGCCAAGCTTGGTAACAACGTCCAAGATCATTAGTTCTGGGGCTTTGCCCTCCCGCCAATAAGTAAAGTTACCCTCCTCACTCAGAGCTTACTCACCATCTCCACATCTGACACGGGCCCAAAACTGGTCACATAAATGTCTGTTTTGACTTCAGTGACAGCACCTGAAATTAGCCCAGAAGCATAGGGGCAAATATCACCAGTGATTTTAAGGACACTGAACTTAATGACCCTACCACAAAGTCCCTTCTCATGGTTAGAACCTGCAGTCCATCCTAAAGGAATTCACTAGCAGAAGCCCTTGGGTTTTTCAACTATGAAAACTCAAACCGGTTGATTATTCTGAAAATTTTCTGGTCAATTTGAAAAATTTAAGGAATGGAAGAGAAGTAAGTTAGTATTCTCATAATAATTATAACAATAACTAACACACCTTGGTAATTTTTTGGTGGGGGAAACAAATGCTTAGAAAAGTGCGCTAGATGGAGAATCTCATTCCACACTCACACAACTCTACGAGGCAAACACTATTCATACACCCACACTACAGCTGAGGAAGCTGAGGCTTAGAGGGTTCAAATAACATGCATAGAAGGTCACAGAGGAAGGGACAGAGACTGGATGGAACATGTGGCCTCTCCCAGTACCCCTGCCCCTTACCAATCTGCAATCCTTATGAAGCCTCGGGGTCTTAGACAAAGGTTAGGGGGAAAGGAGAATATGGACATTTGGTTTAGTAAGGATGCTGCCTCTCACCTCCAAATCCTGGACGTAGCCGATTGTCATAGCCCTCAAGCAAATTGTCCAGGATCCGACTGATGTTTCTGGAGTAGAAGTTTCCTTCATCTTCAAGTGTCCCTAGAGTATTTTCTACCCTGTGAGCAAACAGTCCATGATCCTCACTCCCGGACTTAGAGAAAATAGGCTGTTCAATCTACTCATGTACCCCACCACAAATACATGCCACAGCACCCAGGCTTCTTCCATGATTTGGTATAGAAGTCACCCAGTGGGTGTGTGCTCTCGTTTTCCTCTGCACTAAAATGAAAAATCAGAAAAAAATCTTACTCACCATAGAAGAATGTAGAGCCAGGGCAGAGGTGATGCCATCCTGCAGTGCTCAGCAATGCCTAGTTCACCCTCCTCCTGTGCTCTCCTTCCTCTTAACAAGTCCCCCCCACCCTGACTTTGCCAATCAACTAAAGCAACCTTCCAGACCCCTCATATCTCTTTTCCCTATTTGCCTTCAGCCAGTAATCCGGAGATGAAGAGGTTCCTAGCAAAACTTGTTCTCTCTTCTGCCTTTTCACGTGGAACAATGTGGCTTGTGGTCTTAAGACTACATCCTGGTGGATACTCAGCGTCTTCTGGTAGACTCACTTGGGAAAGGAGAGTCTGAAGGGACAGTGTATGGTCGGAGAGCAGTGACAATAATCGAATAAGGCATTAGGGGAGATTAGAAGGAAGAAAGCCACTGCTAGTTTTGGCATGGAATTAGCAGGGCCCTGTGAGGAAATCTGGAAAGCAGTGGCATCTTGCTGATTGAGATTATGTTCCAATGGGCTCAGCATATATTATTTCTGTGGTTCACGGAAGGATTCCTACACAGCTCTTACTGCTTAAAAAGTCCAACAATATTGAGATCCTTTTGAGTTCTCTTTCTGATTTCATCAGCTTTATTGCATCAGACACACCTTTCCTTTGCATTTAAAAATTTTTCCTCATTATTCTTTGAAAAGCATTTATAATATACTAGAACAACACTTGACTGTCTTACTATTGGGTTAATGTATTTTGTTTAAGTACTTTGTTGATCCATCTTAAGATAGGACAGCTCAAGCTAAGCCATAAATGGGTCCTACCACTATCTTTAGAAACTTCGTCAGCTTCATGGATGTCCAGAAATAGCTGATTAAAGTTCTCCATGTAGAAATACTGTAAGAATAAAGCATCTCTGCACATGCTTATTGATGATTTGCTGGCACTATTTCACTAGGCTTGGCACAGGTCAAAGCAAAATGTTTGAACCCAGGAAATAGCATTCTCTGCCTAGTCAGGTAGATGGAATTGAAGAAAAAGAAGTCACTTTAATCTTTAAAATTGTAATCCTTAAATAAATGATTTAAAATGAGAATAAAGAAAAACATCGTGAATCTCTCTGTATATATATTTAATTATATAGAATTAAATTAGTAATATATATATTAAATATTATATATATAAATAACATATTTAGAACATCAGGAACATAAGAAAAAGAACCAAATATCTCACATGACCATCATTCTGCCAGATCTACACAATATTTATCCAGTTCACAGTCTGTATCATCAGAATCTAAATTCTACAAAGATAATCATTACTATTTCAGACATACAGCAGTCTTAAGAGTCTTTTCTGAAGACATGACATAAATTATTTGAGGAACATTTCAATAAATTAGCTCTGACTAAAAAGAAACAATAGAAAAGGGTAAGACTAAAAGATTTCTGTGAAGCAGTTTTTTTTTAAGATTACAGAATCTCACTGTTAAATGGAATTTTTTTGTTATTCATCAAATATCAATGTCCCCCAGCATTCCTGATAAATGGTATTCGGCATCTGTTTTCTTAGATTGTTTTACTTGTGCTAAGCTGAAACCTAGGCCCTGGTCCTAGCTCTCACCTTTGAAACCATACACAATAATTTGTCAGGGAAAGACCACATGGCAGCCATTTAAACAAGTATAGCTATCATGTACACTCAAATTCAAGTTAACATTCCTAAAATCTTCTCTTGTTCATTATAGGACCTGGTTTCCATATCTCTTCTTATTCTTTTCACACTAAACTGACTATAATTGATGACCACAACACATTTTCAACTCCCATTGATTGTACAATTATAATCTAAACCTTAACTGTGTGGTATATATGATGCTATGAAATAATTCTCTGTTCATTTTTGCTACAACTTACTATTTTCATTCAAGCATGGGACTCTGTATTGAGATCTGTAGATTTGCATGATTTTTTTCTATCAATATGTTTATCATCCATCTCTGATTTCTATCATCAGAGAGAAAACTTAATGAGGTATTTAAGACTGGATTTTTTTTTGTATGGTTAAAAAAAAATGGTCATGGGTGAGTTGTACCCATATACTTACTCTTATAGAGTGGATATGTTTTTCTCATTAAATATATTTATTTAAAAGAGACAAATAATAGTTAAGTCACTTTTGTCTCTAAAGAGAATATTAACTCCTTGTACCATCACCAACAACAAGATTTGTGTGTATAAAATAACTTTTAAAGATTCAGGGATGATTAGAGAAAATTATTGCACAGAAAAAGCAAACTTGGCACCAAACACTAAGTAGTACTTTCCATGATATAAAAGAGCCAATAGTTTTCCCATGTGTAGAAGGGACTTGAACCAAAGGATTCTGGTATTTATGTAAGTACTTCCTACCTAGTAAGAACTTGAAACATTTTTCCCTGTATGCCTTAGAAACTGTTATGGAGAACAAGTCAGTCTAAAAATAATAAATGCAAGTTAAGACAGTATCAGTGAGAATTTACTTAATATTAATAATAACTACCAAATATTTAACATTTACCATGGGCCTAGAATTAATGTTAAGAACCCATATACTCACATTTATTCACTGCTAATACAAAAATCTATGAGTTGTCTATAATTGAGTCCATTTTGTAAATCAGCAAGTATGTAACTTGCCTAATCTCACAGCTAAAAAAATGGCAGAATCAGAATTCAAAAGTGGGTATAAACTAAGGCCACTGGACTGAATGCAGTGAAAAATAGGTTTCCATTGTATAAAAGAAATAATTTCTATCTGTGGTATTTATCCAAAGATGGAATGAGTACCATAAAAGAAAATGAGTTACCTGTTAACAAAATATTCAAGTATAGCATAGAACACCACATGTAGATTTAATGGATGTTTGTTTCAGGAGGAAATGACATAATCCCTAAGAATATTCAGTAGGAGGCTGAGGCTATTTGGGGTCATTGTAAGGAAGAGTTGTTTGGTAGAGATTTGGATTCAAAGATTCTATGAGGGAGTTTCTCTGAAGTGATGTGAGATGAGGGACTTAAAGGGTTTACTAGTGGTAAAATATACCTTGGAGGTACACTGGAGGAGAAAAATGGAGAGATACTACTAGGCTGTACTAAAAGAAGAAGAAAAAGTGGTAGAATATACAATAATAATATTTGTTGAACGCTTACTATATGTCAACCATGTACATTGATATTATCTCTAATCTGTAAAACTGTCTTACAAGGTAGCAATTTTCATCTTTATTTTACAAAGGATAAAATAAGGCTCACAAAAGATAAATGTATCTATCTTAATATTCCAGAGGTATATTATCTCAAATTCCTAATATACTTTCATACTTGATGCTTTACATATGATAACTCTGACTCTGTTTTCTAAAGTTGGGACTGTTAAACCCTCTGGACCAACAATATTTTTTATATTGTTAAAGGATACCTGACCTCTTTGTGGACACTGTAGAAAATTCTCATGCAATCCTGCTTGGGGATCCAATGCAGTAAGAATAAAATTGCTCTGGGAGACAAAGGACAATAAAGAGAAAGTCTTCTGGTCACCAGCTTTAAATTGTTCTGGCATAGTTACCAATAGAATGTTGAACACATTATATGGCATGGACGTATAGGCAGGCAATATCAATTTCAAATCTTAAAACACAAATATTGAGGGAACAATAGTCATGTCCAAAAGATCACAGGTCTATGAATTCATGATTTATGCCTGTTCAACCAGTATCACTTCAATTTAATGTTTGTTTACTAAGTGCTTGGTGACAAACACTTGATGCTGAGGATATAGAAATTTTAAAAAATAATGCTTATCCTTAGGAAGTTCATATTCTAGATATTAATATTAACATAATAGAACTGATTGCTAAATACATATGGTTAATTATTAGCCATGTGCAATGGGAACAGAGCAAAAAGGTATCTGGTGGGGGGGAAGGATGGTCAGTGATTATTTCATGAAAAACACAACATTTGGACTGAGCTTGAGATGTTGAATAAACTTTGAGTAGATTAGAAAAGGCCATTCCAGGCTGCATTATGAACTCAGAGGTGTGGCAATTCATGGTATGTTTGTAAACAGCAAATAAGTCTGAGAAACTAGAAAATAAGAAACAAAGAATATAATGGATTAAAAAAGACTGGAAGATAAACATGGTCCAATAGAGAGAGATTTCATGCTTTTCACTGGAGGATTTGAAAAAAGTCATGGCCATATGTAGCAGACTATGATGGAGTTGTCTAAGGAATTCATAACAGCACTTTTTCTCTGAGTATTGCCTTAATATTTTATAGGGGTAGGGACTTAATTTGTTATGGCTGTGCTGCTTGGTCCTGTGTCAAACCTCTGTTGATTATACCAATTTGCTATCAGATAACTTGGGTTCATCAGCAGGCAAGTAACTCAGGAAAATTATTTTTTTACCTCTAGGTATCATCTTCATCACCTATAAAATGAAATTACAGGGTCTTGGTGAGGATTAAATTAAAAATTCACTAAAGCCTTTATCACAGGAAATTGCCTATCGTAAACGAGAAGCAAAACCACCCATCTACATCACTACAAATATCATCACCCATAATCAACATTGTTTTTATCATTTGGGGCCAAACCATTTTTTTTCTCCAGTAAAAAATGAAGTAAAAAAAAAAGAGATTGGTCTATATAATTTACTAAGGCTGCCAGTGTTAGAGGAAGGCATATTTGGCCAAATTCACGCTATATCAGAGAAATAGCTATAGACAGAGAGGAACAAGAAATGCAGTAGTCCTACAGAAAAAAACCAGAGACAATCACTGCAGAGACAAATCACTGCAACCCAAAATTCTTGAGGCAGCAACTGCCTAGATTTCTGATGGCCTCCCTGATTTCATTCCTTCATAATCTAGGTATCATTTCTATCTTGAGTTCCTTTTTATAACTTATTTTTATTTTTATTTATTTATTTTTGCTCCAGGTAAGGGGGTTACTGTTGCTAGCTCCTGAGGTGTCTTTTATAGTTCAGAAAACTATATCCCAAACTTGAAAGCAAAATTTCAGATGGCGATATGACAGTATGACACCTGGATGGACCATGTGCATGACCCAGTGGAGAGCAAACCTAGACAAAGTGGAATCATGAGTGTGCTTCCTGGGCCTTCTGGAAGGGAAGGTGCTAACTGGCAAATACATAATGATCTTGCTGCTTATTGAATCTCTCGCACCTCCATGGAGTAGAGTAAGCATTTTAGTAAACTGCATGAACTCTTTCAGGCCACTAGGGGACTACTGAGCATCGTCTTCTGGCAGTGCTACCCATGCCCCAAAATCTGTTTGCCTATTTATCAGGTGCTTGGAATATAGGAAAAGGAGGACAGAATTTTGGGTTCAAGCCCAGTGATGAACTCTTGGGAAATGTTATAGAAGAACAAGCAAGAATGGAAGTCTCTTAACATGGATTCTGTTGGACTTGGATAAAATGTAAATTCCAATCCTACCACCATGTAAAGGGATATTCTCAAAGCAAGTGATAAAAATATACATTTGAAAGTGCCATGGAAAGGTCAGAGGTCTTCATGGGAATAATTTTGTTCTTCATGTTGTTATATTAAATGACTTTATGTTTCTTCTTAGAATAAAATATAAATGGATTGCTATTTATATATGAATGATTTAGTCTGAGAGGAAAAATAAATGATGGGGTGGGGGAGGTTCTTAGCCTCTCAGACGAGGCTAAGGGTTTTAATGCACAGTTTGGAGCTAATGACTCAGCAGTGACTGAATGATGTTGTACACACACACATGCACACACACAGTGCTGGTAAATGCTCTCTTACAAACCCTGACCTTCAAAGAAACAAATTATTTTAAAAGAGACTTTTAGCAGGCTTTGGAGAAGGTGTGCTAGAAGTAGAGTGTCTAATATGTCAGAATTAAAAGAGCTATATAGCTCTGTGAGCTTGCTGTGAGCATATTGTTATTGCTGCCTGTTTTGCTATTATGGCACTGTATCAGTGAGGAGTGTGTTAAATGTAAAAACAGAAAACCCAACTTGCAGTAGTGTAAACAAAAGTAGAGAAAAGGTTGGAAGTAGGCAGCTCCTGGCTTTGGTAGCTAAGTAATGACAGAGAGGACTAGGCTGCATTTCATGTTGCTTTCCTGCATGGTTGCAATATGGCTACCTCAGTTTCAGTCATCTGATCTGCATTTAACAGGAAAAATAAAGAATAGGGTCATGTGACCCTGTCTAGCTACAGAGGAAGTTGAGATACTTACAAGATACTCTTTGCTTTCTGATTTAGGAAGTGAATAAATACAGGTAAATATTCAGATGAATCCTACTTTGACACCACTGTAGAAATTTGGAAAACTGAACTGATTACAATAGCAAGAAATACTCTTTTTTAGTTTTGTCATTCTTTATAACATAAATGGCCAATAAATTTGAGGATTAAGAATGGAAGTTAAATGGGCCATCTGTCACAGTCAGGGATCTGCCTCTGAGTAGATTAATTACAGCAAGATACCCCTTACTCTGGTCTGATGGCTTAGGGAGCAGAGTGTAGGCTACATTTCTGTTGCCACTGGCACACTCAGCTTTTGGGCCAGGCACAATCTACACAAATATGTGCAAAAACCTCATGAGAGGCTTGGGAGAATTTTGAAAAATCCTTTCTCAATATTTTTCTTAATATCTTTCCCAATAATTTCAAGATATTCTGCTGAATTCCATTGCTATCTAATATCGATAACACAGTCACGGTCCAAAAGGCTAATAGAATGAGAGACCTAACATTCAATTAAAGCACTTAGACCATTAAAGGTCTAAATTATGGAAGCCCATTAGTTTAGCTCCTACCAGAATAGGAACTGGGTTCCTGGGTTGCATTTCTATGTTATAAACTGATATATACTTTTAAGTTTCCTACAGGGAAGAATCGAAAGATGTTTTACCTGTTACATCAATTAGTATCCATTATATTAAGTCCCACCTGGAAGATTTCTTATAATGTTAAGTAATAGGGAAATATTTGTCTTGATGAGAAACTAAAATAATAATTCTTCTTTCCAAAACTGTATAAACAAGCATGTTTCTTCTTTTGACCTTGCTGCTTGGATACTTGAAGTCAGAACTGAATGAAAGCTGACTTTTGGTTGTGTTAATCTTCTTTTATTCTTGTACCTGTTTTTCTATTCTATACTTTGCATTTGTTGTTTTTTTATGAGAGGCTCCTCAAAACTTCTACAGAAAAAGAATATAAATAAACACTAGTAAGTGAAACAGTTATTGGTGATTTGGGGGGACTACTAATTCATCTGGACCAATTATATCACATTATCTATTTATTATCTGGTATAGTGTTTGAAATAAAATCCAGTATTAAATAAAATACTAAATAAAAAGACATAAACTGTGAGAGGACAATTGGAACCAGAAGATTCAGCAAAATCAGACACAGAACTGGATATAATATATTTTAACAGCAAAAAGGTAGTTACTTTGAAGTTCCTGCCAATTTATACTCTGAAACATTAACAAAATGTCATATATCTTCTTGTTTTTAGGTAAGAAGGAAATACTGTTTTATTTATGTGATAAAAAAATTACCCTTTTTTTTCTTTAGATCCTTTTTTCTTTAGGTTCACTGAAAAATTAGTAGAAAAGTACTGAGATTTCCCATATATCCTCTACTCCCACACATGCATAGTGTGCCTCATTATCAACATGTCCTACATTTGTTTTTTATAGTACATTTATTACGATTGGTGAACCTACACTGGCACATCGTTATCACCCAAAGTCCATAGTTTACATTTTATTCACTCTTGGTGGTATACATTCTGTGGGTTTGGACAAATGTAGAATGACATGTATCTATCATTATTGTACCTTACAGAGTATTTTCACAGCCCTGAAAATCCTCTGTGTTCAACGTAGTCAACCTTCCCTCAGCCCAACCCGTGGAAACCACTGATCTTCTTATTGTCTACATAGTTTTGGCTTCTCCAGAATGTCCTATAGCTGGAATTATATAATATCTAAACTTTCAGATTGGCTTCTTTCACTTAGCAATATGCATGCAAGTGTCCATACCTTCTTGTGACTTGAAAACTTGTTTCTCTCTAGCATCAGGTAATAGTCCATCATTTGGATATATCACAGTGTATTTATCCATTACCTACTGAAGGACATCTTGTTGTTTCCAAATTTGGGGAAATGTGAATAAAGCTGTTATAAACACCTGGTGCAGGTTTTTATGTCAACATAAGGTTTGTAAGAAATCACCAAACTGTTTTCCAAAATGACTGTATTATTCTGAATTCTCACCAGCAATAAATGAGTTTCTGTTGCTCCACATCCTCACTAGGCTTTGGTGTTCTCAGTGTTTTTGATTTGGGTCATTCTTCTAAGTGTAATGGTATCAAATGTTTTAATTTTGTTTCCCTAATGACACATATAATGTGGAGCATCCTTTCATATGCTTCTTTTCCATCTGTGTAATATTTGTTACATTTGATGATGTGTCTGTTAAAATTTTTTTCCCACTTGTTAATCAAGTTATTTATTTATTTGACAGAGAGAGATAGCAAGAGAAAGAACACAAGCACGGGGGAACTGGGGAGGGGAGGGAGAAGCAGGCTCCTCCATGAGCAGGGAGCCTGATGCTGGGGCTTGATCCCAGGATGCTGGGATCATGACCTGAGCCAAAGACAGCTGCTTAATGACTGAGCCACCCAGATACCCCTATTGGAGTAGTAAACATTCAGTAACATAGATACAAATATTTCTACCCCTCCCCAGAACTTGAGACACATGTATAGTCCTATCTCAACTTCAGAACTCCCATGGATTTGTCCAGGTCCATTGTTGAGATTGCAAATTTTCCAGTCAGATCTCTTCCTTTCCACAGGTGGTAATGCCAAAGCACTCCCTAAAAACTGCCCAAAGGCTATCCTTTGTTGCATAATCTGTTCAGGGAATGAAGCTTGTGACTCAAAGCAGATTTCATTGGCAAACTGCCAGTTTCTAGCCTCTTGCACAAACTTCTCTCTCTATATATGTTTTTATATCTTATATTTCTAGGTGGTAAACTACCTGTTCTTGAGAAGATCTGTGGGTATGCCACAAGAAAATAGATCATATATGCAAATTTTAAAATGACCCTAAAGACTGTTTTGAAAGACTCTATTATGGAAATATATATGCTATGTAGTTTTTTTCTAAATTTCAACAAGCATTTAGATCTAGTGTGTACTAGACCTTACACGTGATTCCAGACATTCAAAGAAAAAGGCTGGGAACTGTCATTACCCACCTTTTGGCTTCTCTTTTTAACCACTATGCCAATATTTTTTTGATTTTCATGTGTTTGAAATGCTGTGGTTAAAATATTCTTTTTTTTTTTTTTTTTTTGTATTTAGTGGCAAACAGTCAGTGGCAGTTATATGCCAAATACTGAAATGGTTTTTAAGGAGGAAACAACAAGAAAAGCAAGACACAGAATTTGTTCAAGGAGGAACATGACAAGTATGCAATGACTATGTTGTAAACAGGCTATGAACAGGGATATGTGGAAGGGCAGGAGTCAGTGGACATTTAGATTAGAGAGACTTGAAAGCTCAATTTTATTCCACTTATCAAGGATATCTGTTTTTCGGTTTAATCATCTATTATAGACCACTCTTATTCCATATTTGCTTGGAAAATATTTTGAAATCTTAATTTGTGATTTATTTCTTCCCTTTCAGTTTACCTATATTCCACCCCCTCCTTTAAGCAGTTGGCAAATTTTGTCCTAAAGTGAAAAACTTTAGGAGTTTGTGGCAGTGCAGAAAGCAATGAATATACTTTTGTTCCTAAATTTTGTGTCCAGAAAACCCTATAGTGGTAGACATGCACAGGTTATATTGAAGAAGCATGAAAAAGGAAATATTTCATTCAGATTGCAAGTAGATTCCCCCAGGCTAGGGGAGTAGTGAAACATGGACATATTCCGCTGGGAAAAATAGGATTGCTGGGCTCTACTTCCCAGCTACAACAAGGCAAGGAAAGAGGGTAGAAATGGTGGCATTGTAGATTAGGCAAATGGGACTATAAGCAGATGTTTTTCCCCCAGGAATAACTCAGTAGCCATGGAGAACCACTAGATTTCTCAGGGGCAGTGAAGTTTTACTGTCAACTCTGGAAACTGATGTTTGAGCAGGTACCCTGTCCTCAGTCCATGTCTTGGCACTGAATAAAATCTTATTGCCGTAGCATCAGGAGGGAAGAGGTTTCATTTTTTGCATACCAGAATTTGTCAACAGGGATTTATGTTATATCTACAACAAATGTATAATACTATGGTCTCCTATTTATTATTTGCCTTTTGTTCAAATACTGCTTCTTTCACTGTGTTATAATCCTTCTTTGTGACTCTGTGGGGGGTCAAGATGAGAAAAGGATTTATGGAGAAAATAAGAGCTGGATCAGAGAAATAGAAGCAATAAACTAGTTTTCTTCTCAAAAATCATTTTTTTTGCTTCAGTCTTTAACTGCAAAATGATATTTCATATGCAGTGGTTGTGGAGGGATAACTAGTAATTCACAGACTTGATACCTAGCTTTCATTCATTATCTAGTCTTTTCTGCTGAGGCATATCCCTCAGAGATTTCTGAATTTATAATCCAAGGAATGGATCTATTATAATGAATATTCCTTGCTAATCTTTTTACCTTACAACTTAAGGTAAGGTTGCAACTTAAAAGGTAAATTTTACCACTAAATCTACCTTTTCCCAATTTCCTCCCCCCAAAAAATGGTTTTGACTTTTCAATTATATATTCTTGTACTATTGTGCACTTATCATATTGTGCACTTATCATAACAGTAGTTAAATTTATTTTATACAATTCTTTGACAAAGGATCTCCCTTTTCCCACTTAGAATGTAAACTGTAGTTTAAAGAGTTATTTCTAAGGGGAGGAGCAAGATGGCAGAAGAGTAGGAGACCTAAATATCATCCAGTCCAGGGAGTTCAGATAGAGAGTTATCACATGATTCTGAATACCTACAAACTCAATAGGAGATCAAAGAGAAGAAGAGCAGCAATTCTAGGAACAGAAAATCGACCACTTTCTGGAAGGTAGGACCTGTGGAGAAGTGAATCCGAGGTGATATACGGGACGAGAGACCTCAGGGGGAGGAGCCATCACTGGGCAAGCAGTAGAGTAGCAGAGCACAAAATCAGAACTTTCAGAAGTCTGCTCCACTGAGGGACATCACTCCAGAGGCTAAGCAGGAGTGGAGCCCTCACAGGGAGAGTGTGGCTCAGGACCCACGAGGTCATAAAAAGACCAGGGCTGTCTGAATGTGACAGAGCTCCCAGGTATTGGAGCAGGGAAGCCAGCTGCAAAGACAGAGCTGAGGAGTGGGCTTTCAGCTCAGGGTTACCTTAACCATGATCCAAGTCAATCAGGACACTACTCTTCAAGCAGGGACCCCACAAGTGGCAGATTTGGGGAGACCACTCCTTCCTCCTCTAGGAGGGGGCAGCACAGGTGTGTGCTGCAGGAATTGGCTGGGTTTGGAGACTCCAAATGGGTCCATGGGTCATTGGTCTTGGTCACAGCCTTGGTCACAGTCTGGGTGAGCTTGGAGCAGGGCCGGAGACCAGGGAAACAGCAATGATTGACTGCTTTTTTCAGAGGGTGCACTGAGGAGTGGGGACCCTCAGTTCTCAGCTCCTCCAGAGCTGGAGATTAGGAGACTGTCATTATCATTCATCTCCTCCAAAGCTCTATGGAAAGCATTCAGGGAACAAAAGCTACCAAGAGCGAGCTAACAGCTAACACAGATTACTTAGCCTGGCCCCTGGTAAGGGCGGTGCAATTTCACATCAGGCAAAGACATTTAAGAATCACTGCAACAGGCCCTCTTTCCCTCAGATCAACAAGAACATCCAGCCCAGACCAAGTTCACTGATCAATAAGAAATGCAAAACTTCAGAGCTACGGAAATACAGCACATAGAATTCATGGCATATTTCCCATGATTCTTTAGTCTTTCAAAGTTAAATTAAAAAAAAATCTTATTCTGTTTTTTAAATTATTCCTCTTTCTGATTTTAACATTTTTAAACTATTTTATCTTATCAATACTTAAAAAAAATCTTTTTAAATTTTCATTGTTATAGTCATATTCTATCCCTTCATTGTATTTAACCTTATTTTTTATATACATACAGGCTTTTCTTTCTTTAAAATTTTGGGATACAGTTTCTTCTAATAGATCGAAATAAATCTAGCACATGACTTTGTTCTAGTCTGCAGCCTGATCACAGTCTTTCCTCTTTTCTTTTCTTTTTTCAACCAAATTCTTATCAATTCCTTTTTTAGAATATTTTTAAGTTTTCATCTTTACAGTCATGTTCCATCCCTTCATCATGTTTACACTAATTTTTGTATATATATAACTTTTTCTCTATTTAAAATTTTGGGAGGCAGTTTCTTCTAACAGACCAAAATACATTCAAAATCAAGTGTGTGTCTGATCTATTTACCATATATAGATATCTATATCTATATCTATATATGAGAAGGAAGGGAGAAAAAAATATATATATATATTTTTTTTCCTTCCTCCTCCTTTCTTCTCCCCTGCCCCCCCCCCCCATTTTGGGTATCTTCTGATTTGGCTAGTGTATATTTTTCTGGGGCCATCGCTATCTTTTTAGTATTTTGTTCTCTCATTCATCTATTCTTATCTGGATAAAATGACGATGCAGAAAAACTTACCACAAAAAAAAAAAAAAAAAAAAAAGAGGCAATACCAATGGCTAGGGACCTAATCAGTGCAGACATTAGTAATATGTCAGAACCAGAGTTTAGAATGATGATTATCAAGGTTCTAGCTGGGCTCAAAAAAAGCATGTAAGATACTAGAGACTCCCTTTCTAGAGAAATAAAATCCCTTTCTGGAGAAATAAAAGAACTAAAATCTAACCAAGTTAAAATCAAAAAAGCTATTGATGAGGTGCGATCAAAGATGGAGGCTTTTACTGCTAGGATAAATGAGGCAGAGAGAGAATTGATGATATAGAAGACCAAATGAGAGAGAATAAAGAAGCTGAGAAAAAGAGACAAACAGAGAGAATTTGAGAGAGAAGTGATACCATAAGACAAAACAATATTAGAATAGTTGGAATCCCAGAAGAAACAGAGAGAGGGGCAGAAGGTATATTGGAAGAAATCATAGCAGAGAACTTCCCTAATTTGGCAATGGAAACAAGAATCAAAATCCAGGAGGCACAGAGAACCCCCCTCAAAATCAATAAAAATATGTCAACACCCCTTTATCTAATAGCAAAACTTACAAGTCTCGGTGACACAGAGAAAATCCTGAAAACAGCTTGGGACAAGAGGTCTGTAATGTACAATAGTAGAAATTTCAGATTGGCAGCAGACCTATCCACAGAGACCTGGCAGGGCAGAAAGGACTGCCATGGTATATTCAGAGCACTAAACAAGAGAAATATGCAGCCAAGAATATTATATCTAGCCAGGCTGTCATTGAAAAATAGAAGAAGAGATAAAAAGCTTCCAGGACAAACAAAAGCTAAAAGAATTTGTAAACACCAAACCAGCCCTACAGGAAATATTGAAAGGGGTCCTCTGTGCAAAGAGGGCACCTAAAAGTAACAAACCAGAAAGGAACAGAGACAGTATACAGTAATAGTCACCTCACAGGCAATACAATGACACTAAATTCATATCTTTCAATAGTTACCTTGAATGTAAATGGGCTAAATGCCCCAACCAAAAGACAAAGGGTATCAAAATGAATTTAAAAAAATCAGTATGCTATCTGCAAGAAACTCATTTTAGACCCAAAGTCACCTCCAGATTTAAAGTGAAGGGGTGGAAAACAATATACCATGCTAATGGACATCAAAAGAAAGCTGGGGTGGCAATCCTTATATCAGATAAATTAGATTTTAAGCCAAAGACTATAATAAGAGATGAGGAAGGACACTATAACATACTTAAAAAGATCTAACATACAAAAAGAAGATCTAACAGTTTTAAACATCTATGTCCCTAACATGGGAGCAGCCAATTACATAAACATATTAATAACAAAATCAAAGAAATATATCAACAATAATATAATAATAGTAGGGGACTTTAACAGCCCTCTCACTGAAATGGACAGATCATCCAAGCAAAAGATCAACAAGGAAATAAAGGCTTTAAATGTCACACTGTACCAGATGGACATCATGGATATATCCAGAACATTCTATCCCAAAGCAATAGAATACACATTCTTCTCTAGTGCACATGGAACATTCTCCAGAATAGATCACATCTTGGGTCACAAATCAGGTCTTAAATGGTACCAAAAGATTGGGATCACTCCCTGCGTATTTTAAGACCACAATGTTCTAAAGCTAGAACTCAATCACAAGAGGAAAGTTGGAAAGAACTCAAATACATGGAAGCTAAAGTGCATCCTACTAAAGAATGAATGGGCCAACCAGGAAATTAAAGAAGACTTTAAAAAAAAAATGTCATGGAAACAAATGAAAATGAAAACACAACTGTTCAAAATCTTTGGGACACAGCAAAGGCGGTCCTGAGAGGAAAGTATACAGAGATACAAGCCTTTCTCAGGAAACAAGAAAGGTCTCAAGTACACAATCTAACCCTACACCTAAAGGAGCTGGAGAAAGAACAGCAAAGAAAGCCTAAAACCAGCAGAAGAGAAATCATAAAGATCAGAACAGAAATCAGTGAAATGGAAACCAAAAGAAAGTAGATCAAATCAATGAAACTAGGAGCTAGTTCTTTGAAAGAGTTAATAAGATTAATAAACTCCTGGCCAGACCTATCATAAAGAAAAGAGAGAGGACCCAAATTAATAATATCATGAATGAAAGAGGAGAGATCACAACAAACACCGAAAAAATACAATCAATTATAAGCACATATTATGAGCAGCTATATGCCAGCAAATTTGACAAATGGAAGAAATGGGTGCATTCCTAGAGACATAAACTACCAAAACTGAACCAGGAAGGAATAGAAAACCTGAACAAACCCATAACCAGTAAGGAGATTGAAGCAGTCATCAAAAATCTCCCAACGAACAAGAGCCCAGGGCCAGATGGCTTCCCAGGGGAATTCTACCAAACATTTAAAGAAGAATTAATACCACTTCTCCTGAAATTGTTCCAAAAAATAGAAATGGAAAGAAAACTTCCAAATTCATTTTATGAGCCCAGCATTACCTTGATCCCAAAATCAAAGACCCATCAAAAAGCAGAATTACCAATGAATATCCTTGATGAGCATGGATGCAAAAATTCTCAACAAAATACTAGCCAATAGGATCCAACAGTATATTAAAAGGATTATTCACCACAACCAAGTGGAATCTATTCCTGGGCTGCAAGTTTGGTTCAATATCTGCAAATCAATCAATGTGCTACAATACATTAATAAAAGAAAGAACAAGAACCATATGATACTCTCAATAGGTGTTGAAAAAGCATTTAACAAAGTACAGCATCCTTTCTTGATCAAAACTCTTCACAGTGGGGATGCCTGAGTGGCTCAGTCAGTTAAGTGACTGCCTTCATCTCACTATATGATCCCTGGTCCTGGATTCGAGTCCCTCATTGGGCTCCTTGCTCAGCAGGGAGCCTGCTTCTTTTTCTCTCCCACTGCCTGCCACTCTGTCTGCTTGTGTTCTCTCTCTTTGCATCAAATAAATAAATAAAATCCTAAAAAAAAAAAAGACACTTCTTCATAGTGTAGGGATTGAGGATTCATACCTCAATATCATAAAAGCCATCTATGAAAAACCCGCAGTGACTATCATTCTCAATGGGGAAAAACTGAGAGTTTTTCCCTTAAGGTCAGGAACATGGCAGGGCTGTCCACTATCACAACTGCTATTCAACATAGTACTAGAAGTCCTAGCCTCAGTATAAGACAATGAAAAGAAATAAAACCCATCTGAATCAGCAGAGAAGAAGTCAAACTCTCACTCTTTGCAGATAATATGATACTTTATGTGGAAAACCCAAGACTCCACTGCAAAACTGCTAGAACTCATACAGGAATGCAGTAAAGTGTCAGGATACAAAATCAATGCATAGAAATCAGTTGCATTTCTATACACCAACAAGACAGAAGAAAGAGAAATTAAGGAGTCAATCCCATTTACTATTGCACCCCAAACCATAAGATACCTAGGAATAAACATAACCAAAGAGGCAAAGCATCTGTATTCAGAAAACTATAAAGTACTCACAAAAGAAATTGAGGAAGGCACAAAAAAAAAAATGGAAAAATGGTACATGCTCATGGATTGGAAGAACACATATTGTGAAAGTGTCTATGCTACTTAAAGCAATCTACACATTTAATGCAATCTTTATCAAAATACCATCAATATTTTTCAAAGAAATGGAACAAATAATCCTAAAATTAATATGGAATCAGAAAGGACCCAGAAGAGCCAGAGGAATGTTGAAAAAGAAAGCCAAAGTTGGTGGCATCACAATTCCAGACTTCAAGCTCTATTACAAAGCTGTCATCATAAGACAGTACGGTACTGGCACAAAAACAGACACATAGATCTATGGAACAGAATAGAGAGCCCAGAAATAGGCCCTCGACTTTATGGTCAACTAATCTTTGCCAAAGCAGGAAAGAATGTCCAATGGAGGGGAAAAAAATACAGTCTCTTCAACAAATTGGTGTTGGGAAAATTGGACAGCCACATGCAGAAGAATGAAACTGGACCATTTCCTTACACCACACACGAAAATAGACCCAAAATGGGTGAAAGACATTCCTATCTCAATCTGAGACAAGAATCCATCAAAATCCTTGAGAAGAACACAGGCAGCAACCTCTTCAGCCTCAGCCACAGCAACTTCTTCCTAGAAACATGGCCAATAACAAGGGAAACAAGGGCAAAAATGAACCATTGGGACTTTATCAAGATCAAAAGCTTTTGCACAGCAAAGGAAACAGTCAACAAAACCAAAAGACAACTGACAGAATGGGAAAAGATATTTGTAAATGACATATAAAGGGGTAGTATTCAAAATCTATAAAGAACTTATCAAACTCAACACCCAGGGAACAAATAATCTGATCAAGAAATAGGCAGAAGACAGGAACAGACATTTCTGCAAAAAAGACATCCAAATGGCCAACAGACACATGTAAAAATGCTCAACATCACTCAGCATCAGGGAAATACAAATCAAAACCACAGTAAGACCACTTCACACCAGTCAGAATGGTTAAAATTAATTAATCAGGTGTTGGCGAGGATTTGGAGAAAGGGGAACCCTCCTACACTCTTAGTGTGAATGCAAGCTGGTGCAGCCACTCTGGAGAACAGTATGGAGGTTCCACAAAAAGTTGAAAAGAGAGCTACCCTCCAACCCAGGAATCGCACTACTAGGTATTTACCCTAAAGATACAAAGGTAGTGATCTGAAGGGGCACATGCACCCGAATGTTTATAGCAACAATTTCCACAATAGCCAAACTATGGAAATAACCTAGATGTCCATCAACAAATGTATGGATAAAGATGATGTGGTGTGTGTATACACACACACACACACACACACACACTCACACAATGGAATACTATGCAGTCATCAAAGAAACCTGAAATCTTGCCATTTGCAACAACATGGATGGAATTAGAAGGTATTATACTAAGCAAAATAAGCCCATCAGAGAAAGACAATTATCATATGATCTCTCTGACATGAGGGATCTAAGAGGCAGGGCGGGAGCTCATGATGGGGGTAGGGAGGGAAAGAAAGAAACAAGATGGGATTGGGAGGGAGAAAAACCATAAGAGTCTCTTAATGTCAGGAAACAAACTGAGGTTTGCTGGCAGGGTGGCTGGGTTGTGGACCTTGGGGAGGGTATGTGCTGTCGTGAGTGCTGTGAATTGTGTAAGACTGATGATTCATAGACCTGTACCCCTGAAGCAAATAATACATTATATGTTATTTTTTAAAAAGTTATTTCTATAGCACCTGGTATAGTTTTTGACACATAATAAGTATTTAGTAAATATTGCTTGACTGAACATATGAATGAATAAACTTCAGTTTATTGTTTCCATTTTCTCAATTATTTATATATAAATACATATATAATATATGTGTGAATATGAATATACACATGCATATATTCCATAAAAGATGTCATTTTAATAACTGTCATTTTACAACGGATAGGAAAAAAAACTAACATAGTAACAATTCTTGTAAGAATAGTGTAGATCGAAAATCTGCAAGTTGAATGAAGGGTTTTTTTGCATCTCTTTCTACAGTCTGTGCTGTTGGATCAGGCTTGCTTAATATTCCAATAACACATGTGAAGGAAATCTACATCACGAGATAAGAACCATGGTGTGATGAGCAATTCCAGGTTGCTATTCAGTTATACTTCTCTCCTGGAGTGCTCATGTATTTGTATGTCTGAGGGAGATTTGTGAAACTCCATATAAGCTTTTTATCCAAAAAAATTATTGAGAAAAAATTTAATTATATACCTCCAACACTCACCATGTGCTGGGTAGCAGAATCTGAATATCAGAAAGCATTGTCAAGAAGGAGCATGAATATGGCAAGAGAAAAATGCAATCCCAAAGTATCCAAAACAACCCATTAAACACTGCTTGTAATTGGTCACATCATATCAAACAGTTACATTTGAAGGTGTTGGAAACACAAGTCCCTTAAGATTTGTAAATGATGCGGGGCGCCTGGGTGGCTCAGTGGGTTAAAGCCTCTGCCTTCAGCTCAGGTCATGATCCCAGGGTCCTGGGATTGAGCCCCACATCGGGCTCTCTGCTCCGCGGGGAGCCTGCTTCCTCCTCTCTCTCTGCCTGCTTCTCTGCCTAGCTGTGATTTCTCTCTGTCAAATAAATAAAATAGTAAAAAAAAAGATTTGTGGGGCGCCTGGGTGGCTCAGTGGATTAAGCCGCTGCCTTCGGCTCAGGTCATGATCTCAGAGTCCTGGGATCGAGCCCCGCATCAGGCTCTCTGCTCCACGGGGAGCCTGCTTCCTTCTCTCTCTCTGCCTGCCTCTCTGCCTACTTGTGATCTCTCTCTCTGTCAAATAAATAAATAAAATCTTTAAAAAAAAAAAAGATTTGTAAATGATGAAAGATGATCTCACTTTAGACTACAGTACCTTATTGCTCAAGAGCAGTGCCTTCATTTTAGCTACTAATATGTCTATTCTAGAAGTGAAACCAGTAACAGGCAGTTCATTTCTATGTAATGTTCTCAGGATCAGAAACTCAATAAACATATTACTAAATATGATGCCCTTGTAAATATAAAATAAATATTAAGCTTATTTTGGTCATTTCTGTTTTATTTCTATTTCTGATCCATAAAGATCAGACTCATCTTGCCCTAAGCTTTGCTATATTTTGTTTAATTCTTGCTTTTATTTATTGCTTAATAAGTGAAATAGCATAATAATAGGACATAATTTGAGTATTTAGTTGAAAATATAAGTCATGGGCTGTACAAATGTTTACTTGTTTGCAAATCAGGTTATTCAAGCATTCTAGTAAATGCCAACGTGTGAGTGATTAGTATATGGACATTATTAAGAAAACTCAATATTTTGTCAGTATTTTATTTTTTTTCTATAATGGAAAGGTGGATATAAATATATACCTATTTCTAATGATCTTCACTTGGAATTATTTATAAGGACATCACAATGGGTGTTTCAATATTGCACCGCATGAAACGTGCTTATTTTATTTAGTGTGGATTCTTGTTTTTAGGTAAGTGTATAGATAAATCAGCCATATGACAACCCTGTTTACTCTGAAGACTTCCCAGAAAACTATAGGCAATGTTACATTAAAGCTGGAAAAGAATCACATCACAAGCATTCTTATTAAATTACAGTCTTATTTGGTTGGTGCCCACTGAGTATCCAATGATAGATCAGGAACTTAGTAGAAGAAGTGGTGATCTTCCTATAGTTTTAATGAAGGTGGAAAGAGGGGAGTAGGAGAATAGGAAAAGAGAGAGATTAATACTGGGGAAAAAAGACTTACCCACATTTCATTACTCATTTGTATTTAGAAGTGTTCCCTGGAGAAATAGAACCAACAGCATACAAAAAGATTTTTTATAAGGGATTTGCTCCCATGGTTCTGGAGGCTGAGTAGTCCAACAATCTGCGGTTTCAAGCTGGAGACTCAGGAGAGCTGGTGGTTTAAGTTCCAGTCTGACTTCAAAGGCCTGAGAACCAGGAGAGCCAATGATGCAAGTTTCAGTCCAAGTGCAAGAAAAAATTAATTCCCAGCTCAAAGACAGACAGTATGCATTACTCTGCCTTTTTGTTCTATTCAGATCCTTAATAAATCAGATGATGCCACCCATATTGGGGAGGGCGATATGGTTTACCCAATTTACTAATGCAAATGCTGATCTCATACAGAAACACTTTCACAGACATACCCAGAGGTAATGTTTAACCAACTATCTGAGCATGCTATGGCCTACTCAATTTGATATATAAGTCAACTATCACACTCTTTTTTATTCCTAATATTTATATTAGGAATATTAATATTCCTAATATACTATTTTTATTCCTAATATCCTTCATTATCAGAATGCCTGAGTTTGAAATTGCTCCACTACTTCCAAGTTATAAATATTCTGTGCCTTCATTTTCCCTCATCTGTGTCAGAGATAATAGCTAGGGTTGTTATAAGATTCAAGTGAAAGAATACATTTAAATTGCCTGGCACAATGCAGGCCGCATCAGCAAGAACTCAATGAGTAGTATCTGCTATTACCATTGTTAACATTACTAGAAATAATAGAAGTTGGAGTGCATCTGAAATCTACTATCTTGGTTTTCAAGAGAGCCGGGATATACAATTCTACCATGGGCCTATATGGAAGAGAGTCAGAAATATTAGACAAACAGCATGGCTGGCTGCCACAGAGAGGGAGTCATATGGAGGTCAAATATCAGTTTCATAGAAGAATGACAGGAAATATAAAGTCAGCCACTCTCCTTTGAGTCACTTGGCCTTATTCATTTAGAAACAGGAACAGCTTCCACCTGGACCAAAACTTCTATCATAATGATGAGATATTTTGCTATTCATGTAACTGGCTCATTCAGGATCTATTTTATTTCAATAATATTCTCATTGAGTCTCCTTCAGCCATCTATTTTCAGGAACACATCTTGGAAACATCATGACCTAGAAAAGCCCTACCTCAGAAATATGTAACAATATTTACTCTCTAAACACCAGATTCATCAGTCCAAATTTCTCATCATCTCATTCTCATTGCTTCTGCTCCTGTTTCTCATAGAGAGATTTCCAATCTTTTGATCTGTTGGATTCCCTCAACCTATATACCTCTTCCAGGTGTCACTTCCCTACTCTAATGGAACCATAAGCTTGATTGTCTTTTTTTTTTAAAGATTTTATTTTTTATTTTTCAGAGAAAGAGAGAGAGAGAGACAGCACAAACAGTGGGAGCAGCAGGCAGAGGGAGAAACTGACTCCCTGATGAGCAAGGAGCCCGATGCGGGACTATATCTCAGGACCCTATGATCATGACCTGAACCAAAGGCAAACGCTTAACTGACTGAGCCACTCAGATGTCCCTAAGCTTGATTGTCTTAACTGTTTCTCACCAGTAGTACCAATTGGCAGGCAAGCCTAACAACGTTTGTCTGGAAAACAACACTGCTTTGAATACCAAACATCTCAGATTGCTGTTCGCTGTTGGAAGACAATTTTAAACCATCATTATAAATATGCTAAATGCAGAGTGTCCAAAATTATCATGATTCTCTCTGCACATCATTCATTTGACTTATTCTTGGTCAATCTGAGCCCCCATATTCACTTAAGCCTATTCTAAGCCTTCATTTTTTTAGTGAGCTAGGCCTGTCCTTTCTCTGTATTCAAATGATTCTACAGGATGTATTTGGTTAGTGAAGATTTGGGAGATTTTATTGAACACGTGATACCATCCAAGACTGAAAAAAATAGATATTCAAGGAGATTATATAAATTTCAATACCACAATCATTTTCCAATTCTTATACTTCCCTTCCAGTATAATCTTCCCAAGGACATCTTTTGACTAAGTGAGTTAAGATTATGTTTCTGTTTATAGATTTTAAATTCCATAACTCAAAATATAAGATTGAGGACCACCAATAAGAACTATTTTTGATTCATGATAGCTCTTGTGACTTAAAAAAAAAATGAAATGATTTCAATTTATTTTTATGACTTTGGTGCTTCAGTTTTGCTGGATTTTTTAAAAAAGATTTTGTTTATTTATTTGACAGAGATAGACACAGCAAGAGAGAACACAAGCAGGGGGAGTGGGAGAGGGAAAAGCAGGCTTCCCACCAAGCAGGGAGCCCAATACTGGGCTCGATCCCAGGACCCTGGGATCATGACCTGAGCGAAAGGCAGACACTTAATGACTGAGCCACCCAGGTGTCCCTGTTTTGCTGAATTTTATGCAGATGTTTAACTTACCTACTGGGTAATGCAGAACTTAACACCAGAAACACTTGCATGCAATAAAGGAAGGGAGTATAATGAAAAACATTAAGAGATTTCATAACTTTCATTCTTTGTGCTGGGAAGTCTTTTCCCCTTTCTTAATATTGTAAATAACTTATGACTAGTTCTTTAGCTCCTCATGCTATGCCTCAAAAATCCAAATTTATATGGTTATTATCAGATGGAGAAGTGGGCAATACAGACTTTTTATACCTTTCCCACTTTTCCTCATGTTCACATAGGCTGTAACTGTGTCCAAGAAATGAACCTTGTTTGTTTAATAGAGATATTTTCATTTAATTGGTTATGAAAGAATAAAAGAAAATGATTTTTTTAAGATAAGAGTCCATTGAAAGCCCCCACCCCATCAGAGATTCATTAAAGACTGGGTCAATGGTTATATATCTAAATTTTTCTGATCAGTTCATTTTCAGTTTTATTTTAATCTTAGACCTCCATATTTTTTCAGTAACAGACTTAATGTTATATTATTGTTATATATTATAACATATATATAATATATATTATATTTTATATATAATATAATAATATATAATGTTATATATAATATATATTATATAATATAATATAACATAATATATATTGTTATATACTATAATATATAATATATTATATATACATATATAATTTTATACTATATAAGTTGAATAATATAACATTATTATATATATGTATATAATATAACATATAATATAATATAATATAATATATATGTATATATAATAATGTTATATTATATATAATATATAATATATATAATATAATATATTATATATGTATATATAATATGTATATAATATATATTATATATATACTTGTATATATATAATAATGTTATATTATTCAACTTACATAGTATAAAATTCACCCTTAAGTAATACAGTTCAATAGTTTTGGTATATCACAAGGTTGTGTAATCACCACCACTATCTCATTCCAGACTTTCAGACTGAAAAGAAACTCTATACTCATTAGCACTCAGTCTTATTTTCCCCACTCCCAAGCACCTGGTAACTACTAGTCTACATTTTACTTCTATGAATTTTCATACTCTGAACATACTGTAGAGAGGGAACCATACAAAATATGGCCAAATGGAATGGCTTCTTTCACTTAACATGTTTACAAGGTTCATCTGTGTTGTAACATGTATCAGTACTTAGTTCTTCTTTATAATTGGCATAGTTTTAGACCTACAGAAAAACTGTGAAAGTAGATAGTAAAGCATGATGCCTTATACTCTACATCTAGCTTCCCTTTGTATTAGCATCTTATATAAGCATGTTCGTTACATATATAATATTTATATACATATAAATATAGAATATTTGTTACAATTAGTGAACCAATATTGATATATCATTATTAACTAAAATCTATACTTTCTATTTCCCTAGTTTGTATCTAATGATACTTTTCTGCCTTGCAGTCCCATCCAGCATATCACATTACATTTAGTCACCATGATTTTTTAGGCTCCTCTTGTCTGTAACTGTTGCTCAAAATCTCTTGTGCTCAATTACTTGCACCATTTCAAAGAGTACTCTCAAATATTTTGCAGAATGTCCATGTTTTTCTTATGTCTTACATTTTTCTTATTACTAGATAGGGGATATGGGCTTGGGGGAGTAAGACCCTAAAAATAAAGTGCCATTTTCATCTTACAGCAAAGTTGCTTACTATCAACATGATTCATTACTGTTGATGTCCACTTTGAAAATGTGGCTGAAACAGTGTTTGTCAGATTCTTCTACTATGAAGTTATTCTTTTCCCTGCCTTCTCCATGCTGTACTCTTTAGAAGGCAGTCATTATGGTCAGGCCACATTTAAAATATAAGGAATTATGATCCATGTGCTTGAAGACAGAGTATCTACATAAATTATTTGTAATTTTTTCTGTATAGGCTAGCCTTTTCCTTCATTTATTTACTTACTCAAACTTTATTCATTTTATTTCTGAATAACATCTCATTTTATGAGTATACTACCTTTTTAAAAAGATTTTGCCTATTTATTTGACAGAGAGAGAGAGAGCTCAAGCTGGGGGAGTGGCAAGCAGAGGAAAATGGAGAAGCATGTTCCCCACTGAGCAAGGAACCAGATGTGGGGTTCAATCCCAGGAGCCTGGGATCATGACCTGAGCTGAAGGCAGAAGCTTAACCAATTGAGTCACATAGGTGCTCCAGAATATAGTATATTTTTGACCTATTTCTCAATAAATGTACATTTAGATTATTTCTGCGGGGTGGTCTCTTAGAAGTAAAGTTGTTATGAATATTTTTATAGAGGTGTTTGTGTGGATGTGTGCATTTTCAATTCCCTTGGGTACATATCCAAAAGTGAAATTCCTGGGTTATACAGCAAATCAATGTTTAACATGCTGAGGAACTGCTAAACTCTTTTCTAAGTGTCTTTACCATTTTACAACTCCTGCCACTAGAAATATATATGGGTTCCAATTTTCCCATATCCTTTTCAATACTTATTATTTTCTGTCTCTTTACATCAGCCATCCCAGTGGGTACAAAGTTTCAATTTACCTCGGTTTTGATCTTCATTTCAGTAATGAATAATGATGTTGAGCATCTTGTCATATGTTTATTGGCCATTTATATATCTTCGTTGGAAAATATTTATTTAAATCTTTTAACTAATATTTGTTTATTTGTCTCTTTATTGTTGAGGGTAATAGTTCTTTATTTACATTGAATACAAGTCCCTTATCTGAACATGATTTTGAAACATTTTTCCCATTCTGTGGGTTGCTTTTTCACTTTCTTAAAAGGTGTCTTTTGAGCCATAATTTTTTTTAAATTTTGATGAAATACAATTTACTTATTTTTTGAATGTTACTTATGCTCTTTGATGTAATATCTTAAAAAATTACTTAATCCAAGAAAATGAAAAATGTTTTTGATTTTTTTTCTAAGACTTTCCTAGATTTCATTTTCATATTTAGGTCTATGGTAAAGTTTGAGTTACTTTTTGTAAATTGTGTGAAACAGATATCCTTTGCATGTGGCTATTCAGTTGTCCCAGGGACACTTGTTTAAAAGACAATTTTTTTTCCCATTAAATGATCTTGGAACTCTTTTCAAAATTAACAGTTCATAAATGCAATATCTTGCTCGTAGACTCTTAATTTTATTCCATTGGTATATATGCTTAGCCTTAAACAAGTACCACACTGTCTTGATATGAAATTGGGAAGAATGAGTCTTATAATTTTGTTCTTTTTAAAAAAAAAATTATTTTAGCTATTCTGTGTCCCTTGCATTTCCACATGAATTTTACAGTTACCTTATCAACCATGCAAAATAGCCTGCAGGGATTTTGATAGAGATTGCATAAAATTTGAAGATAAATTTAGGGATGTTTATCATCTTTGGAAGATTTTGGTGTTGAACATGAAATGTCTTCATTTATTTAAAAACAATATTTTGTAGTTTCCAGTACACAAGTCTTCTACTCTTTGTTAAATTTATTTCAAAGTATTTTATTCTTTTGGTGTTATTTTATTTTTTTTAAGATTTTATTTATTTATTTGACAGAGAGAAATCACAAGAGCGGCAGGCAGAGAGAGAGGAAGGGAAGCAGGCTCTCCGCTGAGCAGAGAGCCCGATGAGAGACTCGATCCCAGGATCCTGAGATCATGACCTGAGCTGAAGGCAGCGGCTTAACCCACTGAGCCACCAGGCGCCCTTTTGGTGTTATTTTAAATGAAATTGTTTTCTTCACTACAATTACGTGTTTCATTTTATTGCTATTTTATAGGAGAAGCAACATGGGGGATTAGGGGGATAGGAGAAGAATAAATGAAACAAGATGGGATTGGGAGGGAGACAAACCATCAATGACTCTTAATCTCACAAAACAAACTGGGGGTTGCTGGGGGGAGGTGGGATTGGGAGAGGGGAAGGGGGCTATGGACATTGGGGAGGGGAGGCGAACCATAAGAGACTATGGACTCTGAAAAACAACCTGAGGGTTTTGAAGGGTCAGGGGTGGGAGGTTGGGGGAACAGGTGGTGGGTAATAGGGAGGGCACGTTTTGCATGGAGCACTGGGTGTTGTGCAAAAACAATGAATACTGTTATGCTGGAAAAAATAAATAAAATGGGAAAAAATACAATAAATTTGTGAGTATTAATTTTATATTTTAATACCTTACTGAACGTGTTTATCAGTCCAAAAGGCTTTTCATGGAATCCACAGGATTTTCTACATCCTTAGCATCTTTGAATAGATATATAGTATAAATTAGTCTTTCCCTAATATCAATATCTAACTTTGTACCTTCACAACTAGGACTATCTGTTAGAGGATGAAGTTCATCTTCTGTGGTGAACAGTGGATATCTTACCAGGCGTGGTCTCTGAAAGCAAAACTGATGTCTACTTAATGTAAAAGAAATCAGTTGAATAGAAAAAGTGTGAACTGAAGGGGGAAATGAAGACCATGGAGAGAATGATTAGGAGATTAGGAAGAGAATCATCAATCAAGGAAAGAGACTATAGAGATTTTCTTAGCCAAACTGATAGATCTTGCTCTAGGGGAGAATGTGGTGATAAGTGAAATTGAATTTTGGATTGGCAATACAAATATAACATAGAGTAAAGGCAGAAACAAATTTTCTGGGTAAGAATAACAAGGAATATATCTCTTATGTAGATACCAGGTACACACAAATATAGAACCTGTGTGAAAGGTTCCCAGGAATGTTTGTGGGTTGTGTAATGTCTGTGAATTCTTTTCATATATACGTAGGCATTAAATTCATCTACCATGAGATAGGTACAGTTGGGAGAAGGTAGTTGGAGTTCATTACAAGGAAAGAGTTATCTGTTAAGCTGATATTTTTGGTGAGGAATACATTCATTCTTTGCTGAAAGCTTTTCCATTAAGGTCAGGAACACGGCAGGGATGTCCATTATCACCACTGCTATTCAACATAGTATTAGAAGTCCTAGCCTCAGCAATCAGACAACAAAAAGAAATTAAAGGCATCCAAATTGGTAAAGAAGAAGTCAAACTATCACTCTTCGCAGATGATATGATACTATATGTGGAAAACCCAAAAGACTCCACTCCAAAACTGCTAGAACTTGTACAGGAATTCAGTAAAGTGTCAGGATATAAAATCAATGCACAGAAATCAGTTGCATTTCTGTACACCAACAACAAGACTGAAGAAAGAGAAATTAAGGAGTCAATCCCATTCACAATTGTACCCAAAACTATAAGATACCTAGGAATAAACCTAACCAAAGAGACTAAGAATCTATACACAGAAAATTATAAAGTACTCATGAAAGAAATTGAGGAAGACACAAAAAAATGGAAAAATGTTCCATGCTCCTGGATTGGAAGAATAAATATTGTGAAAATGTCTATGCTACCTAAAGCAATCTACACATTTAATGCAATCCCTATCAAAATACCACCCATTTTTTTCAAAGAAATGGAACAAATAATCCTAAAATTTATATGGAACCAGAAAAGACCTCGAATAGCCAAAGGAATATTGAAGAACAAAGCCAAAGTTGGTGGCATCACAATTCCGGACTTCAAGCTCTATTACAAAGCTGTCATCATCAAGACAGCATGGTACTGGCACAAAAACAGACACATAGATCAGTGGAACAGAATAGAGAGCCCAGAAATCGACCCTCAACTCTATGGCCAACTCATCTTCGACAAAGCAGGAAAGAATGTCCAATGGAAAAAAGACAGCCTCTTCAATAAATGGTGCTGGGAAAATTGGACAGCCACATGCAGAAAAATGAAATTAGACCACTTCCTTACACCACACACGAAAATAGACTCCAAATGGATGAAGGACCTCAATGTGAGAAAGGAATCCATCAAAATCCTTGAGGAGAACGCAGGCAGCAACCTCTTCGACCTCAGCCGCAGCAACATCTTCCTAGGAACAACGGCAAAGGCAAGGGAAGCAAGGGCAAAAATGAACTATTGGGATTTCATCAAGATCAAAAGCTTTTGCACAGCAAAGGAAACAGTTAACAAAACCAAAAGACAACTGACAGAATGGGAGAAGATATTTGCAACCGACATATCAGATAAAGGGCTAGTATCCAAAATCCATAAGGAACTTAGCAAACTCAACACCCAAAGAACAAACAATCCAATCAAGAAATGGGCAGAGGACATGAACAGACATTTCTGCAAAGAAGACATCCAGATGGCCAACAGACACATGAAAAAGTTCTCCACATCACTCAGCATCAGGGAAATACAAATCAAAACCACAATGAGTTATCACCTCACACCAGTCAGAATGGCTAAAATTAACAAGTCAGGAAATGACAGATGCTGGCGAGGATGCGGAGAAAGGGGAACCCTCCTCCACTGTTAGTGGGAATGCAAGCTGGTGCAACCACTCTGGAAAACAGCATGGAGGTTCCTCACAATGTTGAAAATAGAACTACCCTATGACCCAGCAATTGTACTACTAGGTATTTACCCTAAAGATACAAACATAGTGATCCGAAGGGGCACGTGTACCCGAATGTTTATAGCAGCAATGTCTACAATAGCCAGACTATGGAAAGAACCTAGATGTCCATCAACAGATGAATGGATAAAGAAGATGTGGTATATATACACAATGGAATACTATGCAGCCATCAAAAGAAATGAAATCTTGCCATTTGCGACGACGTGGATGGAACTAGAGCGTATCATGCTTAGTGAAATAAGTCAATCGGAGAAAGACAAAGATCATATGATCTCCCTGATATGAGGACATGGAGAAGCAACATGGGGGGGTAGGGGGATAGGAGAAGAATAAATGAAACAAGATGGGATTGGGAGGGAGACAAACCATAAATGACTCTTAATCTCACAAAACAAACTGGGGGTTGCTGGGGGGAGGTGGGATTGGGGGAGGGGGAGCGGGCTATGGACATTGGGGAGGGTAGGCGAACCATAAGAGACTATGGACTCTGAAAAACAACCTGAGGGTTTTGAAGGATCAGGGGTGGGAGGTTGGGGGAACAGGTGGTGGGTAATGGGGAGGGCACGTTTTGCATGGAGCACTGGGTGTTGTGCAAAAAGAATGAATACTGTTACGCTGAAAAAATAAATAAAATGGAAAAAAAATTATTTTCACAAAAAAAAAAAAAGAATTTCAAATATTGTAGCAGTATTGGTTTTCACATCCTTGTCCATGTTGTTCCTACCTTGGAAGAAAACTTACCCCTTAGATCCTCAATCTTCTCTAATCACTTCAGTTTAAGAGGAGCAAGATCTAGGGGAACCTGGGTGGCTCAGTGGGTTAAGCCTCTGCCTTCAGCTCAGGCCATGATCTCAGGGTCCTGGGATTGAGCCCCGCATCGGGCTCTCTGCTCAGTGGGGAGCCTGCTTTCCACTCTCTCTGCCTGCCTCTCTGTCTACTTGTGATCTCTCTCTCTCTGTCAAATAAATAAATAAAATCTTAAAAAAAAAGAGGAGCAAGATCTAGCTTTCCATAACTTTTTTGTACCTTTTAATATTTCACTAAGTTATAGTAATTAAACTAAAAAGACAACACAAACACCATTTTTTCTGGGATGCCATCTGGATCAGATAGCCCCATCTATAGTCTAAGTAAAGTAGCTAGAAGTCTAAAAATTAAATAGAGGTGTAGTCAGTCTTGCACTGCTGGGGAAATTGAATTTGGAATTCACGTTCCACAAAGGTAAACAGTTATCTGGCAAAACCCCTAGGGTTTCAAATGAGACTTTAATTTGCTACAGCCTGGATGCATGGAATATTCCCCTAGGATTAAGAGCAAACCAGACAAAGAATATTTTTAACAAAAATCACAAAACCTAATTTTGGCTCTACCCTAGCTGCTTGGCCAAAAAAAAAAAAAAAAATTAAATTAACTTTGAAAGAAGAGAACATCAGCTAGAACCATTTATTTTTCATAAATAATATGGAGCATTCACTCTTGAATTATGAGATAGGCCAAAAAATGAGCAAATAAACAAACTGCAAGAATAATAAATAATAGAAACAGACCTACAGTGGTTCAGATACTGTAGTTATCAGAAAAAAACATTATAACTATGATAAATATTTTCAATAAAATACAGAAAAAAATAGGAAATTTTCAGCAGAGAACTTTTTAAAAAGGTGAGTCATTGCCAATAACTGAAAATTACAATTGAAATTCAGAATTGAACGTATAGTTTTTGTTGTTGTTGTTGTTTTTTAAAATTATTTATTTATTTTTCATTTTTTGATAAACATATAATGTATTTTTTTAACATTTTTTTTTATTTCTTATTTCTTAAAAACATATAATGTATTTTTATCCCCAAGGGTACAGGTCTGTGAATCGCCAGGTTTACACACTTCACAGCACTCACCATAGCACATACCCTCCCCAATGTCCATAACCTCCCTCCCCCTCTCCCAACCCCACCTCCCCCCAGCAACCCCCAGTTTGTTTTGTGAGATTAAGAGTCACTTATGGTTTGTCTCCCTCCCAATCCCATCTTGTTTCATTTATTCTTCTCCTATCTCCCTAACCCCCCATGTTGCATCTCCATATCCTCATATCAGGGAGATCATATGATAGTTGTCTTTCTCCGATTGACTTATTTCACTAAGCATGATACCCTCTAGTTCCATCCATGTTGTCGCAAATGGCAAGATTTCATTTCTTTTGATGGCTGCATAGTATTCCATTGTGTATATATACCACTTCTTTTTTATCCATTCATCTGTTGATGAACATCTAGGTTCCTTCCATAGTTTGGCTATTGTAGACATTGCTGCTATAAACATTTGGGTGCACATGCCCCTTCGGATCACTACGTTTGTATCTTTAGGGTAAATACCCAGTAGTGCAATCGCTGGGTCATAGGGTAGTTCTACTTTCAACATTTTGAGGAACCTCCATGCTGTTTTTCAGAGTGGTTGCACCAGCTTGAATTCCCACCAACAGTGGAGGAGGGTTCCCCTTTTTCCACATCCTCGCCAGCATCTGTCATTTCCTGACTTGTTAATTTTAGCCATTCTGACTGGTGTGAGGTGATATCTCATTGTGGTTTTGATTTGTATTTCCCTGATGCCGAGTGGCGTGGAGCACTTTTTCATGTGTCTGTTGGCCATCTGGATATCTTCTTTGCAGAAATGTCTGTTCATGTCCTCTGCCCATTTCTTGATTGGATTGTTTGTTCTTTGGGTGTTGAGTTTACTATGTTCCTTATAGATTTTGGATACTAGCCCTTTATCTGATATGTCGTTTGCAAATATCTTCTCCCATTCTGTCAGTTGTCTTTTGGTTTTGTTAACTGTTTCCTTGGCTGTGCAAAAGCTTTTGATCTTGATGAAATCCCAATAGTTCATTTTTGCCCTTGCTTCCCTTGCCTTTGCCGTTGTTCCTAGGAAGATGTTGCTGCGGCTGAGGTCGAAGAGGTTGCTGCCTGCGTTCTCCTCAAGGATTTTGATGGATTCCTTTCTCACATTGAGGTCCTTCATCCATTTGGAGTCTATTTTCGTGTGTGGTGTAAGGAAGTGGTCCAATTTCATTTTTCTGCATGTGGCTGTCCAATTTTCCCAGCACCATTTATTGAAGAGGCTGTCTTTTTTCCATTGGACATTCTTTCCTGCTTTGTCGAAGATTAGTTGACCATAGAGTTGAGGGTCTATTTCTGGGCTCTCTATTCTGTTCCATTGATCTATGTGTCTGTTTTTTTGCCAGTACCATGCTGTCTTGATGATGACAGCTTTTTAATAGAGCTTGAAGTCCGGAATTGTGATGCCACCAACGTTGGCTTTCTTTTTCAATATTCCTTTGGCTATTCGAGGTCTTTTCTGGTTCCATATAAATTTTAGGATTATTTGTTCCATTTCTTTGAAAAAAATGGATGGTATTTTGATAGGGATTGCATTAAATGTGTAGATTGCTTTAGGTAGCATGGACATTTTCACAATATTTATTCTTCAAATCCAGGTGCATGGAACATTTTTCCATTTCTTTGTGTCTTCCTCAATTTCTTTCTTGAGTACTTTATAGTTTTCTGCATATATAGATTCTTAGCCTCTTTTGTTAGGTTTATTCCTAGGTATCTTATAGTTTTGGGTGCAATTGTAAATGGGATTGACTCCTTAATTTCTCTTTCTTCTGTCTTGTTGTTGGTGTACAGAAATGCAACTGATTTCTGTGCATTGATTTTATATCCTGACACTTTACTGAATTCCTGTACAAGTTCTAGTAGTTTTGGAGTGGAGTCTTTTGGGTTTTCCACATATAGTATCATATCATCTGCGAAGAGTGATAGTTTGACTTCTTCTTTACCAATTTGGATGCCTTTAATTTCTTTTTGTTGTCTGATTGCCGAGGCTAGGACTTCTAGTACTATGTTGAATAGCAGTGGTGATAATGGACATCCCTGCCGTGTTCCTGACCTTAACGGAAAAGCTTTCAGTTTTTCTCCATTGAGAATGATATTTACGGTGGGTTTTTCATAGATGGCTTTGATAATATTGAGGTATGTGCCCTCTATCCCCACACTTTGAAGTGTTTTGATCAGGAAGGGATGCTGTACTCTGTCAAATGCTTTTTCAGCATCTATTGAGAGTATCATATGGTTCTTGTTCTTTCTTTTATTAATGTGTTGTATCACATTGATTGATTTGTGGATGTTGAACCAACCTTGCAGCCCTGGAATAAATCCCACTTGGTCGTGGTGAATAATCCTTTTAATGTACCGTTGAATCCTATTGGCTAGTATTTTGGTGAGAATTTTTGCATCTGTGTTCATCAAGGATATTGGTCTGTAGTTCTCTTTTTTGGTGGGATCTTTGTCTAGTTTTGGGATCAAGGTGATGCTGGCCTCATAAAATGAGTTTGGAAGTTTTCCTTCCATTTCTATTTTTTGGAACAGTTTCAGGAGAATAGGAATTAATTCTTTAAATGTTTGGTAGAATTCGCCTGGGAAGCTGTCTGGCCCTGGGCTTTTGTTTGGAGATTTTTGATGACTGTTTCAATCTCCTTACTGGTTATGGGCCTGTTCAGGTTTTCTATTTCTTCCTGGTTCAGTTGTGGTATTTCATATGTCTCTAGGAATGCATCCATTTCTTCCAGATTATCAAATTTGTTGGCATAGAGTTGCTCATAGTACGTTCTTATAATTGTCTGTATTTCTTTGGTATTAGTTGTGATCTCTCCTCTTTCATTCATGATTTTATTTATTTGGGTCCTTTCTCTTTTCTTTTTGATAATTCTGGCCAGGGGTTTATCAATCTTATTGATTCTTTCAAAGAACCAGCTCCTAGTTTCACTTATTTGTTCCATGGTTTTTTTGGTTTCTATTTCATTGATTTCTGCTCTGATCTTTAGGATTTCTCTTCTCCTTCTGGGTTAAGGGTTTCTTTCTTGTTCTTTCTCCATCTCCTTTAGGTGTAGGGTTAGGTTGTGTACTTGAGACCTTTCTTGTTTCTTGAGAAAGGCTTGTACCGCTATATATTTTCCTCTCAGGACTGCCTTTGCTGTGTCCCACAGATTTTGAACCATTATGCTTTCATTATCATTTGTTTCCATGAATTTTTTCAATTCTTCTTTAATTTCCTGGTTGACCCATTCATTCTTTAGAAGGATGCTGTTTAGTCTCCATGTATTTGGGTCCTTTCCAGATTTCCTCTTGTGAATGAGTTCTAGATTCAGAGCATTGTGGTCTGAAAATATGCAGGGAATGATCCTAATCTTTTGATACCGGTTGAGACCTGATTTGTGACCCAGGATGTGATCTACTCTGGAGAAGGTTCCATGTGCACTAGAGAAGAATGTGTATTCTGTTGCTTTGGGATGAAATGTTCTGAATATATCTGTGATGTCCATCTGGTCCAGTGTGTCATTTAAGGCCTTTATTTCCTTATTGATCTTTTGCTTGGATGATCTGTCCATTTCAGTGAGGGGAGTGCTAAATTCCCCTACTATTATTGTATTATTATTGATGTGTTTCTTTGATTTTGTTATTAATTGGTTGATATAATTGGCTGCTCCCACGTTAGGGGCATAGATATTTAAAATTGTTAGATCTTCTTGTTGGACAGACCCTTTGAGTAGGATATAGTCCTTCCTCATCTCTTATTACAGTCTTTGGCTTAAAATCGAATTGATCTGATATAAGGATTGACACTCCAGCTTTCTTCTGATGCCCATTAGCATGATAAATTGTTTTCCATCCCCTCACTTTAAATCTGGAGGTGTCTTCGTATCTAAAATGAGTTTCTTGTAGGCAACATATAGATGGGTTTTGTTTTTTTATCCATTCTGATACCCTGTGTCTTTTGAATCGGGCATTTGGCCCATTAACATTCAGGGTAGCTATTGAGAGATATGGATTTAGTGCCATTCTATTGCCTATAAGGTATCTGTTACTGTATATTGTCTCTGTACCTTTCTAATCTACTACTTTTAGGCTCGCTCTTTGCTTAGAGGACCCCTTTCAATATTTCCTGTGGAGCTGGTTTTGTGTTTGCAAATTCTTTCAGTTTTTGTTTGTCCTTGAAACTTTTTATCTCTCCTTCTATTTTCAATGATAGCCTAGCTGGATAGAGTATTCTTGGCTGCATGTTTTTCTCGTTTAGTGCTCTGAATATATCATGCCAGCTCTTTCTGGCCTGCCAGGTCTCTGTGGATAAGTCTTCTGCCAATCTAATATTTTTACCATTGTATGTTACAGACTTCTTTTCCCGGGCTGCTTTCAGGATTTTCTCTTTGTCACTAAGACTTGTCAATTTTACTGTTAGGTGATGGGGTATGGGCTTATTCTTGTTGATTTTGAGGGGGGTTCTCTGCACCTCCTGGATTTTGATGCTTGTTCCCTTTGCCATATTAGGAAAATTCTTTCCAGTAATTCTCTCCAATAGACCTTCTGCTCCCCTCTCTCTTTCTTCTTCTTCGAATCCCAATTATTGTGATGTTGTTTCGTCTTATGGTGTCACTTATCTCTCGAATTCTCCCCTCGTGGTCCAGTAGCTGTTTGTCCCTCTTTTGCTCAGCTTCTTTATTCTCTGTCATTTGGTCTTCTAGATCACTAATTCTTTCTTCTGCCTCATTGATCCTAGCAGTGAGAGCCTCCATTTTTGATTGTACCTCATTAATAGCTTTTTTGATTTCAACTTGGTTAGATTTTAGTTCTTTAATTTCTCCAGACAGGGTTTTTGTATCTCCAGAGAGGGTTTCTCTAATATCTTCCATGCCTTTTTCAAGCCCGGCTAGAACCTTCAGAATTGTCATTCTGAACTCTAGATCTGACGTATTACCAATGTCTGTGTTGATTAGGTCCCCAGCCTTTGGTACTGCCTCTTGTTCTTTTGTTTGTGGTGATTTTTTCCGCCTTGTCATTTTTTCCAGATAAGAGGATATGAAGGATCAAATAAAATACTAAAAGGGTGGCAAAGACCCCAGAAAAATGTGCTTTAACCAAATCAGAAGAGACCCCAAATTGTGGGGGGGAGAAAGGGGATAAAAAGAGGTTCAGAAAAAAAAAGAAAAAATTAAAAAAAGAAAGCAAATAAAGAAAAAAAATAAAAAAGAAAGAAAAAATATATATTTTAGATAAACTAGTCAAAAAAGCTAAAAAAGGAAAGGGTAAAAGTTTTAAAAAATTTAGTAGAAGAAAAAAAAAGAAAGAAAAAAAAATTGAAAAAAAAAAAAAGAATTAGGGGCGCCTGGGTGGCTCAGTGGGTTAAGCCGCTGCCTTCAGCTCAGGTCATGATCTCAGGGTTCTGGGATAGAGTCCCGCATCAGGCTCTCTGCTCAGCAGGGAGCCTGCTTCCCTCTCTCTCTCTCTGCCTGCCTCTCTCTCTACTTGTGTTCTCTCTCTGTCAAATAAATAAAATCTTTAAAAAAAAATGAATTAACTGCAAGACTAAAGAATCATGGGGAGAAAGCCATGAGTTCAGTGCTTTGCTTTCTCCTCCTCTGGAATTCCGCTGCTGTCCTACGTACTGAACCTGCTTTCCTTGATAGATCAACTTCGTCCTGGCTGGATATTTTGTTGATCTTCTGGGGGCAGGGCCTGTTGTAGTGACTCTCAAGTGTCTTTGCCCGAGGCGGAATTGCACCGCCCTTACCGGGGCCGGACTAAGTAATCTGCTCGGGTTTGCTTTTGGGAAATTTTGTTCCCTGAACGCTTTCTGTAGAGTTCTGGAGGACAGGAATGAGAATGGCGGCCTCCCAGTCTCTGGCCCAGAGGAGCCGAGAACCCAGGGCCCCACTCCTCAGTGCGCCCCCAGATGACAGCACCCAATCCAGCGTCCAGCTGCGCTCCAAGCTCACCGAGCCTGTAACCGGTTCAAGGTAACCCCGAGCTGAGCGTTCAGTCCGCAGCTCTGTCTCTGTAGCCGGCTTCCCCATTCTAATACGTGTGAGCTCTGCGACACTCAGACACCCCTGATCCTTCTGTGACCCTGCAGGACCTGGGGCCACGCTGACCCCGCATGGGCTTCACCCCGGTTTAGCCTCTGGAGCAATGTCCCTCAGCGGAACAGACTTTTAAAAGTCCTGATTTTGTGCTCTGTTGCTCCGCCGCTTGCCGGGAGCCGGCCCCTCCCCCAGCGGTCTATCTTCCCATCGTTTTAGATTCACTTCTCCGCCAGTCCTACCTTTCCAAAAGTGGTTGGTTTTCTGTTTCTAGAATTGCTGTTCTTCTTCTCTTCGATGTCCCATTGGATTTGTAGGTGTTTGCAATGTTTAGATAAGCTATCGAGCTGATCTCCTGCTACCGGATGTAGTCTCAGCCTGCTACTTCTCTGCCATCTTGACCCCTCCTCTGAACATACAGTTTTAAGAGAAGATTTGACGTGGCAGAAGAAAGGATAAGTGAACTGGAAAATAAATTAATAGAAAAATACCCAGATGTAAAAATAGAGAATTTTAAGATACATAAGAGAATATAAAATATGTGTATGTGTGTATTTGTTTGTGTGTATATTGTATGTATGTGTATATACAGTGAAAAAAATTTAACATACGAATATTTAGAGGCTTAGAAAAGAGGATAGAAAAGAAGAGACCAGAAAATAAAGAGAGTAGAAAAGAAGCAATATTGGAAGAAATAAAGGCTGTGATTCTTCCAAAATGGATGAACACATTGATCTATAGGCTCATAAAAATTTATGAACCCCAAACAAATTAAATACAGAAACAAAACAAAACAAAATATATCCTGGCACATAATTGTAAAATTGTTAAAAGCCAAAGGTAAAAGAAAACTCATCAAAACTTTCTTGAGTCCTCTCATCCCTTTCTGAGTTTTCCTGACTGTGATTTATATTATTCCTTCACATCCTTCATTGTTTCTAAGTATCTCTTAGTTATTTTAAAATGGTGGGTTACTGATTTATTCTGGCTTCATGCACACAGCCTTCTGCAATGAGGTTATTTCGCTCCGTGGGATTTTTTTTCTCATAATAATTCTGTACTTGATCTTATCCTTGTTTAAAGATTTTACTTATTTGAGAGAAAGAGAGAGAGAGAGAGACAGAGAGCATGAGAGAGGAGAGGGCCAGAAGGAGAAGCAGACACCCAGCTGAGCAGGGAGCCTGATGTGGGACTTGAACTTGGGACTTTGGAATCATGACCTGAGCCAAAGGTAGTCACTCAACCAACTGAGCTGCCTAGGCACCCTCTACTAGATTCTTATCTTGATACTCTTCTGTTCTTCTTCCTTGTGTGAAATTAACGTTCCTAAATTTTTAGAATGAAGGGTTATTTAGGAAAGCAGCTCTAATTTCACAGAGTTTCCTCTTTTGTTATTATTCTGTAAAGTTAAAAAACAAGGAATCTTGCTTTCTGGAATTTTTTTGGCTACTCTTTCACAAACTTTGGTTTGTATGTTTTGTTTCCTTTCTCTTTTATGTGCCTATCCTGCTCAATTTTTATTCTACCCTTAATAGTTTTTCATCGTGGGCTGTATTCTAGAAGGGAACCCTGGTGGTCAGTTTGAGAAATCTTAAGAACAAGACTTTTAAAGGCAGCTCATTTAGTCCTTACTGGAACTCCTTGTACTCACTTACTAGTAAGCAGAACACAATCCCACCCATTTTAGTGACTATCTTCAGAACAATCCCCTTACTTTGCAGTGAATATCAATTGGCAATTTGGGGATTATCCCTTCCTGAGGTCCTCAGATCACAACCTTGTTCCTTTATCCTTATTTCTCCAGCATTGATGCCAATACCATTTAGGTCTTGGGATTTGTGATGGTTTTTCTGTATCCACTTGGCCTTTTAGTGTCCATGGAGTTGGTCTCCAAGGTTTGTTATAAATATTGACTATGGGCTTTGGTTTTATTATATAATTGCTCTACCTGCTTTTATTTGTAGATGTAGAAGGTCACCACCACCTACTTCTGAAATCCTCAGCTTCACTTGAGATAAATTTTGATATCATAATCTGACAAAGAAATTATGTTAGTAAAATCATAAGACAAACTTCTCATGAGTCTAAGTGCAAAAATTTGAGATAAAATAGCAAATCAATTTCAGCAATATGTAAGGATAGTACATCATGAAAAGTTGGAATTTAATGCAACAATGCAAAGTTATCCAAAAATTTTAAAAAATGATGTCAATCACCACATTAACAAGTTAAAGTAAGAAAATCACAGTGTCATCTGAAAAAAGCATCTGAAAATAATCATTACCCACTTAATAATTAAAAGAAAAGCCCTGTCAGCTGATTAGGAAAACAATAAAACTTTCTTAATCTATAAGGTTTTTCAAAACATGATACCATATTTAGTTGTAAAATATTGAAAATTTTCTCTTGAGATAAAATATAAGACAATGATGTTTACTAGCACCAACTCTATTCACTGATGCACTGGAAAATCAAACTAGTAGATAAGCCCCACTCCACCCCCAAAAAGTAAAGATGTAAGGATTGGAAAGTAAAAAAATTGTCATTATTCATATAACATGAATGTGTATAGTGAAAAATATAAAAACATCACTAATAAACTTTAATTAATGATTTAAAGGGGGTTGCTTAATACAAGTTAAATATATGAAATAAACTATATATCTTAATATTGCAGTGATCTGAATATAGTGAAATTTTACAAAGCAACATATCTATAAAAGTATCAAAATCAAATAGCTAGGAGTAAACCTAAAAATTATGTGGAAGTTTCCTACACAGAAATTTAACAAAACATTTATGTGACAATTTAAGGAGATCTAAACAATGAAGGATTATGTTAAGTTTCATGATTATAAACCTTAGTATGATAAAGACATCAAATCTCTAACTTGATCTATAGATTTATGCAATGCTATTTAAAATGCAAGGATTTTTCACAACCTGACTTAAAAATTTATATGAAAATGCAAGCAGAAAAGCCAAAAGAATCTTGGAAAGTAAAGCTAGAGAACTTATATTATCATATATCTAACTTATTTCAAATCTACCATAACTTACAAGAAGTGAAATGGCATAGGGATATACAAACATACCACTAAAACAGAACAGTAAACTCAGACTTAGACCTATCACATATGGATACCTGATTTATCTATCATGAAGGCACCGTTGCAATGCTGAAAATATGATCTTTCTGATAAATGATGTTAAATAAATTGGAAATTAAAAAGAAATAAACTTTGGTCTGCACCTCAATGAATTCCAGATAGAACATATATCTACATGAAAAAGGTAAGTCAGTAAAATTTCTTAAAAATAACATAAGCTAACTGAGCCTATTTCCTGATAAGGACAATCTAGATCAGAGGAAAAGTATATGAGATCAGACACTAATCATCATTCCAACCATGTATTCCTCCGTCCATGACCTATAAATCCTATAAATAAATTACTACACTGTAAACCATTCCTGAAGAGTTCTTATACCTCCTCAATCCAGTCGCATTATAGACTAGAATGTATTGAGGAAATATATTAAGTAGAATATATTTTTATCACAATATTATATTAATAATTCTCATTGTTTTGGCCTGTAATTTTGTAAGACTCAGAAACAGTACCTACTATCTCGAAAATACATAGATAAAATGTATTTCATTCTTCATTCATTTCTCAGTTTATCACACATTAATTATTAGGTACATCCTATAAGTGAATGCTAGGCTAAGGTAATGAGAATGTAATTTTTTTGTCTTTAATTAGCTTACAGCGTAGCTGGGAAAGCATATATAATTTTACACTGCTTAGGTACTTTTTTGCTGTTTCATATCTTAATACTATACTTCAAATATATAAATTCACTTCCAGACAATTAATATTTATTGAGTATCTATATTGTGCTTAGCATTCTGCAATGTCATATCTACCAGAGAGATATAAAAAAAATATGGCCATGATACTTGCTCCCAAGGATTTTATAAAGTAATTGAATGAAGGTTATAAAGAGATTCTACCCTGTGATTTCAATAAATTTTTACTATGATCATGACTTTACCTCCTTGAAATATAACATAAATCATAGATAAAGAGGTACTGCCTCCAATGTAACTCTATATTTCATGGTAGAAATTGGTAAGTCAAATACTTTTCAAAATGAGTTTGATTTGCAGCAAAGGTAACACCTGTGGTGCAAAATTTTGATACTTGGGGAAACTGTCTGGGGAGGAACAAGGGTTTATGGAGTTTTTCTGTATTTCTCCCCAATTTTACAGTCAACTTAAACTGTTCTAAAAAGTAAAATTTCTATGTAAAAAGAAAAAGATTGGTTTATCATGATATACCAATGATGTGTTCTTTTGGAAGCAATGACTAACACTTCCTCATTTTATGAGGTCAACATTGTCCTACACCCAAGTCAATTAGGTTATAAGAAAAGTAAATTGCAGATAAATATTTCTCATTACTATAGATATAAAAATCTTCAACTAAATATTAAAAACTTGAATCCAAAACTGTATAAGAAGAATTATGTGTGACCACAAAGTGCAATTTATCCAAGCATGCAAGACTGTGCCAAAATTTAAAAATCCATTGGTGTAATATATCACAGGGACAAAATAAAGAAGCAAAATCATATGATTTCATTGATTGACACTGAAAAAGCATTAAAAAAACCCCAAGACTTCATTCATAATAACAACACTTAGCAAACTAGGAATAGAGGGGAACTTAAACTTGATAAAGAATAGCTACAAAACAACAACAACGACAACCACCACCAACCTACCACAAGTAATATAATGGTTGTGAGAAACTAAGGACTTCCCTATAAGATCAAGAAAAAGACAACAATTTTCCCTTTCACCACTCTTATGCAATAATGTATTGGAAGTTCAATCTAGTACAATAAAGCAAGAAGAAGAAAAATCAGATACACAGATTAGAAAAGAATAAATAACTGCCTTTATTCATAGGTAATATGATTGTATAGAAAACACAAAATAATCAGAAACTATCTCCTAGAACTTATGGTAAGTATTGTAAAATCATAGCTATAAGGTCAATAAACTGAAGTCAATTGCTCTCCTCTATGCCAGTGATGAATATTAGACATTGAAATTTAAAAGACAAATTTATGGTAACATCAAACTAATTAAATATTTACATATACATTCAAGAAATATGTACAGGATCTATAAGTGTAAAACTAAAAAAAAAAACTAATAAAAGAATTCAAAACAGGTCCAAATAAATGGAGATATATTTTATGCCCATGGTTTTGAAGACTCAGTATCATTTGTGTCAATTCTTCCAAGTCTTATTTTCAGATCTCCAATAAATATCCCATTTTGTGTATATAACAAACTGATTCTAAAGTTTAAATTGAAAGACCAAATCTAGAGTAAGCAGCACAATACCAAAAAAATAAAAATCAGACAAAGCAGGAGGACTCACACCAACCAACTTCAATACTTATTATAAACCTTTAATAATCAAGATATCATGGTATCAGTGGAAGAGTAGACAGATTAATGGAAGAGAATAGAATGCTGTGATATTGTGATTTATAAGAAACATGTATTTGGTCATCCATAGATATATATATATATATAGATAGATAGATAGATAGATAGATAGATATAGATATACTTGATCTTCATCTACAGTTCCTAAAGCACAGCTCCCAAAACACTTGGAATTTGTAAGTGTTGAGAGTGATAAATATGTCTTTTGTTACATTAGTGAGGTGATTTTTGGAAGGCAGTTAAAGATGAGGGCTAGTAGCTAATGGAGGCAACCATGTGACTAGAGGGTAGAAAATTTCAGCTCCACCCCCTAATCTCTAAGGAGAGGAGAGGAGCTGGAGGTCGAATCAATTGTCAATGGCCAATGGTTTAATTAGTCATGCCTCTATACTGATACCTCCATAAAAAACAACATCAACAACAACAACGAAACACACACACACACACACAACAAAAGAACAGGGTTCAGAGAGCTTCCATGTTGGTGGACATGTGAAGATGTGGGGACAACACTGTGCCCAGAGAGGGCATAGAAGTTCTGCACCCATTCCCACATACCTTTCCCTATGCATCTTTTCCATTTGGCTGTTCCTGAGTTCCTGAGTTGTATCCTTTTTTTATAAATCAGTAATTCAGTGGGTAAATGGGTTTTCTGAGCTGCTCTAGCAAATTAAGGGAACCCAAGGGGTGAATCTTGAGAACTTTGATTTATAGCCAGTTCATCAGAAGCAAAGGTTAATAACCTGGGCTTGTAACTGGCATCTGAGATGGGAGGCAGAGGGGAGTCTTCTAGACCGAACACTTACCCCAAAGATACATATGTAGTGAAAAGAAGGGCCATCTGTACCCCAATGTTTATAGCAGCAATGGCCATGGTCGCTAAACTGTGGAAAGAACCAAAATGCCCTTCAACGGATGAATGGATAAGGAAGATGTGGTCCATATACACGATGGAGTATTATGCCTCCATCAGAAAAGATGAATACTCAACTTTTGTAGCAACATGGATGGGACTGAAAGAGATTATGCTGAGTGAAATAAGTCAAGCAGAGAGAGTCAAGTATCATATGGTTTCACTTATTTGTGGAGCATAACAAATGACATGGAGGACATTGGGAGATGGAGAGGAGAAGGAAGTTGAGGGAAATTGGAAAGGGAGGTAAACCATGAGAGACTATGGATTCTGAAAAAGAACCTGAGGGTTTTGAAGGGGCAGGGGGTAAGAGGTTGGGGGAACCAGGTGATGGGTAACAGGGAGGGCATGTATTGCATGGAGCACTGGGTTTTGTGCAAAAACAATAAATACTGTTACAAATAAATAAATAAATAACAAATAAATAAATGAGAATTAATTTGCTTAGGGAACTGCAAAGCTCAGAAGTAGCTGCTAACATAAGGAATGGACAGAACTACGAGTTCAAAAATGTTTTTAATGTTTGTATTTCTCTATAATCAAACCATGATTTACTCTGGTTGGTTTTATCCTCAGATTTTTACCTCACAGCAGGTCCAGGCTCTCCCAGCTGAGTAACATCCCTGAAAAATACAGTTACCCCTTCCAAATAAGTAAAAATCAATCAACCAATCAATTAATCCAACTTGATTCTTACTAGGCCAGCTGAGTTCTTCATTTACCACTCTTATAAAGTGCAGTGGGATGTTCCAGAACAGAATAATGCAGTTATCTCCACTTAATCATCAAGGACGGACAGTGAAGTGGTAACTCAATGGAAATGGCCCTTGATGGTTGACTGAATAAGGACCACTCTTTTTTTAATGTGTAATTTCAAGTTCTGTATCTTGGATAACTGAGTATATGAAAAATAGTAAAAGTAGATAAGTGTAAAATAGAAACAGGAGTTAAGTTTAAGGCAAGAGGAGGATAATATAAACAGTTTTGAACAATTTTACTTTCAAGTGTCATGGGGATAATTAATTGGGGTTGTTTAAAAAGAAATACATGCTGAGAAATTGTTGAACAAAGGTTAGGAAATGAAGAACCTTCTGTTTATATTTTATATTTTGATTTTATATACTATTTGGAATTTTATGTACATATAATGTCTTTTTTTATTTGGCTGTAAGATCCATGTGTAGAGTAGACCAGATGTCTCAGTGTGTAATTCATTGCTTCAGATGACAAATGTAATATGGTACTTTGTCATTCTTTGAGTATAAAAAAATAAATAATAATGCTTTAATAAAGATTTACATAAATGGCTGAAATTACTCTTCATTTTGTTAGGGAAATAAGATTTTCAATAACAAAATAAAGTATGATATGTAAAACATGTACAAACTTAAAACTCTCATTGCAGTTTGGTATAAGCTTAATCAAAGGTGGCTGCTATTTCTCCACTGTTCCCCAAATGACTTTCCCTTCACCTTGAACAAATAAAAATTCCCACAGTTGCCAGGAGAAAAAGAAATCTATGAATACAAAATTTCAAAAAAATTTGTTTAGCTCTAAATAAAGGTAGCAAAAGTGTCCATATTCAGTTATGCCTCCTAAAGTTCCTTTCACACAATTAAATGACCATACATTTTTATATTCATTGCAAACAGGACATAAAATGGCATAATGCCTCAATTCAATGAGTTCTAAACCTGATATATATGTATGCACACATACACATATATATGTATATGTGCATATATGGAGAGAGAGACTATGGTCCATTATAGTTGTTTGAGTACTTTGACTGCAAGCAACAGAGACTATTTCAGAAAAGGCAAAACAAAACATGTATGTGTATTGGGAGATCACAGGTCAGTCTTAAAATCAAAGAGATTATTTGTTATGGGTCCAATTGTGTCCTCCCCCCAAAAATATACTTACTGAAATCCCAAACCCTGAGTACTTCAGAATATGAACAGTTTCTGGAAATAGTACCTTTAAAGAGGTGGTTAGACTAAGTGAGGTCTTACAGGTAGGCTCTAATCCAAAATGACTGATGTCTTGATAAGAAGAAGAAATTAAGCTACAGACATGCACAAAGGAAAGACCATGTGAAAATACAGAATAAAGGCTATCTACAAGAAACCAACTCTGCTGATCCCTTGATTTTGGACTTCTAGACTACAAATCTATGTCAAATAAATTTCTATTGTTTAAATCTCCCAATCTGTGGTACTTTGCTATGACAGCCCTGACAAATACATTACTGAACCCTAAGTCTCAGAAAGAATTAAATAAGGTTATTTCCAGGAATTGCTGTAAAATCCAATGAATGGTTATTTCAGAATTTCAGCCCTTGTATTCAATAAGTATAAACTCTGTCCACCCCTACATAAATTCAAAGTACAAATTCCCAGGATAAAGAAACTGATTTGCTAGGATTGAGCAACATGCTTACCTTTTGAGCAGGCCAAAAAAAATGTTGATTTACAGCTGCACCAAAATTGAATTTAAAAAAAAAAAAAAGAAAGAAATGGAAACTGAATAATGTAATAAATAATTTCTACCAGCTATCAACATTTCCCAGAATGTCAAAGTCTTCACAGAGGAAGGTCAAGTAGAGTCTCAAAGTTCACAGAAGAGGGAAAAGACTAGAGTATTCTATGCCCAAACAGAAACTCTGCATTCCTGGAGAATGATGGTAGAGAAGAGTAGTAGGCCATAAGATCAGAGAGGAAAAGAAAGAGACCATATTTTTTAGAAATGGTTTCATAAGTTACAGAAGAAGGTTCAGATTTAATTTTCAGTGCAGTGTGAAACCTCTGCAGGTTTATTCAGGGAAGTTACATGAATTTTTTATAGTACTAAATGGTAAATCTAACTATTATGATAGGACTATACCAGGGAAAGTGTGTTGAGAGAAGCAAAGCAATATATCAGGTTAAGAAGATTATTGCTTTATAAACGAGGGAGATACTTAGACCAAAGCAAAAGTAGAAGAGTTGATGAGATGTGGTCAGATTAAGAATATATTTTGAAGAAAAATGTAAGAAACTTGTTTATTAATTGAGTATCAAGGGGTAGAAAAAAAAGGGAACCATAATCCTTAGTTCTTTGACCTGTACAATTAAGTGAAATATATATAATCAACTTAGAGAGGGAATTTAGGGAGGCACAATTGGGAAGAAAGGGGTACTTGGTGGGAAATTAAAAGGTCAGTGTTGACTATGTTAATTTCAAATGCTTATTATCTAGGAGAGAAAAATCTTCACCTGGGTTAAATAGTGAGGAAATAAGATAGGTTCAGAAGTTAAATTTGGTAAGTTTGAAAGCCCTATTGATGTTGACAAAAGTAATTTCTTTTTTTAATAGTACCTTTTGTTTTTATTTTTTTCTCCAGACACACTAAAATACAACTGATTTGTAACACTGAACAAGTTTTAGGAGTAGAAAATGTGAGTATATATACATAAAATTATTACCTCCATAGCTCTAGCTAACTCCCCTATCACATCACATAATTACCCTTTCTTCTCTGTGGTGAGAACACTTATGATCTACTCTCTTAGCTGTTTTCAAGTCTGTAATACAATCATATTAACTACAGGAATCATGGACCATGCAATACATTAATTAGCTCCTCGGGACTTCTACTTATAACTGAAAGTTTTTTTTTTATTTGTTTATTTACAGCATAACAGTGTTCATTGTTTTGGCATCACACCCAGTGCTCCATGCAGTACGTAACTGAAAGTTTTTTACCCTTTGCCCAACATCTCCCACTTCTCCTACTCCTCCATAATGGGCAACGACCATTCTACTCTCTATATCTACAAGTTCAGCTTTTCTGGACCCCACAGTCATGTGATATCACAAGATATTTTTCTTCCTGTTCTGACTTGTTTCACTTAGAAGAATATCCTCAGGGTTCATCCCTGTTGTCACAAATGGCAAGCTTTCCTCCCTTCTCATGGCTAAACTTCTTATGCCACATCTTCTTTATCCACTTATCTCTTTGGAAACTTAGGTTGTTTCCATACCTTGGCTATTATGATTAATGCTGCAATGAATATGGGAGTGCATAAATCTCTTTGATATCTTGATTTCACTTACTTTGATATATAGCTAGAAGTTGGTTGCTAGATGGAAAAGTAGTTCCATTGTTAACTTTAGTGGGACTCTCCACACTATTTCCCATGGTTGCTGTATCAGTTGACATTCCCCCACAGGTGCACAAGCGTTCTCTCACTAGCTCTTGTTATCTTTTTTCTTTTTGATGATAGCCAGTCTAACAGGTGTGAGGCGATAATCTGATTATGGTTTTGGTTTACATTTTCCTGATGATTAGTGATGTGGAGTACCTTTCATGAATCTCTTGGCCTTTTTCAGGTCTTCTTTGAAAAAATATCCATTTAGTAACTCTGTCCTTTTAAAGATATGGAATTGTTGTTTTTATGCTACTGAATTACATGAGTTCCTTATATATTTTGGATACTAACCCCTTATCAGGTAGAAGATGGTATTTTCTCCCCATTCCATAGATTGACTTTTCATATTGTTGATTGTTTCTTTTGTTGTGCAGAATCTTTATAGATTATGTAATTTCACTTATTAATGTTTTGCTTTTGTTGTTAGTGCTTTTGGTATCATGTTCAGGTTCTGGGTTGAAACTGGATCACAGAGGATTATAGGGGAAGGGAGGGAAAAATAAAACAAGGTAAATCAGAGAGGGAGACAAATCATAAGAGACTCTTAATCATAAGAAACAGACTGAGGATTGCTGGAGGGGAGCGGGTGGGGTAGTAGGGGTGAGGGGGGATAAGGTAACTGGGTGATGGACATTAAGGGGCATGTAATGTAATGAGCACTGGGTGTTATATAAGACTGATGATCACTGACCTCTACCTCCAAAACTAATACACTATATGTTAATTAGTTGAGTTTAAATTAAAAGAATGGATTGAGGTATAAATGTAAGACCATAAATTGTAAAATTCCCAGCAGACAACATAGAAGAAATATTTGTGACATTAGACATGTTGACAGTTACCAAATGTGGGTGGTGTAGCATTATCCTATCTACAGACCAAAGACATTTCTGAGTAGTAGTAGAAACAAATCTGATGGGGGTAGAACAAAATGTGAAGATCTAGAAAAAGCAAATGTAAAAGGTTTTCCCAAAATAGGTGAAATGATATACAAAGAAAGCTGGATAGCAATATGGGGAAAGGGTTATATATTTAAATTAGAGACATTAAGACATATTTTATGTTGGTGAAGTGAAGAGTAGAATTAATAACGTAGTGAGGAGATGATTTCAGAAGCAAAATCCTTGATCAGATGAAATGGTGTTGGATTTCATGCCCATATGTTGAGATTGGCCTTAGAAGAAGCAGAAGTAGTTTGATCAAAATTACAAAAATGGAAGCAGCATATTTTGTTACAGCTTCAGTGGATTCATATATTAAGTGGTGGGAAGATGAAGTAGTACTTGTATAATTGTTTCTTCTTTCTCAGTGAAAGAAGTACCAAAATATACCAAGCAGCTGGGCGTGAGTCAGGAAAAGGAAGTTTAAGTATAAGGTAAAGATATGAAATAGTCATTGCATAAAAGGGACAACACATTTTCTAGGAAATTCAATGGAATTGTTAGGGAGTGTTAAGTTCCCACAGTGATCTGTGGTCATAAATTTAAAGCACAATTGGTACTTTTTCTCCCGCCACATTCACCTCTTCTAAAGCAGGAGTTCAATATATACAGGGGGCTTTAACAAGGGGTAAGAATTTACTGGAGAGTTTGATGGAGAAGCTACCAATATTGCTTGTAAACAAAGCCAGTTCAAAGAACTACTAAATCATGGGGAATACATCTATCAAAGTCTAATGCTACATGTTGCTTCCACCAGAAATGTACAACTGGTTGATCAAGTGAGGTAACAGAAACAGGAGCATAGGTTTCTTCATACTCACTAAAACTAAGTTATATAGAGGGTAGCAGAAGTTCCCAAATTACCTGCTTATTCCCAAGACCATCAACAGCATCCTTGTGAATTTACTCTTTGTCCATAGAGCAATCATAATGTCTGCAAGAATGTAGAAAGTTTATAATCTGTCTGCAAGAATGTAAACATTATTCAGCCTCTTTTTTCATATCTTTCCATTTCTTTCCAAAGCCTCCCTAGATATTATCTTCTATTATCTTGTATTCATGAACTCAACATGTTCTTCATACTAAATAAATAATGCATTTTCATCTCCAATATGGCGATTCATGTTTTTATTAATAATTCTTAATGTTGTCACAGATTTAATAACTCTACTGATGTATTTTGTATTATTATTTCCTCATTCATGTGGTAGGCTCATACATACAGATAGATCATACTAAAAGGAATTTTAGGATTAGAGAATTAGAAGGCAACTTAGAGGGTATCAATCACTTCATAGAGATGCTAGGTACCAGGTACCAGCTCTTTACAGTACATGGAAAATATAATTATTCCCATTTACTAATATAGCCACAGTTACAAACTGTGCAGAACTTGCCCAAAATCATACCTTTTTACATATCTGTAAGTTAGGTTTCACTCTCAGATCTACATGTCTGAAAGTTTGGGCTCATACCCTACAGCTATGCAATATTGTTTGTCCCTTCTTAAATAGTATGTACTCTATTCGCAGATAAGTAAATTGAAACTCAAAAGTAAGAACGGACTTGCCTAGGCTCCCACAGTTAATTGGCAACAATACTCAGGTTATCATCCAACATCTTAAAATGTAGGGAAGTTTTATTGAGTAGGGGGCTATATTTTTGACATTTCATAAATTATTCCTTTTGTTTATTTTATTTTTTAAAAATTATTGTTATATTGAATACTGTTGTTTATTTTAAATATACTCTTTATGGTTAGGAACAGCACTTGAATGCAAAATTGTAGGGTTAAAGAGACCAAGAAACTCAGAACCATATGGCTTGAAGAGAAAAATAAGCAAAACTTTGTTTTAGTTAGTTCCAATCAAACCAATTAGTTATTTCTTGCTATAAAAATAAACACTAGGGTTATAAAAATACCTTTATTACTCAAAGCACTGAAAAATTGCTTTTGTGAGTTTAATACTTCATAGTCCATAAATGCTTTCTTTCATTGAAATAATTTAACAGCAAGTTGCAAAGCAATATAATCATTGCAATGCACTGTAGTACAACAGATAGGAATATCATGAATTAAGTGATTAAAAACTACCAAGGCAAATAACCAAACTCTTTCTTGGATTGTCTACAACCATTCTTAAGAGAAATTTTTATCATTTTGTTTATATTATGTTTTCAAAATGAGAGCTGTTAGTGGATAACATTCTAATTTTGTAAGATTGCAACTGTAAAACTTAAAAATGGAAAGTGATGTTAATAAGATATTAATTAGTCTTAGCTTTATTTGTAAAATTAAGAATTCATTTTATCAAGGGATTTATAATTGGATTTTTCATAGCAACAAAATATATGTTTATTTATAGTAACAGCATTAAGAGAGAGTAAAATATAAGTAGACTTATATGGCCTATTAAAATAAGATTTTAAAAGAACCTCGACAGATAAAAAATGATAAAGCTTTGCTATATGATATACATATATTTGAATATCAAATTTAAAACTTTGTGAAATTGTTTAAAACAAGAAGACTATTCATTGGTGATTGAATGATTTGATTTTTGATTACTAATTTCACCTTTTTCTAAAAGTTTATTTTGCTCTCTACTTAAGAAAATAGAGCATGTCAAGGGGGAAAATTATGATGACAATCCTTTTTTTAAAAATTATTTATTTATTTTTTATTTTTTCATAAACATATAATGTATTTTTATCCCCAGTGGTACAGGTCTGTGAATCACCAGGTTTACACACTTCATAACACTCACCATAGCACGTACCCTCCCCAATGTCCATAACCCCACCCCCCTCTCCCAACCCTCCTCCCCCCAGCAACCCTTAGTTTGTTTTTGTGAGATAAAGAGTCACTTATGGTTTATGATGACAATCCTTTTAGAAATTCATTGTCACGGGCTCTTTTAATTAGAAAAATTTTAATGGAATTCTTCCAGCTTATCATCAGATAATAATAACACCAAATATATGATATTTGGTGTGAAAAAAAATAAGCAACTCCCTCAAACCATTTAGCTATATTATATTCCAAGAAAAGTGCTCAGGCTGCTTGAAGTAAGATTCAGTTCTTTGACATAAATATTCTGAGCAGCTAAAGTTCCCGGTTTATTGTTGCTAACATCTATAGTTGAACAATGAAATAGGAAAGAAATACATTTCCATCTTGGGTGTGAATTAGTGATCCATATGTTGGAAAGGTAATTTAATCTAGGCTAGATGAAAATTGCTGTTGCATATTTAGAAAGGAAGCCATTTATCTGATATATCACCTGATATATCATGTCCCATGTCCAACTGTAGTTGAGTCCTTATCTATTCAAATCATTATTTTTTTTATTAATATGTTTTCCTTCACTATACCAGAAGTCTTTTTGCTCCCTTTTTTAATTAAAGGAGTCTGTTGCACCTTGGCTTACCTTCTTCCCACCTCCCTCTCTCCCAATTGTGTATAGTACCTTGGTATGTTGGTATTGCCAGTAGCATTGCAAGTGATTACCTAGTATTACAGATTGTCAGCTGCAGAGTGATCATTTTTCTATTTCTTCTTTTTCTTCTTCTTTCCTTTTCTCTCCTTCTCTTCCTCCTTCCGCTCTCTCTTCCTCTTCTTTTATGCTGCTACATTTTTCCAAGCTATGTCTCTTAAATTTTTGAAAGCCTAATAGAACTGTTCCTAATTTTTAAATTTATTTATTACTTTGTACTCTATAGTGCCTAACTATCATGGGATTTTGCTTTGTTCAATTATACTCCATAATGTAAATAAGTATTAGCTCTTTCTTTGATAAAATAATGATAAATGAATTCCCAGGCCAAAGGCTAACAAGAAAAACAAATATGTATGGTATTTTAAGTTGATGACTTTCTAGAACTTAATTCCAGCCACATCTCTGATGTTTGGATGGAAGAAAATAAGAAGAAAACATAGGCTGCGGATAGTTCTTCCATTTGCTGGCAGGCTATATGTTATATGTTCTAGAAAACAGAGAGGGGAAAAAGATTATCTTCTGTTTCTATGCCTACCCTACTAGAAGCATGTACTTCCTTACAAATCAATGCTTCCGTTGAGAACTCAGTGTAGAGATGGAATAATTTTATTCTCTGTTTTATTTGCAAAATGTATTATAACAAAGTGTTCTTTTAGAGTTCTGTGATGAGCATCCCTAATATCCATGTACTTTAAATTGTACTCAAGTACATGCATTTCTCAAACCCTTGTAACATTTTGTCAGGGCTGTTCAATATTCTTCTCATGGATTGTAATACAAGTACAACGTCTTTATTTGGTAGCAATTAAATAGTTTGTACCTATAACACTGAAAAGGCTTTTAGAGACTGGTTACAATGAGGTAACTCAGGTATATCAGCCTGAAGTATTCTGGCATTATAGTTCTTCATTCTATTTGGATGGAAATCAAATTTGAAGAAAAGAAACACTTTTGGTCTGGCAGAGAGGTGAGTGATACTTTTGAAATAGCTACAAATCCCATTTTCCTTTCAAGTTCACAGTACTTTTGAGGAAGATTCTTGCCAATATCTCAAAGGAAGCTGCTTGCCTCAGAAGAGAGCCCCAGGAAAGGAAAGTGATGTGAGAGGGAGAGAGTGTAAAAGGATGGAAAGCAGGCATTTCTGCAATCTTTTTCTTGGTTTATCCTCAATCTACTTTTGAATTTGTTTTGGCTAGGAAACTTCCTTCTTTTGCACTTCAGAAAAGATATGGGTTTTAAAAAGACAAATAAGGTTTTTGCATGAGAAAAATTAGATACTCTGTTAATTTCACCAACATAGTTCCATCAAAAGAAGTATCTTAGTACAGTCTCTAAAATCACTCAAATATGTGCCAGTCTCACCAGGAAGTGATGACACTTGGGATATTTCAGCACCTTCTGTGTCCTTTCAGTATTGAGAGCATGAGAACAGAGATTCACATCTCAGATCCTCAAGTCTCAGTGCTCTTCCTGTTCCTGAAAATGTCATCTTAACAGGTCTGTTCAGCCTGAAACGTGTCACCCGACTTCAGTTTGATCCAATGATGTTTCAGGGAATAGTCTTTGATGCTGGACATATGTTCTAAGGATGCACCACCAAAGTGTAAATGGAGGCTAGTAACACTACTGAGTTAACACCTACATACATTTTTAAAAGTACTTTTCTTCACAGTCATCATTCCATTTTCACACCTCAGATCCCAACTCTGGCTTGTCAATGACTATTGTTTGACAGCAAAATGGCAAATTGTGGTTCCAAAAAAGAATTATTTCCTTTATATCAATTCTTTGGAAGGCAAAACAAAGGAGGACTTTATGGCTAAGCAATTTCTTAAAGTGTAGCTCTCACCTCCCAGATTTATAGCTATTGTGTTCATATATTATGGGTATAGTGTTTATATTATTAATTCTACCTAGTCTTTTGTAAAACGCCACATTGAATTAATTGCTTTATTTATATTGATTTTCTTTCTTTCTTTTTTTTGTACCTTTGAAGATATGAGCTGAAATATTCAGCAATCAATGACTATATTTTTATTCTGTATTTTCAAACATAATGACCTTTTTTCTGAGTTGATTATTACTAAATTAAAGAGAAAAAAAAACTTTCCACTTTTCAGTTTTTCACTCACAAGTGTGTGATTTCTCAGGTAAATTTTTGGTGAAGATAGCTGGAAAACCAAAATGAAATGTTAATTGTTATTGTTAATGATACTTTGATGAAGTCATTGAACCAAAATAAAAACCTATGTGAAATGGATGGATTAGTTAAAATGTTTAAGTTGTTTTTTTCTTTATATTGGAAATACTTGAATGATGGCTTGAATTTTTTTTTTTAAGATTTTATTTATTTGACACAGAGAGAGAGAGAGAGCACAAGCAGGGGGAGTGGCAGGCAGAGGGAGAGGGAGAAGTAGGCTTCCCCACTGAGCAGGGAGCCCAATGCAGGGCTCAAGCCCAGAACCCTAAGATCATGACCTAAATTGAAGGCAGACACTTAACTAACAGAGCCATCCAAGTGCCTCAAATTTTAAAATATTCAAATATGCTTTGGTGTATTTATAAAAAATGTAAGAAAAATTGATTGATTTTTTTTCATTAATATGTAAACAAACTTTAAGTCTTGGTTTATATGTCTGCATTGTTTAATTTACCTAGATATCTAATCAAAAACATAAATGACAGTAAAAGTGAAAAACTGTAAGTCCTACACTTGATTATCAGAATTATGAAAAAGCTTATGTATCAAAGCAAAAATGCAAAGAAAAGCCAATAGGCCAGCATAAAATTAGCACAAAAGTATTGTTCTGTATTTGATTTTAGACCTCACATTATTAAATTGCAGTTTCCACACATGTGAACTATGAAGAAAATTCAACAATTCTTTTATTAGTCTGTACCACCTAAACAGTGCTATAGTCATTTTTAACATCCATATAATCAAAAAATCAAAACATACCAGAAAATGATGAATGCACAGTCTAACATATATTAACAAAAATTCAATTTTCTTATAAAGACCAATTTGAAATTGCATGGTTTTCACTTAAACAGTAAACTGCAACAAATGAATAGATACAATGAAATAACTTTGGGAACCCAAATTTACAAAAATGAGTTTTCTGAGTTTTATGTGCTTTATTAGCACTGTCTGTCATCATATCAGGCCTTAGGAATAGGGGAAATAAATGTTACAGCAAATAGGAATAAATGTTTGTCAACTATAACAAATAGCTAGAAGCATTCTTTTATTTCAACTGTTCTTAGAAAATACTTGCTACATAAAAAAATGAAGATTTGATCTTTTTTTTCTTTTTTTCACAAAGGTCACTCAACAAGTAACCAAACACTAGTTTTAAGAAAATAGGGTATTATGGCTCTTCTAAAAAATGAAAATGAAAGAGTACAGAACAAATATTTCAGTGCGTTTCAATCACATATTTATTTCCTGTCACTTCCCAAACATTGCCCATTTTTCCATTTTCAAGTATCAGACTTGTCCTTAGAAATGTTAGGAATGTTGACAGGGTAAGGAATCTTAGAAAATTTGCTAAAGAATTTGCTAAAGAGTTCCTAATGTATGAAAGAATAAATATTGTTAATATGCCTATGCTACCCAAAGCAATCTATACATTCAACACAATCCCTATTAAAATACCATCAACTTTTTTTCACAAAGCTGAAATAAACAATCCTAAAACAAAACAAAAACAGAAAAGGCATCAAATAGCCAGAGGAATGTTGAAAAGAAAATCAAAGCCAGGGGGATCACAATTCTGGACTTCAAGCTCTAGTACAATGCTGTAATTATCAAGACAGTGTGGTACAGACAGGCACAAAAGAAAACACATGGATCAATAGAACAGAATAGAGAACCCAGAAGTGGGCCTTTAACTTTACTATCAATTAGTTTTCGACAAAGTAGGAAAGAATATCCAGTGGAAAATTGACAGTCTCTTCAACAAGTGGTGTTGGGAAAATTGGGCAGCCACATGTGGAAAAATGAAACTGAACCATTTCCTTACACCATAAAAAACACTCAAAATGGATGAAAGACTTAAATGTGAGACAGGAATCCATCAAAATCTTAGAGGAGAACACAGACAGCAACCTCTATGACCTTGGCTGCAGCAGCTTCTTGCAAGACATGCCTGCAAAGGCAAGAAAAACAAAAGCAAAAATGAACTATTGGGGCTTCATCAAGATAAAAAGCTTTTGCACAGCAAAAGAAAGAGTTGACAAACTTAAAGGAAACCTATGAAATAGGAGGTGATATCTGCAAATGTCTTGTCAGATAATGTAATTGTAATCAAAATCCATGAAGAACTTATCAAACTCAACACCCTAAGAACAAATAAACAAATCAAGAAATGGGCAGAAGACATGAAAAGACATTTCTCCAAAGAAGACATCCAAATGGCCAACAGGCATAAAAAAATGTTCAACATCACTCAGTGTCAGGGAAATACAAAGGAAAACCACAAGGAGATATCACCTCATACCAGTTAAAGTGGCTAAAATTAACAAGTCAGGAAACAACAGATATTGGTGAGGATGGCATGAAAGGGGAGCCATCTGACGCTATTGGTGAGAATGCAAACTGAAGCAACCACTCTGGAAAACAGTATGGAGGTTCTTCAAAAAATTAAAAATAGAGGTATCCTACAGCCCTGGAGTTGCACTGCTAGGTATTTATCCAAAAGATACAAACAGTGATTTGAAGGGGCACCTGCCACCCAATGTTTATAGCAGCAATGCCCACAGTAGCCAAAATGTGGAAGGAGACCAGATGTACATCAACAGATGAATAGATAAAGAAGATGTGATATATATATATATACACACACATTTATACATGTATATATATACACATATATATGTGTGTGTGTATATATGTATGTATATGTATATATGTGTATGTATATATATACACATGTGTATATGTATATATGTGTGTGTGTATATATATATTTAATTATTACTCAGCCATCAAAGAAATGATATCTTGCCATTTTCAATGATGTGGATGGAACCAGAGGATATTATGGTAAGCAAAATAAGTGAATCAGAGAAAGACAAAAACCATGTGATCTCACTCATATGTGGAATTTAAGAAACAAAACAGATGAACACAGGGGAAGGGAAGGAAAAATAAAATAAGACAAAACCACAAAGGGATGAAAGCCATAAGAGACTCTTAATATATGGAACAAACTGAGGGTAGCTGGAGTAGAGGTAGGAAGGGTATGGGCTAATTGGGTGACGGGCATTAGGGAGCACACTAGAAGCAATGAGCACTGGTTGGGTCCCTGAATTCTACCTCTGGAAATGAATAATACTGTATATGTTCATTAAATTGAATTTTAATAGAATTTTTTTAAAAAGGAATTCCTAATGCAGAAAACATTTCTGTTCACTGATTTCACTTTACTCTCTGATAAGATGTTGTAATATACAGTAGATAAGAAATGAAAATAAGTCAGGGGAATTTTTTTCTGCATTTACATCAAATCAGTGTTATCTATATAACAAACAAATCCAACAGTCATTAATGATAATGCACATGTCTGGTCTTTAAGAGTTTCTTTCTGTTTGTGAAGCCCCTAATAACAGGATTTTGAGTAAGTTCAAAATCCTACTCAATAGTTAAGTGTATGTGGCAGAATAATACTTCTCTGACCTTCCAATTCTCAACTGCTCTCTTCATCAGACCTGTACCCCTGGGGATAAAAATACATTATATGTTTATTAAAAAAAAATTGGAAAAATTGTCATTAATTTTTGTTTTACACTTACTATTTGTTAAATATTACCACATCAAATTCATTAAAAAATTCTATCATGACTTACTTTTGCAGATAAGGAAACTGAGGCCTAGATGTATTAACTAGCTGCCTTCCCATAACTCTTGGATGAATGGAATCTGGATTTAAACCCTGGTCTCACTGATTGCTGAGCCCAATACCAGACAGTCAGACTGTAGGACAGAAGAAGTGAAACAGGAAGAAAGAAGATTTCAGTGCAAACGTGTTATATGGTTTGTCACCACTAATGTGTTATGGATTCTCCATCTTGAGGGATATTCTAAAAGGCCTTATAAATTATCTCCTAAAACTGTCCAACCAGGGATGAAAGAAAGAATGTTTTTCCCACAGATTCCTAACCCCACTATCCAGGAGCGACCCCAAGGACATAAATTCAAGCAAATCCAGGTTACGCATTTTCAAGTACCTAATAAAAATCCCTAGAGTTGGAAACAGATGTTAGGAAATTCTGTCTAGGTGCAATAAGTCAATTAAAACTTGTTCTGAATTGGTCACAGGGCAATACTGGAATGGGAAATGAAACCAAAAGACTTTAAGGTGGCATACAAGAGGTATTTAATATACCTTACTTCTACTTCCTTTAGGGAAACCACTTTGAGAACCCTTGTTTCCGAGTAACTTTATGATATTCAGAAAGACCAGAAACATAGTATTTATGCTTTATATTAAAGACAAATCCTACCACAATGTCCCGTACATGGTAGGTACTCAATAAAAAACTTGTTTTATTTATGATTGTTCCATTGGTTGCATTTTAAAATGTTTTTTTTTTTTTTTTTTTTTTTATGTTAGAAAATTTTTTTTTCCCTTTTTATTAATTTTTTCAGCGTAACAGTATTCATTCTTTTTGCACAACACCCAGTGCTCCATGCAAAACGTGCCCTCCCCATCACCCACCACCTGTTCCCCCAACCTCCCACCCCTGACCCTTCAAAACCCTCAGGTTGTTTTTCAGAGTCCATAGTCTCTTATGGTTCGCCTCCCCTCCCCAATGTCCATAGCCCGCTCCCCCTCTCCCAATCCCACCTCCCCCCAGCAACCCCCAGTTTGTTTTGTGAGATTAAGAGTCATTTATGGTTTGTCTCCCTCCCAATCCCATCTTGTTTCATTTATTCTTCTCCTATCCCCCTAACCCCCCATGTTGCTTCTCCATGTCCTCATATCAGGGAGATCATATGATAGTTGTCTTTCTCCGATTGACTTATTTCACTAAGCATGATATGCTCTAGTTCCATCCACGTCGTCGCAAATGGCAAGATTTCATTTCTTTTGATGGCTGCATAGTATTCCATTGTGTATATATACCACATCTTCTTGATCCATTCATCTGTTGATGGACATCTAGGTTCTTTCCATAGTCTGGCTATTGTAGACATTGCTGCTAGGTGGGAATGCAAGCTGGTCCAACCACTCTGGAAAACAGCATGGAGGTTCCTCAAAATGTTGAAAATAGAACTACCCTATGACCCAGCAATTGCACTACTGGGTATTTACCCTAAAGATACAAACATAGTGATCCGAAGGGGCACGTGTACTAAAATGTTTTATTTATTACATTTAACTTGTTATTTCATTTGAAATCAATTTGATGTATAATTTATTTTTTTCTGAATTGGTTTTCCCATTACCAAAATAATATACTGAATAATCCATCTATTTCTCTCTTGATTTATAATTATTTTATTTTCTATTAAAGACAATCTACTTTAATAATTATGATAAAGTCATGAGTACCACAAGAAATATGGCATGAAAAGTGCTAAGCAAAATCTCTGGAACAGAGTATGCACTAAAGAATAGTCACTTTTTTCCCTTTGACTTACTATCTGCCTCTATCCCTGCTAGCATGTGCTAGGAATGACTTCAGTATGAGAGTCTACTGTAAACTTCCTGATTAAACTGGTATCACAACCATTCTGGATAATATGCTTCAAGTCTATGTTTTAGTCCTCTCTCCATCATCCTTAATTTCTGCATGTCTTAAATAAACCACAAGAGACTAACCTAAAGATTTTGGTTTAGAATATTTGGCCTTCACATTTCCCTTCTGTGTTAGGAGAATTTCGAGAATTTTAATATTTAACAATTATTGCAAAGAGTTTTTAACATTATTTTTCTACTGTATCTATCAGCAACTTTCTGTAGTCAATAATTTTCTTAGCACACAACTAAAATACACATCAAATTAAAGAAGATGTTATAATGTAATGATTGCCATTTTCACATATTCCACATAAGGAAATAAAGAAAAAAGGATACATTTTGCAAAGAGGATCATGGTACCAGTGATCAGAAGGATGACACAGGGAGAGAGAGTAATTCCACTGATGTCTATTCCCAAAGCAACAGGCCAAACACTAGTCTTCCTTGTTGCATGTCCAGATCATTGCTCACATGTGCACAAAAGAACAATGTGTTTATGATATGCAGGTAATATTCCTAGATATATTTTGGACATTTGTAAAAAACTAAAATCTGATATTCAGAACAATTCTGATTATGGTTATTTGAGCCATTAGAAACAACCAACCCAGATTAACCACAGAATCAATTCACTCAGCTGTGTATAAAGAGGTAAGAACTGTTACCTAAGCAATTACCTTAGTTACCACATTCACAACCTAGCTAAATGCATCAGAGAACCATACTTCATATGGTCAATCTGTCCAAAGTTTTCAATTTCTTATATTCCATATAGTTAAATTACCATGTGTTTTCAATTTCGTCTGTGCATTTGCAATAGCTGTGATGACATTTCTTTGATGTAATGGAAACCATGCAAGCTATATCATAAAAGCAATTTTATTTTACATGACAATAAGGCTATACTAATTATTGTAAAGAGTTTTTAACATATTCATTATTTTTCTGCTCTATCAGTAACTTCCTATACTCACTAATTTTCTTAGCAAACAACTCAAACAACCATCAAATTAAAGACATTATGCTGTAAAGATTGTCTTATTTGCATATTCAATGGATGCATTGTTTTATTTCATTTTTTCCAGTTTTATTGAGGAATAATTGACATACTATTTCATTTTTGTTAAAGTTTGTATCATGTGTTCAGCTGCCTTTTCTATTTAGGGGTTGACAAAAGAAGAATATTTTGAAACAAATTGGGGAACATTTAATAGATAATTATGCAATGATGTTTTAGTTATATGCTATCGATTGACATTTACTAAATTAGAAAAAGCCCTCTTGAATGTGTTATCCCATACAACCGACATTGATTTTGTCCAAAATAATTCAAACTTCCACAGTGAATAGCTAGTTTTAAGTTTTTGGTTATATACCAGCTCTGAATAGACATTAACATTGTGGAGGCAAATTACTGTGATGACATCTTTTGTTTTGATGTAAAATATGTAGGGGAGGAAAAATAAATTTCCCTCTACCCTTCTAGAATCTTGGCTGAGACACCCCCTGTAATAAAAGAGATATTAACAGGAGAAAAGCATTTAATTTCATATGTATAGGGGCCCCACAGATATGAGACCCCACAAAAGCAGACCGAGGCAGATGGCTTTTATACCTTTTTGACAAGGAAACAGTAAATTTATGATGAATTGGCAAGACAATGAAGTTTTGGCTTAAGGGAGGGAATGAATAAAGAAGTAACAAGGTTTGTTTATATACCCTTCTCAGCCCTGATTTTCATGTCTCTGGTGATAAGGATATCTCTTTACCTCCTGATACAGGGAGGATACACATTACATAGGATTTATTTCCTGCTTTCAGGGGCTCAAAGAAGGAACAGAGTGTGCTTTTTAGACTAGTTGCTTTTTAAGTAACTTTAATTCAAAGTAATCAATATGCCAAAGAGGCATATTTGAGGGTGGCCTGCTCTGAACTCCATCAAATACAAAGCATTTTCTGAAATTAACTGAAAAATTCTCTCCTCTGTTTACTGTTTCTGAAGGAAATAGAATTAATTCTGAAATCTATAAGCTAAGACTGAAAAAATGAGGAAAAAGTTAACAAAAAAATTGGAGAAGCAGTGACAAAATCATAAGAATTTCATAAGTGCTGAAGAGGTGACTTTAGAGAATAAATACAAGGTGATAAAATTATTTTAAGTTAGTGAGAATCACCATTCCATTAGTTAAAGAAGGAAGAATGAAAGAAATCCAAGGTTCATATATACAATGGAATATTACTCAGCCACCAGCAGGATGAAAACCCACATCGACATGGATGGAACTGGAAGGGATTATCTAAGCAATTTCCCTCTCTGGTTTCATCTTGTTTTATTCTTTCCTCCTTTCCCCTATGATCTTCCATCTTGTTTCTTAAATTCCACATATGTGTGAGATCATAGGATAATTGTCTTTCTCTGATTGACTTATTTTGCTTATCAAAATACCCTCTAGTTCCAACTACATCATTGAAAATGGCATGATTTCATTTTTGTTGATGGCTGCAAAGTATTCCATTATATATATTCCATTTTATATATATATCTCACATCTTCATTATCCATTCATTTATTGATGGACATCTGGGCTCTTTCCATAGTTTGGCTATTGTGGGCATTGCTGCTATAAACATTGGGTGTGGCAGGTGTTCCTTCAAATTACTGTTTGTATCTTTTGGATAAATACCTAGCAGTGTATTTGGATAAATACCTAGCAGTGGGCATTGCTGCTATAAACATCAGAGCGCAAGTGCCCCTACAGATCACTATGTTTGCATCCTTTGGGTAAATACCTAGTAGTGCAATTGCTGGGTTAAATGGTACCTCCTTTTTTCATTCATCCCCCTGCTTGCTGGGCCCCTGTTTAAAGAGCATTCACCTGACCACACCACAATTTGTGGTATATGGCCACCCTGAGCTGAGGACCCACTCTTGGGCTTTCTGATTGAAGCTGGCTTCCCTGGCTCCAATGCCTGCGAACTCTTCCACTCTTAGGCACCTTTGTTCTTTTTGTGACCCTGGGGATCCTGAAACCACAACTGTCCCACCTGGGATTCCTCCCCACTTTGCCAGCTTAGCACCTTTCAGGCAGGAATGTCCCTCAGTGAAGCAGACTTCTAAAAGTTCTGATTTTGTGTTCCTCTGCTGCATCACTTTCCGGTGCTGGCTTACAGAAGCTTCCTCCCCTGAGGTTTATCTTCTGATATATTGCCTTGGAGTCACTTCTCCTTATCTCTTACCTTGCAGAAAGTGGCCACTTCTCTATTTGTAGAGTTTCAGCTATTCTTAGATTTCTGGTTGAGTTCACAGGTGTTCAGAATGATTTGATAGCTATCGAGCTGAATACCTGGGACCAGATGAAACTGAGGTCTCCTAATCTCCCACCATCTTGGACTCAACATCTTTATGTGTCAGCTTGACTGGGCTAGGCAATACTCAGATAGCTGTTAAAACATGATTTCTGGGTGTGTCTCTGAAGGTGTTTCTGAAAGAAATCAGCATTAAATCAATTGACTGAGTAAAGATTACCCTCACCAAAGCAGGTTGGCATCATTGAATCCACTGAAAGCCTGAATAGAACAAAAAAATGGTAAGAGAAAGGGTAAAATTTCTCTCTGTTTAAACTAGGACATCTACCTTTTCCTGCCCTTGGACATCAATGGTCCTGGTCCTCAGGTCTTTGGACTCAGACTGGGACTTATGCCATTGACTCCTCTGGTTCTTAGGCCTTCGCATTTGGACCGCAAATATACCACCAATTTTCCTGGGTTTCCAGCTTGTAAATGGCAGATCATGAGATTTCTCAGTGTCCAAAATCTCAAGAACCAATCCCTTATAATAAATCTTTTATATATACATATCTGTACTATATGGATACTATATCTATATATCTATCTCCAATTGGTTCTGTTTCTCTAGAGAATCCTACTATACCATCAAAACCCAGTTTTACCTATTTCTGGCTTGGCTTCTTCTGAGTTGACTTTATATTATTATTCATTCATTCATTCTTCTTCTTATTATTATTATTATCATTATTTTCAGGGGTAGAATTTAGTGATTCATCTGCTGCATATAGCACCTAGTGCTCATTACATCATGTGTTGACTTCATTATTAAGCAACTTGTTCCCTCATGGTTGCAGGATGTACATCAGGTAATCTTTAAATTATATGTTCTCCCCACAATCCATCAGAAAAGATAAAGTAACCCCAATAGCTATGAATTTCATATACTTATTTTAATTGGTTGTCTGGATTGTATATTGGTCCCTGAGCCAATCATGAGGGCCAGAGGAACGTAGTGTGATTGACTTAGGACTGGACAAATGCACCACTCCTAGGGACAAGGGTGTAATCATTTTCAATTAGGAACACAGGAGTAGAGAGTAGGGAAGGGATGGTGATCTAGGGGAAAATTAGATTATTGTTACTTGTATTAGTTTCCTGAAGTTGTTGTAACAAATTACCACAATTTTGTTGCTTAAAACAAAACAAAACAAAACATAACTGAATATTTGTTTACAGTTCTGGAGTCAGGTAGCCCCAAATCAGGCAGGGCTATACTCCCTTTAGGGCCTCTGAAGAAGAATTTTCTAGGATTTGCCTAGCTCCTGGTGATTCCAACAATTCTTTTCCTTCTGACTACATCACTCCAATGTCTGTCTCTGTGGTAACACTGCCTTTTTTTGTTTGTTTCTCTCTAAATTCCCTTTGCCTTTTTCTTATAAGGATACCTGTGTGTTTACTTAAGTCCCACCTAGATAATTTAGGTTAATCTCCTCATCTCAAAATCCTTAATTTAATACATCTGCAAAGATCCTTTCCCTATCTTTCCAAATATGATAAAATTTATGACTTCTAGAGATTAGGACTTAAAATCGTGGGGTGACTATTATTATAGCTACCAGAAATATGAAAACAGAGCTTGATAACCATAACAATAAATGTCCACCACATTCACCATATTTGGAAATGGAGACAATATGATAGGATGGTAGATGAGTAGGAGTTACCAGCATTGGTAACTGAGTTGGAATCTGAGCTGTGCCAAATTATAGTCTTTGTGTCCTGGGCCATTTACCTAACCTCTCTGAGCCTCAGTTTCTTATTAATAAAATAAGCTATAATAAAAGTATCTATATTGGGTGGGGTATAAATGCATGTAAAAAAACAACATATTAGGGGCACCTGGGTGGCTTAGAGGGTTAAGCCTCTGCCTTCGGCTCAGGTCATGATCTGAGGGTCCTGGGATTGAGCCCCGCATCGGGCTCTCTGCTCAGCAGGGAACCTGCTTCCCCCTCTCTCTGCCTGCCTCTCTGCCTACTTGTGATCCCTCTCTCTCTGTCAAATAAATAATTTTTTTAAAAACAGCATATTACACAATACATAGTACTGAACAAATAGATAGTGGGTAGTAATATTTGTCTGTTTAATATTTTTATATTTACATATCAGAAACAAAACTTTTTTTTAAAGATTTTATTTATTTATTTGACAGAGAGAGAGGTCATAAGTAGGCAGAGCAGCAGGCGGGGGTGGGGTGGGGTGGGGAGCAGGCTCCCTGCTGAACAGAGAGCCCTATGTGGGGCTCGATCCCAGGACCCTGAGATCATGACCTGAACTGAAGACAGAGGCTTAACCCACTGAACCACCCAGGCACCCAGAAATAAAACTGTTTTTAAGTTTTCAGTGCCATTTGTTTCCCTAATTCTCCCCCACCCCCCCACACACAGATAGAAGTGATGTAACAGCATGCAAAGAGTGAACAATTAGGAAGTATGAGCCCTGACTTCCCACCATTGATGTGAAACCAGAGGCAAGTTATGTCCTCTCTGGATAGTGCTCTATATATCTACAAATGGAGATAAATTTGGATCAAAAATCAACAAATGATAGCTTATAGGCCAAATCCAGCCCATCCATTCATTATTTTTTGTCTAAAAACCATTGCCTACAAAAGCAGAGTTGAGCAGTCCCTGGGGTGACTAGTCTAGTCTACAAAGCCAAAAATATTTACTATCTGACCCTTTCCAGAAAAAAAATTCAAATCTTTAGGACCTGCTTACTTAGGACTTTTTGCCTTAAGTTTCTGTAAATCCAAAAACTCATTTTTAACATTCTTTTGGACCAAGTAAACCAGCAGATAATGCTAATTTGTCTAGATAATACACTGAATTATAGAGCCTTATAGAGATAATATATTTGTAAAGAATACATTTCCAAACAAATCAATTGGTACTTGATAATTTAATTGGAGGAAGATAGGATCAAAACAAAAAGGAAACAGTTTCTTCTGCATAAATTAAAAGGTCTCAGATGAATAAATAACAAGAACATAGTCTTGTTTTATGTTATGATTTCAGCCTAATTAAGACCCATTTGAAAAAGAAATGTTTTAAAATATAAAGTGTCATTTATTAGGAGTACACAAATAATGACAACATTCTACCCTTCTCTAGTTACCTACTAGAAGTCTGTTTTAAGGAATGGATAAGAATAATTAAAATTGGCATATCAAAATACCAATTAAGGAAGACTGGCCTCTACTGATATTGATGGTATAATACTAGATCGCTATGACTATGTTAGAGTTCATGCATTGATAATATCTTTCCCTGAAGATTACCATTCTTTAGCAACTATGTTAAAAATGCAATAAAATAAATAAAAAACAAAATGAAATGAAATGAAACAAAAACACCTGTATCAAGTTTAATAAGCATTCAGTAAGGGATTGTCTTGCACCTTAGAGGAAGGGGTCCGAGTCTAGGGCAGCCAGATCCCTCTTCTCACTATTGTCAGATAGCCTTTTCTGTTTATCCTACTGTGCCCAAAAATACAATTGTTTATCTGTGCTATGATGTGATTAACCCTGGGAATCACTATAGAATCTGAATTGGGGAGGGTGATATATATACATATAGTTAAAAGATTTTATTTATTTATTTGACAGAGAGAGATCACAAGTAGGCAGAGAGGCAGGCAGAGAGAGAGAGAGGAGGAGAAGCAGGCTCCCTGCTGAGCAGAGAGCCGGATGTGGGGCTGATCCCAGGACCCTGAGATCATGATCTGAGCTGAAGGCAGGGGCTTCAACCCACTGATCCACCCAGGCATCCCTGGGAGGGAGATATATTAATGGGTGAAATTGTTCCAACCTTTAGAGATGTGGCGCCACTTGATCATCACCTCCACTCCTAAATTTCCAACAAATTGATAAGTACACTTCATTAGTCAAATGAAGCAGAGTTCTCAACATTACTGTAAAGCAGAACTGGATAATGTAGCAGAGAGATATGTAGATTCTACAATGCTTTTGAGAAACCCATTGCTAAACTTACCTTCTTAGATTGATAGATTTCTGCATAGAAAGGAGGAAATGAGATGAAGGGAGGAAACATACATTCAAAATTCTTTCCTAAGAATTGGAAGTCTTCTTCCTCTAGATGCACAAACAAAAGGGAACAAGCACATTTCCTAACAAATATACATAGAAAAATAACAAAACTTTGACCTAAAACCAGGAATTTGGGATACTAGCTCTTTACTAGTGTATGGCTAATTCTAGCATGTACCTTAACTGCTCTGAGCCTCAAGTTTATTATGTATAAACTAAACATATCTTTAGAAGTTATTGTAACATATTATCATCTACAGTTCCCTCTCTTCTATAATCAGTGATAAGTAAAAAGTGACTAATACTCACTTCTTGGGAGGATCATAAACTTTGACTTAATTGAAGAAATTAACTTATCTCATACATCTTATTCTAAGAAACTATGGTGGGCAGTGGGATGGCATTGTACCATCACATAACCTATTTTCTTCCATGCCTACCTGTTTATAGATGGCATAATCATTACTACCTATGCGATAAAACTTACTTGAAATCTTGCATAGGAAATCTGATTTTTCTATTGATGAGGAAGTTTATTAGTGGGAAAAGCAGTATTTTCTAATAGAAAAGACATCCTGGGAGCCAATTAAAAATAAACAAATAAACAATAATCTTGAGTCATAAATTAAGAGATATAGTCCCTAAGTCTGTTAGTAATCTTGAGAGAATGTGCTATTGCATTATTATTAAAAATTTTATCCCAGGAAAATTGGTCCAATAAAAAAAAATTTTGATTTTATAGAAGCTTATTTTATTATGGGATAATAAAATCTCCACAGCATGAAATAACTTCACAATATATTTATGAACATTTTGAAATGATACAATCTATTTTCCATAATTATTTTTCATCCATTTCATAGTCATTTAGGTTAGTAAATATAGTTAAATTATAAAATGATATGAAAAATTATTTGTATAATGAACATTGAAAGCATTGTACTTTTGACATAGACTTATGTATAAAATTATTTGTCCTGGGAGTAAATTATAATATCAATCATTGTTAATAATTCACTTTAGCTCTATTTCTCCCAAATAATTATATTTGTATCATAATCACAACTATCTTAAATTTAGTGATGCTAAAAAAATCATAACTGGCAGGAGACTAAAATAAATTTGTAATTTTTTAGAAATACTCACCAGAAACATAGATATCATCTGCATTAATAGAACCCTTTCTATTTGTACAATGCTTTTGTTTAATTGGCTGTGTGCAATTGTCATTTATGGCATCACAGTATTCATCTCATGATCCACAAATTTCGGGATTTTTTTTTTTATTCGTTTATTTGTTTATTTACAGCATGACAGTGTTCATTGTTTTGGCATCACACCCAGTGCTCCATGCAGTACGTGCCCTCCCTATTACCCACCACCTGGTTCCTCAACCTCCCACCCCCCCCGCCCCTTCAAAACCCTCTGGTTGTTTTTCAGAGTCCATAGTCTCTCATGGTTCATCTCCCCTTCCAGTTTCCCTCAACTCCCTCTCCTCTCCACCTCCCCATGTCCTCCATGTTATTTGTTATGCTCCACAAATAAGTGAGACCATATGATACTTGACTCTCTCTGCTTGACTTATTTCGCTCAGCATAATTTCTTCCAGTCCCGTCCATGTTGCTACAAAAGTTGGGTATTCATCCTTTCTGATGGAGGCATAATACTCCATTGTGTATATGGACCACATCTTCCTTATCCATTCATCCGTTGAAGGGCATCTTGGTTCTTTCCACAGTTCGGCGACCGTAGCCATTGCTGCAATAAACATTGGGGTACAGATGGCCCTTCTTTTCACTACATCTGTATCTTTGGGGTAGATACCCAGCAGTGAAATTGCAGGGTCATAGGGAAGCTCTATTTTTAATTTCTTCAGGAGTCTCCACACTGTTCTCCAAAGTGTCTGCACTAACTTGCATTCCCACCAACAGTGTAAGAGGGTTCCCCTTTCTCCACATCCTCTCCAACACACGTTGTTTCCTGTCTTGCGAATTTTGGCCATTCTAACTGGTGTCAGGTGGTATCTCAATGTGGTTTTAATTTGAATCTCCCTGATGGCTAGTGATGATGAATATTTTTTCATGTGTCTGATAGCCATTTGTATGTCTTCATTGGAGAAGTGTCTGTTCATATCTTCTGCCCATTTTTTGATATGATTATCTGTTTTGTGTGTGTTGAGTTTGAGAAGTTCTTTATAGATCCTGGATATCAACCTTTTGTCTGTACTGTCATTTGCAAATATCTTCTCCCATTCTGTGGGTTGCCTTTTTGTTTTGTTGACTCTTTTCTTTGCTGTGCAGAAGCTTTTGATCTTGATGAAGTCCCAAAAGTTCATTTTCGCTTTTGTTTCCTTTGCCTTTGGAGACATATCTTGAAAGAAGTTGCTGTGGCTGATATCGAAGAGGTTACTGCCTATGTTTTCCTCTAGGATTCTGATAGATTCCTGTCTCACTTTGAGGTCTTTTACCCATTTCGAGTTTATCTTTGTGTACGGTGTAAGAGAATGGTCAAGTTTCATTCTTCTACATATCGCTATCCAGTTTTCCCAGCACCATTTATTGAAGAGACTGTCTTTTTTCCATTGAATATTTTTTCCTGTTTTGTCGAAGATTATTTCACCATAGAGTTGAGGGTCCATATCTGGGCTCTCCACTCTATTCCACTGGTCTATGTGTCTGTTTTTATGCCAGTACCACGCTGTCTTGGTGATCACAGCTTTGTAGTAAAGCTTGAAATCAGGTAACGTGATGCCGCCAGTTTTGTTTTTGTTTTTCAACATTTCCTTAGCAATTCGGGGTCTCTTCTGATTCCATACAAATTTTAGGATTATTTGCTCCAGCTCTTTGAAAATACTGCTGGAATTTTGATTGGAATGGCATTAAAAGTATAGATTGCTCTAGGCGGTATACACATTTTAACAATGTTTATTCTTCCAATCCAAGAGCATGGAACAGTCTTCCATCTTTTTGTGTCTTCTTCACTTTCTTTCATGAGTGTTCTGTAGTTCCTCGAGTACAGGTCCTTTACCTCTTTGGTTAGGTTTATTCCCAGGTATCTTATGGTTCTTGGTGCTATAGTAAATGGAATCGATTCTCTAATTTCCCTTTCTCTATTTTCATTGTTAGTGTATAAGAAAGCCACTGATTTCTGTACATTGACTTTGTATCCTGCCACGTTACTGAATTGCTGTATGAGTTCTAGTAGTTTGGGGGTGGAGTCTTTGGGGTTTTCCATATAAAGAATCATGTCATCTGCAAAGAGAGAGAGTTTGACTTCTTCCTTGCCAATTTGGATACCTTTTATTTCTCTTTGTTGTCTGATTGCCGTTGCTAGGACTTCTAATACTATGTTGAACAAGAGTGGTGAGAGTGGGCATCCTTGTCGTGTTCCTGATCTCAACGGGAAGGCTGCAAGCTTTTTCCCATTGAGGATGATATTTGCTGTGGGTCTTTCATAGATAGATTTTATGAAGTTCAGGAATGTTCCCTCTATCCCTATACTTTGAAGCCTTTTCATCAGGAACGGATTCTGGATTTTGTCAAATGCTTTTTCTGCATCAATTGAGAGGACCATGTGGTTCTTCTCTCTTCTCTTACTGATTTGTTCTATCACATTGATTGATTTGCAAATGTTGAACCAACCTTGCAACCCAGGGATGAATCCCACCTGATCATGGTGGATAATCTTTTTAATGTGCTGCTGGATCCTGTTTGCTAGGATCTTGTTGAGAATCTTTGTATCCATATTCATCAGTGATATTGGTCTGAAATTCCCCTTTTTGGTAGGGTCTTTGCCTGGTTTTGGGATCAGGGTAATGCTGGCTTCATAAAAAGAGTCTGGAAGTTTTCCTTCTGCTTCAATTTTTTGGAACAGCTTCAGGAGAATTGGTGTTATTTCTTCTTTGAAAGTTTGGTAGAATTCCCCAGGGAATCCGTCAGGTCCTGGGCTCTTGTTTTTTGGGAGGTTTTTGATCACTGCTTCAATCTCGTTACTAGATATCGGTCTATTTAGTTGTCAGTTTCTTCCTGGATCAATTTTGGGAGTTTATAGTTTTCCAGGAATGCATCCATTTCATCTAGGTTGCTTAGCTTATTGGCATATAACTGTTGGTAATAATTTCTGATGATTGTTTCTTTTTCCTTGGTGTTAGTTGTGATCTCTCCCTTTTCATTCATAATTTTATTAATTTGGGCTTTCTCTCTTTTCTTTGGATTAGTGTGGCCAATGGTTTATCGATCTTATTGATTCTTTCAAAAAACCAGCTTCTAGTTTCATTGATACGTTCTACTGTATCTCTCGTTTCTACCTCATTGATCTCTGCTCTAATCTTGATTATTTCCCTTCTTGTATGTGGAGTTGGTTTGATTTGTTGTTGATTCTCCAGTTCTTTAAGGTGTAGAGACAGCTGGTGTATTCTGGATTTTTCAGTGTTTTGAGGGAGGCTTGGATGGCTATGTATTTCCCCCTTAGAACCGCCTTTGCTGTATCCCATAGGTTTTGGACCGAAGTGTCTTCATTCTCATTGGTTTCCATGAATTGTTTAAGTTCATCTTTGATCTCCTGGTTGATCCAAGCATTCTTAAGCAAGGTGGTCTTTAGCTTCCAGGTGTTTGAGTTCCTTCTGAACTTTTCCTTGTGATTGAGTTCCAGTTTCAAAGCATTGTGATCTGAGAATATGCAGGGAATAATGTCCGTCTTTTGGTATCGGTTGAGTCCTGCTTTGTGACCCAGTATGTGGTCTATTCTGGAGAAGGTTCCATGTGCACTTGAGAAGAATGAGTATTCTGTTGTTTTAGGGTGGAATGTTCTGTATACGTCGATGAGGTCCATCTGGTCCAATGTTTCATTCAATGCTCTTATTTCTTTATTAATTTTCTGCTTCGATGATCTGTCTATTTCTGAGAGAGGCGTATTAAGATCTCCTACTATTATTGTATTCATATCAATATGACTCTTTATCTTGATTAATAGTTTTCTTATGTAATTGGGTGCTCCCATATTGGGGGCATAGATATTCACAATTGTTAGATTATCTTGGCGGATAGTCCCTTTAAGAATTATGTAGAGTCCTTCTGTATCTCTGACTACAGTCTTTAGTTCAAAATATAATTTATCTGATATGAGAATCACTACTCCGGCCTTCTTTTGAGGCCCATTGGCATGAAAGATGCTTCTCCATCCCTTCACTTTCAGTCTGGGTGTATCCTTAGGTTCAAAATGGGTCTCTTGTAGACAACATATGGATGGGTCCTGTCGTTTTATCCAATCTGCAACCCTGTGTCGTTTTATGGGCGCATTTAGGCCATTCACATTGAGAGTGATTATTGAGAGATAGGTTTTTATTGACATCGTGTTGCCTTTGAAGTCTTTCTGTCTGTAGATTGTTTCTATATTTCTGTTCAATGATATTCTTAGGATTTTTTCTCTTTTATAGGACCCCCCTTAATATTTCCTGCAGTGTCGGCTTGGTGGTTGCATAGTCTTTTAAGCCTTGCCGGTCTTGGAAACTCTTTATCTCTCCATCCATTTTGAATGTCAGTCTTGCTGGATAGAGTATTCTTGGTTGCATGTTCTTCTCATTTAGTATTCTGAATATATTTTGCCAGCCTTTCCTGGCTTTCCAGGTCTCTGTAGAAAGGTCTGACGTTATTCTACTGGGCTTTCCTCTGTACGTAAGGAGCTTTTTTGTCCTAGCTGCTTTTAAGAGGGTCTCTCTTGAAACATAATTCCTCATTCTAACTATAAGGTGTCGTGAGGACTTTTGAGAATTTAAACTCTTGGGAGGAAATCTCTCTGCCTCTAGTACATGAACGTTGTTTCCATTCATGAGATTGGGAAAATTTTCATAGACAACTTCTTCCACTATATCTTCTAGACTTCTTTCTTTTTCCTCCCCTTCAGGGATTCCAATAATTCTGACATTGGAACATTTCATGGCATCGTTTATTTCCCTGATTCTGTTTTCGTGGCTTCTGAGCTGTTTGTTCTAGGCTTCTTCCTGATCCTTTCTCTCTATCTGTTTGTCCTCCTGATCACTAATTCTATCTTCTGTCTCAGTTACCCTAGCTTTTAGATAATTTAGATTAGATTGAAACTCATTGAGAGCATTTTGAACATCATCCCTGGTGGCTTTCAGTTCTGCCCTAACATTGTGAACATCATCCCTGGTGGCTTTCAGTTCTGCCCTAATCAATTCTGTTTGGTCATCCATGGCTTTCTCCAACCTAGCTATTGCCTGGATAATTGTTAGTCTGAATTCCTTTTCTGACATATTGTCTATGTCGATAGCCATTAGCTCTGTTGCAGAAGACCCATCCTCTGTATTTTTCTTCTGTTGGGTATTCCTCCTCCTAGTCATTTTGGAAAGAGATGACTGAACAGATGCAGCTGGACTTATCAATTGTGGTGCAGTCAATGTGCACCCTGGAACGCTTCTGTGCAATCAGGATTCCCCACCCAAATGAGATAAAAAAGAAAAGAAAAAGAAATAGAGAAGAAGAGAGAAAAAAAAGGGGGAAAGAAAAAAGGAAAAAAAAAAAAGAGAGAGAGAGATAGGAAAAAATGGGAAGATAAAAGAGAAGGCTCAGCCCAAATGGGCCACAAGGTAAGATTTATGAAGCATACAAACAAAAACAGACAAACAAAAAGACTGATAAAAGTATATGACAAGAGAAAAAATATATATATATATAAGCAAAAAAAAAAAGGGAAGAACCTCATCAGAAAGAACCCCAAGTATAAGATTTATATATTATCAGGACAAACACAAATTCACAGAAACACTGACAGAAGGAAAAATTGGGAGAGTGGTTATAAATTCTCAGTGTGGGTGACAAAGGTTATTTTGATTCTTCCTGAAGGTATCTTGATGTTTTTGTTAAGGGACTCAACTTTCCTAAGTTACAGGGGGATTAGAAACTGGTTTGCCTATAGGGGTAGCATTGATTGGGGAAAGGGGATTACCTTGAAGTTTAACTCTATATGTATAGTAGAAAATAAAAATTAAAAAAGAATAAACTAGACTAAACTAAGTTAAAATTAAAAAAGAATTAAAAAAATAGAAAAGCAAAAGAAAAACACGGGTGTATGTATCAAAAAGTTCAGGTTAGAAGGTTATTAAAGAATTCAATGTACTGGACATCTCAGTATGGTGGTAAATAGGTTAAAAAATTATCTGTATGTATAAAAAAAAGAACCAGAATATTGGTAAAGAGTTAAAAATAGAAGTTGTATTTATGAAGTAGTGGTGGTTATTCTCTTGTAGTCTTTTTTTTTTTTCTTCCTTCCTGGTTGGTTTTCTGGGGGAGGGGCCTGACACGTGGGTTTTCAGACAATGATGTTCCCTGAGTTAGGTCCTCCCGCTCCCCTCAAGGGGGTGAGCTCTGAGGAAACTGTTTTTTCAACCTTTTGTTCTCTGGGGGTTTTTATGTTCTTTCATCTGCTTTCTCTCGCCTTGACAGCTTTTGATGGTTTTTGGAGGTTTAAAGGAAAGCAAACTGCACCCCGACCTCCCTCTCAGAGAGAAGCCCCAGAATGTTTTGGAAAAGCTGCTGGCTGAGTCGGTTCTGAGTCACTGTCCCTGGGGATGCAGGAGCTCCTCGTTGTACCCAAAACCAGGGCAGCGGTGGCTGTCTAGGCAGCTCCAGACCGCCAGAGAGGTTCCGAGCAGAGATCGCACACTGAGATTTTCCCACTGTCCCGGGCTGGGAATGTCTGGTTTTTCCAGATGCCAGAGCTCCAGGCTAGCACCTATGAGCATGTATCCCAAGGGAGGGTATGGGACACGCGCGTTTCAGGATCCCTCACGGGAGCCAGACCCCACTCGTTCTCGGGCGCGCTGGCATTCAGGCGCACTGGTGGCTCAGGGATGGAGACCTGATTTCTCCGCCGCACTCTCTCTGGCTCTGCGCCAGGGGAGGCTGTCCTGGGTCCGGGGATTTAGGTCCCTGACCCTAACCGCCCAGGTTCCCACTCTTACCCCCCTCGATCCTTTGCTCTTTGTTTTTTGAGTGCTTTCAACCAGACTCCAAGTTAATGCTGGTCCCCAGTCGCAGAGCACTCTCGTGTTGGGGTATTACTTTCCAATCGGTCACCTCTGGTGGCTCCCTCCCCCTTTTGTTTAACTTCAGATATCAGTCCGATGCTCCCAGTCTGCTTTACCTGCCACTGGTGTCTTCTGCTCCTGTAGAGATCCAGACGTGTATAATTCTGATCTCAGGCTGATTTCATGGGTGGTCAGTGTTCTGTGGTAGGTAATCAGCTCACTTTAGGGTACAGGTTGAAATGGTGCCTCCTCCTACTTCCCCGCCATCTTGACTCCAATTTCGAGATGTTTTAAAAGAAATTATTTTCTGATGTACTTTCTTTTGACAGGAGTAGTAGAGAGCCACGCATATATAAATGAAAGAAATTTTGATCCTGTAAGATGAGGAACAAATAATATACAATAATGTGTCTACTGGAATTCTTGGAACAAATACAACTATTCAAATCCTACAGATTTGTTATTGGTGATTAGAACAAAAAAGGGATTAATATTAAATTAGTAGCAAAGGCTTCAAGGTAGAGATGGGTGTTTGAATTCATTGCATCTTTTGTTTAACTGGTGAAATTTTATCAGTCGCCTCCTATTTGCCAGACATTTTATTATATAGTAGAGATACAATGGTGAAAAAAAAAATCCCTGTCTATAGTTTAAAAATAGGGAAATTAATAAACTAATAATTAGGAAAAAACTTTATTCAGTATTATATACTATATTTATATTCTATAAATTTCTTCTTAAATTAAATGGGATCAATTATGTGAAATCACCTAATTTGCTAGTTAGCATAGTCTAGGTAATAGGAAAGTAAAATTACAGTTGCAACTGTGCCATGATACAAAAATGTTTATGTGACTTTTTTTTTTTTGATTATGACTGCTCCTTCTCCCCTTCCTTCTCATTTTTTTTATTTTCATTTTATTTATTTTTTTCAGTGTAACAGTATTCATTCTTTTTGCACAACACCCAGTGCTCCATGCAAAACGTGCCCTCCCCATTACCCACCACCTGTTCCCCCAACCTCCCACCCCTGACCCTTCAAAACCCTCAGGTTGTTTTTCAGAGTCCATAGTCTCTTATGGTTCGCCTCCCCTCCCCAATGTCCATAGCCCGCTCCCCCTCTCCCAATCCCACCTCCCCCCAGCAACCCCCAGTTTGTTTTGTGAGATTAAGAGTCATTTATGGTTTGTCTTTTTTTTTTTTTTAAAGATTTCATCTATCTAATGGACAGAGAGCGATCACAAGTAGGCAGAGAGGCAGGCAGAGAGTGAGAGAGGAGGAAGCAGGCTCCCCACTGAGCAGAGAGCCTGAACTTGGGATTTGATCCCAGGACCCTTAGATCACGACCTGAGCTGAAGGCAGAGGCTCAACACACTGACCCACCCAGGCGTCCCCCCACCCCCAAACATGTTTATGTAACTTAAAAGAAAGAGACGTCAGGACCATACATAAGAAGTCTGCACTGCTCTTTTCCATTTTGCACAGAGCTGAATATTTTTCTCACAACTGTAATATTATTTTGAAAACCTTGTAAATTTCTTACTAGGTATATACCTAGTATTTCTATAGCATGGAGAGAGCATTTAAAAAGGAATCAAGAAATAAAAAGGAATCAAGAATATTTCCAGGTGTGAATTGGTGACTCAGTCAGTTAAATGTCTTCTTTTGGCTCAGGTCATTATCCCAGGATCCTGGGAGTGGCCCTGAGTCTGGCTCCTTGCTCAGCTGGAAGCCTGATTCTCCCTCTCTCTCTGCCTGCTGTGCCCCCTACTTGTGCTCTCTCTCTTTCTCTGTGTCAAATAAATAAAATCTTAAAAAAAAACCTTTCCAACAAAATTTAAATATACAATTGGACAAGTTCAGTGTCTCACAAAGTGATTAAAATTATTTTTTTATTCAATCAATCTATCTATCTTTCTTTCCTTCCTTCCTTCTTTCTTTCTTTTTCTTTGGGAGCGTGAGAGTGAGAGCCAGGGGAGGAACAGATGAAGAGGGACAAGCAGACTCAGTGTTGATCCCAAAGACCACCGCAGGGCGAGGCAAGGCGGGGGGGGGGGGGGGGGGGTGGTGCTTGATCTCAGGACTCCAATATCTTGACTTGAGCTGAAATCAAGAGCAGGAAGCTTAACTGACTGAGCCACCCAAGTGCCCCTAAAGTGATTGATATTATTATTATTATTTTGAATTTTTAAACCTACATTAAAATTCTGAAGATCTTAAACATTTTGGAAAAGATATGAAGAGTTCTACATTCTAATTCTTGTGTTGGCATTAATTAACTCGATGAGATGCTATTGTCTCTTTTTTATTTTTAATTTTATACTTAATTTTACATTTTATATTTAGTAAAAAGAATGAACCCCAAGTGTGCAGTTCCTTAAGTTTTGACAAATATATCTACCAGTGTAGTCATCGCACAAATACAGAATATTCCAACTGCCCCTAAATATTTTCCCCTGCCCTCTTCCAGTCAATAAATTTCAGACAATGGTTGATGTACTTTCTATGATTATTGATCACTAATATAGATGACCAATTTTAATCAATTATATCTCTTTAATTTCTAGTTTGCTGTAACTTTTCATTATAAATGGTTACTGAACTTTATCAAAGGTTAAATGCTTAAATGCATTTAAGATAATCATATGATTTTTCTTCTTTATTCTTTTTATGTTATGAATGACATCAACTGATTTTAAAAGTTATACCAAGGTTGTACTCTTGTGATAAACTCAAGAATTTAGTCCTAGTGTATTATCATTTTTTATTTGTTATTGGATTTTGTTTATATTTCACCAAAGTGCTTGCATTTATGTTAATAAGGATCACTATCTTAAAATTTTATTTTCTTGCTCTGTTTATTGTCAGTTTTGGTATCATATACAGTGGCTAACTAAACATAATAATGAAAAAAATAAATTAAATTCTAAAAATAATATAATGGCCTCATAAAACAAGTTAATAATATGCCCATCTCTGTTATTTTTTAAAGATTTATTATAAATCGGTGTTATTTGATCCTTAAGTGTTGATAGGATTTACCAGTAAAGCCATCAGGCCCTGGAGTTTTGGGGAAAAGCTTTTTTAGTAATTAGTTCACTGCTTTAATAGTCATGAGGTATTAAATTTTTCATTTCTTGTTGTGTTAGTTTTAGTGAATGAGGGTTTTCAAGGAGACTATTTCATCTAAGTAGTTGAATTTATTAGGCTAAAGTTTTTTATACTATCCCCTTAATATCCTTTTAATGTCTGTATACTTTGTAATGATGCTCCCTACTTCCTTCCTGATATTAATTTGTGTTTCTTCTTTTTTTCCCTGCAAATATTTGCTATTGATTGTATCAGTATTACAAATTTTATTATTTTTAACCAACTTTTATCTTTGTTAATTTTCTGTATTATTTGTTCTCTATTTAAATCTCTAACATTCTTATTTTTATTTCCTTTACTCTCCTCTGTTCGAGTTTAGTTACTCAACTATTTTTCAATCTTTGTTATTAGCTCATTTAAAATATTTAATCTTTTAAAAAACATAAATATAAAGCTATGAATTTCCCACTCAGCAGGATTTTTAAACTTATTCATTGTCTTTGAGTCAAAGTATTTTCTAATTTTCCTTATGGTCTCTTCTTTGCTCCATGGACTACTGAGAAATGTGTCACTTAGGCTCAAAAATTTGGATGTTTTGTATTTTCTTGTTATTTTCAATTTCATTGCATCAGGTGAGAAGATAGGCTTTATATTTTCAACCTTGAATCAAGTGATGCTTCATCTGTAGTGCATTATACGGTCTATTTTGGTAAATGGTTTATACATTCCTGAAAAGGCTATGTACTCTGAAGTTTTTTCAGGTACTGTTCAGCAATGCCAATTTGCTCACATTGGTTGCTAGTGTTGCCCAAATTTTCTATGCCCTTACATGATTTTTATATCTCTGCTCTATTAAATTTGGAGGAAAATAATCTAACATTATAAATGTTTCTCTTTTGTATCTCTGGTAATACTTTCTTAAAGTCTTCTTAGCTATTAATATGGCTTTCTTGTGATTAATGTTTGCTTTTTCTCTCTTTTCCCATCCTTCCATTTTCAACCTATATATTTACATATAATTTTAGTGTGACTCATCACTAAAACCAGTCTGACAATCTCTTTCTTTTAATTGGAGTGTGTAATCCATATGCAGTGAATGCCATTATTGATAGACTGTATTTAAGTCTATCTTTATTTTCTCTATGTCCTATATTGTACTTTGTTTCTTTCTTCCTCCTTTACCACTGAGTACTTCATATTATTTCATTTAATCTCTTTAATTTCATTTAACTACCTTCATTTCTTTGTTTAGTTTCTCAATGGTTAATTTAAATCATTAAATTCTGATTGTCTAACTTAAAATGATACTTCAACATGTATAACTTAATCTACCCACTCCACTACTCTGATCATATATTTTACTTCTATGAATTCCATTATTACTTTAAACAGTCAATAGACATTTAAAGAAGTAAAGAAAAATGCAATCCTTCTTATATACCCATATATTTACCAGTTGTCTTCATCTTTTCTTACATGTGTTTTTCCTTGGTGGATTATTTTTCTTCAGGCTGAATACATTTTATTAGCATTTTTAGGGCAAATTATATCCCCCTCAAAAGTCAACTCCTCTTCCACTTGCGAAAGATATTTAAGGAGGAGATCTAGAATTCACAATTTTCTTACCACCTTCACATCCACCAGTACACAGGAGATATCTTCCTATTATCTTCTGGCTTTGATTTATTTTTTCTTTCAACAAGAAGTAAGTCTAAGTTGTTTAGTGGACTACAATGGATTTTTATTCTTTAAGCTGCTCTTTAATATTTTTACCTCATCTTTGGTTTTCAATAGGCTGATTATAATGCACATAGATGTGTTTTTCTTTGTTTTTTTTTCTTGCTTGACCCCGAGAGATTTTTGGTTCTGTGACTTGATATCTTTTTATCAATTTTGACTGTAATTTTTGCTATTATCTTAGATTTGTAAATATTTGTTTCCATCACTATTCCCTTTCTTCCTCTGCTTAAGGGACCATAATTAGATGTTACCATTGGTATTTCTATTCTATTATTTTATTTTATTTTTGTGTCTTATTTTTCCTTTTTCATATCTTCTATTTTTGAACTATATACTGGACATTGTGGATATGCTGTAGAAATGGATTATGCTATCTTCTCTGAAAAAATGTTGTGTTTCATTGCAGTAGAGAATTAGAAAACAGGCAGATTGATTTGATCTGATTTAAGCTTTGTGCGCCCCTTAAGAACTTTGGTTTTCCTCTTAGAGCTAAGATGTAGTCCTGGACTTTCCTCTTAAGGCATCTTCTCACTGGTTTCTGCTCAAGTCTTTATTCTGCCAGCTGCAACTTTTTTCTGGGGTCTTTTCTATCACTTTGCACATGCAGAGTTTAGGCATCAGCTGATATTTGATAAGTTGTACATAATTTTGGTGCTTCCCTTTTTGTGGTGTCTGCCTTTGAAGAATGTTTCCCCTCAATTTCCAGTCATTCTGGCAGCTCCGAATTCCAACTGCTGTGTCTTCATCACAGTAAAACTAATGATTTCCACTTCAGGGTCTGTTCCTTCTTTGCTACTGGACACTGAGAGTACCCCTGGGGAAAACCTATTTGATTGCAAAACTTGCATAGTTTGCTTCCCTTCATTTAACGATTTTTTTCTTTTATTTTCTACCTCTTTTGGTTCCTTTCCAGAGCTTTACAATTGTTTTGTGAGAAATTGTTTTCATATTTGACCAAAGTTCGTCATTGTTACTAGCAGATTGACTAATGTGAATCAAGCTAAGCTACCCTTAGTTGAAACCAGAACTTTTGAGTATCAATTTTAAAAATTGCTAACACTAGTTGAACACTTTTTTAGAGTTTTTATTCAAATTCCAGTTATTTAACATAGAGTGTAATATTACTTCCAGGTGCACAATTTAGTGATTCAACACACACAGTTGAGCGCTTTTTGTAAGTTAGTTACTGTATTTTGCATGCATTTTAAACTTTAATTATCAGAAACGTTTATAAGATATTTTCTAATTTCATTCCAATTTGTCAGATAAGACAATGATAACAAAGAGAATGAAGGTAAATTCCACAAAGCACATAACTAGTCGAAGGCAGTACTGGGTTTTAAAGCTAGGATATCTGGCTTTGATTTTAATGACTATTATACCTTCCATCTCCAAACTGGTCCTTTCTTTTAATACTAGAAAGTGATTGAAATTTTATCTAGGTTATTATTTCCACAACTCAAACATATTTTTTTGGTAAGATTTTCTATGAGATATTTCCTTTGGCTCTGATAAAGTATCCCGTAACTAAATTTTGTATCACTGGAGCCAAGATGTCTCTTTTGTGACTTGTTCATGTCCAGTGACTTACCAGACTATTGCAATCTCTCAAATATACATTTAAGGCCTTTGAATTGTTCATTTACCCAAGGCATGTTGACCTAAAATGGCTATTAACTGAGCTTACCTATGAACTGGTATTCTCAAATAACCTCATACTACTAAAAGCACATTTTCAACTGGTTCAAGTAGAATATATGGTGTGCTAAATTGACTTACCTTCATGTTGATCATATTTCTGACATCTCTATATTGTTTCATAGAGTAAGGGATTTTCGGACTCCAAAAAGCATGGAGCTTTCACTATGTATATTTAAAAATGCAAGGTCACACGAAGTAAAGTGGGTATTGTCTAATGTCACACAGCTATTTAGCTGCAAATATAGGACCCAAGTAACAATTTCATTTCTCTTTGTAATTAAAAATAAAAAAACAAAACAACCATTCTTATATTCAAAAAGAGAAAGCAAGTATAACAAAGAGCACTTATTCTAAAAGTGGTAGAAATCCTTTGTCCTTGTCCATTTAACCTCTGTAATTAATTGATTGGATTTCCACAAAATAGCTCTCATGGATCAAATCTATCTATATTAAATATCATCATATTGTTCAATTTTCCCTTGGTATACTGTATCCTTAAAATCTATAACTGATTTCCCTTATTATGAAATTCCATATTATTTCAATTGTCTAAGTCAATCATTTTTGGTCAAGTATTTTAGAGACATGCATAATCAAATCCAATAATGTATAATTGAATAGTAATAAACTACCAGTGCTATATTAAGGAAAATGGGAGAAATCACTTAAATTCTCTCAAAGTCCCTTTGGGAGTGCCATAGGTCTTTCATTGAGTTGCACCAACTGGATGTTAACCATACTCAATATGTTCTTCCCATGTCCTATATTCATAACTTCTTAGGTACACTATAGTTAATGTTTAATCTTGATAGAATTATAAGCATGCATCCTTATTCTCAAAATTGGCAAGGATAACATCAAGAAATCATAATGCCTACTCCTTTAGAGTATAAATCCATTGTTATTTCACTTTCGTGAAATGGAAATAATTTGACCCAGAAAGGTCAAGTGACTTCCTCAGTTAAACAGATTCTGAAATTTAAATTGAAATTCTGATTACCTTCCAAACAGGATACCATTCTCCTATGAGACATTGTATCTCCATCAATATGTGTATGTCAGCATGGACAAGACTTTATAAGCTACACTGGGACAATAATAAGTCTGATAAGGTTTATTTTCCAGAGGGTTATCTATTTGTTAACTGGTACAGTTGGATGAGAGAGGACATAAAATTTTTTTCAGTAAATAAGTGTGGGAGAAGATGGATTAGATAAATTGAAGCATGGTTCTTTAGTGTCGGACTTACCTGAAGTTTTCATAAACTAATATGCATGTATTTCTCTAAGCTAGTAGAATAATTTATTTTTTTAAATATTTTATTTATTTATTTATTTGAGACAGAGAGAGTGAGAGAGCATAAGCGGGGGATGCCACAGAGGGAGAGGGAGAAGCAGACGCCTGGTAGGGCAGGGAGTCTGACATGGGGCTCCATCCCAGGACCCTGAGATCCTGACCTGAGCCAAAGATAGCCGTTTAACTGACTGAGTCACTGGGCACCCCTCTGATTGAATAATTTAGAAAAATTCTTCTCTAGAGGTTTCTATGACACAATCCTCAGAACATTGTGGCCACTTAATAAAATTTTATTGAAAGGAGGAATAGACATTAAAGTTTTATGTACATTCATAATAATTTATATCTAGGTCCATCCATTATCAAATCCTAGTTCAGATAATGTCACTAAGGGCCATCTTGTGGGAAAAGAAGGTAATTTATCTTCATGATGGTGACCTCAGAGATGGAGATAGATTCCAAAGACTTCTAACTTCACTGTATATACTGATGGGGAACCATCATTCTTAATCTCATTTAACTGCTATGTCGTTTAAAGTGACTGTCTTTTAAAAAGATTAATAGAATCTATTATTGCATGTGAAAATTTAACTGCGTTTAAACAGCTACAGAAACACCATCACCTGGGAAAATTGCCATGTTGTTTTCAGAAGAGAAGTTTGTGAACTGACAGCCCTTTTTAAGTCTCCTGCAGCTAGAGAGTGACTCAAAAAAGAAGTAGGTTAGCCAATTTTAATTTTCCTGGAAACATTGACTTTATTTTCCAATGGAGTAAGGCATTATGTTAAAATATGTTAGGAAAAAAAGCTCAATTGGTAGCAAGTTTCTTCTAAATTTATTTTAAAAAGAAAAAAATTCATCCCGATCACTGAACTGATGATAGATTTTAGTGTATTTTTGTACTATGTATCACCTTACTTATTTATAATATTTACTCATTTGATTATAGTATTTTATGTTTTTATTTTAGTTATAGTCTTGTAAATAAGAATCAAAACAAGCATTAGTTTACTGTTGGAATTTTCTAATTCAATAAATGCTGAATGAATATGCTGCACAAAATCAAAAATAAAATCCCTACTCTCAAGGAGATTGAAATCTAATAAGGGAGAATGACAAGTACAAAGAAAAACCTCCAAAACTATAATGACACTCAGAAGGTGGTAAAGCAATTTTATTTTTCTATTTTTTTTATTTGTTTATTTACAGCATAACAGTGTTCATTGTTTTGGCATCACACCCAGTGCTCCATGCAGTACGTGCCCTCCCTATTACCCACCACCTGGTTCCTCAACCTCCCACCCCCCCGCCCCTTCAAAACCCTCAGGTTGTTTTTCAGAGTCCATAGTCTCTCATGGTTCATCTCCCCTTCCACTTTCCCTCAACTCCCTCTCCTCTCCATCTCCCCATGTCCTCCATGTTATTTGTTATGCTCCACAAATAAGTGAGACCATATGATACTTGACTCTCTCTGCTTGACTTATTTCGCTCAGCATAATTTCTTCCAGTCCCATCCATGTTGCTACAAAAGTTGGGTATTCATCCTTTCTGATGGAGGCATAATACTCCATTGTGTATATGGACCACATCTTCCTTATCCATTCATCCGTTGAAGGGCATCTTGGTTCTTTCCACAGTTTGGCGACCGTAGCCATTGCTGCAATGAACATTGGGGTACAGATGGCCCTTCTTTTCACTACATCTGTATCTTTGGGGTAGATACCCAGAAGTGCAATTGCAGGGTCATAGGGAAGCTCTATTTTTAATTTCTTCAGGAGTCTCCACACTGTTCTCCAAAGTGTCTGCACTAACTTGCATTCCCACCAACAGTGTAAGAGGGTTCCCCTTTCTCCACATCCTCTCCAACACACGTTGTTTCCTGTCTTGTGAATTTTGGCCATTCTAACTGGTGTCAGGTGGTATCTCAATGTGGTTTTAATTTGAATCTCCCTGATGGCTAGTGATGATGAACATTTTTTCATGTGTCTGATAGCCATTTGTATGTCTTCGTTGGAGAAGTGTCTGTTCATATCTTCTGCCCATTTTTTGATATGATTATCTGTTTTGTGTGTGTTGAGTTTGAGAAGTTCTTTATAGATCCTGGATATCAACCTTTTGTCTGTACTGTCATTTGCAAATATCTTCTTCCATTTTGTGGGTTGCCTTTTTGTTTTATTGACTGTTTCCTTTGCTATGCAGAAGCTTTTGATCTTGATGAAGTCCAAAAGTTCATTTTTGCTTTTGTTTCCTTGGCCTTATTATTCTATTTTTTTAAGATTTTATTTATTTATTTGTCAGAGAGAGAGACACAGAGAGAGAGAGAGAGAGAGCACACAAGCAGGGGGAGGGGCAGGCAGAGAAAGAAGTCGGCTCCCCACTGAGCAAGAAGCCCAATGTGTGATTCGATCAGAGGACCCTAAGGACCTGAGCCAAAGGCAGACGTTTAACCAACTGAACCACCCAAGCATCACAGTAAGACAATTTTAGACAAGATGAAGCACATTAAATTTTCCAAAATGGGGGGAAACTACGTTCCACTATATGGACATCAGAAAGGTATCACAGAGTTGGGTATATCTGGGTTCTCAATCTAGTGTTAAAATAAGTGTTATGAAGGATCAGTGCAGGGAGCCTGCCACTTAACAAGTACTACTCCTTCTATGTCTGTTCTGAGTCTCCATACCTAAATAATCTCTGTGCATTAGAGCAAAGCATAAACTGCATGAATGGAAATGTGGAAGAGATGATATAATGGGCCCAGAACATAAAGCCTTGTGTTTGGTGATTTTATTAAGTAGTAAAATAACATTGAATTTTTTAAAATTAAAAAAAAAATAGCATAATCAAGTTGATCCGGAACCATTGTTTGTGAAAGGATAATGGAGAGAAGATAAACTGGAAGCAGGGAAAAAAGTGCAATGATTCAAGAAAACAGTCCTCAACTTGTATACTGAAAGTAGTAACTGAACAAAAGAATTGTACAAGAGGTATTACAAAGAGGAAATGACAAGATAGAGGAAATAATGAGCAGTGGAGAGACCTGGAAAACTTAAAAAAAAAAAAACAAAAAAAACTTTCGTTTTCAAACCTGAGTGAGAAGATAATCATCATGCCATAAACCAAAATAAGTCAATTGGAAGAAAGCCAATTTGTACATAGCAGACAAAGAATTCAGGTTTAGTGATTATGGTTGTCAGGTTGGTGAGAATTTCAGGTGCAATTATTTGTTTATTTATTTATTTATTTATTTGACAGAGAGAGACACAACAAGAGCGTGAACACAAGCAGGGGAAGTGGGAGAAGGAGAATCAGGCTTCCCACTGAAGAGAAAGCCCAGCACCTGGGTGGCTCAGTGTGTTAAAGCCTCTGCCTTCGGCTCAGGTCATGGTCCCAGGGGCCTGTGATGGAGCCCCGCATTTGGCTCTCTGCTCAGCGGGACCCTGCTTCCTCCTCTCTCTCTGCCTGCCTCTCTACCTACTTGTGATCTCTGTCTGTCAAATAAATAAATAAAAATCTTAAAAAAAAGAAGGTGAATAAGGAGCCTAGTGAGAGGTTGGATCTAGGATCATGACCTGAGCCAAAGGCAGACGTTTAATGACTGAGCCACCCAGGGGCCCTTCCAGGTGCAATTTTTGAAAAAGAAGTTGGAAATGTGGGACAAGAATTATACAAGGCAAAGGTAAGAGTTAATGGTACAGGTAATGAGTATGGCATGGACAATGAGCAATAAAATGTGTCTGTACTGGGCAATCAGAACACTTGCTGGCTGTAACTAGCGGGTATCAGTGAAACCACTGGAAGAGCCACCCTGCATGGATGGAATATAATGGAATCCATCCAGTGAGAAAGGATGGAGTAAAGTAATTTGGGAGGAAGATTTTGGGAATATTTACATAAGAGGCTGCTAGAAGTGGAGCCAAACAAATGTCCAGAGAGAAAACTGTTGGAAGAGGAGGAAATAAAATTCAACAGACATAGTCAATGCTTTGAGCTGCTGTGTATATACATTCTAGCAGACTGATTATTCACTGTATCACATTCTTTACTTGATTCATATATGGAACTGGTCTTCAAGCTATACTAAGAAAGATAACTTATAATCTATCTAGGTATTCTTTTTTTTTAAGATTTTATTTATTTATTTGACAGAGATCACAAATAGGCAGAGAAGCAGGCAGAGAGAGAGGAGGAAGCATGTTCCCTGCTGAGCAGAGATCCTAATGTGGGGCTCGATCCCAGGACCCTGAGATCATGACCTGAGCCGAAGGCAGAGGCTTTAACCCACTGAGCCACCCAGGCACCCCTATCTAGGTATTCTTTATAGTGTTTTTAGGTCTTCCTGGATATAGGTTTAAATTTTGAATTAACGAAGTTTGCAAATCACGTTAACACAGTATATCATTTGAGTTATACAATAATGTGGGGTAAGCTAGACAAATGCAACAGATTCCATTTTACAGATAAAGCTCAAAGAGGTTAAGTGATTTGGCTGATGTCTTTGATTTAATTAGTGGAGGATTTGGGACTTCATCATGAGTCTACTGGTTCATTGTTAAATGTTCTTTTCTAAATGTCTTGTTGGTTTACATTCTACTCTTATTCCTCTGAATTCCTCAGGTAATCAGAATTTTCCTTGTACCTACCCCATGGCGATATTTATAGTGCTTCACCAAATATGGCAGAAAACACCCTACTTGCCCATGCAGTACAGTAGACAATTTTGCCAGGAAGTTAAGCCTCTCCTTTCTTCCCTCTAAGATATATTAAGTTTGAATAACCTAGAATAATAGGTTTTTCTTACATTTGTTTTTGCTTTACTGTATTTATTTTTGATCATAGTGTACATAAGAGGTATCCAATACTTTTGTCCAGTAGTGGATAACAGAAAATATATATGTCAACATCAAAATCAAATAAACACCTCTGCCAGGATACTTGAGTAATTGCTTGAGCTGGAGTATCCAAAAGGCTATTGACGATTAAAATTGCCCTCAAACAACCTTTTAATGAATTTAAGCTAGAAGGCCTTTCTGAATTCTCAGCTCTTCCCTTTGATTACTGTGCTTGGCTCTTCTTTTCTGAAGACTATCAAATGCATCTGGATTGATCTTGTATTGTAGGAAGCATATCTCTTTCAACTTAGGTAACACCATCAAATCATACCTGAATATAGATTTCACTTTAAGTTCAAGAAGCCTGAAATGACAACTATACTCTCATTGACCCACCGCATCTTGGGGAGTCTACTGTTCCCTAAGACAACATTTCACAGTTTTTAGTTTAGGTCAGCATTTCTCTGGTAGGCTCAAAGAACTTGAAAGTTAAACATTTTGGAGCCAGACTTAGAAAATAAATATTTAAACATATTTTGCTTTCTTTGTATACCCACAGGCTTATTTATAGGTTTATAAATGTCACGTATACATATATTTTCACCTAAATGGGCATGTTCATGCTGTGGTTGATGTTTAATGCACATACCTCCATAAAAATGCAGCACCATAAAGTGGAAGTCTAACACATTTGCTGAATCACCATTTTCATATTCTGATTTAGTGTCTGAATATACTATATATAACAAAACATTTTTTTATGTAACCCTAGACTGGTAAGCAAGAAGGATTATTATAGGTGCTCTATATCATTCAAAATTATAGAATTTTTATTTGGAAGGCAACAAATGTCATTAATGTCATTTTATTGATGAGAAAACTGAAGTCTTGAGAGTAATCTTGATTTCCTGTGGCAGAACTGATTGTGACCTCATTTCATCCAATCCTGAGACCAATGCTCTATCAATAAAAATTGGTTTTAAGAGATGGAGTCATATGGTTGAGCCATCTTTAAATTAGATACTGGAGATTTGTTTTCCAGGCAAAACTGGTCTATGATAATCTTTGAAACAAGAATTTGGTTATTAAAATATCAAATCGCTTTTACTGTCATTCTAGCAGTTACATTCATTGAACATTTATTTTGTGCCAAAGATTTCTCTAAGGACTTTGCATAGATTGCCTCCTTTCACTGTCATAAAAATTCTAAGGGGTTATACTATTATGATAGAACAAAAGCCCAGAGAATTAAAGTTCCTAGGATCACACAGCTGTTGTTGAGAATTCAGGATTCAAACAAGCTCATCTGTTTTAAAGGCACTCCTTTCAAATACTACATTATAAAAACACTAATAGGTATCCCCATTTAAAGTTTCAAGATTCCAGTAAATCTGAATGTTTACAAAGAGATGTTCTCACAGAAAACATGCATAAATAATATAGATCACAAAATAACACCAGAATAAAATTCATTATTGTTTATATATTTTTGAGACAGTGTTGTTGTAAGAGTTAAATGAGATAATTTCCTATTATTTAAATAGATTAAGTCTATCAGGCTCTAGTCTTGACTACTCACCTATAATTTTTAAAAAAAGAAAGAACACAGAGCCATAAAACTAAGGATTGGACAGAAGCACGAACAGCCAAAAAAATGAGGTTTAAAGACTGGTCACTTTTGTTAAATTTTAGTGTTTGGCACGCTTGCCTCATTAAAGTTACATCTCCTGTCTATGCCTGGAAGAAAATAGTTTTGTTTCTTTGCTTGAATGTCTCTTTTTTTCTCTGTCTCTTTCACCTTTATTTATGTTTCAAGGCATGTTCAGACAACTTCTATGGAGCCTTCCCTAACATCTCCACCCACCCCCAGACCTGCTCTGTCCCAGACAGAAAAAATAATAAATTTTACCTCCTCCATTTTCATATAGCACTTCACTTACACTTCTACTACAGAACATGTAACAGTAAATTTTTATTAGCTTATACATTTTTCTTTGCAGTAGACTCTAAATGTCTTATTTCACTCAGATTATTCAGTCCCTGGCATAGTACTTTCCACACAATAGTTATTCATGTTCAACTTTTTTGGATAAATTAATTAAGTAGAATTTTATGTTTAACAGAACAGAATTATTTCTGCATTGTTCTAACTACAATTACTAAATGTCTTTGGTACAACCTCTGTTCCTGGCTTTAATCCATGCTGATCAGAACTCCAGACGCATCTGTGTAACCTAAGTCCAAGCCAATCTGAAGAATCTGCAGGGATTGACTCACACATGGGCACATGACCCAGACTGGTCAATCAGACGGCATGTCAGGACTTCCCAAGGAGCTATGAGGAGGGCAAGGAATTTTCCAATATGGCTCCCCATAGCTTTACATTTCCTACCCAAGGGAGAAGAAAGAAAAGTTGAGAAATAGAAAGAAATGATTCTTTATCAATGTCATTTAAGGTCCTAGACGCAGTCATTTCTGAATCCATCACCACAATCTTGAACTTTCTTAATTTTAAATAAAATTTCATTTAACTTTAAGTTGGATTTTCTATCACTTTTAAAAGAACAAATACACTCACACTTTATTCAGAATATCTCGGTGTCAGGCCTATCAAGGAAAAGGATAAGAAAAACAGAAGACATAAAGCCTTAATTCTTATATAAATAGCTAATATTTTTCCAAACAAAAAATATTTCAATGCTAAGAAATGAGTAAAGGAGAACGAGGAGTAAAATATAATGGCTTTTATCAGGTAGATAAAGGCCCCACATACTTTATTCGGGGTCTTAAGTCACTGACAACAATAATCAAATATTATTCAGGATTTTGTTGCTCTCCAATCCCTGCACAGCCTGGAGGATCCCTTTATAACAAACATCTCTAATGTCTAAAAACATGGTTTGATGGTGACATGTAAGGTACCAGCTGACAGACCCAGGAGTCTCAAAAGTAGAGAGCACCCACATAGACATGTCCATGTGGCATTTCTCATTGGTGAAGTGGCTTGTTAGCACAATTCAGGACAGATTTAGCCAAATAACTCTTTTTTTCTTATCTGCTATAATTTCTTCTTTTCTCCCACTCTGGTTACTTGATAACTAAGTCTATCATTGTTCTGTGTATCAGTTTCTTAGGGTTGCCATAACAAAGTACCACAAACTGGGTGTTTTAAAACAGTAGATATCTATTGTTTCACAGTTATGGAAGCTAGAAGTATAAAACTAAGGTGTCAACAGGGTAGAGTCCATCTGAGGGCTGTAGGGGAAAAGCTGTTCCATACCTTTCTCTTTTCTTCTGATGGTTTGTTGGCAATACTCAGCCTCCCCTAGCTAATATCTACCTTCGCTTCACATGTTTTTCCCCCCCTATCTGTGTGGCTGTGTTCAAACTGCCCTTTATGAGAATACCATTCCTACTGGATTAGGAGCCCACTCTTTTCTAAAATGACCTCATCCTAACTACATCTGCAACAACTCTATTCCCAAATAAGGTCTCATTCTGAGGTACTTGGGGTTAGGACTTCAACATATCTGTTCGTAGGGAGTAGGAACAATACTTCCTGTAATACTCTGGCATTCAGAAATGTTATTTTCAAGAAAATACTAGAAAGCTATGGGCCATTATGTTTAATGTAATACTGCTAAAGAATAAGAATTTTATTAGAATGAGTTTAGGAGTCTAGGTCTGTTAATATGGTTTTAACAAAATTTTTAAAAAGAAGAAGTTAAGTGGATCCAATGACAAGTGAAGTATTATGAAGGTTACAGCAGACTCATCCATATTACAACAATATACACACACATACAGCATTTCAGAAACCTTAAAATTAGAACTTACTGGCTCAGCTAACGCTGCCTGAATTTGTTTCACCTGTGGAAATTTTCTAAACCTGATTTAATTTTAATTTACAATTTGAAAGTGCTAAGTCTGAAGTATGAAGAATGCTTTATTTCCCTATTTCTTTTTTTTTAAAGATTTTATTTTATTTGTTTGACAGAGAGAGATCACAAGTAGATAGAGAGGCAGGCAGAGAGAGAGAGAGGGAAGCAGGCTCCCTGCTGAGCAGAGAGCCCGATGCGGGACTCGATCCCAGGACCCCGAGATCATGACCTGAGCCGAAGGCAGCGGCATAACCCACTGAGCCACCCAGGCGCCCCTATTTCCCTATTTCTAAGTAAAAGTGAAACAAGTGACTTTTAGAGATGATTTCTGAGAACAGGAGTAGAAACAAAACTAAATGCATAAAGTGCTGATCTAGCCAGAAAGGTCATATACACAAAAAGACTGTTTACATTTAATAGATGAAGAACATGGGAAGAAAATTTATCAGGTGGAGTATGGCAACAAATTAGATTCTACAGTCAGAGTTACTGTTTTTTTGAATGAAAGAAGAAAATTAATAGTTGGAATGAAGGTCTGCAGCTTCTTTTTTATACATGTTCGCTTCGTTTTCTGAAATGAGTATTTGATTAAAGCAAGAAAAATTGTGATCCAACCCAGACACCTTTCCTGATGAGGACCTGGAATGACTTATCTTTCTTGGACAATTTCCCAAAGAAGGAAATGTCAGGGGAACTTAAAACAAGGAGCTGGGTTCAGCTGATTTTTCCTTCCTTCTGTGGACTTCTTCTGATGATTAGGATTTTTTTTTCCATTTTATTTATTTTTTCAGCATAACAGTATTCATTCTTTTTGCACAACACCCAGTGCTCCATGCAAAACGTGCCCTCCCCATTACCCACCACCTGTTCCCCCAACCTCCCACCCCTGACCCTTCAAAACCCTCAGGTTGCCCCAACCTCCCACCCCTGACCATTCAAAACCCTCAGGTTGTTTTTCAGAGTCCATAGTCTCTCGGAGAAAGACAACTATCATATGATCTCCCTGATATGAGGACATGGAGAAGCAACATGGGGGGGTAGGGGGATAGGAGAAGAATAAATGAAACAAGATGGGATTGGGAGGGAGACAAACCATAAATGACTCTTAATCTCACAAAACAAACTGGGGGTTGCTGGGGGGAGGTGGAATTGGGAGAGGGGGAGCGGGCTATGGACATTGGGGAGGGGAGGCGAACCATAAGAGACTATGGACTCTGATGATTAGGATTTTTAATAGATGTTTCTATCTGTAATTCACTGAGTATAAGAAAATTGCTTCAAGGAATAAACAAATTCAAAATCCTTCATGAAACTACTACTAGGGTTTCTATAGCCACTGAAGGTGGTGATTTGCAGAAGACCAGACTGAAATGGTTTTCATTAACATAAATCGTATCAATTATATTCTCCATCATGTGCTTTGGCATTGCAATTCTTCATCTGAGCAGGCTGAGAGTGTCAGAAATCGGTCTCACCTTCTTTAAGCTATGTATTTGTGACTCTGTGCCGTATGAATCACACACATATCATGAAAATTAAAACTAACACATGCCTATTAAAATACCTGACAATGGTGTCAGTAAGTTCATTGATACTGTCATTTATAAAAATGTTAAGAAAGAATGAAACAGGGTGCCTGGATGGCTCAGTGGGTTAAGCCGCTGTCTTCGGCTCAGGTCATGATCTCTGGGTCCTAGGATCGAGACCCTCATCGGGCTCTCTGCTCAACAGGGAGCCTGCTTCCCCCTCTCTCTCTCTCTTCCTGCCTCTCTGCCTAATTGTGATCTCTCTCTGTCAAATAAATAAATAAAATCTTAAAAAAAAGAGAATGAACGAAACAGGAAGAGAGGGTCACAGAAATATATGAATTTGACAAACATTTAGTAAGCAGAATATATCTGAGAGTACTCTGCCAGCAATGATGCAAAATCAAAGATGAATGAAACCAAATCTCTGAACATTATAGCATAAAAGAAAAAAGCTGGATTCCCTCACCCCCTTTGGTTATAGTCTAATATTTTTAATACAGTCTAATAGTTCCCTCCTGAAATATTCTAGTCTTCAGTGAATCATTCAATAAGATTTAGAAAACAAATAGGTACAAAGAATCTAAATCCCAACAAAATATATAGCATTTCCATCACCTCAGGGAAGTTCCTCATGCTCCTTAGTAGTCCATTCGATCTCTGTCACTCTCAGAGACAACCCATGTCCTGATTATTTTTCACCAAGATTAATTTTACCGCTTTAGAATTTCAGATCAATGAAATCTTACAGCATGTACTCTTTTGGATTAGCCTTTTACTCAGCATGTGCTCTTTGAGATTCATCCAGGTTTTTGCATATATCAGTTCCTTACTAGCATACAATTATACCTATACCAGTTTTGCACAAACATGTGGGGTGTGTGTGTGTGAGAGAGAGATTTAATCATTCACCTCTTGATGAATACTTAGATTGTTTTCTGATTTTGGCTATTATGAATAAAGATGTCTGAATATTCTTGTATACATTTTTTCATAGACTATATGATCATTTCTCTTGGGTAGATATCCAGAAGCAGAATTGATGTATAAAGTAGACCTTTGTTTAGTTTTTGTTTTTTGTTTTTGTTTTTTTAAGATTATTTATTTATTTATTTATTTGAGGGAGATCACAAGTAGGCAGAAAGGGAGGCAAAGAGAGAGGGAAGCAGGCTCCCTGCTGAGCAGAGAGCCTGATGCAGAGCTCAATCCCAGGACACTGGGATCATGACCTGAGCCAAAGAAGAGGCTTTAACCCACTGAGCCACCCAGGCGCCCCTACCTTTGTTTAATTTTATATAAAATTGCCATATATTTCTCCAAGGTGGTGATAGCATTTTACTCTTATACTGTAATGTATGAGAGTTGCTCCAAATTTTCACCAACACTTGGAATTTTCCATCTTTCTTAACTCGAGCCATTCTTATGGATATGTAGCAAAACTCAGAGATTTAATGTAAATTTCCCTGATAACTAATAACGTTAAACACATCTTCATGTGCTTACCGGCAATTCATAGTTCTTATCTTTTGCCTATTTTTAATCCAGTTGTCTTTTTATTACTGAGTTTAAGGGGTTCTTTCTATATTTAATATAAATGTTCTTTCAGATATATATTTTGTCAATATTTTCTCCCAATCTGTAGCTTGCTTTTTTATTTTCTTAACTGTGTCTGGTTTTGCTGAATTTTTAAGAATTTAGAGATTTCATGGATTATTTATTATTATCAATGTTTAATTCAATTCCATGATTGTTAGATATTATAGACATTCAGATTTTGGTGAATGTGGCATGTGTACTTGAAAAGAATGTGTATCCTGAAGTTCTTGGTTGTCGAGCTCTTTACATGATAGCTAAGTCGAAGTGTTCCATAATGTTGTTCAGATCTTCTTGTCTTTTTACCGATTCTTTGGACTCATTTTTCTTTTTTTAATTACCAACAGGGAGTGTTAAATCTCCAAATATATTTATTTGCCTATTTATCTCTTTTAATTCTGTCAAATTTTGCTTCAGATATTTTGATGCTTTGTTATCATGTGGACACATATTAGGGTTATTATGTCTTGCCAATAAATTGGCCCTTACATCATTTAAAATGTCTTGCTTCATTGATGGTAAGCCAATGAAATGAGATCTACTTTATCTGATATTAATACAGTCCAGTCTTCCGATTCTTTTACTTTCAACTGGCCCATATTTTCATATCTAAAATGTGATTCTTGTAAGAAACATAAAGTGTTGCCTATTTTTTTAAATTCAGCCTGATAACTTATGTCTTTAATGGGTATGTTCAGTCCATCTACACTTAAGTTTCCCATCTATTTTTTTGTTAATCTCATAGGTGTAAATCGGAATATTGGACCGGTCTTAATTTCCATTTCTCTGATTAATAATGAGGATAAGTATCTGTATCAATTCCCTAAGGCATCTATAACAAAGGATCACAGACTGGTTGGCTTAAACAATAGAAATGTATTTCTTCACAGTTCTGGAGATTAGAAGTCCAAGATTAAGTTTTTGCAGGGTTGGTTTCTTCTGAGAGCCTCTCTCCTTGACTTGTAGATGGCCATCTTTTTCTGGTCTCTTCACATGGTCTTCCCTCTGTTCCTGTTTGTGTCCGAATATCCTCTTATAAGGAGAGCAGTCACATTGAATTAGAGCCCACCCAAATGACTTCATTTTTACTTGATAACCTCTGTAAAGGTCCTACTCCAAATGAAGTAACATTCTGAGGTAATAGGGATTAGGAATTCAACATATAAATTTTAGGGGGACACAGTTTGGCCCATAATAGTATCTTTTTATATGGTATATCTATTTATATATTTTATTCTCTGGGCCATCCATTTACATTTAATATAACTATTGATATGGTTGAATTTTGCTGCTTGTTTTCTGCTCATCCCATCCTTTGTTTTTAATCCCTCTGTCCTTCCTTTCATTCCTTCTTTTGGTTTTAATACTTGCTAAAATTCTATCTCAATTTCTCTATTGGCTTTTTAGCTATTCCTCTTTTTTTTTTTTAAAGAATTTATTTATTTATTTGACAGACAGAGATCACAGGTAGGCAGAGAGGCAGGCAGAGAGAGAGAGAGAGGAGAAAGCAGGCTCCCTGCCGAGCAGAGAGCCTGACGCGGGACTCGATCCCAGGACCCTGAGATCATGACCTGAGCCAAAGGCAGAGGCTTAACCAACTGAGCCACCCAGGTGCCCCTAGCTATTCCTCTTTTTATTACTATTTTTTAGTGTTTCTTCTAGATATTACAATTTATATTTTTAACATTTCACAATCTAATTAGAGTTAATACTGTACTAGATTATGTAAAATGAAAGATCCATACATCATATAACTTTATTTCCCACTTTTATGAAACAGCTGTCCTATACTTTATGTCTAAATATTTACACAGCCCATAATACAATGCTATACTTCCAGTTTATCTATCATCCATCTATCTGTCTATCGATCTATCATCTATCTATTAAGATTTTATTTATTTATTTGAGAGAGAAAGACATAGCAAGAGAGGGAACATAAGCAGGGAGAGTAGGAGAGGGAGAAACAGGCTTCCCACTGAGCAGAGAGCCTGAGGCAGGGCTCAATTCTAGGACCCTGGCATCAAGACCTGAGCGGAAGGCAAACAGACTGAGCCACCCAGGCGCCGCTATACTTCCCATTTAAACAATATCTAAATTTTAAGCAATTAGGAGAAATATAAAATATAGTGTTTTGAACTTACTTATTTAACATTTAGAATGATTTTTAATCTTTTCTGAACAGTCAAGTTTCATCTAGGATTATTTATCTTCAGCTAGAATTATTTCTCTTTGGCATTTTTTCTCATGCAGATCTGCAGCCAACAAATATATAAAATCTATTTATTTCAATATGCAGTTATTTGTCCTTCATTCTGGAGTGATTTTTTTTTATATTAATTTCTGGGTGACAAGTTTTTCTTTCTCTCAGGACTTTAAATACACTGTTTCTCTGTCTTCTTAACAGCTTTCCCTGCTCTGATGAGATTTCAGCAATAATTTTTAATATTCTTGTTCTTGTATATAGTGTTATTTTTTCTGTACCTTAAAGATTTTCTTTTCCTTTTTGTTTTTCAGCCATTTGACAATAAAGTGGGAAGTGTGGTTTTGTTACAGTCATCCTTGAAATTTGCTAAGCATTTTGAAACATGTAATTTCTGTCTTTCAATGAATTTAGGAGATATTTTTTCTGTCCTGTTCTCTCTCTCCTCTCCCTCTAAGGGTCCAATACACGTTAGACTTTTAGGCATTACTCCACAAATCTCTGAGTCCTTGATCATAATTTTTCAACCTTTTTTCCCTTCTGTTTTTCAGCTTGAATAACGTCTATTCACCTGTCTTCACTGATTCTGTTTTCTGTCACCTTAAATATGCTGTTAAATGTATCCAGTAAATTTTTTACTTCAGACACTATATTTTTTAAGTCCTCAAATTCCCATTTAATTCTTTTAATAATTTCTATCTTTCTGATGAGATTTGCTGTCTTGTTAATCTTTATGTTCTTATTTCCCTTTACATCTATAGTTGCAATATCTACTTTAAAATGTTTGCTAATTCCAAATTCTGTGTCATCTTGTGTCTTGAATGTCTTTTCTCTTAAGTATGGGGCATGTTTTCCAGTTTCTTCATATATTATACCTTAGATTTTATCCTAAATGTTGTCAATGATTTGTTGTAAAGACTCTGTATTCTATTATGCTCTTCTCAAGAGTGTTTGATTTGTTTTTATTAGGCTGCTAAATTTCTGAACCCAAACTCCACACACTGCATGTATCTCTGAAATCTCTATTCAATTATTTCAGCCTAGCTAATAAGCTTGGAGTTTATCCCACACACACATAGTTCATGGTTAGCCAGGTAGTTGGCTGAAGTTTATATGCAGTATTACATATAGCAAAGCTCAATAAATCTTCTGAAATTAATAAATAAATGAAACTAAATCATATATGAGACACTGGAATCAAGCAGATCTTAATCCAAATTTCTCCTCTGCATGTTTTCTGTTATTTGATCTTGAGAAAGTCTCTCAGTGTCTCTGACTTAGGTTTCCTCCACCTTAAAATGAAGAGAATAATAGCTACTCCTCAAGCTTAAGTTTGCGAGTTAATTAGGTAGTGTTTGGCACATCAGCATGTGAGGGCTCACATTATTATTTGAAGTTTGGGAAAAGTTTCATGAGAAGAGTGTATCGTTTATGGGTTCAAAGTAGGCAGCAATCATTTTCATTCTCTGGAATGAAATTCAATTCTCTGGAGGAATTTAGTATTTGAGATAGAGCTTGAGAGATAAATGTTATTTAATTCAAGGTATTTGCTCTAGTGTTTCAAATTTATATATTGTGTCCTTATTCATCTCTGTAAGTATATATGTGTATATTTTCTAAGATGTATCTATAAATCTTTATATATGTATGTACATATCTGTATACATATCTATAAATATAAATAGTGTACATACAGATGTATATGTATATGAATATGTATAAATACAGAAAGATTTATAGATATAGGCACAGATATAAATATAGATTAGGTATAACTATGGATATATAGATATTTGTTTCAATATATAGAAAAATAAATGTATATATACAAATAGACATTTAAGAATATAAACAAATATTCAAAATGTTATTTAAAAATAGGTCAAAATGAAGTAAAAAAAAGTCCTTGAATTCCTAAGACTTTTGCAAAGCTAAGATGATGAGTAAACTCATGAAATGTATGAGTTCAAAGCACTTACCAGAATTATTATACTCTCTCTGTCAGAGATGTGCTAAAATCAGAATTAGCATCATGTCTGACACTTGAAATTTGGATACAAACTTCCTTATTCAAGAGAATTACAAAATGTGTGCCTTTGAACTGAGTTTTTGTTATCTTTGTACCTAATCTTGTTGTGGTTTCAGATGATATTTGAAATTCTACTTAGTGTTGCAAAAGAAATGGGTTACATAAAATATTCAGGACTTCCTCCTGAAATTACTTGTAACCACACAATTTTTAAATACTGTGTGATTATAAAAAGAAATGTTAAATAAACATTTCTCAATTAATGATCAATAAGTTTATTTTTTGATCAATAAGTTTATTAAAATAGAGCATTAAAATTATAACCAATAATGAGTAAACTGTGGTTTGAAAGAAATCTAAACTTGTTCACATGGTAGCAATTGTATATTTTCAAAAATACAATTTTTAAAATATACAATGCATTTGCTTTTATACATCTGTCCAATTTTTTTGACAATTTAAATTTGTTTCTTTTTGATAATGTCTCATTTTGGGAAATTTCAAAAAAGATACTTAAGGATCATAAATAAACTTGAAGTATTTTCATTTGGTTTGAGTTGCTTTCTTTTTTTTTAATTAACATATAGTGTATTATTTGTTTCAGGGGTACGGGTCTGTGATCATCATTCCTAAGCAATTCACAGCATTGAGATACTTTTTTAACTGTGATCATTTTATAATCTAAGCCTGAATTGTTCTACTAATTTTATGACAATATTAATAGAACTGATTATAATACAGAGTGATTGAAAATGTTATCAATGATACTGATTGCAAAATAAAATTGCAGATTGTTTGCAGAGCTGAGTTTAACAACAGGCTCCTCTCTACTGTGCTAGAAGTGATCACTACCTTTATAGACCTCCTGCTTGCTGCTGTCATTGGAGAATAATTAATGACTCTGGGATTCTTATCCCAAAATTAGTCATTGCCTCGCTATTTGTCCTTGAGCATGTCAACTATTAACTTTCCTGTACCTTGATTTTCTTTGCTTGTCTTCCCTAAGACACAGGTTTATTGTGAAAATATAATATGTTACTATTTATGAAAATGATTTGTAAATCATGAAGATTATAGAAAGTATTTTTATTTTCTGTTTGGCTTTTAAAAGATATTCCAAAGAAACAGTGTAACAAACAAGTCTTTTCTAGAACCACTACATCTAAGGAAGTTCAGACAAAAGTGAACATTGCAAGCACTAACTCAAGTCTGTGAAATTCGTGGTTAAAGAGTTGGGCTCTAAAGTCTCAAAGAATTGTTCAAATCACAGTTCTTTTATTGAATCCTTGACCTTGAACAACTTAGAAAATTTACTTGAGTCTCCAACTTATCAATAAGATGCAGATAATATCTACTTGATAACCTATTAATTAGGACAGGCTAGGACAGGTTATGCTGTGATTAAAAAAAAAATTCCAAAGTTTTAGTGGCATATAGAAAGGTTGGTTTGTTTTCCCTGTCACTGGTCCTATATGCCCTTTGTGGGTCGGTTGAGGTACTATCCTTCATTTCTTTTCACTCTGGAACCTTTGCTGTTAGAGTAGCTGCCGCATAAAACTGTGTTGATCACTAGAGCAGAGGGAAAGTGAGAGCAGTAAGTGTGTATTGACTTGGTTTTATTTATTGTTTGTTTGTTTTTGACTTGGTTTTAATTGCTTGTATTTCACCAGCCAAGCAAAGTCATATGGCCTCACCCAACTTCAAGGGGGAAGAAAACTGCAATCTTATTACAGGTTTGGAGAATTGGAAATATTTGAAAGGTGGCTTTAATCATTGTTACAAATAGTTTGTTGTAAAACTACATAGATATGAAATACTTATCGCAGTGCATGGCAAATATATTAGGGTTTCAATAATGTCTTATTAAGGGTGTACTTAATATTATCTCAGCTAACTTATGCTTACACACAGAAATAATTTTGAGATTTCCATAATCGACACTTAAAATGCCTTGACTCATGAAGTAAAAACTGGAGAACCTATCAGAAATTTGAGTGTCTAGGTTATTCTGTCATAAAGGATAATAATTTTTCTCCCCCTTAAGTACTTATTTTCCTCTCCAAAAAAATAGTTGCAAAGAGAAATATTGTGACCACGTAGAAATATTATATGTTATTGAAAAGCAGTTTGAGCTTCTAAAAAGTGCCTGTGTGATACACATTGTATCTATTTTTTACTGAGAGATACCCCAGAGCTATCATTCCTGATGCTTCAAAGAAGGGATAAAACTTACAAATGGATCTTGACTTTTTGGTTCTTTCCCTGGAAGCCCTGTGACTTTACTTCCATTCTTCATGGAAACTGTGATTCAGGTTGACTCTCTGTGATCCCCAAAATATTCTAGCTCCTAGTCCAGATGACAATTACAAATAAGCAAGTCAGAGGGAGAAAAAAAAAATGGAAAAACAAAAGCGCTCACAGACTGACTAACATAGTGTCTTGGTACATAGTATACACACTGACAATTCTTGTTAGATTGTTCGTATGTTACCTCTTATTTAGTCCTACAGTTGCCCATTTTCCTGAAACCTGATGCCAATTATTAAGGCTTCTTTCAATGGTGTGAGAATAAATACTCAGGCTCTGTATTTTTTACATCAAATGTAAAAGTATCCTGTGCAAAATCACAAATATATAAATCAGTAATATTTTATAAAAGTAATGAATGTATGGACCCATAAGGTTCATGAGAGAAGAAATGGTTCATACTCCTACCCATTACATCCCCTGCACTCTCCTCACAGCTCCAGCACAGGCTCAAAAATGTTCATTAAAAAATGAATGATGATATTTAATACCAACTCAAGTATCTAGGTTGTTATGTATCAAATTCTTTTTTTTTTCATTTTCTCATGTTTAATCATTTCACGTTTTTTTTTCCCATTTTATTTATTTTTTCAGCGTAACAGTATTCATTCTTTTTGCACAACACCCAGTGCTCCATGCAAAACGTGCCCTCCCCATTACCCACCACCTATTCCCCCAACCTCCCACCCCTGACCCTTCAAAACCCTCAGGTTGTTTTTCAGAGTCCATAGTCTCTTATGGTTTGCCTCCCCTTCCAAATTTTTTTTTAATAAACTTATAATTTATTTTTATCCCCAGGGGTACAGGTCTGTGAATCACCAGGTTTACACACTTCACAGCACTCACGATAGCACTTACCCTCCCCAATGTCCATAGCCCCCTCCCCCTCTCCCAATCCCACCTCCCCCCAGCAACCCCCAGTTTGTTTTGTGAGATTAAGAGTCATTTATGGTTTGTCTCCCTCCCAATCCCATCTTGTTTCATTTATTCTTCTCCTATCCCCCTACCCCCCCATGTTGCTCCTCCATGTCCTCATATCAGGGAGATCATATGATAGTTGTCTTTCTCCGATTGACTTATTTCACTAAGCATGATATGCTCTAGTTCCATCCACGTCATCGCAAATGGCAAGATTTCATTTCTTTTGATGGCTGCATAGTATTCCATTGTGTATATATACCACATCTTCTTTATCCATTCATCTGTTGATGGACATCTAGGTTCTTTCCATAGTTTGGCTATTATAGACATTGCTGCTATAAACATTCGGGTACACGTGCCCCTTCGGATCACTATGTTTGTATCTTTAGGGTAAATACCCAGTAGTGCAATTGCTGGGTCATAGGGTAGTTCTATTTTCAACATTTTGAGGAACCTCCATGCTGTTTTTCAGAGTGGTTGCACCAGCTTGCATTCCCACCAACAGTGGAGGAGGGTTCCCCTTTCTCCGCATCCTCGCCAGCATCTGTCATTTCCTGACTTGTTAATTTTAGCCATCCTGACTGGTGTGAGGTGATATCTCATTGTGGTTTTGATTTGTATTTCCCTGATGCCGAGTGACGTGGAGCACTTTTTCATGTGTCTGTTGGCCATCTGGATGTCTTCTTTGCAGAAATGTCTGTTCATGTCCTCTGCCCATTTCTTGATTGGATTGTTTGTTCTTTGGGTGTTGAGTTTGCTAAGTTCCTTATAGATTTTGGACACTAGCCCTTTATCTGATATATCGTTTGCAAATATCTTCTCCCATTCTGTCAGTTGTCTTTTGGTTTTGATAACTGTTTCCTTGGCTGTGCAAAAGCTTTTGATCTTGATGAAATCCCAATAGTTCATTTTTGCCCTTGCTTCCCTTGCTTTTGTCGTTGTTCCTAGGAGATGCTGCTACGGCTGAGGTCGAAGAGGTTGCTGCCTGCATTCTCCTCAAGGATTTTGATGGATTCCTTTCTCACATTGAGGTCCTTCATCCATTTGGAGTCTATTTTCGTGTGTGGTGTAAGGAAGTGGTCCAATTTCATTTTTCTGCATGTGGCTGTCCAATTTTCCCAGCACCATTTATTGAAGAGGCTGTCTTTTTTCCATTGGACATTCTTTCCTGCTTTGTCGAAGATTAGTTGACCATAGAGTTGAGGGTCTATTTCTGGGCTCTCTATTCTGTTCCACTGATCTATGTGTCTGTTTTTGTGCCAGTACCATGCTGTCTTGATGATGACAGCTTTGTAATAGAGCTTGAAGTCCGGAATTGTGATGCCACCAACTTTGGCTTTCTTTTTCAATATTCCTTTGGCTATTCGAGGTCTTTTCTGGTTCCATATAAATTTGAGGATTATTTGTTCCATTTCTTTGAAAAAAATGGATGGTATTTTGATAGGGATTGCATTAAATGTGTAGATTGCTTTAGGTAGCATAGACATTTTCACAATATTTATTCTTCCAATCCAGGAGCATGGAACATTTTTCCATTTCTTTGTGTCTTCCTCAATTTCTTTCATGAGTACTTTATAATTTTCTGTGTATAGATTCTTAGTCTCTTTGGTTAGGTTTATTCCTAGGTATCTTATAGTTTTGGGTACAATTGTAAAGGGGATTGACTCCTTAATTTCTCTTTCTTCAGTCTTGTTGTTGGTGTACAGAAATGCAACTGATTTCTGTGCATTGATTTTATATCCTGACACTTTACTGAATTCCTGTACAAGTTCTAGTAGTTTTGGAGTGGAGTCTTTTGGGTTTTCCACATATAGTATCATATCATCTGCGAAGAGTGATAGTTTGACTTCTTCTTTGCCAATTTGGATGCCTTTAATTTCTTTTTGTTGTCTGATTGCTGAGGCTAGGACTTCTAGTACTATGTTGAATAGCAGTGGTGATAATGGACATCCCTGCCGTGTTCCTGACCTTAATGGAAAAGCTTTCAGTTTTTCTCCATTGAGAATGATATTTGCGGTGGGTTTTTCATAGATGGCTTTGATAATATTGAGGTATGTGCCCTCTATCCCCACACTTTGAAGAGTTTTGATCAGGAAGGGATGCTGTACTTTGTCAAATGCTTTTTCAGCATCTATTGAGAGTATCATATGGTTCTTGTTCTTTCTTTTATTAATGTGTTCTATCACACTGATTGATTTGCGGATGTTGAACCAACCCTGCAGCCCTGGAATAAATCCCACTTGATCGTGGTGAATAACCCTTTTAATGTACTGTTGAATCCTATTGGCTAGTATTTTGGTGAGAATTTTTGTGTCTGTGTTCATCAAGGATATTGGTCTGTAGTTCTCTTTTTTGGTGGGATCCTTGTCTGGTTTTGGGATCAAGGTGATGCTGGCCTCATAAAATGAGTTTGGAAGTTTTCCTTCCATTTCTATTTTTTGGAACAGTTTCAGGAGAATAGGAATGAGTTCTTCTTTAAATGTTTGGTAGAATTCCCCTGGGAAGCCGTCTGGCCCTGGGCTTTTGTTTGTTTGGAGATTTTTGATGACTGTTTCAATCTCCTTACTGGTGATGGGCCTGTTCAGGTTTTCTATTTCTTCCTGGTTCAGTTGTGGTAGTTTATATGTCTCTAGGAATGCATCCATTTCTTCCAGATTGTCCAATTTGTTGGCGTAGAGTTGCTCATAGTATGTTCTTATAATTGTCTGTATTTCTTTGGTATTAGTTGTGATCTCTCCTCTTTCATTCATGATTTTATTGATTTGGGTCCTTTCTCTTTTCTTTTTGATGAGTCTGGCCAGGGGTTTATCAATCTTATTGATTCTTTCAAAGAACCAGCTCCTAGTTTCATTGATTTTTTCTATTGTTTTTTTGGTTTCTATTTCATTGATTTCTGCTCTGATCTTTATGATTTCTCTTCTCTGCTGAGTTTAGGGTTTCTTTCTTGTTCTTTCTCCAGCTCCTTTACGTGTAGGGTTAGGTTGTGTACTTGAGACCTTTCTTGTTTCTTGAGAAAGGCTTGTACCGCTATATATTTACCTCTCAGGACTGCCTTTGCTGTGTCCCACAGATTTTGAACTGTTGTGTTTTCATTATCATTTGTTTCCATGAATTTTTTCAATTCTTCTTTAATTTCCTGGTTAACCCATTCATTCTTTAGAAGGATGCTGTTTAGTCTCCATGTATTTGGGTTCTTTCCAGCTTTCCTCTTGTGATTGAGTTCTACCTTCAGAGCATTGTGGTCTGAAAATATGCAGGGAATAATCCTAATCTTTTGATACCGGTTGAGACCTGATTTGTGACCCAGGATGTGATCTATTCTGGAGAAGGTTCCATGTGCACTAGAGAAGAATGTGTATTCTGTTGCTTTGGGATGAAATGTTCTGAATATATCTGTGATGTCCATCTGGTCCAGTGTGTCATTTAAGGCCTTTATTTCCTTGTTGATCTTTGGCTTGGATGATCTGTCCATTTCAGTGAGGGGAGTGTTAAAGTCCCCTACTATTATTGTATTATTATTGATGTGTTTCTTTGATTTTGTTATTAATTTGTTGATATAATTGGCTGCTCCCACGTTAGGGGCATAGATATTTAAAATTGTTAGATCTTCTTGTTGGACAGACCCTTTGAGTAGGATATAGTGTCCTTCCTCATCTCTTATTATAGTCTTTGGCTTGAAATCTAATTGATCTGATATAAGGATTGCCACCCCAGCTTTCTTCTGATGCCCATTAGCATGGTAAATTCTTTTCCACCCCCTCACTTTAAATCTGGAGGTGTCTTCGCGTCTAAAATGAGTTTCTTGTAGGCAACATACTGATGGGTTTTGGTTTTTTATCCATTCTGATACCCTGTGTCTTTTGATTGGGGCATTTAGCCCATTAACATTCAGGGTAACTATTGAGAGATATGAATTTAGTGCCATTATTAGTCTGTAAGGTGACTGTTACTGTATATTGTCTCTGTACCTTTCTGATCTACTACTTTTAGGCTCTCTCTTTGCTTAGAGGACCCCTTTCAATATTTCCTGTAGAGCTGGTTTGGTGTTTGCAAATTCTTTCAGTTTTGTTTGTCCTGGAAGCTTTTGATCTCTCCTTCTATTTTCAATGATAGCCTAGCTGGATAGAGTATTCTTGGCTGCATGTTTTTCTCGTTTAGTGCTCTGAATATATCATGCCAGCTCTTTCTGGCCTGCCAGGTCTCTGTGGATAAGTCTGCTGCCAATCTAATATTTTTACCATTGTATGTTACAGACTTCTTTTCTCGGGCTGCTTTCAGGATTTTCTCTTTTTCACTAAGGCTTGTAAATTTTACTATTAGGTGGTGGGGTGTGGACCTATTCTTGTTGACTTTGAGGGGGGTTCTCTCCATCTCCTGGATTTTGATGCTTGTTCCCTTTGCCATATTAGGGAAGTTCTCTCCAATGATTCTCTCCAATAGACCTTCTTCTCCCCTCTCTGTTTCTTCTTCTTCTGGAATCCCAATTATTCTAATGTTGTTTCGTCTTATGGTGTCACTTATCTCTCGAATTCTCCCCTCATGGTCCAATAGCTGTTTGTCCCTCTTTTGCTTGGTTTCCTTATTCTCTGTCATTTGGTCTTCTATATCACTAATTCTTTCTTCTGCCTCATTTATCCTAGCAGTGAGAGCCTCCATTTTTTATTGCACCTCATTAATAGCTTTTTTTATTTCAACTTGGTTAGATTTTAGTTCTTTAATTTCTCCAGAAAGGGCTTGAATATCTCCAGAGACGGTTTCTCTAATATCTTCCATGCCTTTTTCGAGCCTGGTTAGAATGTTCAGAATCGTCATTCTGAACTCTTGATCTGACATATTACCAATGTCTGTGTTGATTAGGTCCCTAGCCTTCGGTACTGTCTCTTGTTCTTTTGTTTGTGGTGATTTTTTCCGCCTTGTCATTTTGTCCAGATAAGAGGATATGAAGGAGCAAATAAACTACTAAAAGGGTGGCAAAGACCCCAGAAAAATGCGCTGTAACCAAATCAGAAGAGACCCCTAATTGTGGGGGGGAGAAAGGGGATAAAAACAGGTTCTGAAAAAAAAAGAAAAGAAAAAAAAAAGGAAAAAAAAAGAAAAAAATTTAAAAAATAAAACAAATAAAAAAATATAAAAAAGAAAGAAAAATATATATATTTAGATGAACTAGTCAAAAAACGTTAAAAAAGAAAAGGGTAAAAGTTTTAAAAAATTTAGCAGAAGAAGAAAAAAGAAAAAAGAAAAAAAAATTGAAAAAAGAAAAAAAAAATTGAAGTAGCCGCAAGACTAAAGAATCATGGGGAGAAAGCCATGAGTTCCGTGCTTTGCTTTCTCCTCCTCTGGAATTGCTCTGCTGTCTTGGGAATTGAATCTGCTTTCTCCTTGTAGATGAACTTCGTCCTGGCTGGATATTTTGTTGATCTTCTGGGGGAGGGGCCTGTTGTAGTGACTCTCAAGTGTCTTTGCCCGAGGCGGGATTGCACCGCCCTTACCGGGGGCCGGACTAAGTAATCGGCTCGGGTTCGCTTTTGGGAGCTTCTGTTCCCTGAACGCTTTCCGTAGAGTTCCGGAGGACGGGAATGAAAATGGTGGCCTCCTAGTCTCCGGCCCGGAGGAGCCGAGAGCCTGGGGCCCCACTCCTCAGTGCGCCCCCAGAGGACAGCACCCAATCACTCCCGTATCCCCAGCCTCTAGCCGCGCTCCGAGCTCACCCAGCCCACGACCAGTTCAAGGTAACCCCGAGCTGAGAGTTCAGTCCTCGGCTCTGTCTCTGCAGCCGGCTTCTCCGTTCTAATACCTGCGAATTCTCCGACACTCTGACACCCCCGATCCTTCTGTGACCCTGCGGGGCCTGGGGCCATGCTGACCCCGCGTGGGCTTCACCCTGGTTTAGCCTCTGGAGCAATGTCCCTCAGTGGAACAGACTTTTAAAAGTCCTGATTTTGTGCTCCGTTGCTCTGCTGCTTGCCGGGAGCCGGCCCCTCCCCTCGCGGTCTATCTTCCCGTCGTTTTAGATTCACTTCTCCACCAGTCCTACCTTTCAGAAAGTGGTTGATTTTCTGTTTCTAGAGTTGCTGTTCTTCTTCTCTTCACTCTCCCGTTGGATTTGTAGGTGTTTGCAATGTTTAGATAAGCTATCGAGCTGATCTCCTGCTACCTGATGTAGTCTCAGGCTGCTACTTCTCCGCCATCTTGACTCCTCCCTCCATTTCCTATGTATCAAATTCTACACAAGCTTCTTGAATATGGTACTCCACATTAAGGTAGTACGAAGTAGGCAGTATTCTTAACCAGTTTAGAATTTGGAGTTATAAAAGAATGGTGTCAGAGGGGAGTTGTGGGGCGGGGGATGTGTTAAGTCAGTGATGTGATTGAGGAGTACACTTGTGATAGGCACCGGTGTTTGGGAGTGTTGAATCATTATATTGTACACCTGAAACTAATATCACACTGTATGTTAACTAACTGGAGTTTGAATACAAACTTTAAAAAATGGTTTTATATTTAGTTTCAGCAAGCATTTTCATATTTCCTAGCCTATCAGTCCCATGACCAGAAGTGTTTAATTATGGGACCATTTAGACACATACACTGGTTTTGAGACCGCAACACTCAGTTGTTTTGAAAAGTACTATTTTAGGATTATGGGCACAATGAGATATTCAATTTCATGCAGGTATTGTATCTCTGACAGGCTTTTATTTTCTCCCCCTTTTCTTTTCTTTTTATTTTTGTAAATCCATTTGGTAAAGTAGAATTCTGGCCTGGAGATCCATAACATTTGACAGTGGAAGAAAATGTGGGTGGAGACAAATGTATTTTTCAAATCCCTATCTCATTCTGCACTCAGAGCATGGCTCTTACTGCTGGGTGGACACATATGGCTGTTCTTCCTTCCTTCAGGGGCAAGCTTCAAGACTTAATTTATGGAGGTGCTCAGCCTGATTTTAGAAAATACCTGATGATGTAAGACTAAGAATTAAGAAAAAAGATCAAGTTCTCACAGTTGCTGCTTGCTAATTAATCCTGGTGATTAACCACCTGAGAGAATCATCTAAGAATAGCTATATTGGGCAGTATTTCTATTTTTTCCCCCTCTATCTTTGGCTGTCCACAAACAGGATAAAATAGAAGGTATTTGGAAGTGAATATTTTGACAGTTTTAAAACAATAATCAAGACTGTAATTATTTTAGTAATTATTGCTTCTGTGAGGTCTCTTGAAGAGAAGCAGGTCTGTCTTTGTTTCATTTGCAGCCTTGTTTTCCTTGTCAAATAATTCAGTTTGGGATATCTTCAGATGTATGAACAAATTATCTGATAGATTTGAGATTTTCATAAAACCCAAACTCAAGGCAGCATGATCAATTCTAGATAGCATAATCCATTTCACTATAAGGTTTGTCGCCCTATCAGGACTGAAAAATTTACAATTAAATAGACAAAAATCTTAATTAATTAAAATTAGATTATCTAAAGTATGTAATAATATATTAAATAGTCAAAAGGGTTCTACTGCATTATGTTTCTACATATGCATAAATTACATACAAACTGTTCAAAAATTTATTGAACACCTCCCAGATGCCAAGCACTATTTTATATTTACACACAAAATTAGATATATAATGTTGTATGCTCATAGATTTATCTTAAACCATAAATAATGAAAGTATTGGTTAAAATGGTCTTAGAATCAACTTTCATGTTCAATAACTATGAGATGACATAAAATTCTACCACTCAGACATCTCTGATGGCATTTCATTGTAGATCATTCTAAAAGGTTCTCTCTACAGATATGTATATAGAAAGTTTTTAAAAATTTGGATCCATAGACCATTTGGAAACATAGTATGACTTAAAAATCATAAAAATGAAAATGTTTAAATTACATTACTTTTTAAAGTTATCTTTATTATGCAGAAGTTTACTCTTAGGGTCCAATTCTGCCCTCTAAAAGATCTGCATATTTCCTTGAAAAGGAACCACACTGAATTTCATCATCCAATTTTCAGTCCATTACTTCCTTCCAATCACACCATGGTATAGTAGGAAGATGGAAAAAGCTCAGAAATTATCTAACTGGACATCTGACTTTCAGCAAACATTACCTTCCCTGGAATTCATTATTTCTATCCATTCAATGAAGGAAATAGAATAAATGACACCTCAATCCTCTGCTCAGCGGGGAGCCTGCCTCCCCCTCTCTCTCTGCCTGCTTCTCTGACTACTTGTGATCTCTGTCTGTCAAATAAATAAATAAATAAAATCTTAAAAAAAAAAAACAAAGAATGCTATCCTAAATGATCTTCTCTAGGAAGTTAAAACATTTCTTAAATCACATCACTATTTTCTATTTTATTATCTGCAACTGTATTCCAAAAGACAATTGTATTCCTAGATTTAGACAACAGGGATGTTCTGGCCCTTTGTTTCATTGCTATGTTGATTTTTAGTTCTCCGTTTTTCCAAAACTTATCCTCGTTATGTATATACATATATTCTTTTTAGGAAGAAAAAATATCAGTAAGGTGAAATTGCTGTAGTATTTTTCTTCTCAACTGTGTATAATTCGTTTCTTTAGCTGTGAGTCTGTTTCCTAGGAAACCTTAGTGGAGAAATGTTGATTGGCTGTCATGTCATGCTGGACTTATCGTGAGAGTTCTGAGCACAGAGTTAGAATGGCATAGCCCCAGTTAAGTTGTTCTAAGGATGTAACAATGCTTCTCTGTGCTTATTGCAAGCAGATGCATACTATGCTGAGTCCAAGGTGTTATCATGTTGCAGAAAGATCTGTGCATGGAATTTTGAAGACTCTCCTAATAGACATGCTATAGCACGATTTCTCAGTACTGCAACCTTGATTTCTCACCAAGTATTCAAAATTTGTTTTCCAACTCAGATTCAAAATTGAGATTCTTAGTTGTAATATTCCTCCAGAGAAATAGAGCTGTTTATTATCCTAGGATATTTTACCTGCTCATGGTTGATGATTAAAATATCCATGATGTATTTTCCAGTGCTGTCATGCTACTTACATAATGTATTTAATAACAGTTTTTAAATCCATAATACATTACAATTTATTAACTTTCTACATATATTACCTCATTCAATTCTTTCTGGAATTTATGAGTTAAGTAGACAAAAAGTCTAGTTACCTCACTTTAAAAGATGAAATGAACCCCCAAACAGATGAAGCTATTCGTGTGTGATCACACAGTGGAAAAGTAGCAGACCTGAAACTGGTATCTGGGTCTGTTGATAAACCTCAGCGTTCTCTTCCTAAAAATTTTTAATTATCTACATCTAATAAAACAACATGCGCTAGTTGCCTCCAGCTTCAAAATATATCCTCAATCTATCTATTCTCTCATTTCCTGTTTTATCACATATTTTTCCTCCTGAGTTTCACAATAACCTCCTCAAAAGTCTCCTTGATACTAATCCTCCTAAAATTCATTCTCTCCACAGTAGCCAAGTACTTTAAAATTTGTAAGGTGTTTCTGAAGTAAAATTTATATGCTCATGAAAAGCACAGATTGTAAAAATACATTTTAGTGAGTTTTAATACATATATATTTCATGCAACCATACTAAAATTGAAGTATAGGACATTTTCAAAACTCCAGAAATTTCTCTCATGCCATCTTCCAATGCCCATCCCTCAGCAGCAACCACTATTTTGATTTTTTTCCACATGGAAATATATATATACATATATGTATATATATGTATATGAAATCATGCAGTATGTACTCTTTATCTCTTTATTCCAGTTTCTTTCCTCAACAAAATATTTTTGAAATGCTTCCAGATTGTTGTATGAATAAGTTGGTTATTTTTAGCACAGTGTAGTATTCCACTGAAAGCATGGACCTAAATTTGTTTACTTATTTTACTACTGATGGTCTTTTGAGTCATTTCCTATTTTTTGCTATCATGTCACAGTCATTTTTTTTAGATTTTATTTATTTATTTGACAGACAGAGATCACAAGCAGGCAGAGAGGCAGGCAGAGAGAGAGGGGGAGGCAGGCTCCCTGCCAAGCAGAGAGCCCAATGCGGGACTCGATCCCAGGATCCTGAGATCATGACCTGGGCCGAAGGCAGAGGATTCAACCCACTGAGCCACCCAGGTGCCCCATCACAGTAATTTTTTAAGTAAAATTCTTATTTTAGTGATGCCTAGGTGGCTCGGTCAGTTGGGCGTCTGCCTCAGCTCAGGTCATAATCCCAGGGTGCTGGGATCGAGTTCCGCCTGGGGCTTCTTGCTCTGCAGGGAGACTGCTTCTCCTTCTGCCTGCTCTGCTTACTCTGCCTGCCGCTCCCCCTACTTGTGCACTCTCTCTCTTCCTCTTTCTTTCTGACAAATAAACTTTTTTTTTAAGTATTCATTTAGAACAGTTTCAGATTTACAGAAAAGTTATAAGATAGTAAAAATAGTTCCAATGTAGCTCACTTTCAGTTCACCCTATTGTTAACATTTTACATTAGTCTTGTATATTTGTTGCAACTAATAAACCAATGTTGAAACATTATTATTACCTAAAGTTCACAATTCATTCTGATTTTTTTAGATTTTTGTTTTAAACTTGGGCATTTTATTCTTTCCATTTTTATTGAGAAACAATTGATGTACCTCACTGAATAAGTCCAAGGTTTGGAGCATGGTGATTTCATTTGTATAAACTCTGAAATGATTATATAAGAGGTTCAATGAACATCCATCTTCTTATATAAATAAAATTTTTTAAAAAAGAAAGAAAAAAAGGGAAAAAATTCCCTATGATGAGAACTCTTAGAATTTACTCTCTTAATACCTTTTGACCACCTTTCTCAAAATCTCCCTGTCTCACCCCCACCTCCAATGACAATAACTCTTTTACTTTGCATTTTTTTTTGTTTTTGTGTTTTGTTTTTAGAGTCCAGATATAAGTGAGAACATGCAGTATTTGCCTTTCTCTAACTTATTTCACTTAGCATAGTGGCTTCAAGTTCCCTTAATGTTCTTATAAATGGCAAGATTTCCTTGTTTTTTTTTTTTTAATGGCTGAATAATGTCTGTGTGTGTGTGTGTGTGTGTGTGTGTGTATAAAATAACTTCTTTATCCATTCAACCATTGATGGATACTTAATTATATCCATGTCTAGACTACTGTAAATACTACTGCTGTGAACATGGGGATGCAGATATTTTTTTGAATTAGTGTTTTTATTTCCTTTGGATATATTCCTAGAAATAGAACTGCTAGATCAAATGGTAGTTCAATCTCCATACTGTTTTCCATAGTGTCTATACAAATTTACAATCCTCTTGACAAGGTACAAGTGTTCCCTTTTCTCCACATCCACACCAGGATTTGTCATGTCTTGTTTTTTTGACAATAACCATTCTAACATTTGTGAGGTGACATCACTTTGTGGTTTTAATTTGTATTTCCTTAATCATCTTTTAAGTACCTGTTGGCCTTTCATGTATCTTTTTAAAAGAAGTATGTATTCAGGTCCTTTGCCCATTTTTAAATTTTTGTTTTGTTTTGTTTTTCTTTTCTATTTGTTTTGGTTTGTTTGTTGCTAGTGGGTTCTTTGAACTCTTTATATATTTTTGATATTAACTCTTTATCAGATATATGATTTGGAAATATTTTTTTTCCATTCCTTAGATTTTCTTTGCACTTTGTTGATGGCTTCTTTTGCTGAGCAAAAGCTTTTAGTTGCTGTGTCCCCTTTGTTAATTTTTTTATTTTGTGGCTGTACTTTAGATTTCATATTCAAAATATCATTATGAAGACCCATGTCAAGGAGCTTTATTCTTATGTTTTCCTCTAGGATTTTAATGTTTTCAGGTCTTACATTAAAGTTTTAAATTCATTTTAATTAGTTTTTGTGGCTGGTATAAGATATATGCCCAGTTTCATTCATTTACATATGAATAAGCAATTACTCTAATACCATTTATTGAAAAGACTTTTTTCTCCATTGAATATTCTTAGATCCCCTGTCAAATATTTGTTGACCATATATGGTTGGTTTTATTTATAGGGTCTCAATTCTTTCCATTGGTCTATTTGTTTGTTTTTATGCCAAGACTATACTTTTTTGATGACTATATCTTTATAGTTTAGCTTGAAATCAAAAGAAGAGATGATGCTTGTCTATTTCTTCTTTTTCAAGATTTGTTTGGCTCTTTGAGGTCTTTTCTAGTACTACATAAATTTTATGAGTGTTTTTTCTACTTCTGTAAAGAATGGCCTTGGAATCTTGATAGGGATTGTATTGTATTAATAGATGGCTTAGTAGTATTGATATTTAAACAATGTTAGTTATTCTAATCCATGAACACAGTACATTTCTATTCATTTGTGTTTTCTTCAATTTTCTTCACCATCTTGTAGTTTTCAGAATGGATATCTTTCACCTTAAAATTATTCCTGTGTTTTTTATTGGTTTTGATGATATTGTAAATAAGATCAATTTCTTTATTTTTCAGAAAATTGTTCATGTGTAGAAACATTGTTGATTTTTGTGTGTTACATAATTTTGTATCCTGCAAATTTACTGAATTCATTGATTAGAGCTAAAATTTTTGATTGTGTATTTAGGATTTTCTATATATAAAATTATGTCATTTCCATATAGAGAAAATTTTACTTCCTCTTTTCCAATTCTAATACTTTTTATTTTTATTTTTCCTGCCTGATTGTTCTAGCCAGGAGTTCTAGTATTAAATTGAATAAGAGTGGTGATTCTTGTCTTGTTTCTGATTTTAGATGAGTATCTTTCAACCTTTCACCATTAAGTATGATCTTAACTGTGGGTTTGCTATATATGGCCATTAATGTAATGAGATATATTTCTTTTATGCCTGATTTGTTGAGTTAATATCATAATTGAATGTTGAATTTTGTCAAATGCCTTTTCTGCCCCTATTGAGATGATTACGTAATTTTTTTCTTTCATTCTATTAATGTGATTTATCACATCAATTGATTTGCATATATTGAATCATCCTTGATAAATCCCACTTGATTATGGTGAATGATCCTTTTCATGTACTGCTGAAATTTGGTTTTCTAACATTTTATTGAGATTTTTGCATTTATAATTGAAGATATTGGTGTGAAGATTTCTTTTCTAGTAGAATCCTTTTTTTTTTGCTTTGATGTCAGGATAATGCTTGTTTCATACAAAGAATTTGGGAGTTTTCCCTCCTCTCCAATTTTTGAAAGAGTTTAAGAATCATTGTTGTTAATTTTTCTTCAAATGTTTGCTAAAATTCATCAGTGAAGCCATCTAATTCTTAACTTTTCTTCATAAGGAGTTTTTGATTACTGATTCAGTCTCTTTAGTAATAATTGGTTTATTCAGATTTTTCTATTCTTTTTTTTCCTAATTTAGTCTTGGTAAGTTGTATCTTTCTAAGAATTTTTTCCCTTTCTTCTAGGTTGTTTAGTCTGTCGGCATATAGTTCTTTTTACTAGCCTCTCATGGATTTTTTGAATTCTGTGATATCTGTTGTGGCACCTCCTTTTTCATGTATAATTTTGATTTGAGTCCTTTCTCTTTTGTCCTTTGTCAGTTTAGATAAGGGTTTGTCACTTATTTATCTTTTCAAAGAAATACCTTTGTTTAATATTTTCTACTGTTTTCTGTTCTTTAGTTCATTTATTTCAACTCTAATTTGTATGATTTCCTTTTTTATGTGAAATTTGGGCTCAGTTTGTCCTTCTTTTACTTGTTTCTTAAAGTGTAGAGTTAGGTGTTTATTTGAGACCTTCTTTTTTCCTAATGTAGGTCTTTATTGTTAAGAACTTCCCCCTTAGGACTGCTTTTGCTACATCTCATAAGTTCTGATATGCTGTATTTCCATTTTAATTTGTCTCAAGAAACTATTTATCCTTTAATTTAGACTTTGGTTCATTGGTCATTCAGGAGACTGTTGCTTAATTTCCATGTGTTCATGAATTTTCCAGCTTTCCTCTTGCTATTGATTTCTAGTTTCATGCCATTATGGTCAGAGAAGATACTTGGTATAATTTTAATATTGAATTTGCTAAGACTTGTTCAATGGCTTGCATGTGGTCTATCCTAAAAAAATGTTCCATTCATACTTGAGAAGAATATGTATTCTGCTGTTTGACAGAATGTTCTGTGTTTGTCTCGTAGGTCCATTTTGTCTATAGTGTCATTGAAATCCACTGTTTTATTATTTTTTAAAAGATTTTATTTATTTATTTGAGAGAGAGAGACAGAGACAGAGATAGTGAGAGAGAGAACATGAGTGAGGAGGAGAGGGAAAAGCAGGCTCCCCGTTTTAAGTGAATTATGCATCACTATATCACTAGTCTTATTGCTATTACCATATTGTGGAATCCACCTTTGACTATATATTTACAATTACCAGCTATTACTAGTGTGAGTTATACTACCTTTTTATGTTTTTGTGATGTTAATTCACATTCTTTTATTTCTACTTAAAGAACTCCCTTCAGCATTTCTTATAAAGCAACTATGGTAATAATGGTGTCCCTCAGCTTTTGTCTATTCAGAAAAGACATTATTCCTCATTTGTTTCTGAAGAACAGGTTTGCCAGGTGTAGAATTCTTGACTGACTGTTATTTTCTTCCATATTTTGAATATATCTTCTTATTGTCTCCTTGAAGTTTCTGTTGAGAAATCTGCCAATAATCTTATGGGGGTTTGTTCCCTTATACATAACTTTTCTCTTTTCTATTGTCACTCAAATTTGTCTCTTCCTCTTAGACTTTTGTCAGATTAGTTATAATGTATTTTGGTGTAGTCCTAATAGAATTCAATTATTTGAGTCCCTTGAGACTCATGAATCTGGATGTCCATGTGTCTTCCTGTGTTTGGGAATTTTTCAGTCATTTTTGCTTTACATGTACTTATTTTCCCTTTCTCTCTTTTTCTGGAATTCCATAAAGCAAATATTATTTTTTTCTTTGTGTCTTATAATTCCTAAAGGAAATTTCTTTACTCTTTTTCATTACTTTTCTTTTATCTCCTCTGTCAGAGTAATTTCCAATGTCCTATCCTCCAGATGATTGATTCTTTCTTCTGTATGGTTGAGTCTATTTTTGAAACTTTCTATTGAATTCTTCAATTTAGTTCTTACATTTTCCAACTCTAGGATTTCTCTCTATGTCTGTGTGTGTTTTGATGATTGTTATTTCTCTGTCAAACTTCTTGTTTTGTTCATGCATTACTTTCCTAATTTTGTTTAGTCGTCTATGTTTTCTTATAGTTCACTAAATTTTGTTAAAAATTTTATCTGACAATTCATAGATCTCTATTTCTTTAGGGCCAGTATCTTGGAGATTTATTAGTTTTCCTCTGGTGGTGTCATATTTACCTGACATTTTTTTTTTTGCAGTTCTTGACTACTTACATTGACATCTGCATATTTGAGTAATTGGGCTCCTCTTCCAGACTTAACATGTTTTCTTTGGCAGAAACAGTTTTTCATCAGTCAGCTTAGTTTAGGTTTCTGGTTTCTTCTTCTGGTAATGTTCTTGGGCAGGTGGAGCCTGCTATTATGGTCTATTTTTGGGTGAGGCAACTGTTCGAGCTCTGAAGACAGGGATGGGAAGTATGACACTGGCTGTGAACAGTTGGATAAGACTGCTGGCTTGGGTTCCTACACAAATGAGGCTATCGGATAGGTTCTGTATTTTCCTGGATTCTCTGGTCAGGTTTACTAAGTGGTCAGGACAGGTACTCTATTCTATAGTAGATCAGAGATGAATTAGTTTCTGTTCTTTGGCAAGGGAGAAGGATGGGACCCAGGGCCTGTACAGATCATTGGTTGGGGACCCAAATCAGACCTGATCAGCTGAGGCCATCAGTTATGCTCTGCAGGTGGGAGAAGCCATGGGTTGTGCTCTCTGTTCAAGTGCTACTGTACATAGGACTTTGAGTGGGCTATGCAGCTTCCTGTGATCTATAATGTTCCATAGTTGGACAAGATTTATTCAGCAATGAGCAGGGTTACAAATTAGGTTCCCACCTGGTCACAGTGGGAGAAGCAGCTCTAAGTCTGGCAATGTTGTCTTAACTCAAGTGGACCCACACCCTAACTTTCCTGATCAAACAGGGCCACTGGCCTTGTTCTTCAAATGGTTGCTTCTGCCTGTTCCCCTTTCTTCTTGAGGGCTGCTGGGCTGTACTCCTTCCAGGAATTGTTGCCAACACTTCTGACCAGATGGGGTTGAAAAATATTCTCCACAGTTGATGGGCCTACATCTCAGTTTCCTTGCCTGAGCAGGAGGAGGGGCCTGTCCAGACTACTCTCAAATTCCAAACAGGACCTCCAGTTGAATGGAGCCAGGAACTGTCCACAGCCTTAGCTATGAATTAATAACCCTGCCTATGCATAGCACCAGAACACTCCAACCCCAGCAGTTGATTTGCTCTGGGCATGATCAGCTCTGCCTGGCTACTTCTCAGCTCAAACAACACTGAACTTCTAGGAGTTTTCACCAGCCTGTGTGATCAGATGGTACTGGAAGGCACTTTCCATAGTGGGTGGGCCTACAATTCAACTCCTTGCTTGTGCATTGGCAAACTAGGCTTTCTGGCCCCAAATTCCTCATTTGAGGATGAAAATTAGGCAGATGTGTATAATACCAAGTTCTCTGGTCAGAGTGTGCCCCAAACATGATTCTGCTGATGAGCAAACCTGCTGGTTGGGATTACTACTTAGATACTGCAGTTATGAAATCAGTCTCCCAAGATATGTGTGCTGGTTGTTAGAAGCCCCTCCTCCCTTCTCTGCCACAGTCAGATTCCCAGTGGTTGGGCTCTGTAGATTCCCCTACAAACTCATGGTTTCAAGATCAGAGTAAGGGCTCCAGCAAAGTGACCTACAATGTTGGGGACTGGTTGTCCCCAAAGTTTCTCTTTCTCTACTAGAGGAACCAGAGGCTCAAGGGAGACCTCTCTGCATGGTGCTATGCTGGGTCAATACAGTCAACACACAGCCATTTCTCTTACGTTTATAGTACAGTCTGTCTTGGTCTTTGTGGTACAGGAGGCTTCAGTCTCACTGTTAGGCCTTAGTATTCTCTCAGTGTTTGTGGTGTGCTTAAATAGTTGTTAGTTGTTTTTGTGAGGGGCAGTGAAGTCAGGAACAAACTATTTTACCAACTTGGTGACATCTCTCTCTCAAATTTCCTTGGGATTTTACCTAATGTTATTTCTCTGTTCCAGAATTCCATCCAGGATACCACATTACATTTAGCTGGCATGTTTTATTTAGGCTTCTCCAGACTGTGGCAGTTCTTAAACTTTCCCTATTTCTGATGACTTTGAGAATTTTGGAGGTACTAAAGAGGCATTCTGTAGAGGCATTTTGTATCCCTGAATTGGGGTTCCTTTTTTTCTTATGATTAGACTGGAGTTATGGGTTTGGGGGGAAAAGGCCACAGAGGTAAGGTGTCATTTTCATCATATCATAGCAAGAGATCATTTTGTCAGCATGACATTGCTGTGGAAGAAACCATGATCACCTGGCTGAGATAATGTTTGTCAGGTTTCTCCACTATGAACTTCCTTTTTTCCTCCTTTCCACAGAGTACTCTTGGGATGGAAGTTACCGTGCACACACTTAAGGAGTTATGCCCACTCCACACATCTTGATGGTGAATTATTCAAAATTCTTCAAAGGAAACTCAGCTATTCTTCCCATATTTATTTACTAAATTAGTTATTTGTATAAGTAGGAGGTCATGGATATTTATATTATACTTTATATTATAATCCAATGCTATGTTACTTATATTGCCTCTCAAGTAATTCTGTCTTTGGCCATTGGGTGTTTTGCAGTTTCTGTGCCTTTTGGCATATTCCCACAGTTGTGTGTGGCATTTTGTTTTGTTTTCTGTTCTTCCTTTCTTTCTGGTATTAAAATATGCTCCACGTTCATCATGCATATACTTGCCCCAGTCCCAGAATAAGGCTTTTCTTCAAAGACAGTTGGCCTCTTTCATTTGGAGAACAATATTAGAAACCAAGAGCTTCTATAAGCCTGTCTGTATCTTTCACAGCATGAAATATTTTAATTTTAATAAAGTCAAATTTATCATCTTTTTTTTAAATTTCATGAATTTTGTTTTTGGTGTTGTACACAAAATGTTATCAACAAACCCAGGGTCAAATAGATTTTCTCTTGCATATTCTTCTAGAATTTTTATAGTTTTTCATTTTACATTTAGGTATTTAATCAATTTTAAATTAATTTTTGTGTGAGGTATAATATCTGATTAAGTTCATATTTTTATATAGATTTCCAATTACTTTTTTTAACACCAGTATACAAAAAGACTATCCTTTATAGCATCATTGATTTAAAAGACTATCCTTTCTATATTACATTGCCATGTGCCTTTGTTAAAAATAAGTTAACTAAATTTGTGTGGGTCTATTTCTGTTCTCTATATTGTTACATTCATCTATGTGTCTATTCTTTTACCAAAAGCAAGTGCTATGATTTCTAGAACTTTAGAGTAAATCTTGAAGTAGATTCGACAAATTTTATTTTGCTTCTTTAGGACTGTATTGGCTATTCTATGTCCTTCCATATGCATATAAATGTTGAAACCATTGTGTTGATATCTATAAAATAGCTTGCTGGAATTTTTCATCGGGATAGAGTTGAATCTCTACATCAAGTTGGAAGGAACTGACATCTTACTGACATTGAATTTTTCATTCTATAAACACATAATGTCTTTGCATTATTTAGATCTTTTTTCAACAGTGTTCTTTTAGTTTTTCTCCTACTGATCTTGTGCATATTATCTTATATTTATACCTAACTATTTACTCTTTGGAGGGGGGCTGATATATGAATAGTATGTTTTTAAAATCTCACATTCTAATGTTTACAGCTAGTACACATAGTAAAATTTGAACATAAGCAATGTCATATTTAATCATTGCACTTGTGGTGTATAAACAATGAATCTTTGAAGACTGAAAAAATAAAATTAAATTTTAAAAAAACCTTTAAAAAAAAGTGCAAATTCCTTCATTCTGGCCTACAAGACCCTGCAGATCTTTCTAAGCCAGGATAAGCTTTAATTCCTAAAGTTTCAAACTCACTCTCATTTTTATTTCTTTTTTTTTTTTAAAGATTTTATTTATTTATTTGACAGACAGAGATCACAAGTAGGCAGAGAGACAGGCAGGGAGAGAGAGGGAGAAACAGGCTTCCTGATGAGTGGAGAGCCTGATGTGGGGCTCGATCCCAGGACCCTGAGACCATGACCTGAGCCGAAGGAAAAGGCTTTAACCCACTAAGCCACCCAGGTACCCCTCTTTTTTATTTCTTGACTTATTCCAAGGTTTTTTCATATCTCAGGGCTCTTGCACTCACCCTTTATTTTGCCTCGATTTCTCTTCTCCTAAGTGTTTCCCTCTTTGCTTCTAACACTTTTCATCCTTTGGGTCTCAATCAAATGTGAAAGCGATCCTCTCTAATCACTACATCTAATGTAGCCAATTTTTCCTCCTTCACTTCTTTTCATTTATCCTTATAGCCTGAATAATACTTACCATTATTTGGCATTATATTGTTTGTTTGTTATAATGTTGGTCTTTACCTAAATAGAATATAAAGTAAATGAGAGTAGGGACTTGGCCTTTTTCATTCACTACCTTATTCCCAGTGCATATCACCATGTCTAAAATATAATAGATTGTCATTTAAATATCCTTGAATGAATGAATGTATTTTCTTTTAGTACACCAAGGTCAAATATCTCAACTTCAACAAAATCTTCCTTCAGTCCCTAAACTGGAGATGATTATTCTCTGCTCTCATTCTCTCTTAAAATGTATTCTTTTTTTAAAGCAATTATTTATGGTCCTTGTTCATATGCATCTTTTGTCTCCTATAATCACTATGAATAGGGACAGTAATTCATTCATCTTTGTGTTGTCCATAACTTCAAAGAGAGTATCTTTCATTTAAATTTTTAAAAATGAATAGATAGCAAATGGACTAGTTATGAGAAGACCTTAGATCTGATCCAAACACATTTCACCAGTTGACTGTATAACTATTTGAGAACCACCTCATTCTTAGTAAGTCTTATTTTAAAATAAGAAAATTAGACTAAATTGGTAATTCTTATACTTTTTGTTTCTTTTCAAGAAGGTATAGCAGACCCTGTCAGTACTCTACCCATATCTTCTGGGATCTCTTAACATTTTCATGAACATCAGATTCCAGTATGCTTTTATTTTCAGTAGCTAGAACCTGCCTTCCTTTATTGGAAGACCACCTTCAAGGTTCCTGAGAAAGCTTTATCTGAAAACTGAGAGAGTCAGAATTACAACTCCTGTTGCCATCCTTACCCCTGGGAATCCATGAGCCAGTGACTAAACATGTAGTTTATAAATGTCCCAACTTCTTAGCCCCTGATACCCATTACTCTGAATGAGGCATACTCAGTTTCCAGAGCCCCTCTTGCAAAACAGACCCAATGGTACCCTCAGCAGAATTTTTTTTTTTAAATTTTATTTATTTATTTGACGGATAGAGATCACAAGTAGGGAGAGAGGCAGGCATAGAGAGAGAGAGAGGAGGAGGAAGCAGGCTCCCCGCCAAGCAGAGAGCCCGATTCGGGGTTCGATCCCAGGACACTGGGATCATGACCTTAGCGAAAGGCAGAGGCTTAACCCACTGAGCCACCCAGGCACCCCTACCCTCAGCAGAATTTAGTTTGCTATCTCACCCTTGCTTGGCTTGCTTCCATTCCTAGTCTCACTTCCCTCGCTTGGCAATGTGTCTTTTATGGAAACACTTCCTAATATATCACTTTCACATGAATCCTCATCTTAGAGCTGTTTCTGGGGGAATCCAACTTGATATATGAGACAGTGGTCCAGAGACCTTTTTGATAGTCTGCTGAAAACCATGCCTTACCTCAGGAAAAAACACACACACACACACACACACACACACACACACACACACACCCTACACAAAGGTATTTATATAATCTATGAATTTCAATTTAAGAATCACTTGACTAAAAATCTCTAAGGTAATGTCTTCTCAAATTCATTCACTCCCTCAAAAATGTTTATTGAGTGTTTACCTATATCTGTCATTGTTATAATTCCTAAGAATATTGGAGTGGACAAAACCAGTCAGATACTTGCTTCTGTGGAGTTTATCTTCAAGTGGAGGAAAATGATAATAAAATGCTTAAGAAATTGAGAAAGGTAATATGAAGTGTCACTCAGATAATTAAAATAAAAAGCTAGTGAGTAACTACCTTATGCAGCATGATCAAAGGAGATCTCTGGGAAGATAGGGCATTTAAGCTGAAATTGTAATGATAAGCAGAGGACAGTCATACGAAGATCAAGGGGTGGTGACACAGGCAGAAGGAACAGCCTGTGCAAAATTTCTAATTAGGAATAAACTTGATAAGTCTGGGAATCAAAAATGTCTGAGTGTTTCAAGCACGGTATGGAAAGTAGGGAATGGTATGAGATGAAATTAGAAAAGTTGTCAGTCATCGATGACCAGAGGGAAAGTGAGCATAAGAAAATGGGGATAATGATAATCAGTGCCAGTGTTCTACTATCACATTCCACTACTAAGTGTTAATAATACAGGGTTTGGACCTTTAATTGTGCTTTAATCAATCCCATTTACACGAATCCTTCACTCTTCTCTCCTCACCTATCCCTTCCGCATCACCTGACTATAATTTCCTTCTCATTAAAGCTCCCTCAGAGGAGAAAATGAGGGAAAAAAAAACATGACGAATAATCATATGAACTAGAAGTCATTTCTGAATGACCCTAATTCCATGAATGATGAGAATCTCCCTGAATACCTGCTCTGAAAAAAAATGAACCATTCGTGACCTTCAGCTAGATCTAAAGCGAGGCTTCTAGTCACACGGAGGTGATGAAGTCTTAGAGCATACACAATATATGTTACTGATGTCTTCACTTTTCTTTATGTTAGGTGGGTGGAGATTTGCACTGATGGCCACTGTCAGTATTGATTCCATGTGAGTTTAATTTCAGAGAAAAAAGCTATAGCTTCTAATTTTCTGAAGTCCCTAAAATTCAGTGAAACTGTCTAAAAGCACAGTAGATATTATTAGAATCTCAAATTCTAGCATAACAAACAAACAAAATAAAAACGAAAACAAAACCTACAATATGGCTTCCGAAATACATTTTTTCCAACTCTTTCACTAGCACTATTGTGGTTTCTACAACTCATGCCCCCTAAAAGGAAAGGAGTCTTTCTGACAAAGAAAGCTTGATAAGACAGCTGGAGTTTCTTGGAAAATGTTGACCAAAGTAATTACTGTTTTTCTGATAGCAGCTGTAAAGTTTCTGTTGCTAGGGTAGAGTTTAACCCCAAACTAACTGAATTCTAAAGAAGTTACAACTTGCTGACATACGCATCAGGATATTACTTTTAAAAATATGAGCTATTTAATTGGGTTAACAGCAATGACTTCTTTCTTAATACCTTAGTTTCAAAAGCTTTGCAAAAATATTTATAAAACAGATGAAAATGAGATTCTCCTTACTGGTCAGCTTATCCCTGCTGTGGTTTCCATAGTTGCATGTAGACTAACATTCAGCCCACTTGGTAAGCAACAAAACGTAGGCTACTTTTTAAAAAAAATATTTTATTTATTTTGTTGACAGAGATCACAAGTAGGCAGAGAGGCAGGCCGGGGGTTGGGGGCAGGCTCCCCGCTGACCGAGAGCCCCTGACACGGGGCTTGATCCCAGGACCCTGGGATCACGATCCAAGCCGAAGGCCAAGGCTCAACCCACTGAGACACCCAGGTGACCCCGTAAGCTACTTTTGGATATAATTAAGCTTGAAGCAATATGGAGATAATATAGAGTAAAATTTAATATTCGTCTAATCCCAGATTACCAAATTATGTCTAAAATTTCTGTCTCCTTCTCTTCTCCTAAGTTATCAAAAACTCATTGTTTTATGACAACCAGCTACCAACTATTTGCTAAGTGTCTACTATTTATAAAACAGGAATCACTTATAGATTACAAGGAAATATAAAACATAATTTCTGTCTTTAGAGTTTATGCTACAGGTATGGCACTAAGATATATCGAAAAATAACTATGAAAGTAGGCAATAAATTCATAGGCATCATCATAATCAAAAGTTTATTATTTAGTGCCTGGTTACTATGCAGGAGGATTCTGAGTAATACTCAAATAAATTATTTCATAATATTGCTCTAGGAATTTTGAGGATGTCAAACTGTGAGAATAAAATGCTACCTTGATTATAACAAACTTGTTTATGGTAGTCATAATAGTAGTGGTAAAGTTAGTAGGTATAAGAACAGCAAATATTTACTAATCAGACACTGTATAAGACATGCTTTGCATTTATTATTTCTAGATCTCTCAACAATTCTATGAAGTAAGTGCTATATGCCACATTTTTACAGATGAGAACTCAGCCTCACATATACCTAAATTAGGAATTCAATCAGAATTCCCGTCAGGATTTATTGTCTCAGTCATGATGTCCTTAAACACATCAAATCAGGCTTTGAGGAGGAGACTAGATCAGAAATAAGTTTAATACATATGAAACTTGTTACAAACATTCAGTCCTAAAGGAAGTATCCATTTATTTTCTATAAATCTACCTAAAAGCTTTTTTTAGTTCCCCAGCATGTAGAACATCACATCAGGGTTTGTTTGTTTTTTAATTCCACCTCCAACCATTTGTACAGAGGTTCTGAGTTTGTTTAAGTATAGAGAGGAAGGAGCTTCCTTCTACCAGTGACCGAAATTCTCTTTTTTATGTGCTAAACTTACCTTGATGTGTTTGCCTTTCTGGCAAGTTTGGGAGCTCTATTACTAGGGATCCTGCACCAGAGATACATCAGGCAAACATCCCCTTGGGCATTTTGGCCTCCTCAGACCTCCATCCCTTTCCCTAGCATGGGATTCTCCTCACTGATGCCACTTCTCAAAGAGCCAGATTCTCCTCGCCTCCAAAAGAAAGCCAACACAATTCCTCTCAATCACTTAGGCTTTAAGAAAACAAAAACCAGAGTAGGATGTATCTTGTAGGTCACCTTTCTTCTGGCCCAGAAACAGATACCTCTCCTGGCATAAGGAGATACACAAGATCATGATACTTTTGTGGAATGGATGAAGAATGAGAATGGGCCATAAGGGAAAAAAAGCAAATTAATATCTCAGTTAATCACTCTGTCACATAAACATTGAGGACAACTAGAAATGAGATGAGCAAAGAAGGCAAGATAGAACATTCTGGTTCACCTGAGGTTTTATTAGTCTATGTGTAAATCCTTGCTACTCAAATGTGGTTCTAGCACCAACAGCAATTGTTATCACATGGGAATTTGTTAGAAATGTAGAGCCTCATTGTACACCCTATAATGAACACTGTTAAATGTGTTCAATAACATATACTAGTAAACATGTACCTTAACAAGATTCCTAAGTGGTTTATATGCATATTAGAGTGGATTGAGAACCACTGGTATAGAGGGTTAAAAGCATAAAGTATATTCAGGGTATAGTAAATCGATCATTTGGCTAAAGCACAGGTTTCTGCAAAAGAAAAAGTTTAACATGTCTAGAAATGATGGTTGGTCCAGACAGTCAAGAGATTTGAAAGCCATGTTCAAGAAATTAAAAGTTTTCTGTAGTCATGGGAAGACACTGGAAGTTTTTGCCCTGAGAAATGACATAACCAAAGACATGGCTTACGAAGACTGGAGGAAGGGGACTAATTGTGAAAGAACATGATGATCAGTAGTCTCAAATCTTTTCTGTAAGATACTACTTCAAGTCCATCAGACACTTTCAGAAATACATAGGCTCCTTCAGGCTGCTGGGAGACTATTAAATGTATGAACATTTTATGATGCAAAGATGTTCCTACTAATAACTTGAAAGAGTAATTTTAACTCTTCATGTCACTGGGTTCTACAAAGAGGCAGTGGGAGCTAGGGCTCCAGAGAAGAGAAACTGAATGTTCACCGTGAGTTAGAAACTAATACCAAACAGAAAATGTAGGGCAAACAGGGCCCTGGGAACCTAGTACATGGATCTTTCAGGTTCCTTAATGCTGAAGTATGTACCTGCCCTTGGGCAATTCCACCACTTATTAGAATTCTTACCTGAGGGAGGTCAGAATACAGCATGAAGTTAGCTGTTGTCATCCTACTGAAACAACCTTAAGGTCAGTGGTTTGCAACCACTGCTGCACATTACAATCACCTGGGGAGCTTGAAACACTACAGCTGCCCAGCCATGTCCACAGACCAATCAAATGATTATTTCTGGTTGTTCTAACAATCAGCCAGGTATGACTAGAGCCAAATAATGCCCTCAAACTGAAAATTACAATAAAAAGAAAATATTCTTCTGGTTCAGTGTGTGAAGTAAAATATAATGGTTATCATTTATTAAGTCTGTTACACCTGACAAACACTGAGATCTGTATTTCACATGCATTATCTGTTTAGGCTCTCCCTTGATAATTTGTGTGTCAAGTAAGATTTTTACCACAATCTCCAGTTTAAAAGACAGTAAACTGAGGCTCAAAGAAAAGAACATACTTGCCTACACTCAGGAAGTGGTTGAGCTAGGATTTAAACTAAAGGAGTAATATTTGGAGCCTGATCTTTGTTCAAAATCAACAATTCTGTGAATTATTTGTGAATTCATTCATCCTTTTTCACCCTAACCCAAGGCTACAGAATACAAAATATATATTCCTAATATTATGAAAATAATGCATTCTGTGATTCAGTTTGTATATGCTCGGATTTGTTTTAGCATGCTGGGTCATTTCTAAATGCCATCAGTGCATGGGGTGATCCCCTGCATTTTGCAGATATTTGATAGCTGCTTTTTAAATGAAGGAATGCGTGAATTTGTAGGGACTTTGTAAGAGAAAACAAAGGCATCTGATTGAATCAATCATACCACCAAAACAAAAAAAACACAAACATGACAATGCGTTTTTAAGTCATTGTTAGTAGTTGCATCTCGCTTGGTTTACTTACCAAATATGGTCTATTCTCTGAATTTGGGGGCTCCTTTGGTCACTTTACTCCAGTCACACTGGAGTTCCTCAATCCAGTCATTCTTTTTCCTATCTCAGAATGGGGAGAACCTCACATTCACTGTTCTCTCCACTAGATTCATCCCCTCTATACCTCTTCTCTTGTTCATCCCAACACCACAATACCAGTCTATGCCTGGGTAATGTTTTCAGATTATAACCTAAATGTAATTTTGTCGCATAGCATATAGTGACTTTGCAACACCCCCTCCTCCCAAAATTTTCCCTATTTCCCCATTCTTTTCCTAAAATTACTTTATCACAATTAGTTATTATGTATCTACTCTTAGGTTTATTTATTCAATAACAGATTCCCTACTAAAATGTGCCTTCCTGGAGCAAAGTAATACTGTCTTATTTACCATGGTGTTACTAGTGCCTAGAAAGTACTTACCACACAGTAGATGTTCAGTAAAAACAGTGAATGTTAAGTGTTTCTAAGTATTAGCTGGTTTAATCCCTAAAAATAACATTGGTTTTCTTAATTCCCAGTCTTACTAGGTGATCTACATTCATATGGTTGTTTTTCTTCACTTCAGCAATTTCAATTGATGCTTAAAAAATAAATAACCAGCTCAATATTTAATATTTCCATTTAGTAACCTACTCATTTTTTGGAAAGATCTTTATCTGTAGGAAATCAGAGAATCGATGTAAATTCAAGAAAATTCCTCAGAGACAGAAAGTAACCAGAAGATGAGTCTAAATTCAAGAGGAGTTTGTGATAGGACCTGCTAATCCCGGGCAGTGGGGGTAGGGGGGAGGCAGAATATTTTACTTCAAATCAATATCCTGGAATTTCTCAATAAATTTGAAAGGACTGGTTAATTTTCACATATAACTATGCCATTCTCTTACACTAACTCACCTTAAGGGACATACAGTGATGATTCTGAATACATATTTATTTGAACAGTAAATTTCATTCAGGGCAGAGCCAGCGTGTACTCTCAAAAACCTTCTAGGAGATTTTCCATATTTTTGTCATCTATCTATCCATTTGGTAAATTTATTTCAACAAGCATTAATGGCAATGTCTACAATGTGCCTTACCCCATGCTCCTTGCTGTTAGAATACAAAAGGAACCTAAAACAAGAAGTTCAAAGAACTATCAACCATACTGAGGTCACAAGATAAAATCCATGACTTGAAGTAGGGGGAAGGTTGGAATAGAAAAGCACAGGAGACAGAATTTACTAAAACGAGATATTGAGCACAACCAAGGACCTCACTTCAATATTGCTACATATGAGAAGCCCATATCATAGTGGTGAATGATTGAAAGCTTTTCCTCTAAGATCAGAAGCAAAACAAGGGTGCCCACTCTTATCACTCTTGTACAACATAGTACTAGAAGTCCTAGCCACAGCAATTAGGGGGAAAAAAGGGGATCCACATGAGATAGCAAATATTTGCACAGTTTAATAAGACTATCACTTTGAAATCATCTGACCTCCTCTCTCCTCCACTCATGTTCTCTTTTAGAAAATGAAATCATCTGACCTTTGTGTGAATTCTGGTTCTGATATTTATTAGCTTTGTCAATTTCCATGAGCATATTTCTGGTTACCTCACTAAGCTGTTACAAGGATTAAAATATGCAAAGTGTCTCACATAATATTCTTGAAAACATGCAACTCTTATACCTGATGAGAGGAAGAAAACAGCAATATTAAGTCAGAGAGGAAAAATTCATGGAGAAGAAAAGAATCAAAATTCAGTAATTCATTCAAATGCAAATTTTATTTTAGACTTATTATATGTCAGATCTTTTGGTTACTGTGTTAAAGAAGATAGACATAATTTCTTGAAGTCTATGTGTAATGGGAGAAGTCAAACAATGAACAAGTTTTTAAAAAATTACAGTTCACGAGAGAAGATAGTGGAGTTGTAATATGACAGAGAAAGGCTTGACTGGAGTTTTTGAAGCATAGGAATGGCCCGTCCGAGCAGATTACATGTGAGATGATGAGACCTGAACATGGAACTAGATGTGAAAATCTGGGGAAAGAGTATTCTAGGCAAAGGGCCACAAGGGGAAAGCTCAGAGGCAGGAGCCTGCTTGGTATGGAAGGGTAGTGCATATGGAGTATAGTGAAGGTGGGGGTGAGTGAGGTGAGGGTCCAGAAGTAATTCTGGGCTCTAACACAGAGTGCCTGGAAGACCATGGAGCAAAAGGATCAGATGGACCTGCTGCACCCCTTAAAGTTGTGCAGAAAAACAGTGCAAGTATACCACTTTGGAAAGAAAGGGAGCCTAAGAAATGAGGCAAGGAAAAAGGAGCCTACCTGGAATACAAATTCATGCTTTGTGTAAGTTCTTAGAAGTGTACTTCAGATTTAAGTAAAGGAAATTTGATTTCATAGTTACTTCTTTTTCTTAAAAGGTATATATGGATTGCAAAGCAAAGTTCATCAAGAATTCTAATGCCTTCTAGGGCTTGGTTCTACACTTTGGATTCCATTTCCTTTGGGTCAAATCTTAGTGAGAAATTTTGGACAAAAGAAGTTGTTAAAATGCTAAGTGTATTATAGCCTTCATAGAAAACCCTGCTAAAAATTAAAAGTATTAGGGAAGCACAACTTGTATTTTTAAACAGCCTGTCTGTTTGAACTTCTCAAGAGACCTTATAGCTTATCTTATTTTCCTATACTTTTTCCGTTTCAGAGGCAGATTCAGCAGTTTACACGTCTGAATTCAACATGCATAGCATTAAAATATAGGTGAAGAATGATGTATATTTCTTTCAAAGCAAGTAGATATTATTTATATAATGGATATTTTCAAAACCATAAAACTCTGTGCCTTTGCTTTCTTTAAATCCGTTTTCAAGAAAAAACAAAACTTTACATTCCCTCTGGGCAGCGAAAGTGTTCCCTTTTCTATACATACTCAACAATACCTACTGTTTCTTGTGTTGCTGATTTTAGCCATTCTGATAGGTGTGAGGTGATATCTTGTTGTAGTTTTGATTTGTATTTCCCTGAAGATCAGCAATTTTGAGCACTTTTTTTTAAAGATTTTATTTATTTATTTGACAGAGAGAGATCACAAGTAGATAGAGAGGCAGGCAGAGAGAGAGAGAGGGAAGCAGGCTCCCCGCTGAGCAGAGAGCCCGATGCGGGACTCGATCCCAGGACCCTGAGATCACTACCCGAGCCGAAGTCAGCGGCTCAACCCACTGAGCCACCCAGGTGCCCCAATTTTGAGCACTTTTCATGTGTCTTTAGAGAATGTTTTCTTTAGAGAAATGTCTGTTCATTTCTTCAGCCCATTGTTTAGTCAGATTATCCATTTTTGGGGTGTTGAGTTTTATAAGTTCTTGATACGTTTTGGATACTAACCCTTTTCAGATATGCCATTTGCAAATGTCTCCTTCCATTCCATAATTGCCTTTTAGTTTTGTTGAATGTTTCCTTTGCTGAGCAGAAACTTTTTATTTTGATGTAGTCTCAATAGTTTGTTTTTGCTTTTGTTTCTCATAAAAAAAAGAGTGAAATCTTGCCACTTTGTAACAACATGGATGGAGCTAGAAAATATTTCGTAAATGGAATAAGTCAGTCAGAGAAAAACAAATGCCATATGACTTCACTCATATATGGAATTTAGCAAAACAAATGAGTGAAAGGGAAAAAAGAGAGAGATTGGCAAACCAAGAAACAGACTCTTAACTATAGAGAAGAAAGAGCTGGCTACTAGAGAGGAAGTGGGTAGGGAGACGGATTAAATAGGTGCTGGGATTAAGAAGTGCACTTTTGATGAACACTTCTTGTGATGAGTTGTATGGAAATATTGGAACACTATAGTGTACAAGTGTAATTAATATTACATCATATGTTAACTGGAATTTGAATAAAAACTTAAGAAAATAAACTTCATCAAAAAGAAGAAGAAAACAAAACTTTCAAACATCCCTAAATTATCAGGACTTTTTCTTCTATAAACTTATAGTAGCACCACCTTATAATGAAAAACATTTTTTTAGTTTACAGGTGAAATGCCAACATTCTTTCCAATGGTACCTCACATCCATATTCTGCCTTGTTACCTGTGTAGTTTTAGAAAACATAATTAACTTCTCTAGTCTCTCCTGTATTTTTGTGAAGAATAAATAAGCTAACAGATACAGTCTGTGTAAAATGTTCAACACAAAGTAGGTGTCCCATAAATACTGGTTCATTTCCTTAGTTTGGAAAATTACTGCTGAAGAATCAGGTCCCTTTACATCTTTTATATTAATGAAAGATTCTCATGTTAGTAGGTCTTTCTGTGCTGGTTCTGAGTCCAGGTGCTGTTCTGAACATCAGTCACCAACCTGTCTCCCAAGCCCTAATCTCTATCAAGTTTCAGTCCAGGATAAATGTTTCTTTCTCTAACTACCTTGGTGAATGATATCACTGATCTGTTCTTGACCTTGGTAATACAATTTCTTAACATTTGCCCTGTCAGTCATCATAACCCTCTGATCCCCATTTGGCAACCTGTATCTTTCTTGATTCACACTACTATTTGAGAATTTTTATACTTTACCTGTTTGGGTTTTGTACAGGATTTAAGGTAACTACCTAGAGCCAGATTGACCTGAGTTAGAATCTAGAGTGCCTTATTTAGCAGTTTTGTGAGCTTGGGCCAGTCCCTTCACTTAAACAATCTTAGTTTCCTCATCTGAAAATTATAGACAGCAAACCCAGCCTCACAGATTAATGTGAAAACTGAGTGAAGTAAAGCATGGTAAACACTTAACACAGTAGCTAGTACAATTATATACTCAGACAATCATTTAATAATGTCAAAGTTAAACACACACACAAACCCACACATACACACAAGGAGAGAAGGAAGTTGATTTAATTTTATTGCAGACTTAGACACTACTAAAAATTACCATGCCAGGAAATTCTGAGCTGGGTAGAATAAGGAAGGTATCACCCACTTTTCCTGCTTGAAGAATGGTGTCAAGTTGTAGCTACAATGTCCAAAATCAGATTATTTTACCCAAGTTCACATGATGTGATTGTCAAATTGTGAGTGACAAAATATTTACCAGGAAAAATAATTTTCTTAAAAACAAACAAACAGAAATTCATATTGGCTACCCCTACTCCTCCATGATTCAAATCCCATTTATCATTCACTTAAGGAAAATAAATTAAAAAATGCTTCTCCATCCTCCCCTCTTTGGGGTATTTCCTTCTTCACCAACATATATAAGTATATGAACTTGTTCTATTCAAATGAGTCTTTAACTCAGTGGAAAAGTATACACAAACATATGTTGAGGGAATTTATATCAATGGGCTTTAAAACAAACAAAAAATATAAAACAGACTGTGCTGACGCAGTATAACACTGTGGATTGTCAGAAGTAAAATTGTCTATCTTCACATTGTCATCCATCATGTTGCCTAAGCAAAATTGCAATCTCAGAGGAAGTGGGAAGGGGATGAGAAGTGAGAAGTGACTTAAAATGATTAGTTCCACTTCACAGACGCAGGAGCTGCCGTGTTAAGGACCAAGTCAAGCATCTGAGTTGTGAATTTGTTTGTGAACTTGTCTGTGATTTGCACTATGAGAGAAAGTGAAGAGAACATGAAACCACATTTTAGAACGGCATGTGATGGTGAAAGAAATAAGTAGGTTTTATTTTATTCTTGTTATTTCCTAACAACTTTGCTGAACCTGCAGACACCCACCCCCCTTTCTCTCCTCCATTCATGCTTCCACATGTGTTCCTGTTACTGTTAACCCTGCTACTAAAAACAAACAAAAAAAAAAACAAAAAATGATGTAGTTACTATGAGTCAGAGGGATTTAACATTCATTTTCATTATGTCCGTCCTAAATTAGGGAAGTTCAGCACTGTGGTTAAAAACACCAACTCTGGGGGTGCCTGGGTGGCTCAGTGGGTTGAAGCCTCTGCCTTTGGCTCAGGTCATGGTCTCAGGGTCTTGGGATTGAGCCCAGCATTGGGCTCTCTGCTCAGTGGGGAGCCTGCTTCCTCCTCTCTCTCTGCCTGCCTCTCTGCCTACTTGTGATCTCTGTCTATCAAATAAATAAATAAAATCTTAAAAAAAAAAAAAAACACCAACTCTGGAGGCAGATTAGGCTGAATGTGGATTTTAGCTCTGCCATTACTTGCCCTATGAACTTGCACAAGTTGTTTAACCTTACTTTTTCTTAATTTCCTCACTTAAAAAAATGTTGAGGATGATAATAGACCTACCTCATAGGCTACTCAATTCTGTTCTTGTGGCATAAAAGCAACCATAGGATAGTATCTAAAACAATGAGCATGACCATGTTCCAATAAAACAGGGGGCAAGGCTATATTTGGTTAGTGATCCACAGTTTGTCAACCTCCTGGTTTAGGTCACAGAATTTTAGATATGGAAGGCACATGAAAGATCACTTAGTCTGACAGCCTTATTTAACGTATGAGACAACTAAGAGACAGGAAGAGGCAGTACCTTGTCCACCTCCTCTCCCCCATCCCCCCCAAAAATCACATGGCTAGTGTGAAAACAACAAAGCTGATTGTTTTTCCTACATAACTCATGATATAATTTTCATCTGCAACATTCCAAAAATGATGTCATATGTTCCAGAAACAAAGGTTTTCCCTAGAATGGATTTCATACTTCCCAGTGGTCTTAGGTCCACTCCCCAGAAGCAGACCAAGAAAAAAAAAAGAAACTTTTTGGCAGTGATAAGCACATAGAGGAAATAAGAAAGGGAAGCAGGGCAAACCAAATAAGGGTGAGATTTCAAGGAAAAGCCAAGGAGGATAAGTTGTCTGATTCTATGAGGAAATGCTGGAGTGTAAGTTGCTTAAGGATTGCTCTATTCTCCACCACATAATCATCAGTTAATGGGCACTGGCAAGGCTGCAAACTCTCCAGCGATCTCAGTGGTACAGAGCTGCTCCAGTAGCCCCAACGGTCGTATACTGCAGAGGATGAATGCAGGTACTGGCAGTAGACATCACTCAAAATAGTGTGTGTGGGGGCGGGAGGGATGTGGGGTCGGGAGGATAAAAAAATTAGGTAGAACCCTAGTATTCTGTTCTGCATAACTTTAATAAATAAATAAATAATCTCATCTGAAGGTATAGACCAGAAATGTCTGCTGCAAGCTAGATACCTATTTGAAGTTCTTGTTTTATCTATAAAAATTCATATGAACTTTGTATTTTACCTTAACGTCTCGATGATTACTTGAGGGTCTTTCCAAAATTATGAGTTTGGTTTGCTCTCTTCAAAAGTTATTTTATGGGGCGCTTGGATGGCTCAGTGAGTTAAGCCTCTGCCTTCACTCAGGTCATGGTCTCAGGGTCCAGGGATCAATCCCTGCAGTAGGCTTTCTGCTCAGCAGGGGGCCTGCTTCCCATCCCCCCCACCCCCACCCCTGCCTACTTAGGATCTCTCTCTCTGTGTCAAATAAATAAATAAAATCTTTTTTTAAAAAAAGTTGTTTTATCTGGTACCTAACTTTTTTAACTTTAAATTTTAGTGTTTGTTTTTTTTTAATTTTTTAATTTTTTTAAAATTAATTAATTTATTTTTTTCAGCAAAACAGTATTCATTGTTTTTGCACAACACCCAGTGCTCCATGCAATACGTGCCCTCCCTATTACCCACCACCTGGTTCCCCCAACCTCCCACCCCCACCCCTTCAAAATCCTCAGGTTGTTTTTCAGAGTCCATAGTCTCCCATGGTTCGCCTCCCCTTCCAATTTCCCTCAACTTCCTTCTCCTCTCCATCTCCCAATGTCCTCCATGTCATTTGTTATGCTCCAAGAATAAATGAAACAAGATTGGGAGGGAGACAAACCATAAATGACTCTTAATCTCACAAAACAAACTGGGGGTTGCTGGGGAGAGGTGGGGTTGGGACAGGGGGAGGGGTTATGGACATTGGGGAGGGTATGTGCTATCATGAGTGCTGTGAAGTGTGTAAACCTGACGATTCACAGACCTGTACCCCGGGGATAAAAATACATTATATGTTTAATAAAAAAAAAAAGAAAGAAAGGATGAATACCTAACTTTTGGAGCAACATGGACGGGACTGGAAGTGATTAGGCTGAGTGAAACAAGTCAAGTAGTGTTTGTTTGTTTTTTGTTTTGTTTTGTTTTTAATTAAATTTATTTATTTTTTTCAGCGTAACAGTATTCATTGTTTTTGCACAACACCCAGTGCTCCATGCAATATGTGCCCTCCCTATTACCCACCACCTGTTTCCCCCAACCTCCCACCCCCACCCCTTCAAAATCCTCAGGTTGTTTTTCAGAGTCCGTAGTCTGTTATGGTTTGCCTCCCCTTCCAATTTTTTTTTTATAAACAAATAATGTATTTTTATCCCCAGGGGTACAGGTCTGTGAATCTCCAGGTTTACACACTTCACAGCACTCATGATAGCACATACCCTCCCCAATGTCCATAACCCCCTCCCCCTCTCCCAACCCCACCTCCCCCCAGCAACCCCCAGTTTGTTTTGTGAGATTAAGAGACATTTATGGTTTGTCTCCCTCCCAATCCCATCATGTTTCATTTATTCTTCTCCTATCCCCCTAACCCCCCATGTTGCATCTCCACATCCTCATATCAGGGAGATCATATAATAGTTGTCTTTTTCCGATTGACTTATTTCACTAAGCATGATACCCTCTAGTTCCATCCACGTCGTCGCATATGGCAAGATTTCATTTCTTTTGATGGCTGCATAGTATGCCATTGTGTATATATACCACATCTTCTTTATCCATTCATCTGTTGATGGACATCTAGGTTCTTTCCATAGTATGGCTATTGTAGACATTGCTGCATCACTCGGCATCAGGGAAATACAAATCAAAACCACAATGAGATATCACCTCACACCAGTCAGAATGGCTAAAATTAACAAGTCAGGAAATGACAGATGCTGGCGTGGATGAGGAGAAAGGGGAACCCTACACTGTTGGTGGGAATGCCAGCTGGTGCAACCACTCTGGAAAGTAGTGTTTGTTTTTTAACCATCACTTCCCACTCTGCTTTCTTTCTTCCAGGTAAAACATCAGTTTTAGTCAAAATAACAACTTAATGGCTTTCTTTTTTCATATCCATTTATACTTCCCTCTCCATATAGAAGGATGGAAGGGGGCAGCTATCTCCTTATATACCACATAAGCCCACTCTCCACATGAAAAAAAAAAAATTAGTAAGCATTCATTTTATTAGTCGGGTCTCTTGCAGTAAATTCTTTAGTGCTTTTTAAATATAATTTTAAAAGAATCTGAGATAGAAGTTTTCCTCCCTAACTCAGTTCAACTTTGCACTGAGATTAAATTGATCTATGATGCCATGTCATTTCTTTCAAATACTTTCATGCCCCTTTGTACATGGAAATGGCATAAAAGATCCTCTCAAATCACTAGTGCCATTTATATAATATGAGAAATGTTTTGTTTGCTTTGTTTGCTTTCTTTCTTGGTTAAATCTTAGCACATTGTCCCAGAAGTATTTTGGTTTCAGTTTTGGTTTTTTTCCTTCTCTAATTCTCCTTAATCCATGACTGATCTGTATTGTTTAAGTTTGTCTATGACTGCTTTCACACCACTAGCCCATAGTTAAGTAGCTTGCAAAACCTAAAATGTTTAATATCGGAAAAAGTTTTGCTCACTTTGATCAAAATGATGTGGCAACTATAACATAGGTAATAAATGATCAAAGGGTGACTGGAATCCAGGCTACCCTACATCTATGTCATAATTTGAAATCCTTGTCCTGATATTAACATTCTCTACATCATGGCTGACTTTGCCGGCCATTTCTCTCTCTAGTCAGACGCTGATTTGCCATTAAAGAAACTTACCTCAAACTTTCCCATTCCCCATCCTTCCAGGGCCATTTTAAATAGCATCTTTTCCGTAAAGGCTTTCCTATTTGATTCCAACCAGTTGTGATCTCTTTTTCCTTCCATCTCCTTGAATTAGGTCCTTCTTGGTCTATGCCTTTCTTGTGACATTAATATTCTACCACTTAAAGTAATCATTTTTGCTATCCTCCTCAGGCTGCTACAATTTAGCTCCTTGAGGGGAGGAGTACTGTCTAATTCATCTTTTTGTTCACCCCAGAACCAAGCACATTTCCACACGCATAGATATGCTCAGTATATTCATTGAATTGGTGAATTAAATTTTGATACCCTATGTATAGAGAAGACCTCATCTGATGATGTTCAGGTTCACCTCACATCTCCTGAATGATCATTCACACTCGTGACTTCTGGTAATTATAGGTACTAAAGAGTTAGAAGGCCCTCACTGTAGCCTAAACTACAAGAGTTTCTCTTATAGAACTTTGGCAGATTGTTACGGCCCAAATAGTTTAGTCAGAGTTTCCCAAATGCTTGCCTATCAGAATCTTTTCATAGCACCAACACTATTTTTGCCAAATACATGTACCATCTGCTCTGTTATTTTTATTAGTATTTCCTTGAATTTAATCACCTTTAACTTACATAAATGTATTTTAAAGAAAGGTGATATAACTACCTTTTGTGGAATTTCAGTACTTTTGGCCATAAATGGAATGTAAGCATAATGAGATAGATCAATATTTTGCATCTGAAGACTGACCTTTTATTTAAAATGGTAAGGGAAGGTTAATGGCATGCTGGTGTCAACTGAGATTTTATTGGCAGCTTTATCAGGATGGAAAGGGAATTGATCCATGTTGTGATACAATCTTATTTAAATCTCTGTCCATATACTGTGCAAAACCATCTCCTGAACCATCCAGTGTCTACATGCAAACTTCTGGATAAAGTGCTTGTTCGAAGCGTACCCCACTCTCAAAGTACGCATTGCTTCTTGTTGAATCATCATTGGCTCTGACAGCTAAATCACTCAATCCTAAACTCTCATTAAGATAGTTTAATAAAAAATAAAATAATCTGGGGCGCCTGGGTGGCTCAGTGGGTTAAAGCCTCTGCCTTCAGCTCAGGTAATGATCCCAGGGTCCTGGGATCGAGCCCCACATCAGGCTCTCTGCTCAGCAGGGAGCCTGCTTCCTCCTCTCTCTCTGCCTGCCTCTCTGCCTACTTGTGATCTCTGTCTCTCAAATAAATAAATTAAAAAATAATAATAAAAATAAAATAAAATAATCTGATTTAAAAATAGACAAAGGACCTGAAAGAAACATTTTTCAAAGGAAGATATATGAATGGCCAACAGGAAAAAGTACAGGAAAGTCCTTGACAGGAAAAAGTCCTTGACACCCCTCATCATTAGCAAAGAGCAAATCAAGACCATAATGAGGCAACAACTCATACCTGTTACAAAGGCATCAACAAAACCAAACATTTCACACATCAACAAAAACACAAAAGAGAACAAATGCTGGTAAGGATGTAGAGAAAAGGATATCCTTTGGTACTGCTGATGGGATTGTAAACTGGTACAGCCACTTTGTAAAACAGTATGCATTTTCCTCAAAAAACTAAAAGTAGGATTATATCATACAGCAACTCTACTTCTAGGAATAAATGCAAAGAAAACAAAAACCCTCTATCGAAGAGATCTCCGCACCTCCATGTTCATAACAGCATTATTTACAGTAGCTAAGACATGGAAACAAACTGAGCATACACTGATGGATGAATGGATGAAGAAGTTGTGGTGCATATACCCAGTGGAATTAAAAACAAAACAAACAAACAAACAAACAAAAAAAGGCAATCCTGCCTTTTGTGAACACATGTTGGAAACTGAGAGACTTCAGTGCTGAGTGAAATAAGTCAGACAAGGACAAAAACTGCATGATCTCACTTACATGTGAAATCTAAAAAATAAACAAACAAACAAACTCAGAGAGAAAATATATCAGAGTTGTGGGTACCAGAGGTGGAAGGTGGGTGGGGGGAGAACTTGAGGGAGGTGGTCCAAAGATACAAATATCCAGGTGCAAGATGAAGAAGTGCTAGAGAGGTACAACAGGATGACTGTAGTTAATACTGCTGTATGGCATATTTGAAGATTGTTACAAAGTAAATTCTGGGGCACCTGAGTGGCTCCGTCCATTAAGCCTCTGTCTTCAGCTCAGTTCATGATCCCTGGGTCCTGAGAATGAGCCCTGATTTGGGCTTCCTGCTCAGTTTGGAGATGGCTTCTCCCTCTCCCTCTGCCCTTTCACTTTGTCTGTGTTTGCTTTCTCATGCTCTCTCAAATAAATAAATAAAATCTTAAAAAAAAAGAGAGAGAGATGCTGAGTTGTCATCACAAGAAAAATGTTTTTTTTTCCTTTTTTTGTTTTTTGTGTCTGTATGAGATAATCGATGTAACTAAACTTATTGTGGTAATCATTTCATAATACATGTAAGTCAAATCATTAAACTATAAACCTTAAACATATACAGTCCTATATCAATAACATCTCAAGAAAAGTGGAAATTTTTTTTAAAAAGATAAATTACAGTCAAAAGAATGACATTGGCAAAAATTGTCTGTTGGGCTTTCTAGCCTGAAAAGAATTGTCTTTATTTTTTAGAGTAGCTCTTTGTGCTCTAGGCCACCAAATAACACAACCCTCAGTGGAAACACTTCTTTCACAGCTGTTAATAATTTATTTGAAACCAAAAGCAAATTCATTTTCTCAGGAACTAGGAACAAAACATGTCTTCATGGCAGTTGTAATATGGGAGAATTATGTTAAAACATGGAAGAAAACAGTGGTTGTTATCACCTGCTCTTAAGGTTTCCAATTAAAGAAAATCTTCACTCCAACAGACTTTGACTAGTTCTCCATTCTTCCTTTTCTGCAGAAAAGATTTCTTAATCACAAAATCTTTGACACTTCCATAATATTGTGAAGTGGAGATAATATTAGAACTTACTTCATAGTATTTTGTGAAAATTAGTGAGGTGTAGAGAGGTGAGAATGTAAATATCAGGAAAGGTCATTTGGTATCCACAATGACTTATGAGTAAGTTAAATACCAAACAAAGTTATATTTTATTATTAAGAAACATTGCATATTAACACTAATTAAACTATTCTATGATTATTAATATGAGGTCTTTTTAAAAAGATTTTATTTATTTATTCGAACGAGAAAGAGAGAAATTGAGTGAGGGGAGAGATATGGGGAGAAGCAGACTCCTTGCTCAGCAGAGAGCCTGATATGGGGATCCTGGGATCATGACCTCAGCCAAAGGCAGAGGCTTCATGGAGGGAGCCACCCAGCTGTCCCAGGAGGTCTTCTATTTTTTTTTTTAAGGTAATATATATTTTATAACTTTTCAGGTGATACAGTTTCTTTTTTTTTAAAGACTTTATTTATTTGAGAGAGAGAGAGTGAAAGAGAGCAAGAGAGGGGAGAAGGTCAGAGGGAGAAGTAGACTCCCTGTGGAGCTGGAAGCTCTATGCAGGATTCCATCCTAGGACTCCAGGATCATGACCTGAGCTGAAGGCAGTTGCTTAACCAACTAAGCCACCCAGGAGGTCTTCTAACTAAATGGTTAGACAGCAAAACTGTTGTGGAGTTCATTCAACATATATTGATAAGGTCTTACCATGTATAAGTGGAGCTAATTCAATTGTTTGACATTAATACTACAATATTTGTAACAATAGGTCCCAGTTACTCAAATATTCACTTACTGAGGACCTTTATTCCTAGCAATTCTTGTTCATAATTTTATTAAATTTTTATGTCAGTTCCTGTCTGTGTTTACTTATGTTTATTCAGTCACAGCATAATTTTTTTAAAGATTTTATTTATTTATTTGACAGAGAGAGAGATCACAAGTAGGCAGAGACAGGTAGAGAAAAAGAGAGAGGGAAGCAGGCTCCCTGTTGAGCAGAAAGCCCGATGTGGGGCTCGATCCCAGGACCCTGAGACCATGACCTGAGCCGATGGCAGAGGCTTAACCCACTGAGCCATCCTGGCACACCCAGCATGATTATTTTTAAACAGTTTTCAAGGTGATTGTTTCACACATGACTATGGGAGCTGCTAAAATGTAAGTAGCAATCCTTCACCCTTGACATGAATCTGAGAGATCAGATGTCCTAGACTGATTCATTCATCCTTATTGGCCAGTTGCAGGGACATTCATGTAAAATAGATATGGTGGATTTATGTTCTTCTTCTAGTCATATTCAAGTCTCCATGTTATAATTTCTATATCAAAAACATATGGTTAGTCATAACACCTATTCTACCTATAGTGGACATTTGTGACTTTATCTGTTCAGCATCCATTCTTCCTCTTTCTGGTAATAGCACATGAATAATCTGACTTTGGGTAATTGTTTCTCAACATTCATAGTCCACATAGTTTGGATTTGGGTCATCCCAACTTCGGGACCAGGAGTGATCGCAGGCCCAGCAATTAGCGTAAGTGATAGGTTGAAAATAGGAGTGGGATCCAAGCCCCTCTAGTGTCCTATCATGTAGTTTGGTGGAGTAACAAAATTGCTAATCCTCTCAATGTTGTTGAACTGGAGTAACTGATGGTTATCTTTGGAAGACAGCCCGAGACTGAAACCAACTTTCAACAAACAGATGAAATGAGAAACTTTAAGCCTTCTGAATCTACCTGTACTGAGTTGAACACCCTTGGCTTATTCAGTTACATAACCCAATATTAACTTGCATTTACTAGTCTGAGTTTGGTTTCTGTCCCTTTCAACCCCAAGACCATTGAATAATTACTTCACAGAATTAAATGAGTAATTGTTGATGTTCATCACAGAATAAGCAAACTAGTAAACAAGTAATACTAATAGACACTCACCATGAATAATAATTGGAATTTTAATTTATCAATTACTGAATGTCTCATACAAGGTAAGTAAATGCAGTGAGCATGGAGAATAATAAAATAAGAATACAAGTCCCTCATGGAATTAACAAATGGAGATGTTTTCAGAGTGAATTTAAAGAAAAACAAAACAAAAAAGCAAGATTCTATAATTGGCTTTAGATGCACAGAAGTAGGAAGAGACTAACCTTTTAAGACTTTCATATGCCCAGGTCCTCTAATTTTTGGAGGCCCCTTGATATATTATATAAAACATATTAAAATGCAGATTTCCCATATGAAATTTAAATTTTATAATTACAGTCACAATATTACATTTTCTAGATATTTAATTAAACAATTAATTTCAGCATTGTAGTTTGCCAATTTGGAACCAATAAGTACTTCTTTTTTCAAGATTTCAACATTCTTTATAGGCCCTCAAAAAGCTTGTAAACCCGAGGTTCTCTCAGGCATCTACTGGATAAACAGTCCTGGCAGAGGAGCATCAAGAGAGACCTCGGAGTGTGTGGCTCACATTCTGGAAAGCTTCATTTCACAAGTCAGATTACCTCTCTCTGGCCATCTCTCAAAGTTATTCCTAAGTAACCACCCAACTTGAGAGCAATATTAAAAAGTTCCTCCTTGGGACCTGCGGTGTCACTGCTTACATCAGTTTTGCTCCTTTACTTATGAAGCTCAGCTTTCCTCCTCCTTCAGGTTTTGAGCAGTAGTTGGTAAAAAGATAAGGGATGTGGTGTCTTGTTACTACTGAGCCTGCGAATGTAATTTGTCTCCTTGTGTGGCATTAGAGCTAAGGTAATTTCCTCATCTAACAATTTTACCTCCATTTGGAGCATCGGTAATTTCATTTTGTACTTTAAGGCACACTTTTTCTGTATTCTTGAAGATCGATTAAGTTGAGGTGATGCTGAAAGGTATAAAGGACTAAAGAATATTAAATGGAAAAGAACTTTCAAAAAACTTCTAGTAACTCAAACTCTTAAAATTTCCTGTTGGTCGTTTGATTGTGAAATCAAATCTCCATTAGAGGCCGAGATCCTTTGTTTTGGCTAAGATTTTATTTCTGTTGTATAAACTCACTAGATGAGACAAGCTGAGAACTAATTGCAAAGTAAACAAATCCACAGAAGTTTTATTTATAAAGTCGCATAGTTATTAAGAAGGTCTGAGTCCTTCAAATTTTTCTTACAATCTGTATAATCTTATAGCACTTAATTTTTGCTTTCCTCATATAAGATTATAATAATAACATTTCATAGGCACATTATAAGGATTTAATATTATTACATGTAAAGCATATGAAACAGTATCTGACACATTATTATTTCATTATTATTATTATGTGTTAATTTTTAGTTAAATAATTTAAATTGACTTTTATGTCATCAGACTTACTATGGCCAAGAATTATATAGAAACCCAGGTTTAATATTAGGGTTAAACTGCTGGAGGAGAAACAGGCAGGACTCAGTGAACATAGAATTTACATTTCTAACTCTGCAGAATAAGGTAACAGTGAGCCATAACCCCATGATTTGGAATTTGTAGTAATTTAGGAGAAACTTTATTTTCCAGTGTCTGTGAAAGCAAAGTTGGCCAGACAAATAAATAAAGGGTATTTTTGACTAGCATAAGGGAAAAATATTTGATAAAATTTAAACTACTCTATGATCTTTTAGCATATAAATATAAGTTAAGGTGCATTAATGTGTAAGATACATGGAGAGGTTATTTAAAAATGGTTCTTATTTGTATATTACAGTAGGTCCAGGAAGCCATATGCTTGAAAACATGTTATTAGTAATTGAATAAATTTGTGCTGTTGTATGTACTGAAAGTAATAAAGGTATATTTTCTTCCCACATAGTATTTCTGACTTTTTCCCTACTCTTCAGTATTACTGAAATTTCTAAATATTAATTTAAAAGAACTCAATCAATATTTAAAGCTAAGAGATCCTTTGTTTATTAAAAAAAAACAGGTACAAATATTTAAATGACTTTGCAAAACACATAACCCACGTTCCATAAGACTTTCCTCAAAATCATCATTGCTGATGATTTGCCACTAGCAGCAGGTTAGTGAAAATGATCTAGCATCTGTGGTCATATTCTATACTTGTTCATCATCAGATAAAAGGCTACGATATAGAATGTCACATTACCCCCAACCAACTGAATCGTGTTAGTTTGTGGGGAAGGAGTGAGGGTGGCAGAGGGACAGAGTGAATTACCTTTTAGATTTTATACCATAGGCATAAAAGTTCTATTCCAAAATTAATAAATAATTTAATACAGTTGAGAAGTCCTTCTTTATTAGGATATCCTCTTTCCTTAGCTTTTATCATCACAGTAGTTTTCCTCTTACCTTTTGGACCAGTCCTAATTTGGCTCTTCGGATGGCTGTGATTATCCTTTACCAGAAGATTCTCTTCCAGATCCTCTAGTCTTCTCATTCTGTTCATCCTTCTGAGAAAAGTCTCATATGCTCCTATGATTTAAGTTATTTACACCATCAGGATCTTCACAAATACACTCATTCATTAAAACATATGTATTAAGTGTCTACTATGGACACTAGGTACTGCAATATAGTGGTGAGTAAAGCAGACAAAAATTTCTATTTTTAACTTTTATTCAATGCAATAAGATAGAAATAAAATGGGTAAAATATAAGATGATACTAATATGTTCTAAAGAGACAAATCAAAGCAGAAAAGAGAAATAAAATTGTTAGAATGGAACAGAAATTTTGTGTTGGTCCCGCCTCCCCCCTCACTTCTGAGCTGAAGTGGAGGTTCAGAAGCACATGGATCAAAACATGTGGTGCACCTTGGATGGCTAGCAGGTACCTTAAACTTATCATGACCCAAACTGAGTGTATTATCACCAGCAACTTCTACCACCACTACTGAATTGCTCAAAGAAGAAATGTATGAATTATCTTTGGATACTTCTCTCTCACTCCCCATATTCTACCCATCACAAAGTTCAGTCAGTTCTATCGCATAATTCTGGTCACTTCTCTCCATCTTCATTGTCACTATCCTAAATGCAGGTCAACATTAACTCTCATCTGGATTCCTGCAATAATAGATCTCCCTACAGCTACTAGCATCTTACTTCCAGTGTCATTAAAACTCATCTTATCAGCCCTCTATCTCCACAGATCAATGGTCCCAAATCGCTACTGCAAAGCTCTCCAACTGCATTAATTGGGGGCCACTCTTACTCTTCTCTTCTAGTCTTATTTTTTTTAATTTTTAATATTTCTTTATTTTTAAAATTTATTTTCAGCGTAACAGTACTCATTGTTTTTGCACCATACCCAGTGCTCCATGCAATATGTGCCCTTTCTATTACCCTCCACCAGGTTCCCCAACTCCCACCCCCCGCCCCTTCAAAACCCTCAGGTTGTTTTTCAGAGTCCATAATCTCTCATGGTTCATCTCCCCTTCCAATCTCCCACAACTCCCTTCTCCTCTCCATCTCCCCATGTGTTCCATGTTCTTTGTTATGCTCCACAAATAAGTGAAACCATATGATACTTAACTTAACTTAAACCATATGATGCTTGACTTATTTCGCTCAGCATAATCTCTTCCAGTCCCGTCGATGTTGCTACAAAAGTTGGGTATTCATCCATTCTGATGGAAGCATAATACTCTATCGTGTATATGGACCACATCTTCCTTATCCATTCATCTGTTGAAGGGCATCTTGGTTCTTTCCACAGTTTGGAGACCGTGGCCATTGCTGCTATAAACATTGGGGTACAGATGGCTCTTCTTTTCACTACATCTGTATCTTTGGGGTAAATAGCCAGCAGTACAATTGCAGGGTCATAGGGAAGCTCTATTTTTTTTTAAAGATTTTATTTATTTATTTGACAGAGAGAGATCACAAGTAGACAGAGAGGCAGGCAGAGAGAGAGAGAGGGAAGCAGGCTCCCTGCGGAGCAGAGAGCCCGATGCGGGACTCGATCCCAGGACCCTGAGATCATGACCCGAGCCGAAGGCAGCGGCTTAACCCACTGAGCCACCCAGGCGCCCCGGAAGCTCTATTTTTAATTTCTTGAGGAATCTCCACACTGTTCTCCAGAGTGGCTGCACCAACTTGCATTCCCACCAACAGTGTATGAGGGTTCCCTTTTCTCCACATCCTCTCCAACACACGTTGTTTCCTGCCTTGCTAATTTTGGCCATTCTAACTGGTGTAAGGTGATATCTCAATGAGGTTTTAATTTGAATCTCCCTGATGGCTAGTGATGATGAGCATTTTTTCATGTGTCTGATAGCCATTTGTATGTCCTCATTGGAGAAGTGTCTGTTCATATCTTCTGCCCATTTTTTGATATGATTATCTGTTTTGTATGTGTTGAGTTTGAGGAGTTCTTTATAGATCCTGGATATCAACCTTTTGTCTGTACTGTCATTTGCAAATATCTTCTCCTATTCCGTGGGTTGCCTTTTTGTTTTGTTGACTGTTTCCTTTGCTGTACAGAAACTTTTGATCTTGATGAAATCCCAAAAGTTCATTTTCGCTTTTGTTTCCTTGGCCTTTGGAGACATATCTTGAAAGAAGTTGCTGTGGCTGATATCGAAGATGTTACTGCCTATGTTCTCCTCTAGAATTCTGATGGATTTCTGTCTCACGTTGAGGTCTTTTATCCATTTAGAGTTTATCTTTGTGTACAGTGTAAGAGAATGGTCGAGTTTCATTCTTCTATATATAGCTGTCCAGTTTTCCCAGCACCATTTATTGAAGAGACTGTTTTTTTTTTTTAATTTTATTTATTTGACAGAGAGAAATCACAACTAGGCAGAGAGGCAGGCAGAGAGAGAGGAGGAAGCAGGCTCCCTGAGGAGCAGAGAGCCTGATGCAGGGCTCGATTCCAGGACCCTGGGACCATGACCTGAGCCGAAGGCAGAGGCTTTAACCCACTGAGCCACCCAGGCGGCCCGAGACTGTTTTTTTTCCATTGTATATTTTTTCCTGTTTTGTCGAAGATTATTTGACCATAGAATTGAATCCATATCTGGGCTCTCCACTCTGTTCCACTGGTCTATGTGTCTGTTTTTATGCCAGTACCACGCTGTCTTGGTGATCACAGCTTTGTAGTAAAGCTGGAAATCAGGTAACATGATGCCGCCAGTTTCGTTTTTGTTTTTCAACATTGCCTTAGCAATTCGGGGTCTCTTTTGATTCCATAAAAAATTTAGGATTATTTGCTCCAGCTCTTTGAAAAATACCGGTGGAATTTTGATCAGAATGGCATTAAAAGTATAGATTGCTCTAGGCAGTATAGACATTTTAACAATGTTTATTCTACCGATCCAAGAGCATGGAAAGATCTTCCATCTTTTTGTGTCTTCTTCAATTTCTTTCATGAGTGTTCTGTAGTTCCTCGAGTACAGGTCCTTTACCTCTTTGGTTAGGTTTATTCCCAGGTATCTTATGGTTCTTGGTGCTATAGTAAATGGATTCGATTCTCTAATTTCCCTTTCTGTATTTTCATTGTTAGTGTATAAGAAAGCCACTGATTTCTGTACATTGACTGCATATTCTCAGATCACAATGCTTTGAAACTGGAGCTCAATCACAAGGAAAAGTTCGGAAGGAACTCAAAACACCTGGAAGCTAAAGACTACCTTGCTTAAGAATGCTTGGATCGACCAGGAGATCAAAGAAGAACTTAAACAATTCATGGAAACCAATGAGAATGAAGACACTTTGGTCCAAAACCTATGGGATACAGCAAAGGCGGTTCTAAGGGGGAAATACATAGCCATCCAAGCCTCCCTCAAAAAAACTGAAAAATCCAGAATACACCAGCTCTCTCTACACCTTAAAGAACTGGAGAATCAACAACAAATCAAACCAACTCCACATGCAAGAAGGGAAATAATCAAGATTAGAGCAGAGATCAATGAGGTAAACACCAGAGATACAGTAGAACATATCAATGAAACTAGAAGCTGGTTTTTTGAAAGAATCAATAAGATCGATAAACCATTGGCCACACTAATCCAAAAGAAAAGAGAGAAAGCCCAAATTAATAAAATTATGAATGAAAAGGGAGAGATCACAACTAACACCAAGGAAATAGAAACAATCATCAGAAATTATTACCAACAGTTATATGCCAATAAGCTAAGCAACCTAGATGAAATGGATGCATTCCTGGAAAACTATAAACTCCCAAAATTGAACCAGGAAGAAATTGACAACCTGAATAGACCGATATTTAGTAATGAGGTTGAAGCAGTGATCAAAAACCTCCCCCAAAACAAGAGCCCAGACCTGACGGATTCCCTGGGGAATTCTACCAAACTTTCAAAGAAGAAATAACACCAATTCTTCTGAAGCTGTTTCAAAAAATTGAAGCAGAAGGAAAACTTCCAGACTCTTTTTATGAAGCCAGCATTACCCTGATCCCTAAACCAGGCAAAGACCTTACCAAAAAGAATTTCAGACCAATATCACTGATAAATATGGATGCTAAGATTCTCAACAAGATCCTAGCAAACAGGATCCAGCAGCACATTAAAAAGATTATCCACCATGACTAGGTGGGATTCATCCCTGGATTGCAGGGATGGTTGAACATTTGCAAATCAATCAACGTGATAGAACAAATCAATAAGAGAAGAGAGAAGAACCACATGGTCCTCTCAATTGATGCAGAAAAAGCATTTGACAAAATCCAGCATCTGTTCCTGATGAAAACGCTTCAAAGTATAGGGATAGAGGGAACATTCCTGAACTTCATAAAATCTATCTATGAAAGACCCACAGCAAATATCATCCTCAATAGGAAAAAGCTTGCAGCCTTCATTGAGATCATCGTGTTCCCCTTCTTTTTCCTCTAGTCTTATAGTTCTTCCTTCATTCTTCATTTATGCCATCTTCTCTTGGTCCAGAATATTTGCACATACTATTCCTTCTTCCTGGAACGCTCTTCCCCCAACTCTTCATTAGGCTAACCCATCTTTCAAATCTCAATTGATGCATTAATTTAACAAGCAAATTTTATCCAATACCTCAAGCTGATTTATTTGTACCAAATGAATTCCATAAATTCCTATCTTTCCCGCTTTATGATACACACTATACGTTATTACTTCTCTAATGGCTCTACCCATACTGGAGTGTAAGCTCCAAGAAGATAAGGACCGTGTTTGCCTTTTCAACACATCATCCCTAATGTTTGTCAAATAATGTTTAACATAGAGTAGGTGCCTAATACATATTTACCGAATAAATGAATAAATATTATAGTAAAGACTAAGGAAGGACAGATGGTTGGTGACTGGTTTTATCTGGAATTTATGTGCTTCATACTCAGAGATGATTTTGAATCATGATCTCTTAATAATACTTACATTTTTGCCTTCTTGCTATGCTTCTGGGATCATGGAGGATGCTCTCCAGCAACTAATACATCTCGATTCCAGCAGTGCCCTCCTTGCACATTATTGTTCCAATTTTCACATTCTTAGGCTGTGTTATCAGTTCCAGAGAGAAGTTCTCATGTTGATTCTGCTGTAGAATAAGACTCACTTTAGATATAAGTTGATCTCAGATGTTATGAGTAGTGGGAATATCTTTTTTATTATATTAGTAGTATCTATTGGTAAGAGATATCCCTGAGATGTTACCACATAAAGAAAATACTCTTTTATTGTTTCTCTTTTAGATTGCCTTTAATACACTGCCTTCTTAACCCTATCTTAGTTCCCTTGAAATGTCAGCTCCTGTCTTCTCAAGCCAGTCTATCATCATCACATTAAATTTACATCCACTCAGTCTTTATACATTAATGTTATTAAACCTTGTTTGTTGTTCTATCTACTCATTATGCTTTATTCATTAAAATTTGTAAATATTTGTTAATTTCATGCTAAATGCTACAATATATTTACATCATTCTATAATCAAATGAAGAATGTACAATTATCATTCCCATTTTTACAGAAGAATGAAATGTGGCTTAGGCAGGTTTACTGACCTATTCAGGTTACAAAGATACTAAGTATTCAAACTGGGATTTGAACCAGAAGTTCTGCCTCCAGTTCCTTTGAAACTCACAGTTTGCATTGTGCTATTGTTTTACTTGCTGAGATGCAAGTTACTTTGATTTTAACTCTTTGTCCTCCTCTCTTATTTTTCTATATAAGACAAGTTTTCCAATAGTACTTGTTTAATTGTTCACTGGGTTATTTTTATTACTAGTGGATGACAATATTTTTGGTATTCTGTTAACTAAATATTCTTCTTTCAAACCAAACTGAAGGGAGGCTGGCAGTGCAGAAAGTGCAACATGGATAACTAATGGTCAGAAGGAAAATCCTGTTTTGGAGTGCTTTTCAGAAAAAGGCAAGTTTCCTAGGTTTTCACCAGTTAATTACCTGGGATTGAAACTGATTTAGGACTCCTCTGGATATAATGCTGGTAGACTAAACTTTGTTTTCTCTTCAATATGTTAGCTTGTGTAAAAGATTCCCATTGTATATAAGTGTAAAAAGAGGAAAACTGGCAATTTTCCTCTGCCATGGGTCTATACTTTGTCCTTGAAACTCTCAACCGGAATAATTACAGATGGGAGAGTTAAAGATTTCCTCTCTCCTCTCTCTCCTTCTGTCTCCCAGTCTGCCCCTCAGCGGACTCCTTGAGCCTGGAGCCCCGCAGAACGCCAGGCTGTAGAACCGCAAGGTTTACGGCGTTGTTTTACCTGTCTCAAATTCAGAAACTCCCTTAGTGAAGGCACAGAACTCTCCCTGCTCGCGTTCCCTCACAGGGGAGCTGTCGGATTCCCGCCTCGAATCCCTCCTGCCTCCACCCTCGCCTAGGAGTCATTCCCCCAGGGCCGCCCCAGGAAGACCCTCTGACCTAGGCGGGGTGGGAGCCAGGGAGGGAGGCGGTCAAGAGGTAAATGGGTCAGGAACTTGGCTGGGGCCAGGACCCTGAGAACTCCCGGGTGCTGCGGGGACTGCTAGCCTTCGGAGCACCGCCCGCCCACTACAGCGGGTACGAGCGGCGGGAGCCTCCCGTCGGTTCAGACTTGGGCCAGGCAAGCCTGGAACCTCGCGCTCCCGCTCCTCCCGCAGCCGCCGAGGGCTCCGCGGGCCCCGGGAGCTCTGCGGCAGCCGAGAGCCGGCAGCTGGCATGGTCTCGGACTTAGGGGCCAAGGCTGTCCAGTTTAGGTTAGGGACACTGGCTTTGGAGTTCAATTCGGGTTCCACCTCTAGCCTACTAGGTGACCTTGGCCAAGTCGCTTCGCTTCAGTGCATCAGCTTCTAAATCCATATGCGGGAACTGAGGTGGTGGCTAAATCCTGGATAGTTGTAAGAATTAATAAAGCACTCGTGGCAAGTAGTAGGCGCTCAGTTAATGGGTAGCAATGATTAGCAATAGGAGTTAGAAGCGAAAACTGCTGTGGGTCCCGGACGTAGGTTTGGGCTCTAGCTTTTCCCGTTCCTCACAGAGGAGTGGGGGAAGGGGCAGCGGCATCACCTGCCCTACATCCCCCTCGTCCCTCCTCCCTCGTTCCAAGATAACTCGGGAGTACCGGGAGAGGAAGGCGTCCTGGCCTCGGGCTCCCTCACACACCCAGAACCCCCAGCCTCGTAGCCGCTGCTGGCACCCGCGGCACGTCTCTCTCCCTCGAGCTGAGGAAACATTTCGGCCGTGAACTGAGTATCTCCCTCCCTCTCCAACCTCCGAGCTCACTCGCTGCCTCCTCCGGGTTCCGGTGGCTTTGGGGAGCCGGGAAAAGGCTCGGGCGGAAGGGAAGAGGCAGTATCGGGGTCTCAGAGTGTCTCCCGGCACTGGGAAGGGGAGCGAGGACGAGGTGGAGCGGAGGCAGAGGGAGAACGCCGGGCCCCCAGGCGTCCCTAGGCCCCTTCCTCATTTTGCTGCCTTCTAGGGACCGCTCTGGCTTTTGCCATCCTGAGATACACTCAGCCCCAGAACAGCCAGGTGTCCCTTAGCAGCCACTCGCCCCCTCCAGCTGGGACAGAGCTCCGGGGGCACCGGCTCCGCCCGCAGCAGGAACAGGCGGCGAGCGCAGGCCCGGGAGGTAAGTAGGCGCGGGAGGCGGGTTGGGAGAGTGCCTACACGTGCGCGCGCCTGTGCGCGTGCTCCGGGGGGCGTGGGGGGGGGTCCGCCAGGGGCGCCCCCCCAGGGCCACCTGCCCTTGCAGCACCGTTTCGCCGCTCCAGCCCTCTCGCCCCCGTCACCCAGGGTCAGGCTCTAGCCATTCGCGTTCCCCACGCTCGCAAGTCCCATCACCCCTTCATCCAAACCCCACCCTCCCCACTAATAATTTCCCAATGCAGAAT